>NC_080414.1:22005000-23205000 GCF_030265065.1 Corythoichthys intestinalis | reverse complement strand
TTTTTTTTTATTGGTTCTTCCTCTTCGCACGTGACATCAGCGCGTTGTCCCGCATTAAAAGTACTCCGGGCAAAACGTGATGCTTAGAGCTGGCAAAATTAAACGATTCCTCGAGGTGAATAAAATTACTCGGATCAGTTTTTTTACTCGAGTTGCTCGAGGATTCGTTTCAGCTCTACATTGATTAATAAACTCGACTCAAGTTGTGCTTAAACAGTGAGAAAGTATTCAGTTTCATTTCCTATCAAAGAGTCTTGACCCGGATATCCAAAAATCCACTTAAAAGTTTGGGTCGTGGGTCTTCTCAGCCTTTTATTTGCTTTGCTGTGCCCCCCTCCTCTCCATCACAACTGCAAGCCACTGGCAGGCTGGGCTGAAGCACTGAGCAGAGGCAGCAGCAGAAATGCAAATCTGAAAGCAAGAGGAAGAAAGGGAAAAAAGGAGCCTCAAACACACTAGATAGTATCGTGGGAGAGAGATGCATAAAGGCATGGTACCGAGATGACCACATGCGCAAAAAGCACGAGCGAGGCATCCCACCGGCGGAGATACTCTTACATAAAGCAACTCGGGCTGCCGCTCGCCTCACTCTCACATGGGGGGAGCATGTGAGAGACACTGTGACTCTCCTTCCCACCGCTTTGTCTCGCACCGTGCCAGACAGCCACACAAACATTCCGGCCAACGTCTCCACCTAAACACACCCGCTTAGCCTTCCCCTCAAGTCACCCCGATTGCTTTTTCTGTCTCCCCTGACCTGTGTTTGTACCACCCCTCGTCCTCACTTCCCCTGGGCCTCACAGGGGATGGCCTGAGGTCACTGCGATGTGCAGCTGCGGGGGCGACAACAGGGTGGGGATGGAGGGCGGTAGAAAGTGCTGACTGCACAGGAAAAGGGCCACCCACGTGACGTCACGTTCGCAGCATTGTGTCCGTGACAGACTCCCATCTGCCTCTGGGACATTCCCGACAAGCCTGCTACAAGGAAAACAACCCTGCTTGGAATGTAAGCACACAAGTAGTACGGAGTATGTCAAGTATGTAGAAGTTGGATTGCTTCCCTTTATAGGGAGTGTGAGTATTTACAAGTCATTGTACGGAGGTTAAACAACTCTAAACCACTAATACAGGGAGTCCTCGGGTTTACAGTTACAAACGTGCAACACGAGTCGTGGGCTGTCTTTGGGTTTGTCATGCTATACTTCTGCGGGGACTTTGGCAGCTAGCCAGTAGCATGAGCCAACGGTTCACTGCTCCTCCTCCATAAGTAGCTCTAATTGACATCTAGAGTGAATTAATCTACTGTTCTCTGAGAAGGGTGAAAAAAGGAAGCAGCTGTGACGCTTCCTGTCACCTATGTAGACAGTTGACTATTCTCCCTGCGAGGGAAAGATCCCTGGGATTGTTTTCGGTCTCTATACATATTCTGGGCGTGCTTCCCAGTCAGCAGGACGCCCTTAGCACAGCCAGACGATCGTGAGCGCCTGTTCCCCACTCGCGCTACCCACGAACCCGCTGGCCACGCTCCGCCGGGCCCGTGCACTGGCCGCCAAAAGCCAGCGAGTCACTCCCAGGCAAACACGGTGAACTAGACGGATTATCTTTGTCGAGGGAAGAGATCGAGACAGATTATCACATAAGCGTCCTCACCATCAGCATTCTGACTCCCTCCGGGGAACCTTACAACACTCTGTTGATTTGTGCAGATGATTATCGGCGGAATACGGCCGTAAGAATGCTCTTCGGAAAAGAGCTTCCACTGAAAAAAAAAAACAGTGACAACCATCCGATGAAATCGGACTGATAATCTAATTTCTGATTGTCCGACATAAATTGCCGGAACGCGACTATGAATATTTGATGAGAATGTGGGAATTAAAGCAGCCTCAGCACGGGTAGGCTTTTCCATCTCAACAGTTTATAGTGGCTCTTGAACATTGTCAGCATTTTTTTCCCTTCACCCCCCCAGCCCCCCTTCACTTACCACCACAACCATTGCTCTGGGAAAACACACTTGCATTGTAGCAGGCATTATTGGCATGTGTTTGCTGTTCACAAAAAGGCCAGCCGTTGCCGCCAGGCATCATAAGGTGAGAGGTCAGAGGACAGAAGGGTGCCAGAATGTGACGTTATCATGTCTAGGGACAATGTTTTGTTTTTACACAGCTTAATGATTGCCTCGAGTTGGCTACACGCAGACTGACATTAGGGTCTAATTTGACCATATTTCCTCCCTTGCGATCTCGTTTAGGCTATTAATATCGTAACAGAGGAGCCATTGTTGACAACTTTGACAGATTTGGTTGTTATATTCCACAACTATTTAAAACTGTTTTTAGCATCCCTTCTAATTTTCGTCTTAGTCCTTTGTATGAAAATATTTATTAATCTTAGTAATATTTTAGTCATTTCAAAATGTGTTAGTCTTCGTCTTGTTTTTGTTGACAAAAAAATTTCGTCTATTTTTAGTCGATGCATCCTCAAAATTAGGGATCTCCCCGATCCGATCACGTGATAAGAAATTGTGCAGATCGCGCCATTTTTCAGAGGATTGGAATTGGATGAAAGGCATCTTTTTTATTTTATTTTTAAAAAAAAATTAAGGGCTAAAAAAAAAAAAAAAATCCAGAAATACAGTGGCGTTGCCAAAAGAAATAAAAACAGACATTTTATACTCCGCAACACAAAAGAGGAAGTACATTCCCCAGTTTACAAACGAGTTCTGTTCCTGCACTGGCGATGTAACCCGGATTTCCGCGTAAGTCAGAATTAACCCTTTGAATACTTCAAAACACCCTCTAAATGAAAAAAAGTTCATCCAAAAATATGTATTATACGTCATTGTACTGTCCTCGCCAAGACCTTGGGGCTAAGTCCTAGCTAGACAGTGAGCTGAGCGCCGAAATGACGATGTCAGCCTTACGTGTAGTTTGCTGTCTTTATTCAGCTGCTCCAGGGCATCAACACTTGCGAAATGAAATTAAAATATAATGAAATAAATCAGTCTCATCTTCAATGACAGCAATTCAAACTTGCTTTTACAAGTAGCTGCTGATACAGCAATAACAAACGATTAGCATGTACCAGTTAGCGTCCACACACCATCAAAAACAATGACATAAACTCGCCCCTAGTATTGCCAACAATTGAAAACGCACAAACTGTGTGCGTGTGAGGTGGGCACTTCCTGCGCCAAAATAAAAGCATGCATCACAAAACAAAACTCGATATTTAAAACAAAAAAACGACGAAAATCAGGCATCGTGGAGTTGCATAAGTCGGGTCCGCCATAACCCGTGCACAGTGGTACCTCGACATAGGATCGCATCGACATACGAGCCTTTCAACATCCGACGTAAAATTTGACTCATTTGTCTCGACGTATGCCGACATGCTCAAAATATGACGATTTATGACACCGTGGCAATTTCATTGTTTTCCGCAAGATTTTTTTGTGAGCGAAATCAACATGGGTCCCAAGAGGGTTAGTGCAGGTGGTGAAAAAGTGACGCTTATCATTGAAATTAAGATGGAAATGATTGAAAAATATGAGCGTGGTTTGCGCGTCAGTGAATTGGCTCGACAATGCGGCCGAAATAAGTTTGCGATCCCGACGGTCCTCTTCCGACCTCCATTTGCCAGTCTTTATAAGTTAAGGCGACATTTATTAGTATATTAACATCGGCAAGGAGGTCACCAGCTTCGTCAGGTTTTTAATCATTTATTTCAGAACATGTGCAACACAACACGGCCACTGTGCGCCGTGGCCGACGCCAACAACAATATGAAAATAGAAAGTAAAAACATCCCACTCTTCCACACCTCTCTCTCTGTCGTCAGTCAATAGGTGCGTTCAGGAATAGCATGCAAAACACATCCGCCACATTAGAAGGCAATTTATTACATTATTATTATGATTATTGTTATATTATTATTATGCGGATTTATATTTATAAATTATTTGTTTTGCTAAGTAGAATTGCTGTTTGTAATTGTACCAGCAGTGTTTATTAAGGATTTAGCATATGCTTTTGGACTGTCGAACAAATAAATCAAATTATAGTGTATTCTTATGGGAAAGTTTCGACTTGCAAACCTAGTGCTGGAAGTAATTAAATTCATATGTAGAGTAGGGCTGCAGCTATCGAATATTTTAGTAATCGAGTAATCGACTGAAAATTCTATCGATTAATCGAGTAATCGGATAAAACAAATATATTTTTAGGTGAAGAGCAATTATAAATATACATGAGAAAACAAGACATTTCATCTAATCTTGATCCATTTTCAGTCAATCAATGTCTTTATTTTCGATGTATATTGTTGAAAACAGCCAACAATTGCATCTCAGATGTAACTAGAATAAAAAAAAGACTAATTCACTGCTTTCACTCAAAAAACTTTTAGATCTTATTAAAAAAAAAAATTTATATATATCTTACGTAAAAATGCCGTTATGCTTGATAACACACATCACTTAAAAGTTAGGATTTTTTCCCCACGTGTTTCAATTGAATTTCTATTTGTGTCAAGCCATTTTTAAGTTCTAGTTAAGTTTTAAGTTAGTCTGAACTGTAAGTCCTGATAGGATTTTTTGCAGTGTTCAAAATAAATGTATGATACAGGCTGTATTGGAGCACATTAGGGACCAGTGCTA
The DNA here is from genome assembly GCF_030265065.1 of Corythoichthys intestinalis. Taxonomy (NCBI): domain Eukaryota; kingdom Metazoa; phylum Chordata; class Actinopteri; order Syngnathiformes; family Syngnathidae; genus Corythoichthys; species Corythoichthys intestinalis. The sequence goes on along the minus strand of NC_080414.1, from coordinate 23,200,343 downwards.
CTTGGTGTTTTATCCAGCAATGACTACTGAGCTAAAATTGATAGTTAGCATTATTAAGTTTTTATTTTACACCCTCATCACTCCACAACGCTATGTTATGTTAAAGCCTGTATATAAGACACGTTAGTCACGCATCGACAGTGGTCATAATTAATAGAAACCTAGCCCTCTGCAGAGCTAACGTTACGTGAGCTTGTGACAGTAACGTTAATCTTACTTATTAGCGCTTAGCGCTCTACTGCTTTAAGATGGCGGCGGTTTACTAACGCTGCCCAGACGCGGACAAGTCTGTCATTTCGCATCTAGTTCAACATACATGTGATCTCTATGAGACGCATCAGACGCTACCTGCTACCAACTAGCATCGTGCGGGCAAGTATTTAGCAACGTCGGCGTCGTGTGTAGCGGCTGTCTGCTGCAGTAAGTTTTGTTGTTGTTGTTTTTTTGCTTCGTCCTCTACGCACGTAACATCAGCGCGTTGTCCCGCATTAAAAGTAGTCCGAGCAAAACGTGATGCTTAGAGCTGTCAAAATAAACGAATACCCGAGGTGAATAAAATTACTCGGATCAGTTTTTAAACTCGAGTTGCTCGAGTATTCGTTTCAGCTCTAATGTAGAGGTACCAATGTACTGTAACCAGTACAGTAATGTAACATGTTTGGAATTTTTGTTATAACAATAAAAAAATTAAAAAATACAATCAGGTGACTCTGACTCTAACGCAAAAGTATGCGATTGGGACATCCCCACTCAAAATGTTTTTGTCTGCAAAATTAAAAACTTTTAGTTTGCTTTAATTTTAGAGCACAAATTATAGTGTCTACATGAACAATGCCAACTTGGTGATAATAATACACACTCAACAGGAAAATGGTTCATTATTTTCAATTAATTATACGCACCTGGACGCCTAAGATGACGCATACCACGCTAAATGCTAATGCTAACGAGAACGCAAATGCTATGCTAACGCTCTGAGTTACATTGAGTGTGTGATGATCACACAAGAAACATTCTATCTCTCCAATATAAGAAAACAAATCTTACCATATGTTTCAAGACAAAAAAGCCAGGAGCCTGGGGAGGACACCGCTGAGTGGGCCTGGGTGCAGCACATCACATGAGTGACACAACCAAACACTGTTACAATGTAGGCTAACTACATATACAAGAAGAAAATGCCACACATGTGACGGAAGCTATGGCACACATTCGTCCCGTTGTCGTCTTGTCAGACGAAAACAAGCATTTGTTGTGTTATGTTTTAGTCTGCCAAGACACGTTTTTAGCTCATTATCATCTCATCGTCATGAAAAATGTATTTGTCGACGAAATATTTTCGTTATCGTCTTTGTTGATGAAAACAACAATGCTTTGAAGTATAAATTGACTTATGAGTTGAAGAAAAATACATCATGCGTGGGATCAATTTCACATTGTGTAACATATAACAAACAGATGACCGGTGGCAGACTTTGCCAAAGAGTTTTACAATGCAAAAGTAATTATTTATGTCTTGTACATGTTGGAAACTTTTGATCCCAGATTAAATTACAGACTACATCTCCTTACTTAAAAACAACACAATGCATCATGTCCAGTAAACTTGTAGGATGCCAAAAGCAGCTTTTCTTTGGAATGCCTTTGAGTCGAGTTGTCGTAAACGTGTTTTATGGCAGCAGTGAGTGCAGTGCAGTCGATTTTGGAGGTCGCATAGATTCAAAGGAAGTGCAAGGTAACGCGAGGCTAAGGGGGGGTGCAAAGTCACTGTCTTGGTTGGAAGCAAGCTTTTGACCGCGTAATAAAGTAAGAAGTGCAACGGTATGAGACATAAAGTCAGTAATGGGCGAGGCGTTGACACAAAGTGGAGTGAGAAATAATGTCGTAGTAAATCTTGTCTTTCTTTCTCCTTGTGGAATTTTAAGTACACTGGAAAGTCACAAAAGTAAAGTTACTGTGTCGTTAGAGCCCGTGACATACCGTACAACGACCCGAATGTGACTGAAGCTGAAGAATTGTAGACTAACAATTTTGCGACTACTTGCAGTCAATGTTGTTTTCGTCAACAATGACGATAACGATAATATTTTGTCGACGGACAATTTTTTCATGATGATGACGAGCTAAAAATGTGGCTTGGGAGTAGACGTGCCAATTACGGGTTTCAAGGTATACCGTAGTATGAAAATGTCACGGTTTCAAAACCGCAACAATTTTCCGTCATACTGTCCCTAAAGTGTTAGCTATTTTTATGTCCCAAAAATGCATGGAGAAATCCCACGCTTGCAGCTGCAAGGCTCAACCCTCCCCACCGGTTGTTGCTCACTGTCAGTGAGTCAGCTGTGCTACACGATAGCTGAAGGAGGTGAAACTTCTGAACTTTTTCCCCCATCGAAGAAAACGAAGTCGCTGGTATGGGAATACTTCAGCTACAGAAAAGTTACAGAAGGCCGCGACTTAGAGGAGGCAGATCAGCCAACATTTAAAACATGTTTGCGGAGGGTGGTTGCCGAGGAGGCAATAACTCCAATATAATTTCGCATTTATACAAAATTAAAGGTTAGTAAACACTGTCATGAACGTTTCCCACCAGCTACGAGTGTTAACTCCAGCGTGTTTAGTGTGTCTACTGGTGGTAAGACATGTTTTTCTCTCTCTGGCAACTGTGTTGAGAAAGAGAGTGTGTGTATAATGTAAACATAATGCGAGTCATACACGCATGCTTTTTATGTGAAAATGATTCAATTATTTTTATTCTGATGGTAATAATGTTGAGCTGTGGCTGTGGGTTTACTCTCACCACTGTTAATTTTATTTAGTATATTTCAGTTATTTTATTATTATATTTATTTCAACTTAAATAAAAAATTTAAGAAAACGTATAATGTTAAGTTGAACAATTAGTAGTTGAAGATTAAAAAAAATAAATGAATAAAAAATTTAAGAAAACGTATGTTATTTTTTAATTTTTTTTTAAATTTTGGGTTTAGTTTATCATACCATCAGGATATCATACCGGCACATGCCTACTTCGGAGACTAGACCATAAAAGGAACAAATGCCATTTTTTTTCTGATGAGATGACATCTAGATGAAAATGTAACAGTTTCTGTCATATATTCACAATGCGTTATTGTACATGGAGTGCGTTAGCTTGCATCATAGCAGTGAGATGTGTTGCGCCTCTACCTTACTCTCCTCAGTTTAGGGTGGTTCCCAAACCGGTCCTCAAGGACCCCTGTGGGTCCTGGTTTTTGTTCCTACCAATCGAGCACAGACCGTTTAACCAATGAGGTTTCTGCTAAAACAAGCAGCACCTGACTACAATCAACTTATTACACTTGTAAAACACCAGATTGGTACACATGTGTCGTCCTGTTTTGTTGGAAAGAAATCCAGCACCCACAGCGGCCCGATGTGGAATAGTTTGGGAACCCCTGGTTTAGGATGTGTCTAAAGCTAGGCTGTGCTCCATTTTGCTTTTTCTCCAATGCAGACTCTTGACTCTTGACACCTTGTCCAATGCAGAATCTTGACTCTTGACAAGGTGATGATGCTGGAACTTTGGTTTGGTGCAGTTCCAGTGAGATTTACAAAAATGACTTCCTGAAGAAAACATCAAAATTCCCTCAGTCCTTGATTATATGGGGCTGCATGTCAGGCAAAGGCACTGGGGAGATGGCTGTGGTTAAATCTGTAATAAATGCACAAGTTTACATTGAAATTTTAGACAGCTTTCTTATCCTTCAATTGAAAATATATTTGTCATTTTCCAAGATGACAATGCATCGTGCCACAGAGCTAAAACTGTTAAAGCATTCCTTGGAGAAAGACTCATCCAGGCAATGTCATGGCCTGCAAATAGCCCAGATCTCAACCCTATTGAAAACCTTTTTATCTGAGTTTGTTCTACATGATAAAATGTCTGAGTGAGTGTTTTTTCCGAGAGTGGTGATTCCATACTTTTTTCTAGGGGTTGTATTGTCACACCCCTCATCAAGATGAACACCTAATATTGTGTGAATTCTTGTTTTCTCATGATTCCATATTTTTTTTCCCCTCAGAATGGGGTGATTCCATATATATATTTCCCTGCACTTGCTCATTAAAAGTAACATTTTCTGACCACCACAATGTTTTTTATTCAGTTCTTTTAGTGTTTCTGAATGCTAAAGAGGTGCACTTTTGAACAAATTAATTATTTTTTTCAAGCTTTTTATCGGAGTTTATTCTACATGATAAAATGTCTGAGTGAGTGTTTTTCCGAGGGTGGTGATTCCATACTTTTTGCTAGGGGTTGTATTGTCACACCCCTCATCATGATGAACACCTAATATTGTGCGAATTCTTGTCATGTTTTGTTTAAGACACCTTAAACTGTTTTGGTGAGATTTTTTTGACAATGATGACACAATTAGTGGAAAGAATAACAATAAACAACCATTTTAGTATGTCTAAATGAAACCTTCCAGAAACATTTGACCTTCTATTGCTCATGATATACATTTAAACATATAATAAACATTAGCCCTACATATATCTATATAATTTTCTTGAATTTTAGAATTTCCCCTGGAGGACTTACTGATGAGAGAATCTCTAAGATGAAGAAGAAAAGCTCCATTGTGTTGTCACAGCTGCCGGTGCTGCCCGCCGGTGACAAATGGCCTTAAAGATTGTTAACAGTGGTGAAGAGTTATGGTGTCTACTCTAGGTCATATGGTTGCCGCAGCAACCATGACATCAGCACAGACATTGTGATGCATGAAAAACTCTTAATAGCGGAAGGGGCGGGGGGGTGATGAGTCGCTTGGCGACCCAGACTCAAGAGTGTCACAGGGTACACTATCATTTTCAGACCACCTCAATAAAGTTTTTTTCACTCCCGGCCCATTTGCTGATTACCTTTTTCCGACCCTGTTAATGAATTATGAACATTGTGTAACCTGTTACATAAATGCAAATACAAGACACTGATAGAGATGGAGGAATGCAACTCTTGGAGCAGACACCACGAATCCCATGATATGTTCACACAGCAAAGGATGACTTGTGGCCACGTTGCGTAATGGTGGAGGGTTTAGATTTGACATGGATTACGGTTAATGAAAGAGTGTAATTACTGTGAAACACAGGTTAGGATTTGGGGATGCTTTGTTACATATGGCATGGGGTATACAAATTTTACAATATTATCATAAGATTTAAATTTGTGTGTTTGTGGCATGAATTTATGCTTTTGTCAGTTTTAAGTTATTTCAGAGAGCAATGCGTGTTTTTCTGTCTTTTCATAGGCTCTCTTTGTGTGGGAGTGTGTGGACGTAACCTGCGTAATATATCAAGGTGCAACTATGACTCAAGCTCAGATAGACTTGACAATAGCTGACTGGCAATGTGATGCTTCAAGAGAGCACTTGAGTGAGAAATGTGCCATTTTATGAATGAGACTCACAAAGCCTTTATTATGTGATGACAGTGTTAGTCATAACAGTCAGGAGAGGCAAATTACTCTGATGACGATAGCGATGCGAGATGTTGCTTATGTCAGTGGGATTTTTCTTAGAGTAGAGATAGAAAATTAACAAATCGGCCTTTTGGGGGATGAGTATGTCCAAAAACTCTTTCATTTTGGTACGAATATGTATCCTGGTGGAAAAATATTTTAAAGAGTTCCTAAAAGTCACATTACTTTCACTTGGCATGGAAATGTCTCAATGACCGATGTAGAGCTGAAACGAATACTCGAGTAACTCGAGTTTAAAAACTGATCCGAGTAATTTTATTCTCCTCGAGGAATCGTTTAATTTTGCCAGCTCTAAGCATCACGTTTTGCCCGGACTACTTTTAATGCGGGACAATGCGCTAACGTCACGTGTGTAGAGGAAGAAGCAGTAAAGAAAAAAAAAAAAAAAAAAAACTTAACGCAGCCGACAGCTGCTACAAACTACGCCGACGTTGCTAAAAGCTTCGCACGCATGATGCTAGTGTGGTAGCAGGTAGTGTCTGATGCGTCTCATAGATATCGCATGCATGTAGGACTAGATGCGAAATGACAGACTCGGCCGCATCTGGGCAGCGTTAGTAAACAGCCGCCATCTTTAAGCAGTAGACTTCTCATTGCTAATAAATATAACGTTACTGTCACTCGCTCACGTAACGTTAGCCCTTCGGAGGGCTAGGTTTCTATTGATTATGACCACTGTCGATGCGTGGTCAACGTGTCTTACATAGAGGCTTTATTTAATCTGTAAAAACACAGCACTGTAGAGTGATGAGGGTGTAAAATTAAAACATAATAAAGCTAACTGTCAATTTTAGTTCAGTAGTCATTGCTGAATAAAACACCACGTAGCACTGGTCCCTAATGTGCTCCAATACAGCAGGTATCATACATCTATTTTGAACACTGCAAAAACTCAAAATCCTATCAGTACTTACAGTTTAGACTAACTTAAAACTTAAAACTAAAAATAGCTTGACACAAATGGAAATTAAATAGAAACACATGGGAAAAACACGTAGCTTTCAAGTGATGTGTGTTATCAAGCGTAATTACATTTTTAAATAAGATTTTTTTTTTTTATATATAAGATCTAGGAGTTTTTTGAGTGAAAGCAATCATTTTTTTTCTAGTCACATCTTAGATGCAATTGTTGGCTGTTTTCAACAATGTTCATTGAAAATAAAGACATTGACTGAAAATGGTTCAATATTGGATAAATGTCTTTTTTCCTCATGTATATTTATTAAGGGTGTAATGGTACATGTATTTGTATTGAACCGTTTCGGTACGTGGTCCTCGGTTCGGTACGGGGGCGTACCGAACGAGTTTCTGACGTTATGTAAAGTGCTGTCAAATTTAGCGCGTTAATGGGCGGTAATTAATTTTTTGAATTAATCACGTAAAAATATTTGACGCATTTAACGCAACCGTGGAATGCCCGCTCATGCTTCTCATAATCCCACTGTTACCTCCCACGGACGGCTGCTAAGGGCGTAACATAAAACGAGCCACGCACACAAGTTGCAAGTGGACACAAATTTATTCACACAAGTGGAACTCGCAATGAACAAAATATACAAAATGCGGAAGAAGCTGGCTTCAGCGTAAGCCCAGGCCAAAAAAACAAACAAAATGAAACTAAACTTGAACCCCACCCGCTAAGTAAACCCTGATCGTAAAAAAAAAAAAAAAAAACAATACAGCCACTACCCTGGCTTTTACACTAAACAAAACGGGTTGAACGAAAACGGCAGTTTACCTCTACTGCTGCTGTGCTCTTATTTACAGTGGTGAAAAAAAACGATCCAATAACGAATGAACACAAAATACCTCACTGAAAAAGCAGGAGTGGAGCAAACAGCTGGCGAGGAGGTACGCGGCATGTATGCTGTCAAATGCGAAGTTGCGAACTCTGAGTGTTGACCGTAAAATGACGAGCGGTCAGATGACTTTTGTCAACGTTGCCTTTATTTGGTTAACAAGACTCAGGCACAATACAACACACACGCGGGTATGCGAGCTAAAACAACGGCCTAATAGTATTACCCAGAGCCGTATTACCGTGTATCGGATTAGCTGCCGTAAAGCAAGTGTCGTTATTGCCGCAAATGTAAACAAAGCGCTGCATAATGGATACATGTCAGACAGTGGCTAGTTTGGGTGGCCTGTCAGCGGTGGTGACGTCGTCTGCCCGTCCGGCGTCAATCAGAGTACGTCACGTTGGGAGGGGAGGCAGCCAGCTGGCGGACACGGCGATCAGATGACTGACAGTCTCAAAAAAGATAACAATTCAACGGCCAGGGCCGTCGCACCACTCAGAAGTGCAGTGAGCAGCGTGGGTAGCAGTTAAATGTTTACATGGGAGATGGTTGGCCCTCTGTGTGGGGAATTCAAATTAAAAAAGAATATAAATGGAACAACACTTCAGTGTTGCAACTGTTCAAATTTGCACATCAGATATTTATTTTAAAGAAAAAGTCTTAGCCAAAGTTTTTATTTTGTTTTTCAAAATATCGACATTTCAGAATATTGTATTTTCTATTTTTTGAGCAGAATTCTAGCTTTGTATAGGCTAATGTTCCTATTGTTGAAAGCACAAAAGTGTGTAATAAACAACTAGCTGTACTTACTGTACCGAAAATGAACCGAACCGTGACCTCAAGATCGAGGTACAGTGCCTTGCAAAAGTATTCGGCACCCTTGAACCTTTCGCCACATTTCAGGCTTCAAACATAAAGATATAAAATTTTAATTTTTTGTCAAGAATCAACAACAAGTGGGACACAATCGTGAAGTGGAACAAAATTTATTGGATAATTTAAAATTTTTTAACAAATAAAAAACTGAAAAGTGGGGCGTGCAATATTATTCGGCCCCCTTGCGTTAATACTTTGTAGCGCCACCTTTTGCTCCAATTACAGCTGCAAGTCGCTTGGGGTATGTTTCTATCAGTTTTGCACATCGAGAGACTGACATTCTTGCCCATTCTTCCTTGCAAAACAGCTCGAGCTCAGTGAGGTTGGATGGAGAGTGTTTGTGAACAGCAGTCTTCAGCTCTTTCCACAGATTCTCGATTGGATTCAGGTCTGGACTTTGACTTGGCCATTCTAACACCTGGATACGTTTATTTTTGAACCATTCCATTGTAGATTTGGCTTTATGTTTTGGATCATTGTCCTGTTGGAAGATAAATCTCCGTCCCAGTCTCAGGTCTTGTGCAGATACCAACAGGTTTTCTTCCAGAATGTTCCTGTATTTGGCTGCATCCATCTTCCCGTCAATTTTAACCATCTTCCCTGTCCCTGCTGAAGAAAAGCAGGCCCAAACCATGATGCTGCCACCACCATGTTTGACAGTGGGGATGGTGTGTTCAGGGTGATGAGCTGTGTTGCTTTTACGCCAAACATTTCGTTTTGCATTGTGGCCAAAAAGTTCAATTTTGGTTTCATCTGACCAGAGCACCTTCTTCCACATGTTTGGTGTGTCTCCCAGGTGGCTTGTGGCAAACTTTAAACGAGACTTTTTATGGATATCTTTGAGAAATGGCTTTCTTCTTGCCACTCTTCCATAAAGGCCAGATTTGTGCAGTGTACGACTGATTGTTGTCCTATGGACAGACTCTCCCACCTCAGCTGTAGATCTCTGCAGTTCATCCAGAGTGATCATGGGCCTCTTGGCTGCATCTCTGATCAGTTTTCTCCTTGTTTGAGAAGAAAGTTTGGAAGGACGGCCGGGTCTTGGTAGATTTGCAGTGGTCTGATGCTCCTTCCATTTCAATATGATGGCTTGCACAGTGCTCCTTGAGATGTTTAAAGCTTGGGAAATCTTTTTGTATCCAAATCCGGCTTTAAACTTCTCCACAACAGTATCTCGGACCTGCCTGGTGTGTTCCTTGGTTTTCATAATGCTCTCTGCACTTTAAACAGAACCCTGAGACTATCACAGAGCAGGTGCATTTATACGGAGACTTGATTACACACAGGTGGATTCTATTTATCATCGTCGGTCTTTTAGGACAACATTGGATCATTCAGAGATCCTCATTGAACTTCTGGAGTGAGTTTGCTGCACTGAAAGTAAAGGGGCCGAATAATATTGCACGCCCTACTTTTCAGTTTTTTATTTGTTAAAAAAGTTTAAATTATCCAATAAATGTTCCACTTCACGATTGTGTCCCACTTCTTGTTGATTCTTGACAAAAAAATTAAATTTCATATCTTTATGTTTGAAGGCTGAAATGTGGCGAAAGGTTGCAAGATTCAAGGGGGCCGAATACTTTTGCAAGGCACTGTACGTACCGAACCAAGATTTATGTTTACCGTTACATATATTTATAATTGCTCTTTACCTAAAAAAAATGTTTTATCCGATTACTCGATTAATCGATAGAATTTTCAGTCGATTACTCGATTACTAAAATATTCGATAGCTGCAGCCCTAGACCGATGTTTGATATAGAGCAGGGATCTGGCCATATTTATTTTGGGGCAAATCTGAGGGCTTGTACTTAAACTACTACAAGGCTTTTTTTGCTGCCTAATGTGGGCGAAGCACGACGTTACAGTTTAATGATTTGGAGGATTCGTCATAAAATAGGGGTGTGAAAATCAGCCCCCAGACAACTAATCTCGCAGATGGGTGGAAATCCGGAGGACATTTATGATAACAGGAAGCCCAAAAAAGTATAAATGGCTCACGCCGGAAATTGAATGAATGTGAGTCACATTTTGGGCCTGGAGCGCTAAGATTTGTCAGAACCGATCTCAATGGGCATGTGGGTTCATGCTTAACCATGTTGAGCAATAGATACCAAAAGTGAGAAGTTCAAAAAAGGAAGCGCCCTCCCTAACAATAAAAGATGGAGGCGCTTATGTCATCCATATGACTTGGGGCAAGCCTATTTATAGCCTGTGCACAGGGCCCTTACATATCAGCGCCAGCCACAGTGGCCTTTTTATCCTCCACAGACAGCGTAGCCTTATGGCTTGTTGATGTGGCTGCAAGTTAACGACTCACATGGCAGATGACTGCGAAACCATGACCCTGAAATAGACGTGAACTGGACAAGACCTAACTGTTGTGGGGATTGCGTGTGTGAAGCCGACTAAACTTCAATGAGGGCTAATAAACAAGTAAAATGAACAAGTGTGTCACAAAAAACTGCACTAAACGATGGTGCGCCACGCCGGAAACCCTTTGTTCACAAAAATCTGCAGAGTCGTGTCTGCTTAAAATGTGGAAATGATAACTCTTCTCCAACAACGGCCGTCATTATATAAAAAGTGCACCAGTTCAAACTTTCAGTTTTGGTCCAACTCCATAACCTAAAGCTACCTTGGCGTATTAAGTTACTTTTCTTTGAGATGCCCTTTGGACCTCCTGTCACATAGCCATTAGCAAATAGAGTATGTCAGTTTGGCCTATTTGTTTATGCTCTGCAACACGATAGCCCTTTTGGGATGCACTCTACCGAGGGACGTCTCAGGAACAGAAGGCGGGATGTCGCTCTCACCCTCTCATTATTATTCTGCCAACTGCCCTGCTGGTTACCATGACACCATAGGGGAGACTCCGGGAAGCCAACCCTCAAGACATATGGGACAAACACCTTTGAAAAGAAAAAAAATGACAACAATAGAACCAATCACTGAGCAGCCTGAATGGATTCAGTTTCCACGGAAGCTGCCACTGACCTGCCCTATATTTTCACCAGGTGGGACCATAATGCAGGTGATCTTGGATGCGTAAAAATAGACACAAATCTCAGCTGCTGTATATCCAGATATGGTTGACTAAATATCAAACATGGTGATACAGTTAGAAACCATTCAATAGGAATAAAAAAATAACTAGAATCATTGCTGTCAAATGAAAATCCAGTGGTTGCCAATCATGCAATCAAGCCAAAAATTATGAGTTAACTAGCTTTTTCACACTATAACCCCTTTCACATACACCTGAACACAGTTTAAATCCCGGGATTTAAATGGGCAGCCCTTATACAGTGGGGCAAATAAGTATTTAGTCAACCACTAATTGTGCAAGTTCTCCCACTTGAAAATATTAGAGAGGCCTGTAATTGTCAATATGGGTAAACCTCAACCATGAGAGACAGAATGTGGAAAAAAAACAAAAAATCACATTGTTTGGTTTTTAAAGAATTGATTTGCAAATCATGGTGGAAAATAAGTATTTGGTAAATACCAAAAGTTGATCTCAATACGTTGTTATGTACCCTTTGTTGGCAATAACGGAGGCCAAATGTTTTCTGTAACTCTTGACAAGCTTTGCACACACTGTTGCTGGTATTTTGGCCCATTCCTCCATGCAGATCTCTCAAGAGCAGTGATGTTTTGGGGCTGTCGTTGGGCAACACGACTTTCAACTCCCTCCACAGATTTTCTATGGGGTTGAGATCTGGAGACTGGCTAGGCCACTCCAGGACCTTGAAATGCTTCTTACGAAGCCACTCCTTTGTTGACCTGGCTGTGTGTTTGGGATCATTCTCATGCTGAAAGACCCAGCCACGTCTCATCTTCAATGCCCTTGCTGATGGAAGGAGATTTTCATTCAAAATCTCTCAATACATGGCCCCACTCATTCTTTCCTTTACACTGATCAGTCGTCCTGGTCCCTTTGCAGAAAAACAGACCCAAAACATGATGTTTCCACCCCCATGCTTCACAGTGGGTATGGTGTTCTTCAGATGCAATTCAGTATTCTTTCTCCTCCAAACACGAGAACCTGTGTTTCTACCAAAAAAGTTCTATTTTGGTTTCATCTGACCAGAACACATTCTCCCAGTCCTCTTCTGGATAATCCAAATGCTCTCTAGCGAACCGCAGACGAGCCTGGACGTGTACTGGCTTTAGCAGGGGGACATGTTTGGCAGTGCAGGATTTGAGCCCCGGTCGGTGCATTGTGTTACTGATAGTAGCCTTTGTTACTGTGGTCCCAGCTCTCTGTAGGTCATTCACTAGGTCCCCCCATGTGGTTCTGGGATTTTTTCTCTCCGTTCTTGTTATCATTTTGACACCATGGGGTGAGATGTTGCATGGAGCCCCAGATCGAGGGAGATTATCAGTGGTCTTGTATGTCTTCCATTTTGTAATAATTGCTCCCACAGTTGATTTCTTTACACCAAGCGTTTACCTATTGCAGATTCAGTCTTCCCAGCCAGGTGCAGGTCCGCGTCATTCCCGGGATATCTCTCCATGCATGAAAGCAATGACGCGAGTAAATTCCGTGTCACCTTACACGGGAATTTACTGGGTTATGTGTGTGAAAGGGGCATTTGCTTGATGACGATAATGCCTTGTGATACTGCAAAGGATAGCCATAGACAACACTTTTCAGTTCTTTCGTACGACTTTTCATTGGTCTCCATATTGTAGAGCTTCGCTTATTGTGGGTGGGTCTCTAGGGTATCTCGAACATTAAACGTGATCCGTAACAGGCTTTTGGCTAGAGATAGACCGATCATCAACTGGGCTGATTATCGGTTATGATATTTGGAAATTCCGACCGCCTGGTATAAAAAAAATAATTTAAAATAGGGTTGTCATGTCACGATCCGATCGCGCCATTTTCGCAATTGGGTAAAAAGGATCGGGTTTTTAATTTAAAAAAAAAAAAAAAGAACAAAAACATATTTATGTTTTTCTGCCTCATGCTCGTACAGCCTCTCACTCTCCATCTTGCTGCTGTTCTTGGTCACCAGTGCAACTGATGTTTTCTTGTTAAAGTTAACGATTATTGACAGGTGTTGAAGCTTTGATCTTGCCAGAGAAGCTTGGTAGTACAACATTCAAAGACTCCCAATGTGTGAATAATTGTTTAGCTTTAGTTAAACACTTGCGGTAGTGTGCTATGGCAGCTCATTGTGTATGTGTAAGTCAGCAGCTGTTCTCACCAGTGTGAGCGGATTTGAGCGGACTAACTCAATGAATCATTTAACAAAGACAAGCATTTTTCTATATTATTGTTCGAAAATAATTCACATTATGAAGGCGGCACGGTGGGACAGTCATATGTTTAAAACTTTGTTGTCGTTTTTTTAAACACTTTTTTTCGAAATCGGATCAAGACTCAGTATCGGCAGATTCTCAAAACCAGGTGAGTCGGACCCCGTTGCAAAATTATGTGATCGGGACGTCCCGACTTAAAACTGGGTTATTTCATCTTAGATGCAGCCATGCCTCTCTCTCCTGCTTTCTGTCTCCTGCACTAGTATTATCCCTGTCCGGGACCCCTAATTGGTTAAATGGTAATGGTAAATGGAGTTGTATTGCGCTTTCCCACCTTTTTAAGTCCCTCAAAGCGCTTCACACTATCTTACTCACCTTATCTACCTACTGGTGACGCAGCACCAGGAGCAACGTGGGGTTTAGTATCATGCTCAAGGATACTTAGACGAGGTCATAAGTGCTTTCTTTTCTGTGGAAATTTTTCAGAGAGCTATTTATTTAACCTTTTATTCAACTTTATAAGAGATGTTTCTGAGTCCAGCAAATCCAGACACTTCCGGAGATATTATTTTCTATTTGTGTGATTCAATACACATGCGAGCGAACTTCAGTGTTTGCATTTTTAATTTTTTTCACGCCAATTTTTTACACTTTTACTGCAAATTGTCCAAAAATCAGTTATTGGCCCCTGTAACTACTAATAATCGGTATCGGTCCTGAAAAACTTAAAATAAGACAAAAATGTGTTTATTCATTCATTTTCCATGCTGCTTTTTCCTCACGAGGGTCGCGGAGGTGCTGGAGCCTATCCCAGTTAACTACGGGCAGTAGGCAGGGGACACCCTGAACTGGTTGCCAGCCAGTCGCAGGGCACAAGGAGACATACAACCATTCACGCACACATTCATACCTACGGACAATTTAGAGTGTTCAATCAGCTTACCATGCATGTTTTTGGGAGGAAACCGGAGTTCCCGGAGGAAACCCACGCAGGCACGGGGAGAACATGCAAACTCCACACAGGAAGGCCGAAGCCCGGGATTGAACCCTTGATCTCAGAACTGTGAGGCAGAATTGCTAACCACTCAGCCACCGTGCCGCAAAATGTGTTTATATTATTAAAAAAATATTGAAAATAGACACTCACCTTAGAAACTTCAAGATTTGCATTCTAGAGTTGTGTTTCACCACACATTTATAAGCAGGTTCATCATATGCGTTGAGAAAATGGCTAAAAAGACTTCCAAGTTGCATGATTTTGATAGGCTTCCAAAATCTCTACCGATTGTCTCCTTGGTGGCAGGATGGCGGTGCAAATTTTCATTTAAAAATCAAACTGAGGGTCAGAAGTCAATTTATTTGAATATAGGATGGTTGCTAAAGACCTTTCCAAAGGCAAACATGTCACCACGGGGTGGCTTTGCTCAGTAGCAGAGCAATCGTTCCACTTCGATTCTGCGTCCTGATGAACTCGTCTAAGTATCCTTGAGCAAGATACCGAATCCCACGTTGTTCCTGGTGCTGCGTCACGAGTAGGTAAATGAGAATATAGTGTGAAGTGCTTTG
Organism: Corythoichthys intestinalis; assembly: GCF_030265065.1. Lineage (NCBI taxonomy): Eukaryota > Metazoa > Chordata > Actinopteri > Syngnathiformes > Syngnathidae > Corythoichthys > Corythoichthys intestinalis. Next base: position 23,185,307 of record NC_080414.1, on the reverse strand, counting down.
AGGGTTTTAAAAGTGGAAATGCGCTATACAAGTGTAACTCAATTTACTCTGTTTACCACCATCCTTGGACATTTTCTCACATTTTATGATTAAATTTTCTCAAATTTGAAGGGTGAAAATGTAATTATTTCACCACTGTCAGATTTCAAATATCTTTTCAGTACAGATTCAATGTCAGTAAATTAAAAAAATGACTACCAAATGCTTCATCAAAATTCTTCAATAATGGGGATTCCCTATCATTGTTGATCCTTGGTATTTTTTATCTGAAAACATTGACTTTTTAGTTAGGGTACCTATAACAGTTTCTGGCAAAATACTTTAAAAATGAAGTGGATCTCACACTAAAAGGACAAGAACAAGAGTGTCGAACCTGTAACATGTTTAATGTTGTTCTTTGATGCTGAGCCTGACTTCCGTGCTGCCAAGCTATGCTAAACCCGAGCCAAGACCACTTGTCTTCACCTCATTGTCTCTACAGTTATCCGTGTCCAACCTTCAGTCGTGACTCACATGTGCCTCCCAAACGCCCAAATGCAGACAGATTCATGACTTGCCGATCCAAGGCGGGTGACACAGTGAGTCATCCTCACAGCACATGCCTCCTCCGTTGCGGTGTGGGCTCAGCGTGTGTTGGCCACCCCTCTGCTTTTGTCATCAGTTCTGCATGTGCTTGAACGTACTGTTCGACAATCACAGGGAGAGGATGTCATTAAAAATGTAACATTTACGGTACAAATGAGGCATAGTGAAACATAACGGAATGTTTTAGTACACTTCTGACCTCTCATACCTGCTGGCACACTTGTCAACTACCAATTTGTCTGAACATCTGTAATCATAAATGAGCCTCATTGTTATTGCTGTTTGATCTTGCCCACGGTGTTCCTCAAAAAAGTGCTTTATGTACATGATCAGTTAAGAACAAGCGCATATTGGATGCGTTGACTGTGTACAACTGTATGCCACACGGGCACCAGCCATTCAATGGGAGCTTGAAATCCTTAACTTGTTTAAAGGGCGTACAACACGAGGAAAAAAAAGTCTTAAATAGGATTATTATGTGAATTAGAATAATATTTTGAGACGATTCGACTATATACAACAATTTAACAGTCTTTTAATCTGCCGGTTAGCCACGCCTACCATTACAGTATAGGGCTCTAGCGTCCCCAACAGGTGGATGACGTCAACGGAGTCACGATTTCATCTGATTTAGTATGCAGCCCATTGAGTGGGAATTATTCACAGCGACGAAAACGACGAAAAGAGCTGCGAAATGTCATTGTTTCAGTCTCTCAACTCCAATATTTTTACAGGATATTCTTTTTTTATCCCAGTAGTTTTTCCACAATAGCTAAATAAATGGCGTGGTCATGACAAATAAGTCTTGTGCTAAATGGAATATGAAATATTAAAAATGCATTTATTCAAGACGACATGGCAAAATTACTCTATAAAGGTCAAAACTGTCGACTTCACCTTTAGTGTCGCACCTCCCGAACGATATTTTATGCCACCTAAATCGGGCTTATGTCATTTCCCTTCCCCGGCTTCGGAGAATGTAAACAAACCAAGAGGCGTGACAGCTAGCTGACACGCTAACTCGAACCGAGTGATGTTTCAAAGTCTTTGAAGCGGAAAATCACACATAACTAGCCCGGATCATTTCACATGACGACTGGGTTGTCGATTGACTTCGCCGATCGGTAAACCGCCCGGCGGAGAGCAATTTACAGCTCGTTCCCCTGCTAATATGGACAGGAGAGCTCGCCGAGGAAGCAGGTGGATAATGACCACTGAACATTTACATGCCAATTCATGATCAAACGTAAGTAGTCCTTTATTTAAAGAAAGTTTGTAGTGTTTACTTTGTAATCGCTGTATTCACGGCTATTTTCAACTCAAAGTTGCAATTTCTGATCAGTTGGAAAATTTGACAGAACACCGGGCACTAGAAGAGGGGAATAAGCCGGTATACTAGTAGTGCTAGTAGTAGTGCTAGGCGGGGGGATGTGCGACAAGCCGCCGGTCGTCGGCCGAGGGGACAAGGAGCATGTCACAAAATGCAAGCCACCTACATCTAAAAATGATCCCAGTATTTGACATAATACAAAACACGATGTTTACTCACTTCCTCGTAAGTCCCATGGTCCCACAGTTGTAGGGCCTTTTTTGGCCAATATCCACCGGTGAATGGGAACCTTTTGAAACCCCAAAAAGGCGCAGACGCATCTCCCTCCTACAGCAAGATTTTTCTGCAGCCGTTGGGCTGGCGTGATACGAAAAATAAACGTATTAATGCGCTAAATCAGCTGAATCCTTAGTCCTTCTCAGAGGTTGCGCTAGACTTTTTCGTTGTCTGTCATTTTGACTGACAGTGTCATAAAAATCCGGTCATAATCTATTTTTACCTGTCACTTACATTTTTAAAATGATAATAATGACATATTAAATAGTATTTAGGTTTCATTCTTTTTTAATTAATATTCTGTCTGAACAAGCGTAACAAGAGGCAAACAGACAGCGGAGTGCACCAATCAGCGACGGGCAGACGTGCCGTTAGCAAAGCGACGAGGGCAGGACAAGGGACTTGCGCGTGGAAGTAAACATACGAGGAGAACGGAGTTTATTCAACATGGCTAGCGCGAGACAGACTGTTGTCAATGTCTCGTGTCGATGTGTTTTAGCTCATTTAAAACTGAATTTACCGCGGATTGGAGCATATTCTCGGCTCTCCTGTTCGCCATCCGTGTTGTGGTAGCGACGACTTTCGGCGCGCAAGAGTGACGTTGCTCGTGAAGAACACGTCGCGCAAATAAACAAATCTGATTTGTCGATTGATTTTGTACCTACTCGAGAGGCTGTGTCCCAGACTGTTGTCTCAGTGTTTGAAAAATACAGGGAGAACAGTCTGGCCGTGCCAGGCAAACACTCAGTTGCCTTCACATTTTTCCGAGTAAGGCCAACGACGTCATGCATGAAGAGAGACAATAGCTAATTAATATGCTCACTCGCCACCCTGTGGTCTGGGGTGTGAATTGCAACCTGTCAAAATGACGGACGGACTTCAGTTTTTTCCGTCACCGTTTTAAAAAACCGGTCAACGACGGAAAATATTCGGTAAACGCGACCCCTGGTCCTTCTCATGCAACAGTACGGCTGTATAGTGAAGAGGACTCCTTCCTCTGTACACGTCACAGCGCCCTCTTTCTCAACTCGAGACTGTTGCCGGAAATCACTCATTTTCATGGCGTGGGATTAAAAAAACTAAATAAATATAGCGATCGCTTCCACACACATCCAAGCGGTCCATTTCATTCAGGAGCATAAAATACAGCGTGTATTATGAAATAAACATGCTTTTTCGTGTCACAGGCACTTTAATATCAACCCAAAACTAATGTATAATGTAAACTAATGTAATGTATAAAACGAATATAAGCTAAGACAACCTTTTCAGCTAGTGCCTGCTACTGAATTAGTTGATTTGTCTTTATGCGTTTTTGACTGCTAGTCTACCGCAGTCCTCCTCCTCCTCCGCTTTGTGTATATTATTTTTTTAAATGATGTGTTTGTTCTGTTATTGTACATTACTGTCTGTATCTAGGTGTCTGTTTCTGTGTAAATACACACCAAAATGCAATGGAAATATTTCAGGCCTATCCAATCAGAGTCCAGCTTTTTTTTCTGGTGGGTGTTGTGGTTGACTCACTTCTTCCTCCGACTGACTTTACAAATGATGCGTTTGTGAGAATTGCCCGGCAACTACTAAAACATAGTAACCTATACATGGGACTGCAGGAGACTTGAAACATTGTTTTATCAGCGAGTGAATGATTCATGCTCAAATGACTTTCCTAAAATAAAACTGATGACGTCGTAGTTGGGTTTGCTTGCAGGTCAGTCGGATCCAAGCAAAAATGAGGGAGGAAGCTGATATTCTAGAGTAAAGCTTCCCTTTTCTCTTGACTCCTGGTCTGCACTCGTGTGTCATTGTTAGATTCTCTGTGCTAAAAACAACTCAACCACACGGCCAGGCTTTCATAATCACCATCGGTATAACACCGTGGGAGGCTGCCGCTTTTGATTGCGTAAGATTCCTCGTAGCAGCAAATCAGCTCTGCCTGAGCTACTGTAAAATATTAGTACGCCCTTACCCCCCTGAAACACATCCAGATGAAGAGCGAGGGTGCCATTTTTTTATGAAGAGCAGCCTCTTCTCCCGCATAAAATAGGTTTATAGTCTCCTCTAGATGGGCTCATCAAATATACTCCATCTGTATTATTCATAACTGCTGTTCAGAGATATGTGCGTGTGTATAAATCTATTCCCGACTGTATGAATGTTGATGGTTTGCATGTTTTATTGACCCATCATGTGTATTCTGTGGCACCTGCAATGGAGTCTTCTCATTTAATGATTCACAGGGCTTCCCCTCAATTAGCTGATCACAGAAAAGTGGGTCTGCGGTTTGGCGTCAGGCTTCCAATGAGGTTAAAGTTCACCCGTCTCCACAGGGAGCTATTTATGAAACCACGCAGGGAAAGAGAATTCCCAAGTCCATTATTTAATCGTCTCTACAAAGCCTTTTCTGATAAGAACAGGGGTGTTTTATTTCAGATTGATTACAATGACCAGTTTTGAATTTACATTACTTTACAAATCCAGGCAAGACTTGCCGAATGTTATCATTTTGTGAGGTGTGTCTTGTAATATTTCTCATTTTTGGTGCCAAAAGAAGAAGAATTCTGATTACAAACAGCAGTTTACTTTGATGTTGCTGAGAGGGGAAATACAGCTTTTTTCACAACAGTGCATTATGTTGCTTGCTGATACAGTGCCTTGCAAAAGTATTCGGCCCCCTTGAACCTTGCAACCTTTCGCCACATTTCAGGCTTCAAACATAAAGATATAAAATTTTAATTTTTTGTCAAGAATCAACAACAAGTGGGACACAATCGTGAAGTGGAACAAAATTTATTGGATAATTTAAACTTTTTTAACAAATAAAAAACTGAAAAGTGGGGCGTGCAATATTATTCGGCCCCCTTGCGTTTGTAGCGCCACCTTTTGCTCCAATTACAGCTGCAAGTCGCTTGGGGTATGTTTCTATCAGTTTTGCACATCGAGAGACTGACATTCTTGCCCATTCTTCCTTGCAAAACAGCTCGAGCTCAGTGAGGTTGGATGGAGAGTGTTTGTGAACAGCAGTCTTCAGCTCTTTTCACAGATTCTCGATTGGATTCAGGTCTGGACTTTGACTTGGCCATTCTAACACCTGGATATGTTTATTTTTGAACCATTCCATTGTAGATTTGGCTTTATGTTTTGGATCATTGTCCTGTTGGAAGATAAATCTCCGTCCCAGTCTCAGGGGTTGTGCAGATACCAACAGGTTTTCTTCCAGAATGTTCCTGTATTTGGCTGCATCCATCTTCCCGTCAATTTTAACCATCTTCCCTGTCCCTGCTGAAGAAAAGCAGGCCCAAACCATGATGCTGCCACCACCATGTTTGACAGTGGGGATGGTGTGTTCAGGGTGATGAGCTGTGTTGCTTTTACGCCAAACATATCGTTTTGCATTGTGGCCAAAAAGTTCAATTTTGGTTTCATCTGACCAGAGCACCTTCTTCCACATGTTTGGTGTGTCTCCCAGGTGGCTTGTGGCAAACTTTAAACGAGACTTTTTATGGATATCTTTGAGAAATGGCTTTCTTCTTGCCACTCTTCCATAAAGGCCAGATTTGTTCAGTGTACGACTGATTGTTGTCCTATGGACAGACACTCCCACCTCAGCTGTAGATCTCTGCAGTTCATCCAGAGTGATCATGAGCCTCTTGGCTGCATCTCTGATCAGTTTTCTCCTTGTTTGAGAAGAAAGTTTGGAAGGACGGCCGGGTCTTGGTAGATTTGCAGTGGTCTGATGCTCCTTCCATTTCAATATAATGGCTTGCACAGTGCTCCTTGAGATGTTTAAAGCTTGGGAAATCTTTTTGTATCCAAATCCGGCTTTAAACTTCTCCACAACAGTATCTCGGACCTGCCTGGTGTGTTCCTTGGTTTTCATAATGCTCTCTGCACTTTAAACAGAACCCTGAGACTATCACAGAGTAGGTGCATTTATACGGAGACTTGATTACACACAGGTGTATTCTATTTATCATCATCGGTCTTTTAGGACAACATTGGATCATTCAGAAATCCTCACTGAACTTCTGGAGTGAGTTTGCTGCACTGAAAGTAAAGGGGCCGAATAATATTGCACGCCCCACTTTTCAGTTTTTTATTTGTTAAAAAAGTTTAAATTATCCAATAAATGTTCTTCCACTTCACGATTGTGTCCCACTTGTTGTTGATTCTTGACAAAAAAATTAAATTTCATATCTTTGTTTGAAGCCTGAAATGTGGCGAAAGGTTGCAAGATTCAAGGGGGCCGAATACTTTTGCAAGGCACTGTATGTCTCTCTAAACTAGTAAAGAAAGGAACCTCCTGCAGATTTCTGGCTATCAGGTAGATCCAAAATTTGGATTGGATAAATTCATGCTTGATGTGTGAATAAGTGTGCTTTGACTAAGCCTGTCGCAATATGCAATGATTCAATTTATCGCACGATAAATAAAAATGAAGGCAGTAGTTTTTCCGCTGCGATTTATCGCCTTGCGTGCACGTGCGTGCGCGCGTGCGGTGGACGTGCTGTTAAAAGTTCGTATTCCTCGTTACCAACTGCGCAAAATGCATCTTCGTTCCAGGTCTGGCAAAAACTAGCGCCGGAGCCAATCGTTCCCATTATATCCTATTGTTCAACGTACAGTGCCTTGCAAAAGTATTTGGCCCCCTTGAATCTTGCAACCTTTCGCCACATTTCAGGCTTCAAACATAAAGATATGAAATTTATTTTTTTTGTCAAGAATCAACAACAAGTGGGACACAATCGTGAAGTGGAACAACATTTATTGGATAATTTCAACTTTTTTAACAAATAAAAAACTGAAAAGTGGGGCGTGCAATATTATTCGGCCCCTTTACTTTCAGTGCAGCAAACTCACTCCAGAAGTTCAGTGAGGATCTCTGAATGATCCAATGTTGTCCTAAATGACCGATGATGATAAATAGAATCCACCGTCAAGTCTCCGTATAAATGCACCTGCTCTGTGATAGTCTCAGGGTTCTGTTTAAAGTGCAGAGAGCATTATGAAAACCAAGGAACACACCAGGCAGGTCCGAGATACTGTTGTGGAGAAGTTTAAAGCCGGATTTGGATACAAAAAGATTTCCCAAGCTTTAAACATCTCAAGGAGCACTGTGCAAGCCATCATATTGAAATGGAAAGAGCATCAGACCACTGCAAATCTACCAAGACCCGGCCGTCCTTGCAAACTTTCTCCTCAAACAAGGAGAAAACTGATCAGAGATGCAGCCAAGAGGGCCATGATCACTCTGGATGAACTGCAGAGATCTACAGCTGAGGTGGGAGAGTCTGTCCATAGGACAACAATCAGTCGTACACTGCACAAATCTGGCCTTTATGGAAGAGTGGCAAGAAGAAAGCCATTTCTCAAAGATATCCATAAAAAGTCTTGTTTAAAGTTTGCCACAAGCCACCTGGGAGACACACCAAACATGTGGAAGAAGGTGCTCTGGTCAGATGAAACCAAAATTGAACTTTTTGGCCACAATGCAAAACGATATGTTTGGCTTAAAAGCAACACAGCTCATCACCCTGAACACACCATCCCCACTGTCAAACATGGTGTTGGCAGCATCATGGTTTGGGCCTGCTTTTCTTCAGCAGGGACAGGGAAGATGGTTAAAATTGACGGGAAGATGGATGCAGCCAAATACAGGAACATTCTGGAAGAAAACCTGTTGGCATCTGCACAAGACCTGAGACTGGGACGGAGATTTATCTTCCAACAGGACAATGATCCAAAACATAAAGCCAAATCTACAATGGAATGGTTAAAAAATAAACGTATCCAGATGTTAGAATGGCCAAGTCAAAGTCCAGACCTGAATCCAATGGAAAATCTGTGGAAAGAGCTGAAGACTGCTGTTCACAAACACTCTTCATCCAACGTCACTGAGCTCGAGCTGTTTTGCAAGGAAGAATGGGCAAGAATGTCAGTCTCTCGATGTGCAAAACTGATAGAAACATACCCCAAGCGACTTGCAGCTGTAATTGGAGCAAAAGGTGGCGCTACAAAGTATTAACGCAAGGGGGCCGAATAATATTGCACGCCCCACTTTTCAGTTTTTTATTTGTTAAAAAAGTTTAAATTATCCAATAAATTTTGTTCCACTTCACGATTGTGTCCCACTTGTTGTTGATTCTTGACAAAAAAAATAAAATTTTATATCTTTATGTTTGAAGCCTGAAATGTGGCGAAAGGTTGCAAGGTTCAAGGGGGCCGAATACTTTTGCAAGGCACTGTATATCGGCCGCGTCAGTGCTCCAGAGTGACTGTGGACCATCTACGGCGCGCCGGTGTTGTTGACGTGTGGGTGCTCCTGTCAGGAGTGACATTTCACGGCTATTTTTCGGCACAACGCCGGATATTTACAACGAAGTCCGCCAAAACATTGTTACCGACTTGGCTGCTACAAACAACCTCGCTTTGACAACGAACAGCTGAATGAAATTAAGAGCGCTGTGCTTCAAACTCGTCCTGTTTATTAAAGTCGATTGTCATATGCTGGTGTTGTGTAGTAATGAGCAGACGTGACTTCAGCGGCGCTTGCTAACTTTTTTAATGCGCGCACACACTAGATATCATGAAATGGCAAACAAGATGTGCTACGTTCCATGCCATTGGCTACGTGAGCCCAGAGTGATTATGGGACACGTAGTCCATATACTTATACTACATCTATGAATTCCAAACTGTCATGACTGAATGGAAGTTAAGAAGGCCAAAACAATCCATACCAGTGACTATAGATAATGTTGCAAATATTGTTAATTCAGTACGTGACACAGATGGATTCGGATCACAAATAGGATGTCTTGCTCATGTAGTAAACCTAGCTGCTAAGAGAGCTGTAGCAATCAACAGTGTGCCCTGCCTCACTTTACAAACAGTAAAGATTGTTCTCAGCACTTTTATACAATTTTTTTTCAGATCAGTAAGAAGTAAGCACATAAATATTAAGCACTAAAATGCATCTTTGTGTGATGGCAATTTAATTTTTGCTCGTTGGCAAAAAAACAACAAAAAAACGAAACAAAAAATATAATTGATATCTTTTTTTACAGAGCATGAAATGTATTGAATCGGATCAAAAATCGTGTCCCCCGTATCAAAAATCGTACCGAACCGTGACTTAACTGTATCGTTGCATCCCTATGGAACACCATTGCAGAAGCTAAGACGGGAAAAGTTTTCATTCGCCTAAATGCTTAAGTTATTAAGTGCAATTTAAAAAAAAAAAAAAAAAAAAACACATTTTATTTATTCTGTGTTTCTGTGCGGTATCAATATTGTTGTTTTTTACTTAAGAGGCATGGTCTATTGTTTTTAGTTGTGATTTCTTAAAAAGTATTTTTGAATTTAAGAGTAAATATTTATCTTGTTTAAATGGGTGTACTTGATCTATTAATATAAACTATTCTCACTGTGTTACTGTAAACTGGTTAAAAAAATGGGGTGGCGCAATAATATCGCATATCGCAATAATTTATGAGAATAATTATCGCACACTAAAATTTGTTATCGCGACAGGCCTAGCTTTGACGTCACAGTCAGAGAAACATTACAGTGGTACCTCTACATACGAAGTTAATTCGTTCCAGGACCTTGTTTGTAAGTCGAAACGGTCGTATGTCGAGCAGGATTTTCCCATAAGAATACATTATATTTGGGGTTGGGCATCGTTTGAATTTGAGCAATTCTGATTCCATGTTTCGATTCCGGTTCCAAACGATTCTCGATTCCGATTATTTTAATAGGCAAGAGAAAAAAATTGCACAGTTTATGTTAATTTCTTCTCCATTATATTTTAAATTATATGAACTTTGAATTAACTTTGCTATGAATTTCTCAAAGGGCTATTTTTAACTTGTACATAAATATCAGTCTTTGAACTTGAATATGATGTTTCTTTCCACAGGAGTGCAATTACACAAAGATGTTTATTTTTCAAACACTCACGGAGAAAACATTTACACATATTCTTTTGCCTATGTTTTAGAGTGTCATATGCTGCAGGCATCGTTTGTTTTAAGTGGTATTTCTACAAGTTAGTTAAGGGCTGCAGATGTCAGGCAGGGAGTGTTTTGTCCCTTGAGCTAAGTTTGATTTGTTTTCTTAACTGATACATTGTTCATCCGTCCACAAGATGTCACTATTATAACTCCGGACTCTACAGTTTTTCTTTGGTTTTGGAAGCAGCAGGCAAAAATAACTTGGTTGGAAACTAACTACATTAGTTGGAAAGGAATCCTTGAGGTGTACAGACACTACACACCTCCCCTGCGCTACACATCGTTGTGAACCCACGATAAAAAGAAATCTGTAAGTTTGCACGTTTTAACAGAGGGTCTGATATCATTTCGGTGTGTTTATATTGTTACTTTGTTGTCATTTATGTGAAGTAAAGCAACACGTTTTTGTGCTAAGCTAAATTAGCGCTTCATATGATTTGCTCATAACGGAGCTAGTCTTCACGTGGCTTCTTCATGGTGTTCGGCAGCTATTTTTTCCCGGTCGGCAGTCAGGGCATCGAAACTTGGAATCAAAATAAAGACATTCGAACGGTTCCAGGAGAACCGGAGTATTAGTCACGGATCCCATCGATGTTCGATGCCCAACCCTAATTATAATTCCATTAATTTGTTCCACAGCCTGAAAACCTACACTAAATCCTTAATAAATACAGCTGGTACTCTTACAAATGGCAATAACACATAGCGAAAGAAAGAAATTATGAATAAAAATCCTAATAATAATACAGTATAGTAATTATCATTCCTGTAATAATGTAATTAATCGGGTTCTAATGTGGCGGATTTGTTTTGCGTGCTGTACCTGAACGCATGTCATGGCTGACATGACAGTAAGATAGGTGTGGTAGAGATTTTACTTTCTCTTTTAATTTTCTGTTGTTGGCTTCAATCAGTGTTGTTAATCTTACTTTAAAAAAGTAATTAATGACTGTTACAAATGACTTCTCCCAAAACGTAATTAGTTACTCGGCAAAGTAACTGACGTTACTTTTCATGTTCTACACGTTATTACATGATCGATTCTATAACGTCTTTCACATAAGTATCTTTATAGTAACTGATTGAATTCAACTGTCTTTTTCATTCCCCCCAAAAAACATAGGTCGCCTTTTTACATTTTTTAAATATTTCACCTATATAATAGTGTAATGGTACACAAACTTTAACTTTCAAATGCTGTGAGGAAAAAAGCCTTTTTTTCCTGTTGTACTGAACCAAGACTTGTGTGTACTGTCACACCCGGAATATATATATCCTTTTCAATATGCAGGTGAGGTTTGAATCGCTTCTATCTTTGCTCTAGTTGTTTTTTTTTTGTTTTTTTTTAAATCACACGGTTTATGGATATGTCATTTAAGAAAAGATTAGAGCAAGTGACTATTTTTGGTAATAAAAAACAAAAACAAGCTATTATTGTGTTGTAGCATCTACAAGGACAATGTCCACTTGGTGATGATAATGCATAGTGAACAGGAAAACAGTCCATTATTTTCAATTGTACCCACCAGAATGCCACAAACTGTATGTAAAAAGTTTCCCGAGCGTTTAGCATGACGCTCGCCCAGCTAAATGCTAATGCTAGCGAACGCGAAAGCTATGCTATTGCTCCGAGCCACCTGACATCGCGTTTGCAACGGCGTCACAACCTCCTTCCCCTCCTCCCCTCTCCCGCTCTGCTCTCTTCGTGTCTCTCAGACATTTCTCGCGTCATTCAAGCAACATAGTGACACATGCCTTTACATCCTCAGTAACGGTAATGGCTTTGCAAAAATGGGAAAAGTGATTAATTAGATTACTCACTAATGACAAAAATAACGTGGTTAATAACGCCATTGGACTCTTAATGCCGTTATTAACTCATTCACTCCCAGCCATTTTCACCGGAGCAAGGCCCTTCGCTCCCGGCCGTTTTACTGGATTTTGACTGATTTTGCAAGGCCCACAGAAAATTACATGGAACCCACCAAAAGAAAGATTAGACTCTGTTCTTTCAGGAGGAAAAAAAGTTCATATCTTTTTCCATTCTTTAGAAATCAGCATTACAAAATAGCTTAGTTTGAGCAATTTTCCAATTTCTGATGAAAAAACAGAGAAATTAAGCTTTTTGTGAAAGCATATATTTCAAACATAACTTTTACTTCAACACAGCTATTTTTGGCTTTAGTTACATCCCAAGCATCTGAATAATGTTTTCCTTTTACAAAATAACATAAACAACAAGACAAATAGCAAAGTAACAATTTATTTACACATAACTAACTGAGAGATGACGCCGTTGTGGCTGCGACAGCCGGGGTAAACTTTTCCCTCATCGCTGCCTGTCTCTGCTCGGCGAGCAGCACGGACCCAACGGCATCTTCCGCTGCACTGGTGGTCCCGGTCGTTCTGGTCGGTCGTCCAGCGCCTGGCATCCCGGGTGTCCTCCCGGTTGTTCTGCTCGGTCGTCCGCCACTTGGCATCCTGGACGTCCATTCGGTCGTCTTCCGCTTTCGCCCCGGCCGTGCGGCCAGCCCTTCGTTCCGTTGAATCGGGTTGCGGGTCTTACCAAATGCGCTACTGCCCTCCAGTGGCCAGTTTTATTGCTTTAAAATGGATTTTCAGTGTTGTGCTTTGGAACAAAGTTGAATCAGAACCCAGAGATGTCTCTTGTGAAAAAAAAGCGTAAAAGACGTATAATACATCTTTGGGACACTGAACCAATTAAAAATAAAACGTATTTATACGTTTTTGGGAGCAAATGAGTTAACAACACTGGCGTTATCTGCAGCGGACAGTAGGTGTATTGTGTTGCACAAGTTCTAAAATAAATGGTTAAAAACCTGAAACTGGCGATTTCTTTGGCGATGTTACCACAATAATTATTGTCACCTTAACTTATAAAGAGTGGCGAGCAAAGGTCGGAGGAGGATCGTCCAGATCGTAGACATTCTACGGCTGTATTGTCGAATCAGTTCATATTTTTCTATTATTTGATTTGTCTCTCAAGAAAACCCGCCGTGTGTCTGTCTGGAGGTAAAAAAAGAAACTGCGGCGCTGTCATAAATCGTCATATTTCGAACATGTCGTCGGATGTGGAAAGAAATGGCAAGTCGAATTTTACATCGGATGTCGAAAAGATTGTGTGTTGAAGCGATTGTACAGTATGTTGAGGTACCACTGTATCATTATTTAAGACCGCCTGCCATGCCTCACTGAACTCAGTGAAAAAGTAAAACTGGCAAGAATCTGAGAAATATATGTAGGCGCAATTGAAATCTGGATGAATAGATAATAGGCTTGTTGTATATTACACCAAAGGGTGACTATCAAGGAATACAATTTGAACCTGATCCAAATATTAGTGAAGTCTTTCTATGGCTGAGGTCCAGACTGTTGAATCCTATTCAAATCATAGCATAGCACATCATCTTGTCTTGTGTGTTTGTACGACTTAAAGCTTTCCTTGCGGGAGATGCCGCATCTCCCCGGAGCATGTCTGGTATGTACACACGACTGCGGGGGGATACCTCTCCTTATGCTTTACAGAATGTGTGAATCACGCAGACACAAGAATGTGTGCCTCCACCCCTGGAAAGGCGCCCACGTGTAGCAAAAAATACTCATGGATGGGAAAAACAACTCACTTGACATTGCAGATAAGTCAATTGTTTACTTTAGTGTACACATCTGCTGTAAGGCAAACTGCTTATTCTTATTCATTCTGTATAGTGTTTTTAGTGATATTTGCCTCGTGAATTGTACACAATCACGCTGTTTTGATACATACAGTACTGTCTTCCAAACACATCTTTAACAGTGTCATTCAAAACTTTGTTTATTGCAATTGTTTCGACAATTTGTGTATACCCCCTGTTCAAATGAACTGAAAATGAAAACAATAATCTTATTGTTCGGGGTTTCACAACTAGATATGCCCCAAAGTTTACTATGACACTACAGCCCCTCGCAAAAAGTATGGAATCACTAGTCTCGGACGAGCACTCAGTCATACATTATATTTCATGTAGAATAAAGATGTCCCGATCGATCACGTCATTTTCAAGGTATCGGAATCGGCAAAAAAATATCGGACATGCCTTTAATATATACGTATATATATATTTTTTAATTAAATCGTTTTCTAATTGTATTTCACGTTACAGACAAAATGTCTTACACTCATCCATAGTCTTTAGTTTTGGCTTAAAGTAGGGCTATCAAATCTATAGTGTTAACGGCGGTAATAACATTAAAATATTTAACGCAATTAACGCATGCGCTGCACTATCCACTCACGCATTGTCGCGTTCAATCTATGATGGCACCGTTTTACGTATACATAGAGCTAAAAGGCAACGTAAATTAAGTAGAGAGAATTTTGGCAGCCTTTGAAGCCTTTTTTTAATTGGCTAAAGCTTTACAATCCCCCTCTCAACAATTAAAAATATCGTGGGAAGCAATGTGGGGAAGAAAGGTAGGAGTTGATCTTTTTCTTAACACCCTAGGTTATTTCCCAACGCAGAGAAGATATATCAATTGGTACCACTACGCACAGTCATGGTTGCACTTCCCATCATGCATTTGGGCAGAAGTTAAATGGCTACAGTATCATTTACTGAAAGCTCAACAAATACACTAGATGGTAATATTTAGTCACAATATACAGTCACATTTATCCTTTAAGAATTACAAGTCTTTCTATCCGTGGCGTGGATCCCTCTCACAGAAAGAATGTTAATAATGTAAATGCCATCTTGGGGATTTACTGTCATAATAAACAAATACAGTACTTATGTACTGTATGTTGAATGTATATATTCGTCCGAGTTTTATTCATTTTTTCTTAATGCATTGCCAAATGTATATGATCGGGAAAAATTATCGGGAATGATTGGAATTGAATCGGGAGCAAAAAAAAAGCAATCGGATCGGGAAACATTGGGATCGGCAGATACTCAAACTAAAACGATCGGGATCGGGAGCAAAAAAACATGATCGGAACAACCCTAATGTAGAACAAACTCAGATAAAACGTTGAAAAAAAAAAAATTTGTTCAAAAGTGCAACTCTTTAGCATTCAGTAACACTGAAAGAAATGAATAAAAAACATTGTGGTGGTCAGTAAATGTTAATTTTATAGAGCAAGTGCAGGCAAATATACATGAAATCACTCCATTCTGAGGAAAAAAATATGGAATCATGAGAAACAAACAAAGAAATAACAATCAAAAACATCTCTAGTATTTAGTAGCACCACCTCTGGCTTTTATGGCAGCTTGCAGTCTCTGAGGCATGGACTTGATGAGTATTCTTCATCAATTTGGTGCCAACTCTCTTTGACTGCAGTTGCCAGATCAACCTTGCAGTCCAATGCAGATTCTTGACTCTTGACAAGGTGATGATGCTGGAACTTTTGTTTGTTGCTGTTCCAGTGAGATTTACACAGATGACTGCCTGAAGATGACATCAAAATTCCATCAGTCCTTGATGATATGGGGCTGCATGTCAGGCAAAGGCACTAGGGAGATGGCTGTGGTTAAATCTGCAATAAATGCACAAGTTTACATTGAAATTTTAGACAGCTGTCTTATCCTGTCAATTGAAAATATGTTTGTCATTTTCCAAGATGACAATGCACCATGCCACAGAGCTAAAACTGTTCAAGCATTCCTTGGAGAAAGACCCATCCAGTCAATGTCACGGCCTGCAAATAGCCCAGATCTCAACCCTATTGATAACCTGTTTTGGGAAGTTGAAAAAAAAGGTCCACAGCAAGGCTCCAACCTGCAAGGATGATCTGGCAACTGCCATCAAAAAGAGTTGGCACCAAATTAATGAAGAATACTCATCAAGTCCATGCCTCAGAGACTGCAAGCTGTCATAAAAGCCAGAGGTGGTGCTACTAAATACTATAGATGTGTTTTGATTGTTATTTCTTTGTTTGTTTCTCATGATTCCATATTTTTTTCCCTCAGAATGGAGTGATTCCATATATATTTCCCTGCACTTGAGCTATAAAATTAACATTTACTGACCACCACGATGTTTTTTTATTCATTTCTTTTAGTGTTTCTGAATGCTAAAGAGTTGCACTTTTGAACTAATGCATTATTTTTTTCAAGCTTTTTATCTGAGTTTGTTCTACATGATAAAATGTCTGAGTGAGTGCTCGTCCGAGACTGGTGATTTTTGCTTTTGCTAGGAGTTGTATAATCAGTCGGACATTTTTAAGTTTAAATCTCGACAGTAAAAATTATGCCTTTTAAATTTACCCTGAAATTTCTGCCAAAAGCCCCAAACCCCTAACTTTTTGTATCTGCAACAAGACAATAAAAGCATTTGAACGAACTACCTTTTTCTTCATAACGGAGAGATTGAGGCACTTGTTTGTCTTTGATAATGTACCCAACACATACCCTGTTCACGGTCTCTCATTACCTCCTAAATGATTTCCTGGAGGGATTCGTGTCTCGAAGATGACCCATATTGTAAAAGTGTGGCGATGGGTATAGTGGTGACGTAAGGTGATAGCGCTAAGCAACCGCTTACCTGGAAAACCGTTTGACTAAGATCCGTGGACAAAATTGCAGAGTGTAAGCGCCGGTGACCTACAAAGAGCTTGAAGGATGCGTTTCCTGTGACAACACAGATGGACTGTGTGGGAGGAGGAGGGCAAAATAGAGATCTGCAGGTTTTCTTTGTACTGCCAGAGGCTGTTTTTTTGTGTAACTATCAGGGGTCAAGATTTGCCAAGAGCATGCACGAGCATATGATTAGCATTTTCCCACTGCGGATATGATATATCAAAAGCGCGCAGCAATCAGCGAGGAGCAGAGTAATCAGCCAGGCGACGGGAGGACATATGGCGAGATGATTAGACCTGCAGTCCGAATTGAGACGCCTCTCCCTTCAGGCCTGGATGACAACCACATGCGTCTCCCCCGTGTTTATGATTCAGGGTCACGCCAAGGAGGAGGAACACGCTTTCGCTATAGGTTGGCTGGCGTACTGCGTGTTGTTGTTTTGTAACAGGCTTCCAGCGTGTTGATGTAAGTGGCCCAGGCAGTGTGGGTCAGCACACCTAATCCGCTGTGTGATCTGGAGCCATTTGATTGACTTAACGCAGGTCACTCACTGAGGAGACTTGGAAGTAAGCGCTGACCTGGCTTAGTTCCGTTTGTATGAGCTTAAGTGATGTAGTTGTGTTGACGCTAACGCTTCAAAGACACGTGACAGGCTGATTGGTTCCCCTTTAAACCTCGACTTGCAGATTTAAATTGTTCAGTGACCAAGCTTGTAACTTAATGTACTGTAGTTGTTTACTGAATCCATTTTAGCAGATTTGATATTTCACCCAAAACAATGGACATTTTACATTGAACTTCACATTGATGGACTGCCACTTCATAATTTGATTCAGTTAGCAAACTGTACATATTTTAAACCCCTTCAGATTTCTGGAAATCTGTCTTATCAATTGATATTTCACTGGAACACAGCGGACATGTTAAGCTTGACAAATTCTACCTACATACAGTGGGGCAAATAAGTATTTAGTCAACCACTAATTGTGCAAGTTCTCCCACTTGAAAATATTAGAGAGGCCAGTAATTGTCAACATGGGTAAACCTCAACCATGAGAGACAATGTGGAAAAAAAAAACAGAAAATCACATTGTTTGATTTTTTTTAAAGAATTTTTTTGCAAATCAAGGTGGAAATTAAAGTATTTGGTCAATACCAAAAGTTCATCTCAATACTTTGTTATGTACCCTTTGTTGGCAATGATGGAGGACAAACGTTTTCTGTAACTCTTCACAAGCTTTTCACACACTGTTGCTGGTATTTTGGCCCATTCCTCCATGCAGATCTCCTCTAGAGCAGTGATGTTTTGGGGCTGTTGTTGGGCAACACGGACTTTCAACTCCCTCCACAGACTTTCTATGGGGTTGAGATCTGGGACTGGCTAGCTAGGTCACTCCAGGATCTTGAAATGCTTCTTACGAAGTCACTCCTTTGTTGCCCTGGCTGTGTGTTTGGGGTCATTGTCATGCTGAAAGACCCAGCCACGTCTCATCTTCAATGACCTGGCTGATGGAAGGAGATTTTCACTCAAAATCTCTCGATACATGGCCCCATTCATTCTTTCCATTACACAGATCAGTCGTCCTGGTCCCTTTGCAGAAAAACAGTCCCAAAGTATGATGTTTCCACCCCCATGCTTCACAGTGGGTATGGTATTCTTCGGATGCAGTTCAGTATTCTTTCTCCTCCAAACACGAGAACCTGTGTTTTTTCGAAAAAGTTCTATTTTGGTTTCATCTGACCATAACATATTCTCCCAGTCCTCTTTTCTGGATCATCCAAATGCTCTCTAGTGAATAGCAGACGGGCCTGGACGTGTACGGTACTTTCTTCAGCAGGGGGACACGTCTGGCAGTGCAGGATTTGAGTCCCTGGTGGCGCATTGTGTTACTGATAGTAGCCTTTGTTACTGTGGTCCCAGCTCTCTGTAGGTCATTCACTAGGTACCCCCATGTGGTTCTGGGATTTTTGCTCACCGTTCTTGTTATCATTTTGACGCCACGGGGTGAGATCTTGCATGGAGCCCCAGATCGAGGGAGATTATCAGTGGTCTTGTATGTCTTCTTCTTTGTGTGCGCAAATACATTCTTCTTCGTGTGAACTTGCGCTCTTCTTTGTGTGCACAAATACGTTCTTTTTGTGTACATGCGCTCTTACTTGCGTGTGTAAGTACTACCTGGTCGACGCTTCCTGCGCCAAAAATCAATAAAAACGAAAAAAAAAAACAACAACAACAACAACCACTGGAGACTCAGGCGTCGTAAAGTAAAAATTAACGTAAGTCAGGTACTTCTTAACCCGGGGACTACCTGTGTTGTATGCAACCAGTGTTGTTAATAACGGCGTTACAAAATAACGGCGTTACTAACGGCGTTATTTTTTTCAGTAGTGGGTAATCTAATTAATTACTTTTCTCATCTTGGCAACGCCGTTACCGTTACTGAGGACGGAAAGGCATGCGTTACTATGCTGGTCGAAAAGTCTGAGGGGAGACGGACTCACCGAGACGACAGAGCAGAGCAGGAGTGGGGAGGAGTATGAGGAGGCAATAAAGTTGTGACGCCGAGCAAACGCGATGCTAGGTAGCTCCAATAATACATGTTGTAGCCGATAGCCGGACAAACTACGCCCGCATGTTATGGTAGATATGTTAGACATGGTAGATATCACATGTACTGTATATAGATGTAACTAGATGCAAAATGACTGACATGGCACTAAATGCGTTAGTAGACAGCCGCCATCTTGAAGCAGTAGACTTTTTAGGACGGCTCTGTTGTAGAGAACCTTCCTAGCGAACCTAAGTAACTTTTTATATAAAATACTTCTAAATCGGCAAAATCTTGACTTGAATCTATCTTTAAATGATGAAACAGTTTTAAAACTTTCATATGTTGAAAGTAGAGAGAAGGGAACTAATGCAATAATGGGAGCAATTCTAACAACTTTTAACAGTTGATTCAGGGTAAAGAGTAAATTAGGGTAAAGAATTGGGCTCGGGCCAATTGTACCAAAAACCTCCACAAAAAACTTCACATAGTGTAGTCAATGTTTTTTTTTTTTTTTTTTTTAATTGAGGGAAAAAAAAAAAAGTAATTATCACCAATTACTTTGCCAAGTAACTAATTACTCTTACATTCAGGTAATTGAGTTACTAACGCAATTACTTTTTGGGAGAAGTAATTTGTAACTATAATTAATTACTTTTTTTCAGTAAGATTAACAACACTGTATGCAACATATGCAAGCAACAAAGTTCCATGAATATGAAAAAAGTTTCAGAGTTAAAAAAAAAAAAAAAGGTTGTTGCCTGAGACCATGCACAGCTATGAACTTGGATGTCAATGTCTATTAAAGTTTGGACAAGCTTAGAAAAACATTGAACTTTTTCCTCTGATGTAATTAAAAAACAAAACAGTTATTGCTTTTAAATAAAGAAATAGTTGCTGACTAAAGACTGAGTTATGCTCCCGCGTTGTGGTGACGGCGCAGCGACTACGGCGTCATTCGACATTTGATGGTTCTCCGGCCAGGTGACGCGTTGCTCTGTAATTCACCGCCAAGCCACTAGAGGGGTATTGTTTTACGTTTGTACGGATTTGGGGAATGCTTGCTGACTTCCTCATGTCTAGTATAACGGAGAAAAAAATAAACAATGCAAGATGGAAGGCTTGAATGTGGATCTTCAGCTCATTGAATTGAATAAATGTTGATCATACAAATGTTGAGGCGCAGGCGACGCAGAAGAAGGTTTTGATGCCTCGTCTGTCCAACTTTTGATGCCGCACAGAGTTCTTCTAGCCTCGGGTGAAAACCAGCTAGCTGTGGCGGCTAGCTTCAAACTGGTGTCGAGCACTGCATCCAGCGCAAAGCCCTCCAGCCCGATTTGTTTGCTGTGTCCTACAACCAGCCATTTGGAAGCCACAGCACATTTCTGGCGTCTATGGAACTTCCCAAACTGCGTTGGAAGCCTTGATGGTAACGTTATCATAAAAAACACCGAGGCACTCTCAATCAGTAATGATGTATCGTATGTGAACTGTCTGTTATTGAAAATTAAAGATCAAAACAACTCTTTTTGACACCAAACCTGTGCTTTATTCTTCATATACTTGAAGTGTGACACGTAAATAAGTCACAGACTCACAGCAAACATATGTACACAATAAATGATGAAGTGCACCAACCAAAAATACGACATAAAGTGATAAAAAGCTGGTAGTTTTTGGCTAACTGGGTCACCGCTTCGTGTGGCCACTCGATTCAGAACACACACGTCTCGGTGGTTCTTCCATTTTTTTATTCAGTCGCTGACCTTGTCATTTGGCAAACTTTGTTGTCTTGACGAGACTTGCTCTGCGATGATACTCCCGTCGGCTTGGTCCATTTTTGCGTCTAGAAAACAACAGTCCGAGCGAACCAATCACAGTCCATTTCTTCCACGTCATATGCGTTGACGCGATGCTAGGGTTTGAAAAATCAAAAGGACCGCGTCAGGCTACGGCGCAGGGTCGTAAATCGGGTTTTCCTTGACGGCGCAGGTCTGACGCGGAAGTATAACTCGGCCTTAATGAAAACATGCACAACTTAGCCATCTTACATGATATGATTCAAAAGCAACCGAGATCATACTTTCACTTACAAAACCAGAGACTTGAACCCGGACCAAAGCACTGTAAGGCAGGCATGCTAAGACCACCATGCTTTTCAAATGTATTCCTATTATTATTATAAATCAACTCCTGTTTTACATTCATCTCATTCTCTTCTGATTGAATGTGAGCATCCGAGTCCTGACTGACCCTTCCTCTCCAGAGGGCTTCATATTCCCTCAAGAGGACAAGCCATCACTCCTTATTACACACTCCGGGAGGGGAAATAAGTAGGCCACACTGGCATTATGTGTGTTTTCTCATGCCGCCAAGTGGGTTTGAAGCAAAGCCG
Source organism: Corythoichthys intestinalis (assembly GCF_030265065.1). Classification (NCBI taxonomy): domain Eukaryota; kingdom Metazoa; phylum Chordata; class Actinopteri; order Syngnathiformes; family Syngnathidae; genus Corythoichthys; species Corythoichthys intestinalis. Next base: position 23,163,573 of record NC_080414.1, on the reverse strand, counting down.
ACAAGGGCTGCACGTCCGCCGGGGATGTCAGAGGTGGTAAATAGACAGTGGCATGTCTTAATATACACCTCACTGACACTTTGCATGGAAAATACAACAAGTGTACTCTCATTTACTGCAGAGGTTATAAAGCCATTGATACAATGGAGGAACATTGCACTTTACTTGCAAATACTGTAGTTGAACTGCTCTAGTATTCCATGTCTGGCTCAAAGCTGTCCGTTACATATTATCTAGCTCATCGCCACCTTCCTGTTTCAGCATCTGTTCATCGTGAGGATGTGTTCACGGTACTCACCAATCAGGTATGGTGAAAGCGATCCAAGGTAGCTGACAGTCAACAGATGGTCCACTGACCTTCCAGTGTGCGATTAGGCTTTTTAGGAGAGGATTTAAGAAGATCTCTCAGTTACTGCTTATTATTCCATCCACACTGGCTCACCATCATCGTTGGCACGCATCCCGCCGCTTGCATCTGTCTCATTAGCAGACGACGCCTATAGCCAAGTAGCTGAATGTGAATATGATCCACTTTTTAACTAAATATGCCACTGCAATATTTAGTCAAATATTGCTAGGAAGTCTTTTGTCTGCTAATCCCGATAATCTTTGTGGAAATCCCTCAGTATCTACTTGGATTAAGTATTCAGCTGAAGATCCAGCTGGACGTTATTAAATGTTAAAGCAGCATAAAGCCTAATTAGGCCAAGGAGTCCACTCTTGGGATGGTCCTGGGCGACATTCCTGACCGCCAAGCTGAGAACTTCGCAAGTTCCCTTTTGAGGCTCCATTAATAAAGCACCAGGCTGTTTCTGCACAAAAACATTTCGGGGAAAGTGATAGTTCATAGGAATGAACAATGGCTATTCCTCTAATTGACACAGTGCCCCAATTAGTGGAACATGCAGTTACGAAAAATAAACGCCACCCTCAAATCGACAAACCAACAACTACAACATCCTACATTTAAATTAATTGTTACTTTAACTTGCCTTTTATTCACATAAATTGATTCCATTCCAATTTATTCTTGTGAATTTTAATAGTGCTGCAGACTTTTGTATCCGGTTCTTTGTTAGCGCCATGCTCTATCTTGTTGCCGGGAAAGACTCTTGGGCAAAGGTGAGGTCGCAATGGAAGCATTAAAAAAATAGTCCATACAATTTCTCTTTCCCCCATTATAAGATAGATACAATGGTGCATTCATCAGGCTACACTCACTGCTAATTTCCCTGTAGGCAACGTGCTCCATTTCACTCCCACTGTGTCTGTCTTTAAAAGACCCCCCCACCCAAAAAAAGAAAAAAAGAGAAAAATCCACCCCCACACAACCTTAGCCCCCCCCCCCCCCCCCCCCATCTTATCCACTTCCTCCTGTTCAGGAAAATGCTGATATGTGCCTAAGAGTGCTTATTTTTCTCATCCATTACCAGATTAATTAAAGTGTGGCTCTTGCCAATGCCCAGATGGATCCTCAATACTTCAAATGAGCTTAATCACCATGCACTCCCTAATCTCAGGCTCATTTAAGGAATTGCCTGGAACATACATATGACTGGACTTTTGCAATTTTCTACCAGAAAAGCTTTATCTGGACTAGTTCTGCTCTAGCGCTCCATCAAGTGGAGCTATTTGACGTGGGGGCTTTCACCCCCCCCCCCCCCCCACCCTCACTTTGGATACGGCGCTTAAAGATTTCACTGTGTTGTGTGACATGTAATGCCGAGCCCGTGCACGAAGCTCTGCTTGTGTTCCTTGGAGATAGCACTAACTCACGCCGCCCGTTTAGACGCAGTGGCGTGTACGACTGTGGCGAGTAGAGGCTAGGCGTTCCTGTAGCTCCTTTTGTTGTCCGCGTGTCATGACGGATTTGGTCATCACCGCCAGTGAGCGAGACTGACACGGGAGCACGCAATATGCCTCCAGGAAAACACAAACTCGGCCTATTGTGCTTATTTCGCACTCTCTGTTGCAGCGTGATCGCTAATCTAATACGCAAGGCCCACTGAAGAATCGTACAGATTTAATCAACATAGTGAAGTGTCATTTTTATTCACATTGCTGTTCTAAGTCAAGGATTCTCAAACTTTTTGAGTCCAGAAAACCTTGTTGTGTGAAATAGTTGTAAGTAGGGACATACCAAAAACAAAATTCTTGGCCGATACTGAAAACGGAAAGGCCGAATAAGACACATGTATACAATTCGTTTTTTATTTATTTATTTATTTTTTTACAGTGATCCCTCGCTACTTCGCGCTTCAAAATTCGCGCCCTCACTCCATTCTCTCGCTTCTTCCCTATCCCTGCTCTTTGTTCGTCAGGCAGTACACGTGCACTGGAGTTGCTTATAGAGCTGAAACGAATACTCGAGCAACTCGAGTTTAAAAACTGATCCGAGTAATTTTATTCACCTCGAGGAATCGTTTAATTTTGCCAGCTCTAAGCATCACGTTTTGCCCGGACTACTTTTAATGCGGGACAACGCGCTGAAGAAGCAATAAAAAAAATAAATAAATAAATAAAAAAAAACACTGCAGCCGACAGCCGCTACAAACTACGCCGACGTTGCTAAAAACTACACCCGCATGATGCTAGTGTGGTAGCAGGTAGTGTCCGATGCGTCTCATAGATATCGCATGCATTTAGGACTAGATGCGAAATGACAGACTCGGCCGCATCTGGGCAGCGTTAGTAAACAGCCGCCATCTTTAAGCAGTAGACTTCTCAGCGCTAATAAATATAACGTTACTGTCACTCGCTCACGTAACGTTAGCCCTTCGGAGGGCTAGGTTTCTATTGATTATGACCACTGTCGATGCGTGGCTCACGTGTCTTACATACAGGCTTTATTTGATCTGTTAAAACAGCGCCATAGAGTGATGAGGGTGTGAAATTAAAACATATTAAAGCTAACTATGAGTTTTAGCTCAGTAGTCATTGCTGAATAAAACACCAAGTAGCACTGGTCCCTAATGTGCTCCAATACAGCAGGTATCATACATTTATTTTGAACACTGCAAAAACTCCTATCAGTACTTACAGTTTACACTAACTTAAAAATTAACTAAAACTTAAAAATAGCTTGACACAAATGGAAATTCAATTGAAACACGTGGGAAAACGCGTAGTTTTCACGTGATGTGTGTTATCAAGCGTAATTACATTTTTAGGTAAGAAATGTTTTTTTTTTTTTATAAGATCTAGAAGTTTTTTGAGTGAAAGCAGGGAATTTTTTTTCTAGTCACATCTGAGACGCAATGGTTGGCTGTTTTCAACAATGTACATCAAAAATAAAGACATTGATTGACTGAAAATGGTTCAATATTGGATTAAATGCCTTTTTTTCCTCATGTATATTTATAATTGCTCTTTACCTTAAAAAAAAAAAAAAAAAAATTTATCCGATTAATCGATAGAATTTTCAGTCGATTTCTTGATTACTAAAATATTCGATAGCTGCAGCCCTAGTTGCTTATTAACTCATTTGCTCCCGGAACCGTATAAATACGTTCTATTTCCAAATGCTTCAGTGTCCCGATTACGTATTTATACGTCTTTTGCGTTTTTTTATACAAGAAGCATCTAGAGCTTTCGATCTATCGCCAAAACAAAAAACAAGCCTCAAAACCCATTTTAAAGCAATAAAACTGGCCACTGGAGGGCAGTAGCGCATTTGTTAAGAGCCCACAACTCAATTCAAACAGTACAACTTTATTAGGGAAGCTAGCAGAGCCCCTCCGCAGCTTGCTGCTCACGTCCACCGCACGCTCGAGGGTCCTGCACGGAAACGCGCACGGCCAAACCAGTTCCCCCCCAGGAACATAAGTTCCCCTGGTGAACGAGACAGTGGTCACCACAAAAAAAGACTTAAAAAAAAATCCATCTTTACGGGACAGTCGGCAATGAGGGAAAAGTTTAACCGCTGTCGCAGCCACCAAACGTCATCTCTCAGTTAGGTAAGTGTGAATAAATTGTTACTTTGCTATGAAAAGCTCTATTTGGCTGGTTGTTCATGTTATTTTGTAAAAGGAAAACATTATTCAGATGTTTGGGATGTCACTGAAGCAAAAAATAGCCGTGTTAAAGTCAAAATTATGTTTGAATTTTTTGCGTTTACAAAAAGCTCATTTTCTCCGTTTTTTCATCAGAAATTGGGAAAAATGCTCAAACTAAGCTATTTTCTAATGCTGATTTCTAAAGAATGAAATAACGTATGAACTTACTTTTTTTTTCTGCTGAAAGAAGAGAGTCTAATCTTTCTTTTGGTGGGTTCCATGTTTATATAGCAATAGAACAGAATTTTTTGTGGGCCGTGCAAAATCAGTCAAAATCCAGTAAAATGGCCGGGAGCGAAAGGCCTTGCTCCGGTGAAAATGGCTGGGAGTGAATGAGTTAAAGTTAACGATGATTGACAGATGTTTGTGTTTGATTTTGCCAGCATCACAAACTTCAAAAGCGCCGCATGCGTCAATCATCGTTTAACTTGTTAAACAGTTGCTGTGGCAACTCATTGTGTGTAAGTGAGCAGCTTGAGCAGATTTGAGTAGACTCACTCAATGAAGCAATTAATAAAGCCAAGAATTTTCCTACGACTTTATTCTTGTTTAAATCATATACAACAAATGGTGAATGGACAATTTTGATGTCAGTATTGCAGTTGAAAGTAAAGCCATATTTCATTCAAACAGCAAGGATCAGTTCCGTTTATGTGTTGTAGTTAGATCAAAATATACCTATCCTATAATATTTATTTACTGGTTAGTGTCATTTGATTATTCCCATGCCTGCAATTTATTTTAATAGTTCTAGGCTATCGTCGAATTCCAGGGTGGATAGAATAAATAAATCATAAGAGGAATCTCATGCTACAGTTAATAGAACAAATAATAGCATATTTTGACTCCAGTATTCACCCTATTCCCTGTTTGGGGCCTTCATACTGGGTGCCCCCAGGGGGAGGGGGGGTCTCAGCGGCCATGCCCGCAATACTCTGATAATACCCTTCCACAGCCAAGCAGTGTGCTTCTTGCCTCCTGCCTGTTAAACAATTTCTCACCTGTTTCTCCCCGTTTCTTTCTCGAGGATGGATTTGTTTTAAGTGGAAAATCGGCTGATTCATCAGAAAGGACAAAAGTCCTATTGACGCCATCCATCTCTGACAATAGCAAAGCCGCAGGGATAAATCATTCATCCCGCTGTCAGTTAATGTAACATGCATGCACAGGACACTTAATGGATACTCGTTGTTGGAAGTGGTGTGGTGGGGGGGTGGCCGGGAATCGACCCGTCCTAGAAGCCTTCGAAGTGGGGCGGGTGGGTTACCATCGCACGCACGTGCGAGTGTTTGCTGACGAAAACGGCATTGGCCTTGCCTTTGCTTTCTGCGTGGCTGACCATGTTCAAGCCCTGGGGGGGAGAGGGGGGCAAGAGAGAGTGGGGTCACATTCTGCAAGTCGACTGGATCTGATGTGCTGCGATCACCCCGGAGGCTCAGGCAGGGCCGTGTGCAAGGCCTGCTCCCCTTCCCCTTCAAGCACCTACCCCAAAGCACCATCTGCTTCTCCACTACCGAGCCACCCAGGATGGGGTGTAGGAGAGTGGGGGCACGGACATGATATATAGCCTCTCACCCCCTCAAATGTATCCTGCTAAACAAGGTTTTTCACCTAAATCCGCCACGTACGTAAACGCTATCGGATGGTAGATCCTGATTAACACAATGTGGAGAATGTAATGGCCTGTTCAGTCTCCCGCTGAGATTTGGGATGGAACTACTATAGCTCGGCCCGACACAATATAATCCCGCTTTTAACAAAATACGAGCACCAGAGGAGGTGCAGATGATTGTTCATTAGCGCACTCAGTGGGGGCTTCTCCTACACAACCAAAGAGCTAAGATTAGGATTTCCTGTAAACCATACAGTGAACGACAGCAACCTAGTCAAAATTCACTAAGCATTTTTGACCATTTTGTTCAAATAGCATTGTAAAAATAATTGGAAACTGGATTATTTGTAATAGTTTCATATCGGTTTTGCCAGGTGGCATTTATAATGAGTAACAGAGTGAGGAATGATTGCATAATCCTATTACATGTAAGTTTTTTTATGCAGCTGTGCCTGAATGTGACCAAGGGCACCAAGTCAATTTGTTTATATCTGTCCTTTGGGGTGATGGTTATGAAGAATTGGTGAGAGGAGTATTCAGGTGCCAAATCATTGCATTTGCCTGAGCATGGATGGGTTATTTCTAGTAATTTTTAAATTTATATCCATTGTGCAATGTAGAAGTTATCATGAATAACAAGCAAAAGGAGTAATCACATTCATTGAACGTGTAATTCTAGATGGATTATTTCTTGGTGTTTTTAGTTGGTGGTTACAATAACTGCTGAGATAATCATGCAACACAAACATTTCAGTGACTGTCCACACTTGTTTTAGTCGGCCGTGGGTTATTTCCAATCTTTCTGTTAATTTCTATTTTGCAAAATGACGTAATAACTGCAAAAAGGAGCGATTTCATAATCATTAACAGCATTGATTCTACACACATACACTATACGTACGGGTGTTTTATTTCTTTATCTTTTATTAGGGATTAATTTTAGTAAAAAACTATTTCTATTACTCAAAGTGGCAATTCTCATGAAGAAATTGCAAATGAGGCGATTGCGTTGATTATTCAGAATACAAATTTGTATTCGTCCCGTAGCGTCACGTTACACACTGAAACGACACAGGACCATCCAATAGTAATGATTTAAATTATATATAGTTTAAAAATGTAATTGAATGTATTTTTACATGATGACACATCTAATAACAAAAGTTTGTTTCCCCCCATACCACAGAACTATGAAATTATAAAACGCAACTTTAATGGTGTATTTATTTAATTAACCTTGGCACTTTTAGGCAAGGCAAATTTATTTGAATAACACAATTTAACACAACGTAAAAGTGCTTCCCATCACATTAAAATCAGCAAAAAACAATTTTAGTCCCCCCTACACTTTGTCTAACTTTCTCTAAAATGGGAGAGGGAGTACATTTAATTGACACTAATCCACAGCTGGCTGAATACTGAGAATATTTCTAAAACAACAGTATAATTTAGCTTTAGCAGTATGTCATCTCTTTGTAAATGACTGCTAGCTTGCAATTGCGATAAGTATAGTACGTGTTTATGCAATTAAACAATTTTTTTTTCATCGCAACAAACCTCTGTCTTTTTCACGTTTATGCTCCTCTTCTTTCTGAAATGCGACCCGGAGGGCTTTTGTCTTTTTATGACGTCGTCACCGTAATGTCGCTCAATTGCGGAGGCTAAAAATAACACCTTCAGGTAGCTCGCTGGTCTGCGGAGGGGTTGAGTGAGATTAGAGACTGTGGTGAAATTACCGCGTCATAGGAAACAGTGAAACGGGCAGAAGCTGCATTAGAAAAATGATGCCATTATTATTTAAAGACTTATTATGATATATATTGTTGTTCTTTTGTTTTATTGTCTGATATAATTTTTGAAACACTGCGATCATCAATATTAATTGAATATTTTTCTTGACACCCTTTTGGACACTACAACACCCCTAGCATTTAGCTCGCCTTATGGACCGCACGGGTCTGCGTTCCGGGCATTGCGGTTCGATGCATGCAGTCTACGGCGAATACGTTCGAGTTAAAAAAAAAAATAAATAAATAAATAAAAATAAAAAACGATGTCGGAGTTAGTTCTCCTTTACTCCATTGGACGGTAGAGGTGATGCACCTAAACCAACAAATGACATTAAAGTAATTGAAACACTTTAGTGAGTATTTATTTTTGCACTATTTGAAGAGATTCTTTGTCAGAACCTCGGGAGTCGTAGAACATTTTGGAAGATGTTTGGACACTTGTGAGAAGGGACCATATTTTATTTCCGCCTGATAATTAAAAAAAAAAAAAAAAAACAAATAAGGCAAAGAGAAATAATTGGGAAATAATGAAATAAAATACAGTGATCGCTTGCTACTTTGCGCCCTCAGTCCATCGAAGAGTTTTTTTTCAAAAAAATAAAAAAAATAATAATACAGATGAACGTTCCCGAGGTCTCCTTCTCTCTCCCTCCCTCTCCCTGGTCTCTGTTCGTCAGGCAGGCAGTCCATGTGCACTGGAGGTGTTTATTAAAGTTAACGATGATTGACAGATGAATGTTTGATCTTGCCAGAGTCACGAACTTCTGAAGCACCGCGTGCGTCAGTCATCGTTTAACTTGTTAAACCGTTGCTGTGGCAACTCATTGTGTGTAAGTGAGCAGCTCCGAGCAGATTTGAGTAGACTCACTCAGTGAAGCATTTAATAATGCCAAGCATTTTTCCTACTACTACTTAATCAATAATTCAGTGGGACAGTAAAGTTTAAAACTTATCATAATTATTACATTTGAAGTGCTTAAAAACATAAGTGAAAAACACGTCTTATATGAATTTCTTTCCAATGCTAAATCTGAATAAAAACATTGAACACACACACACACACACACACACACACACACACACACACACACACACACAAAAATAAAATATATATATATATATATTAGGGCTGTAAAAATTATCGCGTTAACGGGCGTTAATTAATTTTTTAAATTAATCACGTTAAAATATTTGACGCAATTAACGCAATAGGCCCGCTCAGACAGATTTAAATGTCAGTACAGTGAAAGGCCAACTTGTTAATTGTGTTTTATGGAGTTTTTCCGCCCTCTGCTGGCGCTTGGGTGTGACTTGCATATGTTATGTGGCGTAATGTCGCCCTCTGCTGGCGATTAAATGCAGCTGATTATTTGGGTTTTGGCGCGCTTTTCTGACGTCATTATATGTCGACGCGAACTCACACTAATAGACAGTGCCAGTGTCACTGGACAGTGCTATTCAGACCAGCTAACGTCCGCATCCAGTATTCAGTGGCAGTTCTCATAGCCCCATCACACTGTTTGTGTCTAATACATGCATCGCTTGTGAGTTATATTCCTCCTTTGTTTATATTCATGAGCATTAGATAGTTATTGATGATGTGTATTTGAATTTGTTCACATATATGGTGAAATGCAGTTACATTGTGAGATGCTTGTGAGCTAATTGGCTAGTGCTACTGCTCAAATGGACACGTGTGTGTACATTTTGTTATTTTGTGATTTATGCAAGTTATTGACACATTGCCTTGTTATTTTCAGTTTTACAAAAATACAAGAAACGTGCTCCTGTCAAAAAGAGATGACTTCAGTAAAGCCCATGCAACTTTGCCACACCGTCTGATTTCTTTTTGGAACTTATGTTCGCTATCTGTCAATTTGTGTACTCACACACATTGAGGACAGAATAGGGCTACTAGTTTATTTTTTGATTGAAAATTTTACAAATTTTATTAAAACGAAAACATTAAGAGGCGTTTTAATATAACATTTCTATAACTTGTACTAATATTCATCTTTTAAGAACTACAAGTCTTTCTATCCATGGATCACTTTAACAGAATGTTAATAATGTTAATGCCATCTTGTTGATTTATTGTTATAATAAACACATACAGTCCTTATGTACCATATGTTGAATGTATATATCCATCTTGTCTTATCTTTCCATTCCAACAATAATTTACAGAAAAATATGGCATATTTTATAGATGGTTTGAATTGCGATTAATTGCGATTAATTACGATTAATTAATTTTTAAGCTGTAATTAACTCGATTAAAAAATTTTATCGTTTGACAGCCCTAGTATATATATATATAATATATATATATGGCGGTAAACACATGACTTGAAGTTCCGCTCTGAGACCTTCAATTTGGCCAAATTTTAAAATTGTCCTATATGCATGTGTGATACATCATCGGAAAGCTTAAAATCTCAATTTTCTGGGGGAAGAAAAGTTTTGAACAGGAGGGCATTTTGAAAACAAACTTGTTTTTAAACAGCAAAACCCCAAATGGAGGTGAGAGCACGCGAGAGCATAATTAAATACGCCACAATTTTAGCGAGATATTATCGCATACTTACCTCTTTTCGATCCAAAAATTCGATGTAGCATGTATCACCGAGTTTCAAGACACAGCTGTGAATGGCCAGAGCCGCATTTTTGGGGATTTCATGGGTGAAACATGGTAATATAACAAGGGTAGCGATGCAGAAATCGCAGACATCAAGTAGTGGTCGAGATTTTCTTTTTTATATATTTACCCTTTTAAATGTTTATTTTAAATTTTTCTTTGTTTAGATCGATTATTTATCATCTAATATATCGGGGAAAATGCGACACTAACAAAAAAAAATACCAAGCGTTAGTTATGAGGTAGACATCTGTGACTTTTTTACAGACGCCATTTTTTTCATTGTGACATAATCTGTTTAAAAGTTTAAAATATGCGAGTGAAATTTTTTTTTAAGTCGTTCCCCCCCCCCCCCTTTTTTTTTTTTAATTTAAACCAAATATTGGACATCGATTAATGATTCTGACCTAAAAATTAGACATTTTGATTAATAAATATAATTAGTTACCTTGTTTTTATGGCTGGGTTGAAACAAAAGCGGTTGCGCGACGTCTGTAAACGGGGGTTTCCAGGGTAAAAGGGACAAATTAAAAATAATTCGGGGGCTTAATGGGCCATGAATCTGCTATGGCAGCACATAGACATATTTTTCTATCAAACACAACAGTTCTTTTGGCTTAAAATACAGCAGTTTAATTTACAGAGGGTTGCAAGAGCAAAACTGCTTTTTCAGTCTTGTCTGTGTTTTCCACCATATATTTTCACTTACTTAATGTGGCTGGTTCTGGTCCCCATTAATCACGAAAAACGAGGGATCACTGTAATGTATTAAAAAACTGACATAAAAAAAGTCATTGTATACATGTGTACTTTTTGGCATTTCGTTTTTTCGGCCAAGTGTCTCAAATATTCGATTCGGTTTCGGCCAAGAATTTTGCTTTTGGCACAGTCCTAATTTCTAGTTATGCTGTCTTATTCGTGTTATTTGTATTCGTTTTGTTTATTCTGTTGTGCAAGGTGATCGTTGTTCTGAATAAGCCTCAGTGGGCCTGAGCACATTTCAAATGGCCTAGTAGTGACTACAACTCAAGAGCTTCTTTTTGTTGGTAAACAAAGGAATATTTATTTCATGGGGTGCGAACGTAGATGATTTTTGCGTGTCTCAGAGCGAACACCAGTGGAGCCTAAAGTCATTAATGTTAATGCATGTGTGTGTATGTGTGTGCTTGCATGCATCCCTCACTATTCCCCACGTGGCTCTATATATAGGGCCGTAATGATAGCCAGCTCGGGGAGATGAGAGCAGTGAATTAATAAGCTCGGCAGAAGATCTCCGCAACCCGGTCTCTAGACAATGCTCAGGCTCTCTGCAGGGGAAAAAAAGCAGAGATGAGATGTTAAGAGTCTCCTTTTTCATCATTTCTCCCCCCCCCCCCGCTTGAAAGCTCGAAATGAATTGAATTCAGGCAGGAGGCACAAATGGTTCCATTTGAGGCAGAATTTTATTTCTGGCCCCCAAATTGTGAAGCTAACGTCTGATTTATTGATGAGCTCGGTGACCGTTCTTAACTTCTCGGGTCGCGTCCTGATGAATGGAGTCTGAGGGGTAAAATGTGGATGAAAGGCGGCGCTGCGCGTATCTCTAAACATTCGCCATTAGAATGCATCTCTCTTTGGTGATGAATTAATATTTCAAAAGAAGCACCTATATGGCCTGACACAGTTTTAAGTCACCAGATTCAATTTCTGCACACTTTGTAGCCTCTTTTGGTATGACACAATGATTTTACTACTTGTAGTTGTTTTACTTCGACTGGTATTCTTGGGATCACCACCACACTGCTACTTTACTACTATTTCACTTTTCTCACTATCACTACTACCATTGTACTTATTAACTCTTCTTCTGGTATTTTTATCACTACTATTAGTAGTACTGTTTGCTTACTTCTTAATCTTATTAAAAATACTACTAAAGTGGTACCTCTATTGACAAAATTAGTTGGTTCTGGAAGTAGTCTCGTAACCTGAAAATTCCTTAACAAAATGCCCTAATCTGCTCCAAGCACTACTGAAACGGCACATTAAATTTTACAATCATGGTAGAACCGGAATAAAATGACAAACACATTTGAATCATTCCATATACTGTACCTAACATAACTGATGATACCTGTAGTGAAGTAAATAATAGAACATAATGCAAAGGAAAATCGAAAAATAAAATACAGTGGGGCAGATAAGTATTTAGTCAACCACCAATTATGCAAGTTCTCCTACTTGAAAAGATTAGAGAGGCCTGTAATTGTCAGCATGGGTAAACCTCTCAACCATGAGAGACAATGTGGGAAAAAAAAAAACATATTTATACACGTGTGTATGTACGTATGTATATATGTATATATACTGTATATATATATATATATATATATATATATATATATATTAGGGCTATCAAACGATTAAAAATTTTAATCGAGTTAATTACAGCTTAAAAATTAATTAATCGTAATTAATCGCAATTAATCGCAATTCAAACCATCTATAAAATATGCCATATTTTTCTGTAACTTATATATATATTCTGTAAAATAAATTGTTGGAATGGAAAGATAAGACACAAGATGGATATATATACATTCAACATACGGTACATGAGGACTGTAGTGGGCATTTCACTCTACTGTTATTTAAATCTGTCTATGCTGTCCTCACTTCGAAGCGTCTACTTTTTCCAAAGCTAGACAGCTAGTGAACAACGCCTTAATAATTAGACTTCTTCCTTTTTCATCTGATTTATTAATAAAATGGCCTCAAACCATTGTCCTCTTTAGACCGTCGTAAAACTACAAAAAAAAAAGTACACAAGCATTGCATTAGCAACAACATTAGCTTAGCACGCTATACAGGTTCACTAAACATAAACAAAAAGTGTCTCATACAAAAAATATAACATTTCGCTTACTAACATAATATGTACATTCTTTACAACAACCATACTTACGGACAAATCTTGTCCAAAGATCATATAAGCACAAAATTATCAGCCCGAGACGTCTTGCAGCCATAATGAACTGGCAAGAAAACAATAAACCATGTCGCAAAGCGACCACAAGAGTTTGCTGTTGGACAGCACAAAAAGCCTTGCTGTAAAACTTACCAAAAGGCAGAATACTTTCTGAGCGGGACATGTGTGTTAATTGCGTCAAATATTTTAACGTGATTAATTTAAAAAATTAATTACCGCGCGTTAACGCGATAATTTTGACAGCCCTAATATATATATATATATATATATGCGACATTAGATAATTTCTCGCGGCACACCTGACGATCTCTAACGGCACACTAGTGTGGAAAAACACCGGTTGAAAAAAACTGACTTATGGTATTAACACAACTCTCTGAATTATGAGTAATTTCTGATATTGACAAGAATACTATTTTTACTACAATTACTACTAACACGACAAGTACTACTTCTATATACAAATTAATGTAAGCAGTAATATTAGCAATAATAATTTAATATGAAGTAATTGCTGTAATTGTTGGAGTCGGAGTAACAGTAGTAAAATATGATGGCTACAGTTGAGTGAGTTTTAATGTGGCAGTAAATAGTTGTTTGTCTCATTATGTGCCTTGTGATTGACAGGCGACCAATCCAGGGTTTTGCTCAAAGTCAGCTAGGATAGCCATCAGCTCCCTAAACATGAACATAATATAGAAAATGCATGAATACATTTTTTGTTACATAATATTCTGTATATTATAGGATTAGTGTGCAACGCGTTAATGTGCTGCATCCTCTTATTTTCCCCTATAAGCTGCATTTAATGAGAGGTCAGAGAATTCATCCGAACGGAACCCTTTTTAATGAAACCTATTTTATGCATTGTGCGCGTGTATATGAAGTCATAATTCCTGTATTTAAGACATATATCCCTGCAACAAGGGGGGGGAATAAAGCCAATGTGATTTCGCACGTGGCGCTGAGCCTAGCAATTTAGTCGGCGGTTCCTCTTTAAGAGTTTGCACAGTCATCAGTCATGAGAGAACAATGTGCTGTGGTGTGAAGCGGAGGGATGCTGTGTGAATGTGGTTAAGCTGGCTAAGAAAAATCCATCCATTTTCCAAAGCGCTTGTCCTCATTAGGGTCACGGATAACTGGAGCCAAATCCAGCTGACTTGGGGCAAGAGGCGGGTTCACCCTGGACAGGTTCCTAGCCAATCGCAGGGCACGCATAATAGGACAAATAACCTTATACACTAGTATTCATATCTATGGACAGTAAACCGAAAATGCAGGTTTGTGAAATAAGAGAGGAAGTTTTTTCTTTTGAAAACACTCCTTCTTTGACCATCAATCTTTCTATGATGCCACTCGAAGAGCTTCATTATCTTGTTGCAGTACACTAGATGGACCTGTGATCTAAAGTGCTAGGATAAAAAAGTAGATGGTGTTATTTGTCAGTCTTCTGTTTATTTTGACCGTATCAGAATGTATTCCGCATTTGTGTCTGAAATCTTTCAAAGATAACACATAAACTGTTCAACTCACAGCCCATTTACAGTGCCTTGCAAAAATATTCGGCCCCCTTGAACCTTGCAACCTTTCGCCACATTTCAGGCTTCAAACATAAAGATATGAAATTTTAATTTTTTGTCAAGAATCAACAACAAGTGGGACACAATCGTGAAGTGGAACAAAATTTATTGGATAATTTAAACTTTTTTGACAAATAAAAAACTGAAAAGTGGGGCGTGCAATATTATTCGGCCCCCTTGCGTTAATACTTTGTAGCGCCACCTTTTGCTCCAATTACAGCTGCAAGTCGCTTGGGGTATGTTTCTATCAGTTTTGCCCATTCTTCCTTGCAAAACAGCTCGAGCTCAGTGAGGTTGGATGGAGAGTGTTTGTGAACAGCAGTCTTCAGCTCTTTCCACAGATTCTCGATTGGATTCAGGTCTGGACTTTGACTTGGCCATTCTAACACCTGGATACGTTTATTTTTGAACCATTCCATTGTAGATTTGGCTTTATGTTTTGGATCATTTTCCTGTTGGAAGATAAATCTCCGTCCCAGTCTCAGGTCTTGTGCAGATACCAACAGGTTTTCTTCCAGAATGTTCCTGTATTTGGCTGCATCCATCTTCCCTGTCCCTGCTGAAGAAAAGCAGGCCCAAACCATGATGCTGCCACCACCATGTTTGACAGTGGGGATGGTGTGTTCAGGGTGATGAGCTGTGTTGCTTTTACGCCAAACATATCGTTTTGCATTGTGGCCAAAAAGTTTAATTTTGGTTTCATCTGACCAGAGCACCTTCTTCCACATGTTTGGTGTGTCTCCCAGGTGGCTTGTGGCAAACTTTAAACGAGACTTTTTATGGATATGTTTGAGAAATGGCTTTTTTCTTGCCACTCTTCCATAAAGGCCAGATTTGTGCGGTGTACGACTGATTGTTGTCCTATGGACAGACTCTCCCACCTCAGCTGTAGATCTCTGCAGTTAATCCAGAGTGATCATGGGCCTCTTGGCTGCATCTCTGATCAGTTTTCTCCTTGTTTGAGAAGAAAGTTTGGAAGGACTGCCGGGTCTTGGTAGATTTGCAGTGGTCTGATGCTCCTTCCATTTCAATATGATGGCTTGCACAGTGCTCCTTGAGATGTTTAAAGCTTGGGAATTTTTTTTTGTATCCAAATCCGGCTTTAAACATCTCCACAACAGTATCTTGGACCTGCCTGGTGTGTTCCTTGGTTTTCATAATGCTCTCTGCACTTTAAACAGAACCCTGAGACTATCACAGAGCAGGTGCATTTATACGGAGACTTGATTACACACAGGTGGATTCTATTTATCATCATCGGTCATTTAGGACAACATTGGATCATTCAGAGATCCTCACTGAACTTCTGGAGTGAGTTTGCTGCACTGAAAGTAAAGGGGCCGAATAATATTGCACGCCCCACTTTTCAGTTTTTTATTTGTTAAAAAAGTTTAAATTATCCAATAAATGTTGTTCCACTTCACGATTGTGTCCCACTTGTTGTTGATTCTTGACAAAAAAATTAAAATTTTATATCTTTATGTTTGAAGCCTGAAATGTGGCGAAAGGTTGCAAGATTCAAGGGGGCCGAATACTTTTGCAAGGCACTGTATAAGAGAATGTGTACACTTAACCAACCACCTTCCTGAAGTTCTGCACAGTTACAAATACAGTGGTACCTCTAGTTATGAAATTAATAGGTTCTGGAAGTACTTTCTTAACTTGAAAATTCTGTGAGTAGAGACGCGTTTTCCATGTAAATGCCCTATTCTGTTCCAAGACCTCCAAAATTCAGCCATAGATCTTTTATAATGCATAAAAATGCATCAAAATACATAACAAATGCATGTTACAATTAGATGATTGCAACATAAAAATAAAACCAGAGTTGTAAAGAGTAAAATAAAAGTTAATACACTCATGTGAAGCTTTCGGAACATGAGGGGCGAATAAAGATTTTGCTGGGATTAGACATGTGCAGATTACCAGTTTCAAGGTATACCGTGGTTTAAAAATGTCATGGTTTCAAAACCGCAAAAAATTTCCCTCATACCGTCCCTAAGTTATTAGCTATTACCACAGCTACTACCAAAAATGTATGGAGAAATCCCTTGCTTATACCTGTAAGGATCAACCCTCCCCCACTGGTTGTTGCTCAGTTTCAGTGAGTTAGCTGTGCTACACGATGGCTGGAGGAGGTAAAACTCCTGATCTTTTTTCCCCAATCGAAGAAAACAAAATAGCTGGTATTAGAGGCGTGCGAAATTTCCGATTCTTAGATTATTCGCGATTCGGCCGTGGAAGATTCGAGAACGATTCACAAATATCCAAATTCCGATTATTGAATAATACCAGGTAAAGCGGAAGTAAAACACAGCGCGGTCTTTGGGACGCAATGAGGAACGGACCAAGAGTAAATATCATGTTCAACTCATGCCGTTAGATAAAAAACAATCATACCTAGGGATGGGAATTGATACGATTTTTACGATTCCGATTCCATAATCGATATTGCTTAATGATTCGATTCTTTATCGATTCTCTTATCGATTCTAATTTCGGGAAAAAGAAGAACAAACATTTTGATTGGCATCAAGTTTGTTTAATCAGAAGTCAAAACCTTACAAACTCACAACGAGGTCAAAAGAGGCCCAAAGCCTCAATGTTAACTTTGGCAATAAGTTTTACTGAAACATTTTTCTAATAGAAATAAAAAATATTGGTATATTTTGGCATATAGGTCGTTGTTCTGCCTTTGGCAATGTCCCCAAACTTTTTCCTGTGAGGGCCACATAACTTTTCCCTTCTCTGATGAGAGGCCGGGGTCAGTTTGTAACAGAAAAAGTGTGATGATTGCAGGAGTGCGTAAATGTAAAAACATTATTGTTTTTCAGAAAGCCACAATCAAATAACCCTCTGTGGATTCTTCACGGAGCAAAAGTAAAATCAGAAGTCCAAACCTGACAAACTCACAACGAGGTCAAAAGAGGCCCAAAGCCTCAATGTTAACTGTGGCAATAAGTTTTACTGAAACATTTTTCTAATAGAAATAAAAAATATTATTATATTTTGGCATATAGGTCGTTGTTCTGCCTTAGGCAATGTCCCCAAACTTTTTCCTGTGAGGGCCACATAACTTTTCCCTTCTCTGATGAGAGGCCGGGGTCAGTTTGTAACAGAAAAAGTGTGACGATTGCAGGAGTGCGTAAATGTAAAAAAAATATTGTTTTTCAGAAAGCCACAATCAAATAACCCTCTGTGGATTCTTCACGGAGCAAAAGTAAATAAAATAAAAATAATAATATAATAATAATAAATAATAATAGCACTATTAATTAAATAGATAATAACCAAATAACCCTCTCTGAGTTATTCACCGACATGTAAAACATGTTTGCGGAGGGTGGCTGCCGAGAAGGAAATAACTCCAATGTGATTTCGCATTGATGCAAAATTAAACGTTATTGAACACTGTCGTGAATGTTTCCATCATCTACGAGCGTTAACTCCAGCGTGTTTAGTGTGTCGAGCGGTGGTAAAATTTGTGTTTTTTTCTGACAACAGTTTTGTGAAAAAGAGTGAGTGTATAATGTAAACATGGTACGAGTCATACACACATGCGTTTTTTGAAAAATAATTTAATTAGTTTTGTTCTAATGTTAATAATGTTGAACTGTGGGTTTTAGCTCACCTGAAGGTCTGCATTTATTTAAATTTTATTTCATGTTAGGCTTTTTTTTTTGGTAAATTTGGTACAGGTATTTCTTTAAATTTGTTTTATTTGAACTTAACATACTAATGTTCCAATTTGCTAATGTGTTTTGAAAAATAAAATTCCTGTTCAATGGAAAAAGGTTTTTTGTTTTTTGTTTTTAAACAGAGATATCTCAAAGTAACACATTTTAGAGCTGCAATTGCAATACTGTGAAACCGTGATATTTTGGCTTAAGGTTATCATAGCGTCAGAATATCATACCGGCACATGCCTAGCTGGGATACACACAAATACACATACACTAGAGGTCCCTTTTAGCCATTTGGATGGCAGGAATGCTCGGCAATAGCCAATGGCAGAGCAGCTATCAGTATGTTATGTTCTGTAAACTCTGGGAGCTGCGAGTACCAGCCATACTGTATTTTTGCCTTTCGTATCCTGAAATTTCTTTCATAACAAGAGGCAATATTTTTCCGTTGAGGCGTATCTTAACCTGAAAATTCTGTATGTAGAGACATTTGAAAGTAGAGGTACCCATGTACAATAAATAAATGTATAGTTAATCAAATTATAAGTCACATGAATTGTGGAGAAAGTTTCAGATTGATTAATCTTGATCTTATTTTTGTCCATATCTTACAAACATGCAGTAATTGAAAAAGTGTGTGTAGCCTTTACATCCACTGCAGGAAAAGAATGTCTCCCACGTTTATGATGTCGAACCACATGAGCCAGCGTCCGACAACAGAGGGTTGAGCTAAGGATAAGAGGCCTCAGTTGCTAGGAGTGATAGACTGTCTGCGTTGTATGTGTGGGGGCTGGCATGTGTTTTCGTGTGTGCTGAGTTTTATTTTGGCAACTTGGTGGTGAATGTGTTGCCTCCCTGTCAGTGACATCACATGCCCCCCTCTCCACACCCACACCAGTTATGCGCATGTGGATCTCCAGTCAACTACATGTGATGATGTATCGCTTTTTTTATTCATTTCAGCGCTGTGGTTTGGACAACCACATTATTATCCGCACAAGAATGTGGTTCACCGAATTACCCATTAATAATATTTATGGTTAACTCAATTCCTGCCATTGATAACAATAGATGTCCAATTTATTAAACTGGGTGAAACTTCTATAAAAGCTCATCTTTCTGTGCCATTGACGGCATTAGACGTCCAATCTATTTCGACTGGGAGGGGCAGCCAATGAGTTAATATTGTAACTTAGTAACTTTCTTTGTAATATCGACTAAATTTTTACAAAAATGAAATGTTCGTGTAAAAAATGTAATGAAAAAGTGAATCCCTCTTTACAGTGTGAATAATAACTTTGCATTATCATTCAGCTTCCTTCCGTCTATCCCATCTGCAAAGCTTTTTTTTTTCACCATTCCATCAGAGACTCTTTTAATATGAACCTAGTGCCTCTTCATCATCATCTCTGTAATCCCTTTTCAGCAGCAAAAGAACATTCTGTCAGTCTTTGAAGAGCAGCCACTACATTTCATTTGCATTTAGAGACTATTCTAATCCTCTCACAGCACTTTTCGCCAGACTTAAGAAATCTCTTGTCCAGTGGATGAACCACACTGAAAATTGTACAGAATTGTTTGAATTTGGAAGGAAAAGAAAGCATGATATGTCTCTTTAAAACCTGTAAAAGTTGCCATGTTAAGTGTAAATAGTAAATATGGATTAATTCTAGTTGTGCTATGGATCCGGTCCTGACAATTCACAGGTCAGAACGAGATCTCTCTCAACATCTGCTCGCAGGCAAAGTCACATTAAGACGCTAATCAATGAATCAATATTTGCTCTCCCGGATGCCTGACAATGTGCAACATACCTGCTATGCCGCTTTTGCTTTAACCTCCCTAGAGATCTGACAATTCCACACTATTTAATTGTTTTGTTAATCTGAACACGCTGATAAGTATGATGTGAACTGGCTCCCTCCCTCCCTGGGACGTCAAGACGGCGACCTGTTTGCTCGGTGATGACCATCTGTTGTATGGACGGACTTTAGAAAAAAAAAAAACGTGCCAGTGTTAGCGGGATTAGTATTGTGAATCTGTCGCTAGCAGCTGAGTTAGACACGCACAGGCAAAGGGCAACAATACGATCAAATGGCTAACAAGCTGATTGTTGTGAGAACGATAACCATTTAGAATTACATGCACACGGCTGGCGTAACACCGACAAACAGCGAGTGCCAAATAAAGTTGGAATATTCATGAAATCATAAAATATGATCATTTAACTAGAAACTGCAATTTCTGGAGAAATAATGATGGAGCTTTTCTGTGGTAGATAGAGATCTATCATGTCACTTTCTGTTGATTTGGGAACATTTCGGGGACACGTCCTGTTGATATGAGATCACTTCTTGTTGATTTGGGAACCTTTCGGGAACACGTTCGGTTGCATGGCTGTCAAAATCAACTTGGACTTGGCGTCGACTTGATTGGGCGCCATTTGAATGTCAATGGGCTGTAATAGTAGGTTTTTGGTCAAAATCAAATCAAAAGGTTTTCTACCATTGAAAATGAATGCAAAATTCGGACGTACACGGCCGTCAATGGCATGGAGGTGCATGGCTATCAATGGCATCGACTTACTTGGTTGCCAGTTTAATGAAAATAGGTTGTCATGGTAAATGGTCAAAAATCACAAAGACCTATCTTGTCCTGCCGTTTAAAATGAATGGGAAATTTGGACGTACACGGCTGTCAATGGCATTCCATTAGAAATGAATGGGCAAGTTTTTGGCAAAATTTTGGGGAACCGTAGGTTTTTGCCAAATTCTGTATACAACTTTTATACCCTTTACCATCCTGGTATTTTGATGTGTGATTCATGTGATTTGATAAAAAATTGTAGGACAGTAGCATTTTGAATTTTTTCCTTTAAAAAAAAAAAAAAAAGGCGTTTACTAGTGAACGGAAATTTTGGGGGGAGTCATTAGATAAATTCCCTGCATCGTGCGAAAATTCTCGTTTTTTCAATATTTGAACGGTGCCGATCGGTCAAACGGTTCGGGATGTGCGGCGTGCCGAAGAAATTCCATTCAAAAAAAAAAAAAAAAAAAAAAAAAAAGACATATGGGCGTTTGCGTTGCAAAGCTCCATCTAATCATGAACCAGAAGTGTTTTTTAAATAAATATTTAATTTTACTCATTTAGTACATACTCAAAATATGCAAGAAAAAACATGTTCTTACAATATTTTTTTTCCAAAAGAGCCCAATAGTTTCATTTTTTTTCTGTGAAAATATTTTCTGAAAAATTGCACATTTTTTTTTCTCAGAATAAAAATGTTCTCACAGAATTTTCTTTCTCAGAACAACAACGCAATTTAACACAACTTTTCGCCGACAGAAGAATAAAATTAACTTTAAGTAATCATTTTTTCGTCAAGACTTTTTCACCCCAAGAAAAATACATTTCTCAAAAAAAATGTTAAAAAAAGTTTTGTTGTATGAAAAATACACTTTTTCTTCTTCAAAATCAATTTTGTCACCTTGTCTTTCAAGTTTGTGATCTAAAACAGGGGTCCCCAACTGCCGGGCCGCGGACCGGGACCGGTCCGTAGCGCATTTGCTACCGGGCCGCACAGAAAAAAATAATTTATGACTGCCGATAATTTATGACTAACGACTGCATTCTGGCCCAATTAACTCTGGCCTTTGCCCATTAACTTACCAATATCCCCATCTACTCTAGATATAATGCTACAGAATAGAATGTCGTCATAGAAATCCACTAATTGGACTGCTAGCAGTACATCTTGTTTTGTATATCTACAGTATGTGCGCTTGCCCTCGATAATAACGTATGACGTAGGGCGGGTGCATCACATTTATTCAGGGAAATTATTAACCCCAATACTAGAATGACTAAAAAAAGGTGTCTTTCGACAGATTTTTTACTGGAAAAGGGCACCTGATGAGCCAGAAGATGAGCCTACAACCTCGAAGAAAACAAAATCTATGCTACTTCCCAATCTCCAAAGACCCATGAACTGCGAAGGAGTGGATTATGTGTCTGTGAATAAACCGACTGTTTCGAGCATGTCTGTGCAACAGGAGGATCAGCTTGTAGAGATCGCAAATGACGGTGACCTTAAACGCACATTTGAGACAACAACTCTACCAAGGTTCTGGATTAAAGTAATTCCGGAATATCCTGACATCGCTAGGAGAGCACTGAAAACCGTGGTACAATTTCCAACATTGTATCTTTGTGAAGCGGGCTTCTCTCACTCCCCCATCATACCGAGATCGGACCATATCGTCTCAACGAAACAAGCTTAGGCCTCCCACTGATTCAGCGGGTGAGTTATATTTTCCCTGCACTTAACACGACGGAGCTAAAAACAAACTTTATTTTATATTTGCTGTATTTTTGTGACACACATTGCCAGTGTTCTGACAAATTTTGCATGCGCGTAACGTTAAAAATGGCCGCCAATGCAAAGATTCCAAAGTAAACATTTCAAACTTTCTTTCGAGAAATGAATATTAACTTAGGTTTGATCATGGACGGACATGTAGGAAAGAGTCCAACTGAAAATAAAAGAGGGCTTTTACACCGCCACGAAAGCTTTGGGAGCAAAATTTTATAAGGGTGCAAATTTTGACAGAACAGCGGTCCGTAAAAAAAAGACCCAAATCACACTGGTCCGTGGTGCAATAAAGGTTGGGGACCCCTGATCTAAAACATGCCAAGCGGTAATAACTGATTTCAACACAACAAAGCAGGAGGATTATGGTGCCAAATGACCTTTCCAAAACAGCTCAAATACTACCTATGAAGGCTGAAAATTGACATCTTCTCACCCCTGCCATTGCCGTTCATACAAAACACTGAAAAGGAAACAGGCTTTTGAACGTGGAAAGCCATTCAGAGAAAATGCTGCTGAATTAATGCATTTGCCTGTCTTATTGAGCCTACATAAGGAAAAAAAAAATCCCACCCCAGAATCCAGTCACTCTCGTGTCAGGTATTTAAGAGCCTACATAACCACCTCTCCC
The DNA here is from genome assembly GCF_030265065.1 of Corythoichthys intestinalis. Classification (NCBI taxonomy): domain Eukaryota; kingdom Metazoa; phylum Chordata; class Actinopteri; order Syngnathiformes; family Syngnathidae; genus Corythoichthys; species Corythoichthys intestinalis. The sequence continues at coordinate 23,140,247 of NC_080414.1, read as the reverse complement.
ACCAAAAGAACCTTTTTATTCAAGGCCTCCCACCAACTACAGTCACAGCAGCTCTTAGCTTTTCAAAGGGGACCGTAATCATTTTAATATGAATGCTGTTAAGTACCCCCCAATAATCACTTTGATGAAATAGAGGACATTTTAAACAGCTTTTCACCCCTGCCTTTCATCATTTTTTCTTGCTTCCATCCCTACTGACTAATTTCTGGCATTGATGTGCCTCATCATTTAGTAGATACACACATAATGCCATCCAACTTCATTGCCACCAGCTCCAAATTGATGGGAAAAAGCATTCAAAGTGGGAAGAAGGTACTCAAATTGTTGATTCTTTCAATGAAAGCCTTGCAGGTTTCTGGCCTCTTGATAGGTCTGTTTTAAATGAATATATATAAATACAGAGATCCCTCGCCAATTCGCGCTTCGAAATTTGTTGATTTGTTTGAAGTCATTTGCTGGATTTTAAAAAGTATTCATAAAAAATAAAAATGAAAGATATACAGTATGTCATTTCATTCTGAGGCGTGAGAGAGAATACAGCAGCAAAACTTAACTGTACATGACTCAGTGGCTTTGCACATACCCACAGGCACTCATCCGAGGCGCATGATTGGTTCCTGGTGCAAGATTGACATTTGACAAAACCAATGAGCACCATCAAAGCCGCCCCTACTATGACCGACACGACCAGTTAATAAGAGTTGCGAGTCTGTGAGCTCATTGGCTGCGCACCATCGGGACCTTAAAAAAAAAAAAAAAAAATTTGACAAACTAAACGGCCAATAATAGTGGCTTTATCAAGTGAGCTGATTGACTCCGCACATCGTAGCCTCGCACAGCTTTTTTACCTTGTTTTATCTTAAGTGAGGATTTTGACAACAAGACCTCAAGGCTTATTTTTAGTTGGACTTTTCAGCAATTTTACAAGCGTTGAGAGCATCCAAAGCCCACTACAAAACCTCCACAACATCCGGAGGAATTTTAACCTATTTTTAACAATTTTTTTAACCCAAAAATGGGGCACCCTATCTTGCAAAACACCTCCATGACTATTTTTACCCACTTTTAGAGCACCCAAAGCCAGCTACAAACTTCCAACACCTCCTGAGGAAATTTCAACAGATTTTACCCACAAATGGAACACCTCTACGACTTTTTTCCATGTTTTACCTGCTTTGATAGCACCCAAAGCCAGCTACCAGTGTTGTTTTCGTCAAAGATGACGATCACGAAAATATTCAGTCAACAAACACTTTTTTTTCTAACAATGACGAGACGATAACAAGCTAAAAACACATTTTCGGAGACAACTTGACGAACGGTGGTTTTCGTCTGACAGGACGAGAACGAGACGTGCAATAGTTTCGGTCACATGTTCACAATGTGTGACATTCTATGTGTAGTAAGCCTGCATTGTTGTAGTGACTAGTAGTCTCACTCGTGACGTGCTGTGCCCCCCTCCCCTTCCTGACTCACCAGTGTGTCGTCTCCAGTCGCCATGCAGGCTTGCACTCAGGTAAGATTTGTTTTCGTAGCCAAAGAGAATGTGCAATGATGCTTTACCCTTTAAAGGTCTATGCTGAGTGATCATCACACACTAAATGTAACTCATAGCGTTAGCATAGCATTTGGCTTAGCATTAAAGATGCACGATAATATCAGTCGCCGATCATTATCGGCCAATAATGGCAATTATGACGTCACACAGATAATCCAGATAATAAAAAAATTCAACCGATAATGCAATCCGATAATTATATACTTGATTTAGCCTCCAAATGTGCACAACCGAAGAATTCAGCACGCCGCCTCCTCAACCCCTCCCCTCTCTGAAGCCCCTCAGGGAGGAGGGGTTGAGGAGGCGGAGTTACACGACAAGAAATAGTTGAATATTATGGCGGCTGTTACTAAAAAAACGACGCTCTCGCCATCTGCGAAACATGTACTGCAGAAGTTCCACGAGGCCGAAAGAAAGCGTCCTCATTTAAAACCACTAACCCAGCATCCATTTAAAACTGCATCACAAAGATTTTTGGAACAAATACGAGGCTGCTCTATTGTAAACACTAAAGCCTGAGTTATACCCCCGCGCTGCGGTGACGGCGTAGCGACTACGGCGTCATTCGACATTCGATAGTTCTGCGGTGAGGGAACGCAATGCTCTGTAATTCGCCGCCAAGCCACTAGAGGGATGTGGCGTTATGTTTGTACGGTTTTGGGGCATGCTTGTTTACTTCCGCTAGTCGGAGAAAAAATAAACAATGCAAGATAGAACTCTTGAAAGTAAATATTCTGCTCATCAACACTGAATAAATATGGAACAAACAAATGTTGACGGGCAGGCGACGCAGAAGACTGTTTTGAGGCGGTCTGGCCGACTTTTGATGCCGCACAGAGAGTTTTAGACTCGGGTGGAGAGAGCTAGCTGTGGCGGCTAGCTTCAAACTGGCGTCGAGCACTGCGTTCAAGGTCTGCAAAGCCCTCCAGCCTGATTTGTTTGCCGTGTCCTACAACCAGCCAGTGGGAAGCAATAGCAGATTTCTAGCGTCTAGGGAACTTCCCAAACTGCGTTGGGAGGCTTGATTTTAAGGTTATCATAAAAAGCACCGAGGCACTCTCAATCAGTGATGATGTATTGTGTGTGTGAACTGTCTGTTATTGAAAATTGAAGATCAAAACAACTCTTTTGACACCAAATCTGTGCTTTATTCTTCATATACTTGAAACATATGTACACAGTAAATGATGAAGTGCACCAACCAAAAATACAACATAAAGTGATAAAAAGTTGGCAGTTTTTGGCCGACTGGGTCACCGCTTCGTGTGGCTACTCGATTCCGACCACCCACGACTCGGTGGTTCTTCCATTTATTTATTTTTTCGATCGCCGACCTTGCCATTTGGCAATCACAATAATAATTTCTTGACGAGACTTGCTCTTCGATGATACTCCCGTCGGCTTGGTCCATTTTTGCGTGTAGAAAACAATGTTTGATTCTATTGTACAATGGCGGGGTTTTCGCGGTAAACCGGAAACAACAGTCTGAGCGGACCAATCACAGTCCGTTTTCGCTACGTCATACGCGTCTACGCGACGCGAAGGTTACAAAAATCGAGAGGTGCGCGTCAGGCTACGGCGTAGGGTCGTAACTCGATTCTTCCTTGACGGCGTAGGTCTGACGCGGAAGTATAACTCAGGCTTAAGTTAAACTACGGGGCTGGTGACGATACTGAGTCGGGTTGTTTGGGAAAGCAGCCCAAGGCAGGTGGTAAACTCGCATCTAAGGCTAAACACCGGCACGACTGGAGACCGATAGTCAGCAAGTAGCCATCTTCCGACGGAGCCCGCCGCTCTGGCCAGTCCGGCAGGCCGCCGCCGCCTCGCCATTGGCTGGGCGGGCAGAGCCCGGTTCCCCGGCTTCAGAACCTCCGGCGAACACCCCGGTTTCTCGAGCGTTCCCTCACGGGGTGTGAGCAGAGCCAGGCACGGAATACGCCGCGGCGAACCGGCCGGTGCGGGCTGATTATCCGGTACGAACATAGCCGCCGCCGAGACGAGACACAATTTTTTTTTTTTTTTTTGCGAAATGACTCGAGCGCCAAAGCCCTGGATAAAAAAATAATGCAGTTTATACGACCACCATTCTTCATGAAAAACATGCCAATCACATTTTCACCACGTACATTTGGAAAAGTGATGTCCAGTAAGCAAGCTTATCATGACGGCACAGTGGTTAGATGGTAATTTAAACATGGAGAAAACGAAGTCAGCCAGTCAATAATGCATTCAGTATGTAAAATGACGAGCGGTCAGATGACTTTGTAACGTTGCCTTTATTTTCGGCTTAACAAAACTCAGACACAAAACAACACGCACGGAGATGCGAGCTTCAACTCCATCCAAATAGTACTGCCGTGTATCAGTTTAGCTGCTGTAAAGCAAATGTCGTGAGTGCCGCAAATGTAAACAAAGCGCTGCAGAACGGGTACATGTCATCTCGCTCTTTTTGAGTTAATCATTTTCACAGTGTGCAACAAAGCATATAACATTAGCAATCACTTTTCAAATTAATTTAACTCATTTGTCTGCTCAATTACAGTCACAGTAGATAATCAGAACTTATTGGCACTTATTAACACTTATTAATTTAAATATGCACATTCCTGTTGTAATGAAATAACAATAATATTCTGTAGCCACAAATATTATTCAACATCTTTTCTTCTTCCAAGTTTTTTTTTTTTTAGGATGAAGTATAATAATAATGTATTGCTTAAAATAAGGCTGTTAGGATTATTTTCAGCTAGCTATTTTTCTTCCAAGAAATCTGAGAGAAATACACTTAAAGCGCTGGCAGATAATTTCACTTATTTACAATAGATTTACACTTAAAACTGACTAGTTTTAAGGAGGTGTGTTTTGCAGTGTATTGATGTTATATATGTTAGGAATGGCTCACTTTTAAAGGCATCTTTGTGCAACTTAGGTATTTACTCTGTGAGTAATTGTTGCCAAAAGTTTACCATTACACAATGTCAGACAATCTGTCATTATTTAGATATTGGAATTGACGACTTGTTCATATTTTATGTTGAACAAAAGAGCAATAAATGATATTTTTGGACAGTAATATTTTCTTTTGTGTATACTTTAAAATTTTACATAAATCTTTTAATAGAATTATCGGCTTGACATTATCGGTTATCGGTTGGAATGAGGAGGAAATTATCGGTTATCGGTATCGGTTGAAAAATGTATTATCGTGCATCACTAATTAGCATCCTCCTAAACTCCCGGACAACTTTTTTTTACCTTCAGTTGGTGGCATCTAGGTGGGTATAATTAATGAAAATAATGTACTGATTTCCCGACCAGTGTGTTTAACCACCATATTGTAGATACTACAATATGTGCTCACCTGTCAATGTTCATTCGAAATAGTTGGAAACCTTTTTTTTTTAATTTTTGGAGTAAATTTTTTAAATCTTACAGACGAAAACATTTTTGTTAAACGTCGACTAAATCTAGACAGAAACTAGTCTTGAGTTTTCTGCAACAAAAACTAGACGAAGACAAACACATTTTGAGTTGATTAAAATATGACCAAAAACAACACTGCCGGCTACAAACTTCCAACATTTCTTGGGGAATTTTAACTTTTTTCTTTTCTTTTACCCGCAAATGATGCATCATATCCCTGCTACATGCTTGTGAGTGGACCGCCACGACATACAGGAGATGTGCCAAATTTCCCCTACGCATCACAAAGTGACTGCATAAGGACGGTAATTACTGTAAATAGTTTTAAATACTGTACAGTAAATCTGAAGTATACAACATGTTAATAGATGTAAGTAAATAGTTTGCTTCGAGCTTTTGGGGGGGTTGGGTGCAAATCCTTCTTCACGGGTTTTCACTCTTCACGGGGGGTTCTGGTCAACAATACGTGCGAAAAACGAGGGATTAATGTATATACGGTGGTACCTCTATATACTAAGTTAATTCGTTCCAGGACCTTGTTTGTGAGTCGAAATGGTCGTATGTTGAGCAGGATTTTCCCATAGGAATACATTATAATTCCATTAATTCGTTCCACAGACCAAAAACCTACACTAGATCCTTAATAAATACCATTGGTACTATTACAAATGGCAATTACACATAGCAAAACAAATAAATTATAAATAAAAATCACAATAATATAATAATAATAATAATAATAGTTCCTGTAATAATGTAACGAATCGGGTTCTAATGTGGCGGAGGTTTTTTCCAGTACTTGAACGCACTGCGTGGCTGACGTGACAGAGAGCGGGGAGCTTGAGAATTTCAATTTCAACGTTTTCTTGAGAACAAAGTCAATTGCGTCGGACAGTAGACGTTTTGTGTTGAGTAACTTGTGAAATAAATGATAAAAATGTGACGAAGCTGGCGATTTCTTGGACGATGTTACCACAATAATAATTGTCAGCTTAACTTATAAAGACTGGTGAACGGTGGTCAGAGGAGGACTGTGGAGATGTATTGTTGAGCCAGTTCATGAATGTGCACCCCACGCTCATATTTTTCTATGATTTGCATCTTCATTTAGAAGGTAAGCGTCACCTTTTTCCTTGTTTCACCACCTGTACCAACCTTTTTGAAACCTGTGTTGATTTCTCACACAAGAAAATCCACCGTGCGTTTGTCTGCAGTGCTGTCATGTCGTCGTATTTCGAGCACGTTGGATGTAGAAACAAATGGCGAGTCAAATTTTACGTCGGATGTCGAAAAGATCGCGTGTCGAAGCGATCGTATGTCAAGGTACCACGGTATATATTTTTTCCAATTAACATTTTTTTTCAAACAAATAGATAAATCTCCCGTATAGAAAGAAATAAGTCATTCATATTTCTTTCAGTAGGCTAAAGAATTGCAATTGTGATTGTTCCACTCATCTCCCATTAGTATTATTTAAAATTTAGGCGTAAAAAAATCAATGAATGTTTGGGTGCAAGCCAAGGCTTGCCAGCTCTTAACATAGTGTCCTTTTCGAGATGTAATGATAATTTTTCAGTCATACAATTGTACAATCATATGGTAGAGCAGATTAAAATCTGGCTTCATCTCCTCAAAATTAATTTAGTATGAGAAATGGAAGTACGCATTATTTTCATTTTCAATCTGTCTTCCTGTCATTAAATTTCAATAAAAATTAGGTCTAATCTAGTTGAGTTTGATCAACCCACCGTGGAGCAGATGCAGACAACTATTCACGCTCTTATTCACATTGATGGATGATTCCAAGTCAAGTGAAATATATTTATCGCCTTAAAATATCTAAGATCCCAAAGGGCTTCACAGACAAATACCAGTTGAAAAACAGTAAGCATTAAAACTAGTAAACAAATAATGAACAATAAATCAAATCAGTAAATACAAATCTGTAATAAAAAGCAAATATTTTTATAATTAAAATGTTTTTACTAGATTAACCCCTTCAGACCTGAGCATACTGCTGAAGGACATGACGCGTTTACGTCTCTAAATCAATAAATACACTGAATTCAGTTGCTATTGCCACTTCTGGGAGACGACTGGACGGAACTTTACCCATTGAAATCAAATCATGAGATTTAGCACGCCCTCTTTGCTATTTTTGTGGCTGAGAAAAAAACGCAACTTCAAAAATGCAAACGTAAGTGCTCATTTCTCATTAAAAACAATGTAACTTTAACATTAAACATAACCAACAGGAGCAGTAATTATATAAAATATATATAAAAAACTTTGTTCTGGTATATGAGTAGAGTAAAAATCTGAAGATTTTTTTTTTTTTTTTAATTTGCTCAGCCGAAAAAATTCTGAAGGAGTCTGAAGGGGTTAAAATTATTTTTTTTCAGGTTTTCACCATTGTGTTTTCTAATTTAAAAAATATAAATAATAATAGTTTTAAAAATACTACATAAAATATTTATATATAAAAGGTTTAAAAAATAATTTGTGCCATTTTAGGTCAAAAATGTCTCTAAACAATTCCTCAACTATCAACATTACATTAATTTGCTCAGCAATTAGTTGTCGATTAGTCATGGTATGCAGTCTAGTCTGGTATGCAGTTTGCATATGTTTTTACTTGTAAATTCCAAGTCTCCAAGAAGCCAACATACATGTTTTTGGTCTGAGGTTCAAACCACAACCTCAGAACTACAGGCAGATGTGCCAACCACTTGTAACCATGCTGCCTGTTTTATTTATACAGTACATAAATCTTATGAACAAACAAAACTATCGTAAAATCGTTGTTTAAAATTCTGATCTTACTACAAAGTGGCATTAATTCATGACAAAAAGCAAATCCTACTCAGACTATTAGTGTCATGTTGGCGTTCTAGTGTTTATGTGACAAAAAAAGTTACTAATTTGGGTATGATATGAATAATTTGTTATGGAAATTTAGCAGCGTAGTGCAATCTGCTTGCAAAAAGTACTTGACGCACTCACAGACGCCTGCTTTGTCAAGCTCAAATCCCTTTTAGCGTTGCGGCGCAATGATAGCGATAAGAGGCAAGCAGTGCAAATGAGTCTTTGTTGACTTATTTATCACTTTTGTGTTACCTTGGTATATCTCGAGCTTTCTGTCTCTCTGCCTTTTGGCGGTTGCACTGCCTTGTGGTTTATTCATACCGCATCTCATCATTTATTAAAAATTCAGTCAGTGGGGCAGGCGAAGAGAGCATTAAGGAGCGAAGTCGACAGCCTGCTTGGAAAATCATCCTTCCCCCGGTGCCAAGTGGAGCTCCTCCTGCCCTCGCGCCAGAAGACAAAGGGAGGATGGTGTCAGCCGTCTGAGGAAAATAACACTCGCTCACATCTAACATCAAATGCATACATAGTTTCGACAATCCACTTATGACTGACTTCACTCATTTGTTTGTTTTGCGAAGAATGCTTTTGTTTTCCTCGTCATCTTTACCATCCTCACACATACATGGAATCAATTTGGAAAAAACTATCCTTTTCGTGGCTTTTCGCATTCTTTTGCATGACTCCCCGTGGACCAAAGTGAGCAGGAAGAGCAACAAAGCACAATAAAAATTCTTGAAATCTCCCAAACATCATTGGGAAAGGGCAGACCCTGAGGTAACCTCTGCGAGGAATGTCACAGGACTATCAGATAGTCAGTGGGAAGACCGTGGATCTCCCGAAACAGGAGCGCTGACGGCGCCTTTCCGAAGTAAAAATGAGGAACATCAGTTGTGATAAAGGAAATGCCAAAGACAATATGACAACCAAACCTAGGTCAAATTGTTGTGGGGCCAATTGTGTAAGACAATACACTGTCCAGTGTGAGGTTTTAGCCTTTCTTTGTCGGCTATTCGTGTAAGTGAGACATAACGTACACAAAAGCCGCTTTTAGGGCACTTTCCTGGGTTTCCCCTAGGATTTTTTTTTTTTTGAAGCTGTGGTGGTGGTGGACTGCATTGAAGTCGGACAGCCCCACAAGTTTGGCCGTGGCGAAATTAATATCATGACTGAGATTTTTTTTTTAACAACATTAATTATTTTCCAAGATGAACCATAGCAAAGATCTATTTGAAATATATACAGTGGGGCAAATAAGTATTTAGTCAACCACTAATTGTGCAAGTTCTCCGACTTGAAAATATTAGAGAGGCCTGTAATTGTCAACATGGGTAAACCTCAACCATGAGAGACAATGTGGGGAAAAAAAAAAACAGAAAATCACATTGTTTGATTTTTAAAGAATTTATTTGCAAATCATGGTGGAAAATAAGTATTTGGTCAATACCAAAAAGTTCATCTCAATACTTTGTTATGTACCCTTTGTTTGCAATAACGGAGGCCAAACGTTTTCTGTAACTCTTCACAAGCTTTTCACACACTGTTGCTGGTATTTTGGCCCATTCCTCCATGCAGATCTCCTCTAGAGCAGTGATGTTTTGGGGCTGTCGTTGGGCAACACAGACTTTCAACTCCCTCCACAGATTTTCTATGGGGTTGAGATCTGGAGACTGGAGACTCCAGGACCTTGAAATGCTTCTTACGAAGCCACTTCTTTGTTGCCCTAGCTGTGGGTTTGGGATCATTGTCATGCTGAAAGACCCAGCCATGTCTCATCTTCAAAGCCCTTGCTGATGGAAGATGATTTTCACTTAAAATCTCTCGATACATGACCCCATTCATTCTTTCCTTTACACAAATCAGTCGTCCTGGTCCCTTGGCAGAAAAACAGCCCCAAAGCATGATGTTTCCACCCCCATGTTTCACAGTGGGTATGATGTTCTTCGGATGCAATTCAGTATTCTTTCTCCTCCAGACACGAGAACCTGTGTTTCTACCAAAAAGTTCTATTTTGATTTCATCTGACCATAACACATTCTCCCAGTCCTCTTCTGGATCATCCAAATGCTCTCTAGCGAACCGCAGACGGGCCTGGAAGTGTACTTTCTTCAGCAGGGGGACACGTCTGGCAGTGCAGGATTTGAGTCCCTGTCGGCGCATTGTGTTACTGATAGTAGCTTTTGTTACTGTGGTCCCAGCTCTCTGTAGGTCATTCACTAGGTCCCCCGTGTGGTTCTGGGATTTTTGCTCGCCGTTCTTGTTATCATTTTGATGCCACGGGGTGAGATATTGCATGGAGCCCCAGCTCGAGGGAGATTATCAGTGGTTTTGTATGTCTTCCATTTTCTAATAATTGCTCCCACAGTTGATTTCTTTACACCAAGCATTTTACCTATTGCAGATTCAGTCTTTCCAGCCTGGTGCAGGTCTACAATTTTGTCTCTGGTGTCCTTCGACTGCTCTTTGGTCTTGGCCATAGTGGAGTTTGGAGTGTGACTGACTGAGGTTGTGGACAGGTGTCTTTTATACCGAAAATGAGTTAAAACAGGTGCCATTAATACAGGTAAAGAGTGGAGCTTCGTTAGAAGAAGTTAGTCCTCTTTGACAGCCAAAAATCTTGCTTGTTTGTAGGTGACCAAATACTTATTTTCCACTCTAATTTGGAAATAAATTCTTTAAAAATCAATCAATGTGATTTTCTGTTTTTTTTTCCACATTCTGTGTCTCATGGTTGAGGTTTACCCAAGTTGACAATTACAGGCCTCTCTAATCTTTTCAAGTAGGAGAACTTGCACAATTGGTGGTTGACTAAATACTTATTTGCCCCACTGTGTGATAAATAAAATGGCTACGAGATTAAATTTGCTACGAGGGGGGAAAAAAGTATTATTACTTAGGGGTAATATAGCTGTAAATTGCTACGCACTTTACGTACATGTACCCTAGCTGGGAGCTACGACAAAGCATTAGCATAAATAATGGATAATATTTTGATGTGGATGAGTCAAGAGAAAAAAAAGTATTAACTATTACTAGGAGAATGAATGTCAAATTGATAGTATTGGAATAAAAATCATATTATTACGTAGAGCTAATGTAGCTGAATAAGTAGCTACATTCTTCACGTAGCGCGTTGCCGCCTCCATTACAATCAACAATCTTGAAAGCATCTTGTGTTTTAGAATCGGTTTAACAAATAAGAAAATCCTTAATATTTTGCTCATCTAAATCAAATTGTAATCAGTAGAAGGATTTATACTAATGCTTTGTCGTAGCTCTCAGCTACAGTACATGTACGTGAAATGCGTAGCTGATTACAGCTACATTACCCCTTCTTAATAATACGATTGTTTTTTCTTGTAGCACTGGTGCGACTTACATCTCTTCTTTTTCTTCATTTGGCCCTAATATGCACTACATTACCACGTCAAAAACAGTCCTTCTGTTAACGGACCCTCGTCCATTGACAACTTAAATCTTTTCTAAATACTTCAAAATACTCATCTGAAATTACTACCCAGTGACATCAGCAACGAACAAATGCTATGCTAAGACGCAACGATTCGGGTAAAACACACGCCAAAAAGAACCGAAACATAAGGTCATTGTCAATACTAAGGTCCTTTTCACAGGTTTAAACCAGAACTACCTTCATTAACTTGAAATACCTTTCTGCGGATATTTCTCCAACATAGTCAGACTCATGCTTGCGACACGAAAACTGATGTGATTTTCAAAATAAAGCGTTTAAAGGAACAATTTGTATTTGATGTGCTATTTCAGATGACTTCTGGCAAATAGTGCGTAAATAATGAGCTATAGATATTCGTTTAGACGTATTATTAAATTTTACAAATTATAAATTAGAATGTATCAATAAAAAAAAAAAAGCAAAAAAAATAAACCATCTCATTTGCAAGGTGTGGCAGCTTTTGTTTTGGTGTGGCGGTGCACCACAATCTTTAATGTTTAGGGGAAACTCTACTTTAACATTAGACCAAGAGGACAAGAGTCTGGTTTGAGAGCTACTTTGCAACAACACATGCAAATAACTTGTTGAAAAGGTTCAGTATTCACACTGCGCTAACCAAACTTTCCGAGTAGCATCACGTGGATGAAAGGTGCACTCATTGATTGGGCAAATTTAGCACAAATAAGCACAGCCTGCCCGCTTGCTTAAAGCGAACAGAGACACACGATTTTTGAGCGGACCAGAGTTCATTTGTTTTGCCGGAACTAGTTCCAATGTGTGTTCACATTTACAAAACGAAGCGGAAGTGTACTATCTGAGAAACAGAACTCAGGTCTGTTTAAAAAGGACCAAACTGCTATTGTGAAAGCGCCCTTAAACATAATATACCTCTTTGTGAATACAAACCGGCAAACTCTGGCGCGGACCAAACAGCTGGTCCGAGACCTTGCCTGAAACGTGGTCTTGGTTTGCTTCAAAGCGGACCGTTGTGCGGTTTGCTATAGGCGTATAAGCGACTGCACCATGGTCTGGACCAGAGCTGAAATCCTTTTTGTACGTAACAGGCTTCCGTGGCAAGGATATCTAGTTTGGTTAGCATCACAGTCTTTGGTTAGACGTGATATGATTTTCGGTTGATAAGTATTGGTTAAGCAAATCCCTTTTTTGAAAGTTATTCTCATCTCATAAATTCCCTTAGAATATCTCCAACTCATACTCATCCCAAAATCCCCTCTCTAAACTTGAATTTCCGCAGAGTAACCACAAATGTTTCCTCCCTTTTGTCTAACCCTACTTATGACAATTTCTGGGAGAATCTCGTTTTTCCCTTCAAAATTTTTCCACTATTAGTCAGATGAAATAATGTAGCACTGATTATATGGGCAAGATAAGTTTCTGTTCAACCCCAAAAATTTCAAGCGCACTCTGTCTAATGTTAACTACAAAAGCAAAGTTTGGTTATGTAATTTAAGCCGCGCAGTCCATCGACCTTTGGCCGGCAACTTGCTCCATGCTATTTAAGGTTGGCCTTCCCTGTGGTCTTTTACTGTCCATCAGCTGTCTTGTCTTGACGCAGGGTATATAGTCAGCTCACACAGAGGAAACGCAGTAAATAATCACTTGGCTCCATTGCTTGAGCCTGTCTAGTTCACCGGATATTTTCACATGAAATAGGACATGTTATGGAAAATTGACTTTTTAATGACTTGTATAAAAATAGCTTAAGTCTCTGGAGTGCCTGGCTAATCATCATGTAAGGAATTAAACATGAATCTTTTATCTGCTTATTTCTGATGATACTGTGACTAAGAAACTGTGACCAAAATATTCTGATTTTTGCCGAATTCTGACGTCACAATCCCGTTCTTGAATACTTACTTCACACTATGTTTACCTGCCCTTGACCTTTGACCCCCAAACAATGTTTTTTTCTTCAACAATAATGATAATGAAAATATTTCGTTGACGAACAATTTTTTCATGACAATGACGTGGCGATAACAAGCTGAAAACTTGAGAGCTCGAAAGCTTGAGAGACTAGAAGATAACGAGACGAATGCCAGTTTCCGTCTTACGAGACGACAACAAGATGAAGAGGCAAAATAGTTTCTGTCATATGTTCACAAATGTGTGACATTTTCATGCATGTAAAGTACGTCAGCTTGCATCGTAGCAGTGTTTGGGTCATGTGAGATGTGCTGCGCTTATCCCTCACTCTCCTCACCGGAGTTTAGCATGTGATTCAAGCTAGGCTGCGCGCCATCTTGCTTATTTGGAAACACATGGTAAGATTTGAGACAATATGCAATGTTGCTTTAGAATTTAAAGGCTTGTGCTGAGTAATTATCAGACACTTCATGTAGCTTGTCACATATAGCATTCGTGTTAGCATTAGCATCAACTTTAGCATGGCAAGCATTTGTCTTATACTATGCTTGGACAACTTTTTTTTTTTTTTTTTTACTTGGTTATTGGCTTCTAGGTGGGTTTAATTGAAAATAATGTATTGCTTTTCATAATGCGTATTATCCTCACAAAGTTGGTGTCCTTGTAGATGCTGCAATATGTGCTCGTCTGTCATTTGAAATTGTTGGAAACTTTTCTTTATCATTGGACTAAAACTTTTGAATTTTACAGACGAAAACATTTTGAGTATCTGTCGACTAAAACTGGACGAAATTTGTATGAAATTTCATCGACTAAGAGGCAGTTTACATGTCGACTCTGCGACACAAGGACACAATGACTGAGTAGCGGAATGGCCTCGCATTCATATGGTGTCGGCGAAGACAGAAGGCAAAGACGCATATGTCTGAATCCTGCTTTCAAAGTGGAACAATTCGATTCGGGGGGTCGCAGCGCATTCATATGAATGGAAACCGCCTTCGATTTGATGACGTAAGCACCCGCATACGTCACATTGGGCGCGCGCAGCGGTGCTATTAATCAATAAAAACAGCAAATGGCGGATCGTCGGTTTCTAATTTACTGTTTTTATAATTTAAATATGTTGAATGTTTCAATTTGGAGCAAGAGAAAAATGCCATTGCTAAGAGGGCGTGGGTATGTTTGTCTTCCGGGCTGAGGAGTCAAAATGCATCATTGGCTTCCACCTTGTAAATCTAAACTGCCCCCTAGAGCCTGGCATGAATACTACATCGTTTTCATGTGGAATTGCGACATTGTTCGAATGGAGACGGAACCATATAAAAGCAAATTTGAAATTTTTCGTATTCTCGGAGAGTCACTATGTAAACGGCCCATAAAACTACACAAAGATGAACACATTTTGAAAATATGACTAAGAATAATCAGTATTTTTCGTTCAAAAGACTAACACTAAGACAAAAATTAAAAGGGCTGCCAAAAATAACACAGCCCCAAAGTATATAAGGTGCCTATGACCTTTGACCCATAAAGTATATATGGCAGGCTATACAGTCGCTGTTGGGACAGAGGTGGATCCAACCGTTAAAATTCTGAATAAATTCAAGGATTTGCTGTGTGTGCCAAGGTGTAATTCTTCATCCTTTGGGTATTTTGACAAGCGCATGTCAGACACATTAAGACACACAAGAACTGTTTTAATTTATTAAGAGGAAAAAAAGCAGAACGCTTTGAGCATTCCGAGAGTGAAGAGTGGTGAAATATGGTTCTGTCTCTGCTCAGATCATAACCTCGTTTGATTAAGGAGGGTATTGAGAAGCAGGTGAAAGGTGGCTACGCTGAAGAGTTCATTAAAATAACTAAGCTGCTAATGCATTCATGCTGTTGTGGGGCCGGATTTGTCCTAATGTATGGATGTTAAGGGGGATCTCTCTTTGATGTATGTCTAGTTGTTGGTGTGCGTGTGTGTGAAAAGAGAGCCTTCAAAGCAAGAGTGGAGCAAAAGAGACCAACATGAATGAATGCGGGAGTCAACTCTTCAAAACAGTTTTCAAATTAATTACAGTGTCACAGTGCTACTTTTAATTATAAACTTTAATTTGTCTTGTGATGATCTGTTTACTCATGTAATATAACAAATTATAAGTTGTGATAAGTTGTCGTTATACACTAATAAAAATACAGTAGAATATGTGTAAAATCATCATTTTTGTTATTTTGTACATATTTGGACATATAACTGCTTAACCAAAATAATAACTTGTCTTGACTTGCTTAAAATTTAGCTTATATATATATATATATATATATATATATATATATTAGGGCTGTCAAACGATTAAAATTTTTAATCGAGTTAATTACAGCTTAAAAATTAATTAATCGTAATTAATCGCAATTCAAACCACCTATAAAATATGCCCTATTTTTCTGTAAATTATTGCTGGAATGGAAATACATTAATGATATTTTTGTTCCTAATCAATATTGTAATGTCCACTTTTTCGCTGATGATTGTATTCTATATGCGCCCGGTTCTTCCCCATCTCTAGCTCTGAGTCATTTACAGACTGCTTTTGATAGCCTACAAATATCTCTTCATAATCACAGATTAGTTTTAAATGCTGAAAAAACTAAATACATGGTTTTCTCCATTTCCACCATGACTGACAATAACTTACCCGGAATCAAATCCCTAAATGGTACTCAAATTACTCTCACTGATTCATACAAATACTTAGGAATTTGGATTAACAGTAATTTATCATTCAAAACTCATATTCATCATCTAATCCGTAAATTTAAATTTAAACTTAGCTTCCTGTATAGAATTAAAGGCTGTCTGTCAACTTCTAACCGAAAAACCATAGTATTATCTTCTTTTGTTTCTGTACTTGATTATGGGGACATCCTGTACTGTCATGCAGCTCCATCAACTCTTCAACAGTTAAACCCGGTCTATCACAGTGCACTACGTTTCATCACCAATGACAATTTCCACACTCATCATTGTACCCTTTATCAAAACGTTGGTTGGTCCTCACTACAATCAAGAAGAAATACCCATATCATGTTATTCATCTATAAGCAGGGGTGCACATAAGTGGTCCGCATGTGCGCATGCGTACTGGACGTAGACAAACGCGCTGGCCCTCAACGGTTTCCATACGCTTTTGCGTACCGATGGCTGACCACTGTATTTGCGGCGGACACGAGAAAATAACTTCTCAAAATGTCGAAGAGGCAGGCCACACTGAGTAATTACTTCCGTGTTCCCCCACCCCTGTCAAAAGACAGACCGACGACAGAGACGTCACCGGAGCGACCGAAAAAAAGGACTTTTGCTGAAAAGTGGCTAAAGGAGGTACCATGGCTAGAAGCAAATGATGCTCGCACGGAAATGCGGTACAAAATGTGCCGTGAGAATCCCAATGTCGCCGATAAGAGCAGCGCATTTTGTGTAAGGTCAAAGAATTTCAGCCATCCAAACTTTGAAAAGCACGAAAAAAACACAGAGCATGTGGCAATTAAGCAAACTATCGATGTCAGACACGACCCCACTCGCCCTATGGACAAGTCGCGGAATAAAGGTAATGAACAGCGACATGCACTGACAAACGTGTTTTTGCTCGCATTTTACAAAGCTAAACACGCACGTTCAATGAGGTCTTATGAGGAGGACATCCCACTTTTAAAAAGGCTTGGAGTTAATGTGGGAGCCTTATAATACTCTTTATTTTGAATTGGTGCTTTTTATTTCTTTACATTTCACTTCAAAGTAATGGCAATATTGTTGTGCCAGTTGATGTTAATCAAGCATTAATTGTTAATATAATTAATTAAAGTTAATTGGCTCTAAGTAAAGCTTGTCATAAATTTATCGCATCAGGCGGGTCGGCTCTCAAGCTCAATGAGGACCAAGTCACATCTCCAGGTCCTCCTCTGAGAACCTGGGCAAAAAAATTATGTGCACCCCTGTCTATAAGGCTTTACTGTGCAAACTTCCGAACTACCTCACATCTCTCCTGTCATTCAAATCCAGTAACTATATAACACGATCATCCAACTACTTAACCCTAAACATTCCATTCACTCGCACTAATGTTGGCAGAACTGGTTTTAGCTACTATGCTCCTCTTAAATGTAATGAATTGCAAACTACTCTTAAACTACAGTCAGTCATTGATCTTGGTGATTTTAAATCTCTTTTGTCTGATGTTTTTACTGATTATTGTAACTGTTTCCATTAGTTTTTTGTTGTTGTTGTTGTTTGATATTTGCGAATGTTTCTTTGTACTCAGGCCTCTCTTGTAAATCTCAATGAGACTGCCTGATAAAATAAAGATAAAATAAAATAAATAAATAAATAAATAAAGATACGACAAGATGGATATATACATTCAACATACGGTACATAAGGACTGTATTTGTTTATTATAACAATAAATCAACAAGATGGCATTAACATTATTAACATTATCTGTTAAAGTGATCCATGGATAGAAAGACTTGTAGTTCTTAAAAGATGAATATTAGTACAAGTTATAGAAATGTTATATTAAAACGCCTCTTAATGTTTTCGTTTTAATAAAATTTGTAAAATTTTCAATCAAAAAATAAACTAGTAGCCCTATTCTGTCCTCAATGTGTGTGAGTACACAAATTGACAGATAGCGAACATAAGTTCCAAAAAGAAATCAGACGGTGTGGCAAAGTTGCATGGGCTTTACTGAAGTCATCTCTTTTTGACAGGAGCATGTTTCTTGTATTTTTGTAAAACTGAAAATAACAAGGCAATGTGTCAATAACTTGCATAAATCACAAAATAACATAAAATGTACACACGTGTCAATTTGAGCAGTAGCACTAGCCAATTAGCTCACAAGCATCTAACAATGTAACTGCATTTCACCATATATGTGAACAAATTCAAATACACATCATCAATAACTATCTAATGCTCATGAATATAAACAAAGGAGGAATATAACTCACAAGCGATGCATGTATTAGACACAAACCGTGTGATGGGGCTATGAGAACTGCCACTGAATACTGGATGCGGACGTTAGCTGGTCTGAATAGCACTGTCTATTAGTGCGAGTTCGCGTCGTCATATAATCACGTCAGAAAAGCGCGCCGAAACCCAAATAATCAGCTGCACTGAATCACCAGCAGAGGGCGACATTACGCCACATAACATATGCAAGTCACACCCAAGCGCCAGCAGAGGGCGGAAAAACTCCATAAAACACAATAAACAAGTTGGCCTTTCACTGTACTGACATTAAAATCTGTCTGAGCGGGCCTAGTGCGTTAATTGCGTCAAATATTTTAACGTGATTAATTTTAAAAATTAATTAACGCCCGTTACCGCGATAATTTTGACAGCCCTAATATATATATATATATATATATATATATATATATATATATATACATAATAGAGGCTTATAGTCCGAAAATTACGGTAGTCATCAATTTTGTCTTCATTGTTACTTACAACATGCCTAAAACAACTTCAAGGTAAGTTTGAAGGCAATTTTAAAAAGTGACATTTATCCGATTAATCGTTTAATCAAAAATCCGATTAATCACTTATGAAAATAATTGTTAGTTGCATCCCTAAAACATACAATATGTAACCTAGTCCAACCTTTTCATAAAGCGGTTGCGCAGGCTGCCAAATTTTCAGGCTGACATTTCAATAATCACCAGTTGCTGTCATCAACTGGGAGTTGACGTTTGCTCTTCTGTCAACTCATCCTTAAGCGTCATATTTGCACAAATTGACATTTGCACAGCACACATAATATTTCAACTTGGAGATTATGTAAAGACTCAATAATTATTCTGTGAAAAACAATCGCTGTGCACTGTGTGCAGTACACACTCGCTTTCTCACCCAAGAGACATTTCAAAATTTTTTTTAATAGAATGAATCTAATAATACAGCACTTGCATTACTTTCTATACATTTGTACTTGGAGATTTTTAGGTGTGTTTACAATGTGTGTAACAAATGGGGGTTCACGCTACAGTTCGTGGAAGTTCAAATTTGGTTCATGACTTTATGTCCTACTTGGGAGACGGCCCCGAGTATAATGACAGATGACAGAAACCAAATAAAAGGCTGTCATGGTAACACGCTGATAGTTGTGTTCACAACCGGACCGACGGCGGCGAAGACGGAACACTTTGGCCGAGGTGAAAGCATCTGGCTTCCAGCAATGGTAGCTCCATGGTAGCCTTGCAGGCGACATGCTTTAATAAACTCGAGTGACTCATGAGGCATCCTGCACAGCTTGAAGTGCAGCATGTGTTACGCCCTCCAGGTAAAACCTCATCACTGGAGGTAAAAAGAAAGCCGCCGTATTAAGGATGGGTGACGACTTCAAGCTCTCGGCACCTCGGGACACGATTAGCCAGCAACGGTGCTGTCAGCACAGCTTTGAAGTCATTACTGGGGAATTAGTGGAGTGGTTGTAAGGCCCGATAACGGCATGTGTGACAACTAAAAGTCATTTGAATAAATTGTCATGTTGCTGAAAGAATAATAGTGTTTTTTGTCATATGTTTTTGATGGCTACAGGTCAAACCAGGTGAGAATAAGGTGTGATGCTTGGGTGTATGTGATGAAATCTTAACAATGTCCTTGATTATACAATTGTTTGGAGTTAACAATGGTTCACGTTTAGGTAATTTGAGCAACACCCAAAAAAGAATTTGTTGGCACAAACTGTGTGATGTATGTAGTGTTTTTCATTTGGTGTCTGGGTACATGTTTTGTAATTGTGGCCTAAACATGTTTTCACACTTCATTTACTTTAATTAGGACTGTGTTAATTAGAGCTGGGAATCTTTGGGCACCTAACGATTCGATTACGATTACCATTCAGAGGCTCCGATTCGATTATAAAACGATTATTGATGCACCCCACTCCTTTTTTTTTTTTTTTTTTTTTTTTTAATGTTTTGTACATTAGTTCCAAAATTGTTCAAAAATCCTCTCAGGCTAAACCAAACTACTATTTCAGTATCAAGTTAACATATAGCAGTAAACAAATATACAAAAATAACAGTAAATAAAAAACTCCAGTCCCCATTCTATGTCAGCAGCTTTAAACTACTTTCAATTAATTTAATGTTGTGAATCAACCGTTAAAGTTGTTAAAATTGCTCCTGTTATTCCATAATTTCTCTCTTGTCTACTATCAACATGTAAAAGTTTTAAAACTATTTTAAAGATAGATTCAAGTCAATATTTTACCGATTTAGGAGTATTTTAGATAAAAAGTTAATTAGGTTCACTTGGAAGGTTCGCAACAACAGCCTTGCAGGGAAGTGTACTGCTTTAAGATGGCGACCGTTACTAACGCCCGCATCTAGTTTTTTGTAGATGTGCTGGTAATGATACCGAAGCTATAATGCATCTATTCCTATATAATTGATATCTACCGTAACATAATGTGGCTTGTAGCAGCTTTTCGGCAGCAGTCAGGTATGTTGTTGTTTTTTTTTTATCTCATGGCATGAGTTGAGCTAGAGCCGTGAGTTGAGCATTGGCGTTACCCGAGGGGCCAGGTAATGAGAAGCATGATGTTTAGCTACTCTCGCTCCGTCCCTAATTGCGTACCGAAGACCGCGCGGCGCGCTGAGTGTGTCGTACTTCTGCTTTACTTGGCATATGTCAATAATCGGAATTTGGATGTTTGTGAATCGTTCTCGAATCTTCCACGGCCGAATCGCGAATAATCTAAGAATCTGAAATTTTGCACACCTCTAGTGTTAATGTAGGTTAATGATAGGCTGTGGTGCATTCAAGTCCAAAATAACTGTAACAAGTTTTAAGTAAAAGCTATTTGAATGGATTTTACCCTTTAGGGGTGAGGGGGGGGACTATTTTTGTTGGTTTTTCAGATTTTTTTTTTTTTCATTTCAGGGACTCGGATGCAATTCAGTATTCTTTCTCCTCCAAACACGAGAACCTGTGTTTCTACCAAAAAGTTCTACTTTGGTTTCATCTGACCATAACACATTCTCCCAGTCCTCTTCTGGATCATCCAAATGCTCTCTAGCGAACTGCAGACGGGCCTGGACGTGTACTTTCTTCAGCAGGGGGACACATCTGGCAGTGCAGGATTTGAGTCCCTGCAGCGCATTGTGTTACTGATAGTAGCCTTTGTCACTGTGGTCCCAGCTCTCTATAGATCATTCACTAGGTCCCCCCGTGTGGTTCTGGGATTTTTGCTCACTATTCTTCTTATCATTTTGACGCCATGTGGTGAGATCTTGCATGGAGCCCCAGATCAAATGTCTTCCATTTTCTAAT
The DNA here is from genome assembly GCF_030265065.1 of Corythoichthys intestinalis. Lineage (NCBI taxonomy): Eukaryota > Metazoa > Chordata > Actinopteri > Syngnathiformes > Syngnathidae > Corythoichthys > Corythoichthys intestinalis. Next base: position 23,118,710 of record NC_080414.1, on the reverse strand, counting down.
AATTGCTCCCACAGTTGATTTCTTTACACCAAGCGTTTTACTTATTGCAAATTCAGTCTTCCCAGCCTGGTGCAGGTCTACAATTTTGTCTCTGGTGTCCTTCGACAGCTCTTTGGTCTTGGCCATAGTGGAGTTTGGAGTGTGACTGACTGAGTTTGTTGACAAGTGTCTTTTATACCGATAATGAGTTAAAACAGGTGCCATCAATACAGGTAACGAGTGGATCCTCGTTAGACCTCGTTAGAAGAAGTTAGACCTCTTTGCCAGAAACCTTGCTTGTTTGTAGGTGACCAAATACTTATTTTCCAATCTAGTTTGGAAATAAATTCTTTAAAAATCAAACAATGTGATTTTCTGGGGGTTTTTCCCCCACATTCTGTCTCTCATGGTTGAGGTTTACCCAATGGTGATAATTACAGGCCTCTCTAAACTTTTCAAGTGGGAGAACTTACACAGTTGGTGGTTGACTAAATACTTATTTGCCCCACTGTATGTGATTTCATGAGTTTGAACTTTTATTGTGTTGGGAACACAGTTGGTAGAATAAATACAGTTTAATAAATAACACTTGGCCATGATTTTGGGCAACAACATTAACTACGCATTCCGGTAGTCTATTTAGCTATGAATGCATAGCAGGAGCTACACTTGCAAAATTGGCAAATACATGTAATGTTTTCTTTACCTTCACTTTTCTTTGAACTTTCCCCGCCGTCAGCAGAAACGTTTCCCCTCTCTTTTCCATCTCGCTCACTTTAAAGACGTGTTTTTGGTGAAATCATGCATTCCGTTTGTGAGAATCACCTCAATTGGCAGACGTGATGGCATGTGTCTGATGTTATGTAGCGTCTTTGCATGTGAGACCAAGCAGTAAGTTGGACGTCATCACATGATTCATTCCAGCTTTCCACATTTGACCCGCAGCTGCCAATGGAATCCGATGATGTATTCCGCTTTTTCTTTTCTTGCTCTCTGTTTTCTTTCATGATTTTTTTTTTTGTTCTTGGAACATTGCGTTCCCGCTCGTCCACCGGGTTGCTTTGATACCACAGCTGTAAAAGCCGTGCCGATGCCAGCAATAACTTGAAGAAGATTGAGAGGATAACAACTGGGAATGCCATCCAGTGTGTCTGTATTTGCCCAAGGGAAGATGCTTCGGAATAAAAATCTTAAAGTGGATTGCTCCTACTCACTGTTCAAATGGTGCTCACAGATTTTTGGGGATGATTGAATTGATTATGGTAAAAAAGCCAACACAATTTTTGCTAAGCTTACCATTATTGGTGGTTTTGTAAAAATCAATTTTAGCTCTATTTCAACATTTTAGATGGTTCATTCTCAGCTTTGTATCATTTCCCAGGAGGAATCCAATTTCTCAAGAACTCTGGCAAATATGGGATTCTTCATGGATGACATTTTGATATGTCACAGTTGGAAAAGCAATAACACTAATGATAGCTGAATTCCATTTGTGCTCTTTTTAAAGGACTGAACCTTTAACAGGGTACTCATTAGTAGTAGTTGTAATAGAGTACTCTTTGGCTGCCATTGACGGCAGTAGACGTCCAACTTTTTTTGACTGGGAGGGTTGGCAGCAATTATTATTCAATGGCAGTGAAATATGGGCATTCACAGCCAGCTCTTCCAGTTTAAATCACTTTAAATGGCAGGGAATTAGTTAAATACTATGGAATTTATCATATAAAATGATAAATATACAGCATATATATTAGAACGGTCTAAAAAAATGAACTTTGGAAAATTGCTGCTCCACAAGGTTATATTTGTTCCTTTCCTAGACAATAAAACACAACACTAAACTTCTTGTTCATAGTCCTTTAGTGTCCGCGCTCAAGCCCTCAAGTTGTCTACTAGTGACCGCTCTCTATGCGTTGCCCCCAGGGTGAAGGATAACCGCTAAACTCTCAATTAAGTAACGCAAAATGAAAACAGAAATACGCAGTTCTGACGGCCTAAAAACGCACAAAGAAATGTGCGGTTTATTTATTTCGGATCCATTTGTCAGTTCATTGTGGGAAAGCAATAGGGAAAAACCATTGTGGAGGGCACAGACAGCAATTGTGTACTGAATAGCACCAAACTCAGCACGTCTTGTACCTAAAGATGAACAAAAATAGCCTCGTGGAGGAGAAATTCAAAAACTGAAAAATAACCATTATCCGATGGACCGGTCTGATATACAGTACAGTGGGGCAAATAAGTATTTAGTCAACCACTAATTGTGCAAGTTCTCCCATTTGAAAATATTAGAGAGGCCTGTAATTGTCAACATGGGTAAACCTCAACCATGAGAGACAGAATGTGGAAAAAAAAACAGAAAATCACATTGTTTGATTTTTAAACAATTTATTTGCAAATTATGGTGGAAATAAGTATTTGGTCAATGCCAACAGTTCATTTCAATACTTTGTAATGTACCCTTTGTTGGCAATAGTACGTTTTCTGTAACTCTTCACAAGCTTTTCACACACTGTTGCTGGTATTTTGGCCCATTCCTCCATGCAGATCTGCTCTAGAGCAGTGATGTTTTAGGGCTGCCGTTGGGCAACACGGACTTTCAACTCCCTCCACAGATTTTCTATGGGGTTCAGATCTGGAGACTGGCTAGGCCACTACAGAACCTTGAAATGCTTCTTACGAAGCCACTCCTTTGTTGCCCTGGCTGTGTGTTTGGAATCATTGTCATGCTGAAAGACCCAGCCACGTCTCATCTTCAATGCCCTTGCTGATGGAAGGAGATTTTCACTCAAAATCTCTCGATACATGGCTCCATTCATTCTTTCCTTTACACAGATCAGTCGTCCTGGTCCCTTTGCAGAAAAACAGCCCCAAAGCATGATGTTTCCACCCCCATGCTTCACAGTGGGTATGGTGCAATTCAGTATTCATTTTCCTCCAAACAAGAGAACCTGTGTTTCTACCAAAAAGTTCTATTTTGGTTTCATCTGACCATAACACATTCTCCCAGTCGTCTTCTGGATCATCCAAATGCTCTCTAGCAAACCGCAGACGTGCCTGGACGTATACATTCTTCAGCAGGGGGACACGTCTGGCAGTGCAGGATTTGAGTCCCTGGCGACACATTGTGTTACTGATAGTAGCCTTTGTTACTGTGGTCCCAGCTCTCTGTAGGTCATTCACTAGGTCCCCCTGTGTGGTTTTGGGATTTTTGCTCCCCATTCTTTATATCATTTTGACGCCACGGGGTGAGGAGGGAATTGAAAGTCCGTGTTGCCCAACGACAGCCCAAAAACATCACTGCTCTAGAGGAGATCTGCAGGAGGAATGGGCCAAAATACCAGCAACAGTGTGTGAAAAGCTTGTGAAGAGTTACAGAAAACGTTTTGCCTCCGTTATTGCCAACAAAAGGGTACATAACAAAGTATTGAGATGAACTTTTGGTATTGACCAAATACTTATTTTCCACCATGATTTGCAAATAAATTCTTTAAAAATCAAACAATCTTATTTTCTTTTTTTTTCTTTCCACGTTCTGTCTGTCATCGTTGAGGTTTACCTATGTTGACAATTACAGGCCTCTGTAATATTTTCAAGTGGGAGAAATTGCACAATAAATGGTTAACTAAATACTTATTTGCCCCACTGTATATACTGTATATTATTGTTAAATTATCGTATTTTTTGGACTATCTCACCTGAGTATAAGTCGCACCAGCCAAAAAAATGTGCAATGATGAGGGAAAAAAAAAAACGTATAAGGCACTGGAGTATAAGATGCATTTTTGGGGAAATTTTACTTGATAAAATCCAACACATAGAACAGATATGTCATCTTGAAAGGCAATTTAAAATAAAAACACAATAGAGAACAACATGCTGAATAAGTGTACAGTATGATAATGTTACATGATGCATGAACAAAAATATGCGAACGTGGCCAGTATGTTAACGTAACATAGCTATTGAGTTATTCAGATAACTATAGCATAAAGAACATGCTAACAAGTTTACCAAGCCATCAGTGTGATTCCAAAAGATGTGAAATGATATAATAATGCGTTACTAATTTCACACATAAATCGCTCCAGAGTATAAGTCGCACCCCCAGCCAAACTATGAAGAAAACTGCGACTTATGGTCCGAAAAATACATTGGCGGCAATAATCAGTTTTATTTTGGTTTTTATTCATTTTATTTTGCTTTTATTGCCATTCATTTATGAATGTATTTATTTATGAATGTATTTCTTAATTATATGGATATCATTTTTACAAACTAGTAATCTGATTACTTATTTTACCTCGTGTCTGTGCATTACTATTTTTTTATAATGTTGAATGAAGAATATTGTAGTCATTTACGAAGAGCATATGGATAGTAAATGTTTGAAAAGTTCTCACTACATGTTCGTTTCCATGGAAACCGCTCATCTCTCTTCCTGCTTTGATCTCGAGTCACACGCGCTAAGTGTTTTGGGACTGACGAGTGTTAGCTAGGATTCACATTCGAGCCGAGTGCAGCCACTTGTTGAGATGTGCGAGGGAATATTGATCTGTGTGCATCCATGAATGAACATATTTTTCCTTCATTCTGGAGGACTCCAGCGATAGGTTAGAGCCGGTACACGTGCGGCCGTTTTGTAGCTTTGCCAATTGCAACAGCAGGTAGTTGTTGCGCCCGCTCGTCCTCGCGAAGTCGGCAACCTTTTTTTTTACATCATATTCGTGTTGCATATATATGCCGTGAGGTGACGTGTTTATTTAGCATCTTTGGGATATATGTTGTCAGTCCGGTTGAGTGTAAAGTGCTTAGTTGCCGCCACGTTTTGTAGCGAAAGTGAACGCGTGTGTGTACGGCGTACTTCCGTACTTGCTCTCTGTGGTGTGTAAATACACCTCGCTTGCTCCCTCGTGAGTGCGCGCATCATGTTCACTGATGCTGATTGATTGTCGGTCTCTGTACCCACCTAACGTTGTACTACAATACAACATGTTTCTGGAACCCCCAGCACCCGGCCAAGCACCGGGGGGAAAAGAAACAGTCAAGAAAGAGAAAGTCAATTTAGGAATTGAGAGAAAGCAAAATCCAATATGAGAAGTTTCAGCCCCATTGGCGAGACCGCTGAAAGTGGCTTGGCTACGATGAGACAGAAAACGAGATTTACTGTGTGCTGAGCCCACACTCTAATTTGTGACACGCTGACGTTACACAAAAATAATAAGAAATTATAAACATTTTAGAGCAAAAACTCTCATACTAGATTCATGTTTTTGCACCGTTTTGCTGCACTTTTCAATAATCTACCTAAAAAAAAATGTTATTCATATTATTCAAGCAAATTGTTCTTTTTCGTGGTTATGGGACCAATAACTGATGCGTTGACCTGGGCCAGTGATTTTGACTGTGGGGCCAGTGAACTTCAAAATTTCCCTTATTGTCTACCGGTGGTTAAAGGACATTTTCGATTTTTTTTTTTTTTAAACATAAAAGATTTAAGTAGCTTAAATGCAATTCATAAGATAACAGTGAGTTTTGATATCTTCGGTACAGTTTCCCTTTAAAAAAAAAAAAAAGCCAGCGAAGACCTTTTTTTCCACCATGCACCAAATCTGTCACTCAACAGTCACGTGAATAAAGAACACTTGTGCCTCCTTGCAACATTTCTACTTTTTGTGCGCAGGCACACACAAGAAGGAATAATGAAGTCTGCTTTACAGTAGCGTGTTAATCGTTCAAAGGCTTTTTGGAGCGAGCGCACCCCCCACCCCTCCCGCACTCTCCCTCACCCCTCGCTGAGAGTCGCTCGCGGGGGCCTCGATCTGATGCGGACCGCATGCCGAGCTCGTGTGTGACGCTATTGACTTTTACATTCAGTCTCGCAGGAGAGGTAAAATAAGGTTGTCTGCATTCTCGCGCACAAAGCCCTCAGTGAGTTTTGGCACGCCGAGCCAGATCTGTGTCTCGAAACAAAACAACCTTTGGTTTTGAATTGACAGTTTTTGCTGACCCGTAGATGTCATGGCAGCTGCGTGAATGGTGATGTCATGTTGGAATAATCAAAAGGCTGAGTGGAATGAGAGCCATGGCAAAAAGGAGCGTCTCACAGACCGAGCATTAGCATAGAGGCCAGACAGGTCCACTTTCAAACCCAATCAACCTCGCTGTCATCTTTCCTGTTGCTTCCAGTCAATCTGTATGTCATTCTTTCAAGTGGCAGTTGAAACTCATTTGCTTTTTAATCAAACATAGCGGAGAAAAAAATGGCAACACCAGATCAAAAAATCATATTGCTTTTTAATCAAACATAACGGAGAAAAAAATGACCACACCAGATCAAAAAATCATATGTGAAATAACAGCCTTCAGGAATGGATTATTAATATTTTTAATTAAACAGTTTGAAAGTACGTTAATGAATCCTAAGCAATCCAAAACGCAACCATCAGACATGTTACGTGGTCAAGTATACAGGGGCGGATCTAGAACAATATTTATGGCGAGATGGAGTGCAGGAACTTTTTCACAAGGGGCAAAAAAAGTGGCAAATATTTCATAATGATATAATACATCATCGATTAGTTGGACATTGATACAATTAGAGATGTCCCAATCCGATATTTGGATCGGATCGGACGCCAATATGGGCAAAAAAATGCGCATCGGTATTGGATCGGCCAACACGGAAAAATTCCGATCCAAACTTCCGATCCATTTTTTTTTAGTCCGGTCCGGGTTTTCCAGCGCACCAATTTAAATAATCCATTCCTTCAACACACTACATTTACATTACCGCCTCCCAATTTACCGAGAAACTTTATCGGTAAAAATGTCAGCTGTGTGGGATCATTTCACCTTAAAGGACGACAAATACGAAGAGGCAGAGTGCCACATTTGCCACAATAAAGTCAAGCGTGGTGGTAAAGCTGTAAGAAGTTTTAATACAACCAACCTAATCAAGCATTTAGCGAAATACCACCACAAACAATATGAGGAGTATGTTAAGAAAACCGAAGACAAAAAGAAAAGTCCTACGCAACTGACACTGGCAGAAACTTTTGCTATGCGTGACAGACTGGCACTCGACAGTCCCAAAGCCCAGGGAATAACAAGAGGCATTGCCGAAGAATTCATTCTGGATGACGAGCCATTATCTCTCGTGAGTAAAGACGCACCATCTAACACTTAGAACCACGGTACAACATGCCCAGCCGTCATTACATCCTTGGGCGATTCGGCCGTGGAAGATTCGAGAACGAATCACAAACATCCAAATTCCGATATTGAAATATGTCAAGTAAAGCGGAACTAATACACAGCGCGGTCTTCGAGACGCAATGAGAAACTGACCGGATTGTGTCCTGAAAGTAAACATAATATTTGTCATAGACCCGGGTAATGCCAATGCTCAACTCACGGCTTTAGCTCAACTTATGCCGCTGGATAAAAAACACAAGAATACCTGACTGCTGCTGACAGCCGCTACAAACTACGTCAGCGTCGTTTTTTTGTAGATAATAGATATCATATGTATATAGAACTAGATGCAAAACGACAAACTCGAGTGTGTTAGCAACATTGAAGTATTGAAAACTAGATGCGTTAGTAAACAGCCGCCATCTTAAAGCAGACTTCCCTAGTGGGCTGTTGTGAACCTTCCAAGCGAACCTAATTAACTTTTTATCAAAAATACTCCTAAATCGGCAAAATCTTGACTTGAATCTATCTTCAAAACAGTTTTAAAACTTTCACATGTCGAAAGTAGACAGAAGGGAAATTATGGAATAACGGGAGCAATTTAACAACTTTAACAGTTGATTCGCTAAATTAAATGAATGTAGTTTAAAGCTGCTGATACAGAATGGGGACTTGAGTATTTTATTTACTCTTTTAAAATGATACTTGATACTGAAATAGAAGTTTATTTAAACCTGAGAGGCTTAATACAATTTTTGTAACTAATGCATGAAACATTAAAAGCATCTAATAGCTTGGGGGATTTGTGGGATTTTCCACTGAGGTTGTTTGTTTGTTTTGCTTTAAGACAGTTTACAATAATATTTGCACGTTTTACTGACTGACTATGCCATTTCTGTTTGTTATTTATAATGTTTTGTGTTTGTCACTGAATAAACAGGTCAGTTATTTGTTACCAACCATTGTGTGTTATTCAAACTCTCCTAATTCAGCTGGCTAGTCAAGAGTACTTAAACCTTTTTCAACATGACTCTGACAACTAAGTAAGGAGGCTAAATAACTTTAAACTTTAACACATGCTCAGATAGGTCGGTATCGGCCAGTATCGGTATCGGATCGGAAGTGCAAAACAATATCGGTATCGGATCGGAAGTGCAAAAACCTGTATCGGGACATCGCTAGGTACAGTATTCTGCCATGATTTGATACAAAGGCCTTCGATTGATTTAAAACAACACTGAGTAACTTTTTCAACCTTTATAAAATTCATAACATTTGTGATAATATGTCGACTGACAACTAGTTGAATGACACCTCTTGTATATCTTGTTGGGGTCTGTATCGCTTTCACCGGCGCTAATTAACTTTGAGGAGGAAGGCAGGAACCCTGCTGAGCCACACTAAGCCACACGGTTGCTAACTGTTATATGCTATTGTTTAGCCACAACTGGATTCATCACCTTATTACTATTTGTCCTTCGCACAACTGCTGGAAACAGAAATGTTGTTTAATCCATCTGCAGGCGACCGGGAGATTGATTTTTGATTCATTGATGATTTTACGACACTGTTCGGGTGTGTGCTGGTCCGCATGAGAAACGCAGTCTTTCTTTCTTCAGGCAAAACACTACCGCTTTTGTCCACTGGCGTTGCTAAAATCGACTAAACTGAAAAGTTCCAAAGTGTTGTTGTAATACATTTAATACAAAAATTATGAAGACATTTAAATACAATCAGTTCCAATTTACTTAAAACTGTATAAAATACAAATCTGTTTTGATGTGTATGACTTTTTTTTTTTTTTAAACAAATCTGAATATCGAAATTATAAGTTTTAGTTTTGATCGAACTACATTCAATTATGTACATATATTTACTGTATATTAGAGATGTGACCAAAAATTCGGCGCCGAAAACTTTCGGCCTAAAAAAAACTAAAATTGGCATTTTCGATTTTAGTTTGAAAGACCGAAAGTTTACTACCGAATATTTCGAAGAACCATACGTAGTCCTCTTGTGATGACACAGTCAAAACATGGCGAGAAGCAACGTTGCTTCTCGTCTCGCATCACATTAAATACAGTGCATTTGAGCCCATGTGTGGGTAGTTTGGAGTTTAATCAAGTGAGCAGTATACAAATAAAGTAGTATTTACAGTGGGGCAAATGAGTATTTAGTCAACCACCAATTGTGCAAGTTCTCCTACTTGAAAAGATTAGAGAGGCCTGTAACTGTCAACATGGGTAAACCTCAACCATGAGAGACAGAATGTGGAAAAAAAATACAGAAAATCACATAGTTTGAATTTTAAATAATTTATTTCCAAATTAGAGTGGAAAATAAGTATTTGGTCACCTACAAGCAAGGAAGATTTCTGGGTGTCAAAGAGGTCTAACTTCTTCTAACAAGGTCTAACGAGGCTCCACTCTTTACCTGTATTAATGGCACCTATTTTAACTCATCATCGGTATAAGACACCTGTCCAAAACCTCAGTCAGTCACACTCCAAACTCCACTATGGCCAAGACCAAAGAGCTGTCGAAGGACACCAGAGACAAAATTGTAGACCTGCAACAGTCTAGGAAGACTGAATCTGCAATAGGTAAAACGCTTGGTCTAAAGAAATCAACTGTGGGAGCAATTATGCTGCCAGACGTGTCCCCCTGCTGAAGAAAATACACGTCCAGGCCCATCTGCTGTCCACTAGAGAGCATTTGGATGATCCAGAAGAGGACTGGGAGAATGTGTTATGGTCAGATGAAAGCAAAATAGAACTTTTTTTGTTGAAACACCGGGTCTCGTGTTTGGAGCAGAAAGAATACTGAATTGCATCCGAAGAACACCATACCCACTGTGAAGCATGGGGGTGGAAACATCATGGCTGAGAAGACTGAATCTGCAATAGGTAAAACGCTTAGTGTAAAGAAATCAACTGTGGGAGCAATTATTAGAAAATGGAAGACATACAAGACCACTGATAATCTCCCTCGATCCGGGGCTCCATGCAAGATATCACCCCGTGGGGTCAAAACGATAACAAGAACGGTGAGCAAAAGTCCCAGAACCACACGGGGGGACCTAGTGAATGACCTACAGAGAGCAGGGACCACAGTAACAAAGGCTACTATCAGTAACACAGTGCGCCGCCAGGGACTCAAATCCTGCACTGCCAGACGTGTCCCCCTGCTGAAGAAACTACACGTCCAGGCCCGTCTGCGGTTCGGTAGAGAGCATTTGGATGATCCAGAAGAGGACTGGGAGAATGTGTTATGTTCAGATGAAACCAAAATAGAACTTTTTGGTTGAAACACAGGTTCTCGTGTTTGGAGGAGAAAAAATACTGAATCGCATCCGAAGAACACCATACCCACTGTGAAGCATGGAGGTGGAAACATCATGCTTTGGGGCTGTTTTTCTGTAAAGGGACCAGGACGACTGATCCGTGTGAAGGAAAGAATGAATGGGGCCATGTATCGAGAGATTTTGAGTGAAAATCTCCTTCCATCAGCAAGGGCATTGAAGATGAGATGTGGCTGGGTCTTTCAGCATGACAATGATCCCAAACACACAGCCAGGGCAACAAAGGAGTGGCTTCGTAAGAAGCATTTCAAGGTCCTAGAGTGGCCTATCCCATCTCTAGATCTCAACCCCATAGAAAATCTGTGGAGGGAGTTGAAAGTCCGTGTTGCCCAAGGACAGCCCCAAAACATCACTGCTCTAGAGGAGATCTGCATGGAGGAATCGGCCAAAATACCAGCAACAGTGTGTGAAAAGATTGTGAAGAGTTACAGAAAACGTTTGGCCTCCGCTATTGCCAACAAAGGGTACATAACAAAGTATTGAGATGACCAAATACTTATTTTCCACCATGATTTGCAAATAAATTGTTTAAAAATCAAACAATGTGATTTTCTGATTTTGACTTTTTTTGTTGATGTTTTTTTACTATCAGTGCTGACTGGAGTAGCAAGCGTGTCTCTCTCATTCCACCCTTATGGATCTGCCCCTGCAAGAATATATGTTTCAGGAACAACACGTCTGGCACTCTCCACTCGTGCCCACAATACCATGTTGACAAGTAGACTTGTTGGAAATCACTTCAGTAATGACATAATCTTCTTTCAAATGTTATGCAGTATTATGCAAGGGACTATGTACTATTGATTAAAAAGTCTAGACACCCCTATTCCAGTGTCAGGTATTGTAGTACAACTCGTTTTTTATTATGTTTACACTCTTAGGGGTGTTACATCCACTGTATATCTCTACTATAACTCCAGGTCGCGATCAATTAAATATTTATATTGTTTAGTGTTTTCCCAACTTCGTAATTTTGATCTGAATCTAAAATGTAGTTTTTGTTTTAGATTATACACGTGATTAAAAAATGTTTCCTGTTTTTTTTTTTTTTTTAATGAAAATAGGTACCATAAAAGATACATGGATTGCAGCCCAATTAGCAGAAAAATATTAAGAAAAAAAACAATGTCCTGTTCAAAGAAATGTCCTAAAAATATATTTATTTTCCCCTCTAGAGCTTCTCTGCTTCGCCGTAATTGGGGTGTGACCTAAATATCTGACGGGAAGCTGCACTTGAGCGAGTGCGCCGCCTCATTGACCTACATATGGAGAGAGCATTGGCGGAGCTTTTGTGCAGGAATCGATACGTTACGGTGTAGCGTCCTTGCACTTGGCCTTTATCAGAGGGACTCGTCTCTACTACATGCTTTTGAAGCCTCTACTCTGTTGTCCGCCAATTAAGTGTCATTAAGTAAATATTTATAATTAAAGACGTTAGTGGGGGGGAGAATGCTAATTACCATTTTGACAAGTAGGAGTGCAAAGGTTCAATTGCAAATTGGTGTGTTGTAATTAAATTCGGCAGGAACAAATTAGCCCCAAGTTTGACGCGGCTGGTTCTCCTTTGATAACTGGACCTTACCTGATATAATCCACATCTCACTAACTTTAATATTACACAAAGGCGCAGTACAACAGCACACAGTTGCGCCAAGCAAATTGTCTAAACAGCAGTTAAGTGATATTACCTGTTGGAAGCTAAATATTTCTGTGTTTTCGCAGGTGGAATATTGCATGCACATTTTCATTTGACCTATTTGTTTATTTTAAGTGTGTGTTTGTGTGTTAACAGTGTTTGTCTCCATGGCTATTTTTCTACTGGAGGCTTTTGCATGTGGAACAGTGGCGACAGTGCCCTACTGATTACATCTGAGATCATATCTAATGCGCCGGCAGATACTGTTGATGGCTGGCAACAGGGCGCCTAATGGAGTGGTGTGAAACGGAAAATGTCACCAATTGTGTCCACATTTTTCCTAATGAGGAGTGCTTAACGTAAAGCTGCAAAATACATGAAACACCGGCAATGTGTATGTTTGCATAAAGCTCTTATTTTTAATCTATCTTCGCATTAATTTTGTAAATTCCTATGTTAAAATGAGCGGAAGTTAAGTGTGACCGCAATTTATAATCAAGATTAGTTTGTCCCATTATTTAAACCAGGGGTGTGAAAACTTTTTAGTTTAAGGTCCACATTTCAGTGTTAAATTGACAGGGCTAGGTCATAATGGTCGATTAAAACAATAAAATTAAAAAAATAAAAATAAAAAATGGATGAACTAAATATAATATGTATGAAATGTACATTATTTAACATATTATTTTAAATCTTTTTAAGAATTGTTTATTTTTCACAAACCAGATACTTAATAAAATAAATGTTTTAATATGTTTGCATTTTACGTAAAATTGTTTTATTTACTGGCAAAATAATTACAAAATTTTTAATGCTAGCTTAATCCTTAATTATAAATTAACCAAACTGTTGCCTAAAAAAAGATTTTTATATTTTAACATTTTTATTTTATAATATAAAAATATTTATATTTTAATTCTTGTTAAAAAAAAATACTATTATAGTTTGGGTTTTATACAATATTTAAATAATCTTTGAAGAAAAATATCATCATTTACTTATAAACTACCATTGTACTTAAATCTATACTGAAATCACTTATTGTCGTGATTTCAGTTAAGATGGCTTATTTAATAATAATAATACAATAAATGCTAAATTGATTACAGTGATCCCTCGCTATGTTGCGCTAATTTTATTAATTTTTTTCAATTAAAAAATAAATAAATAAATACAGATGAACTGTCCCGATCAGATCACGTAGTTTCACTCTCCCTCCTGCTGGTTTTTTTCGTCAGGCAGTGCACTGGACTTGCTTATTAAAGTTAACGATGATTGACAGACGTTAAGGTTTGATCTTGCCAGAGATGCTCGGAAGCCGAAACTAAAAAGCTACACAAGCGTCAATAATCGTTTAGCTTGTTAAACAGTTGCTGTGGCAACTCAGTGTGTGTAAGTGAGCAGCTTGAGCGGATATACTAGTATATGGCGGGAAAACACTCAGGTGTCTTGAAGTTCTGCTCCGAGACCCCCAATTTGGCCAAATTTCAAAATTGTCCTATATGCATGTGTGATACATCATTGGAAAGCTTAAAATCTCAATTTTCTGGGGGAAGAAATTTTTTGAACAGGAGGGCATGTTTTAAAAACATTTTTTTACTTGAGGTGAAAGCATGAAAGAGCATAATTCAAGACACCATGATTTTAACGAGATATCATCGCGTACTTAACTTGTTTCAATACAAAAATTCCGTGTAGCATGTCTCACAGATAGATAGTCAAGATACAGCTGTGAATGGCCACAGACGGACTTTTGGGATATTTTGTGGCTGAAACACGGTAATATAACCAGGGTCGCAATGCAGAAATCGCAGACATCAAGGATTGGTTGAGATTTTCGTTTTCGAATATTTACCCTTTTAAACTTTTTTTTTTTTCTTCTTTGTTTGGATCGATTATTTATCATCTAAAATATCGGTGGATATGCGACAGTAACAAAAAAAATTTACAGTGATGGTTATGAGTTAGGTATGCCTGACCTATTTACAGACACTATTTTTTCATTGTGACATAATTTGATTAAAAGTTTAAAACGTGAGTAAATAATTTTAGGGCTGCAGCTATCGATTATTTTTGTAGTCGATTAATCGATGAACTAATTAGTAGGGATGTCCCGATGCAGGTTTTTGCACTTCCGATCCGATACCGATATTGTTTTGCACTTCCGATCCGATACCGATGCTGGCCGATACTGATACCGGCCTCTCTGAGCATGTATTAAATTTTAAAGTTATTTAGCCTCCTTACTTAGTTGTCAGACTCATGTTGAAAAGGGTTTTAGTAGTCTTGATAACAACTTGCCAGCTGAATTAGGTGAGTTGAAATAACACATAATGGTTGTTAACAAGAAACTGACCTGTTTATTAAATGATAAACACAAAACATTATGAATAACAAACAGAAATGACATATTCAGACAATAAAACATGCTAATAATATTATAAACTGTCTTAAAAAAGCAAAACACACAAACAACCTCAAACTTTAAACTATTACACACTCCCTTTGATTTGCTTGCCCAGCCCGAAAAAACAAATTTTATGTTTTATTTGTAGGCACGAGCCCGAAAAAAAACAAAATTTTATGCTTTATTTGTGAGGACTCAGGAGCGATGCGTGGTTACGTTTTGTGTGATCACGTTTGGTGACGCCAGTGCATATATGCATAATGATAACAAATTATAGCCTGTCTTTTGTAACAAATTCTCCCAGTTAAACAAGACTGTAAGATGGATATTCAATAAACATTTATATATTTTATATTTGCATGTGTGTTCTAACAGGTGGATAGTGGATTTGACATTTATTTTAATCTCCTCGAGTTGGCAGAAAAAAAAAGCAGGTTTTCTCAATGTTTAAATACTCAGCATATTTTTATCATTATAAATGCATTTACACAGCGAAATAACGCCTGAAAAGTACATACATACATACATACATACATCGTTTTAGTATAAATATATGAATATATATTTTTTGAAAAAAGTCTGCCCGATGCGTCTAAATCCCACTTTACTCACGAGAGATAATGGCTCGTCATCCAGAATGATTCCTTCGGCAATGACTCTTCCCTGGGCTTTGGGACTGTCAAGTGCCAGTTTGTCACGCATAGCAAAAGTTTCTGCCAGTGTTCGTTGCGTATGACCTTTCTTTCTGTCTTCGGTTTTCTCCTTATACTCCTCATATACTCCTCATACTCCTTGTATTGTTTGTGGTGGTATTTCGATAAATGCTTGATTAGTTTGGTTGTATTAACACTTCTTACAGCTTTACCACCACGCTTGACTTTATTGTGGCATATGTTGCACTCTGCCTCTTCGTCTTTGTCGTCCTTTAAAGTGAAATAATCCCACACAGCTGACATTTTTACCGATAGTCTCTCAGTCTTTTGGGAGACGGTAATGTAGAGTGTTGAAGTGTGCAAAAATGCGGACCGGATTTTAGGGAAACCGAAGCAAAAACTGGAATGGATTATGTAAGTCGGTGTACTGGAAAACACGGACCGGACTTTCAAAAAAACTGGATCGGAAGTCTGGATCAGAATTTTTCCGTGTCGGCCGATACCGATATGCATTTTTTTGCCCATATCGGCGTCCGATCCGATCCAGATATCGGATCGGGACATCTCTACTAATTAGTCCGAATAATCGAGTAATCGGATAAGGAACATAAAGAATTAAAATACCTGAGCAGAACCTCAAACGGTATAAAAAATGAATACCGGTAAATGAGGATCGATAAACAACAAAAGAACAATTGGCTAATTTACATAGCAAAGGTCCGGTAGCTTAAATGTTGGAAAATGCTAACTTTTTTTTTTTTTACAATGTTCTCAACAAATGGTTCACACACATATTCCCACAAAAATCAGCTAAATATACCTATAAACTAAATTACGAATGCATAAAAAAAAAAAACTTTAGCTCAAACAAAAACTTAGCTTATGTTGGTCTTAACAGGGAGCAGCTGGATTAAGCCATGTGAAATGAGGCAGACTAGAGGGCAGTGTATCCACCCAAATCAATAAAGCTGAATGCAAAAACTTTCAAAAGAAACTATTACAACGCCACTTTGATTAAATGAATACTCGAAGCAGCAAAATTTAATTCGAATCTTTTTTTCTAATCGAATACTCGAGTTAATCGATTAATCGTTGCAGCACTAAATAATTTTATAAAGTCATTGTTTTAAACTAAATATTGGACATCAATAATGATTTTAAGCTAAAAATGATCGACATTTCAAATAATAAATATCATTACTTGCCTACTTTTAATGGCTGGGTTGAAACAAAAGCGGTTGTGCGGTGTCTGTAAACGGGGGTATCCAGTGTAAAACGGACAAATCAAAAATAGTTCGGGGGGTTAATGTGCCATGAAACTGCTAGAGCTGCACATAGACATATTGTTCTATGAAACACAGCAGTTCTTTTGGCTTAAAATACAGCCATATATACTGCCACATTTACTGCCAAATACAAGGCAGAAAACACAGACAAGGCTGAAAAAGCTATTTCTGCTCTTGCACCCCTCTTTAAAATAAAGTACTGTATTTTAAGCCAAAAGAACTGTTGTGTTTCATAGAAAAATATGTCTATGTGCTGTGACAGCAGTTTCATGGCACATTAAGCCCCCGAACTATTTTTAATTCGTCCGTTTTACCCTGGATACCCCCGTTTACAGACAACGTGCAACCGCTTTTGTTTCAACCGAGCCATAAAAAGAAGGTAAGTAATCGTATTTATTATTCGAAATCTGTCATTTTTACTTTAGAATCATTGATTGATGTCTAATATTTAGTTAAAAAAACAAACAAACAAAAAAACGACTTTTAAAAATTATTCACTCGCATATTTTAAACTTTTAAACAAATTACGTCACAATGAAAAAATTGGCGTCTGTAAAAAAAGTCACGGATATTTACCTCATAACTATCGCGTAATTGTATTTTTTGTAGTTACTGTCGCATTTACCCCAATACTTTTGATGAAAAATAATCGATCCAAACAAAGAAAAAATGTTTTAAAAAAAATAATTAAAAAACGTTAAAAAGGGTAAATATATGAAAAAGAACATCTCGACCACTCCTTGATGTCTGCGATTTCTGCATCGCGACCCTTGTTATATTGCTATGTTTCACCCATAAAATCCCTCAAAAATCCGGCAGTGGTCATTCACATCTGTGTCTTGACACTCAGTGATACATGCTACATGGAGATTTTGGATCGAAACAAGGTAAGTACGCGATAATATCTCGTTAAATTCATGGCGTCTTTAATTATGCTCTCGCGTGCTCTCGTCTCCAGTTAAGGTTTTGCTGTTTAAATTTATTTTTTTAAAAAGCCCTCCTATTCAAAATTTTTCTTCCACCAGAAAATTGAGATTTTAAGCTTTCCAATGATGTATCACACATGCATATCGGACAAATTGGGGGTCTCAGAGCGGAACTTCAAGCCACCTGAGTGTTTTCCGCCATATACATAAACGTTTTTTTGTTTTTTTTAAAACGTCGTATATGTATCTCTTTACAATGCTAAAGTTGAATAAATACATTAAACACACCCAAAAAAAATGTTTTTTTGGGGGGGGGGGCTACTTAGTGGTTTTTCACTTATCGCAGGGGATTCTGGTCCCCATTAACCGCGACAAACGAGGGATCACTGTATTTATCAATTATCATGAAGTACACCCCAGCTGAAGAAACCCCAAATCCTTAACAATACACAGTTAGTTTAGGGGGGCTTATTTGCAGATTCATCCTTGCGCCGCATACCCACAGTGAACTGCTACCTCCATTTTTCAGTTTAAACGTTTTTATTATCATTATGGGTGCTTGTTTTCTTTTCTTCCCACGCACTCTTGGCTCCCTCGAAGCAACTGATAAAGGAAATATTTCAAATTCTGAGGGAAAAATGCCTGCTGTATCTCTTTGTAAGTGTTTATCAATGCATTAAATGATCACAACTCAAACAAAAGAAGACAAAGGCACTCATCAAAATCCATTAGGTCTAATTCCCCTGCGGTATTAGTAATTGATTGCGACACGTCCACCTCCTGTTGATGACAGCCTCTTCCCGCGCTGTGAGCCGTGGGTGAGCGCGATTGATTTAGGACTTCCTCCCCGCGTTCGTCTCGCCAGCCTTGGCAACAACAATAATGTCGGCTCCAGCCTGATGTTCCAGTGTCCTTGTACCCCCCCCTCCCAACCTTCCATCCCTCCAGGGATGCTCTACACGCGCCCTGTAATTAGGAGCATCCTCAGGCTCTTGTATTGTCCAGGGGTGAGTAGTAGTTTAGTAGGGTGGGAGGTTAGCAGTACTAGAGAAAGAAAAAAGGGCACCCTGCTTGTTTTACACCACGCTAATAGGGATTTTTGTGTGTCTTCTTAATTAAAGTGTGTGTTTATTCAGATTGTGATATAAAATGGAGCCTGTAAAGCTGCAGTTGCCAATAAAAACAGAAGCAAATGAATAAAAATACAACTCGCATTCCTATGAATGTCGACAGTCCCATTTTGGTTTAATATGAGATAGTGAAAATCCCAGAAAATAAGTGTTAAGTGGTTATACAATGGTACCTCGACATACGATCGCTTCGGCACGCAATCTTTTCGACATCCGATGTAAAATTTGACTCGCTATTTGTTTCTACATCCGATGACCTGCTCGAAATACGACGACATTATAGCACCGCAGACGAACGCACGGCGGATTTTCTTGTGTGAGAAATCAATACAGGTTTCAAAAAAGGTTGGTAAACAAGAAAAAAGGTGACGCTTACCTTCTAAATGAAG
The DNA here is from genome assembly GCF_030265065.1 of Corythoichthys intestinalis. Taxonomy (NCBI): domain Eukaryota; kingdom Metazoa; phylum Chordata; class Actinopteri; order Syngnathiformes; family Syngnathidae; genus Corythoichthys; species Corythoichthys intestinalis. The sequence continues at coordinate 23,099,747 of NC_080414.1, read as the reverse complement.
ATGCAAGTTATAGAAAAATATAAGCGTGGGGTGCGCATCCGTGAACTGGCTACGTCACGTTTTTATCATTTACAGTGGGGCAAATAAGTGCTTAGTCAACCAAAAATTGTGCAAGTTCTCCTACTTGAAAAGATTAGAGAGACCTGCAATTGTCAACATGGGTAAACCTCAACCATGAGTGACAGATTGTGGAAAACAAAAAGACAAAAACACATTGTTTGATTTTTAAAGAATTTATTTCCAAATTAGAGAGAGATGAACTTTTGGTATTGACCTAATACTTATTTTCCACCATGATTTGCAAATAAATTCTTTAAAAATCAAACAATGTGATTTTCTGTTGTTTTTTTCCCCCACACATTCTGTCTCTCATGATTGAGGTTTACCCATGTTGACAATTAAAGGCCTGTCTAATATTTTCAAGTTTGAGAACTTGCACAATTAGTGGTTGACTAAATACTTATTTGCCCCACTGTATTTCACAAATTATTCAATACAAAACGCCTCCTGACCGCCAAAGTTGATGGTGTTCTCAAGAAAACATTGAAAGTGAAACTCTCAAGCTCACTGCTCTTGGGTGCGGTGCATTCAGGTACAGCAAAAAATGTCCGCCACATTAGAACCCGATTCGTTACATTATTACAGGAATAATAATAATTATTATTATATTATTCCGATTTTTATTTTTAATTTATTTGTTTTGCTATGTGTAATTGCCATTTGTTATAGTACCAGCAGTATTTATTAAGGATTTAGTGTAGGTTTTTGGGCTGTAGAACTAATTAAAGGAATTATAATGTATTCTTATGGGAAAATCCTGCTCGACATACGACCATTTCGACTTACAAACAAGGTCCTGGGACGAATTAACTTTGTAAGTAGAGGTACCACTGTACTGAATGCTTTTTGTCGCTAGGGAAAGTTGACAAAAGAATGTCACAGACATGTTTTGAAAGACACCTGGGAATGGTTTTGCACAATATGTCTCCTTTCAACGCGATGGCAAGGCATGAAAGAAGAGAGGGAGGTCATAAAGATTGTCGTTTCCGACACCGCAGACAATGTGTCGTGTTTTACAGCGTTGGGTCAGCGCGGTCTCCGGTGAGCAGTCGGGTCACATCGCGGTCACGTACATTTACTGATGAACTCAAAAAAAAAAAAAAGAACGACAAGAAGGGCAGCTGCTGGGGGTGCTATTTGAACCGGACGCTACTTTCACTGTCAGTACAGCTCGCCGACCTGGAGACGTTGGAGTGGAGAGGGGAGGGTGGGATGGGTTGTATTTAGCAGGAAAAGCTTCCTGTGCGTGGGCCTCATGGCGCCGAGCGGGGGACGGGATCTGCAATCCAACTTGCTGTCTTCACAAAAACACCACAAAGCGCACACACTCACATACACACACCCTCTGGCACAGACTCTGCTCTTAATTTCCTGCCTGCAATTCTGGCAGCTGGTCAGAGAAAATGCTGTTTCCTCTACAACAATTACACCTCTCAGATCACGCGTAAATCATCGCACAACGGGGATGTTACGCAAGGATTGAGCGACAATTGTTCAGGCTGATGCAAAGACAAATACACGGAGTGACCTTATCTTCAAGAGCTAACATAGCCTAGAAATGGTTTCGATTTCAGGGTCAATCCTGTGTGGCGACATGCTTTTTTTCTGGCCTTGAATGATCCATGTGATCAATAAAAGCTCTTACAAGCTCACAGGGCTGTGAATACTTACAGCGGTATGAGAAAAGTATTTGCTTCACCTTCATGCTGAAATGTTTTGTTTTATCAAGACATATTTAATGTCTCAAACACAATTATAAATTTTTGCTAAAGCCCACCATGACTGATCCAAAACTTACCCTAAAGTAGAAATCATTGAGACTATGTCAAGATCAAGACTGAGTCCTGTGGGAGTTATTCTTGAGACCAGACCAAGACCTTCAAAATTTGTCTTTAAGAGTATGATGCTACAAAAACCAAGTCGGTAAAACATCTGAACATATCAGCCTTATAGGTACAGTATATAATGAAACATCAGTCAATAATTGAACCTACAAAGTGAAATAAGTTAATTCATCATGCCACAATGCAATTAAATTGAAGAACAAATGAGAAATAAATCAATTGATGTCTTTATTTTCTTGAAAAGATTACAAAGCCATTTCCAAGGCTTTGGTAAGTCTAGTCAGTTATTTTCTAGAAATGGAGAAAACTGACAACAATGATAAACTTTTTAAAAACTTTTTTGGGACCTTCAAATGTACGTCACAATAATATATTTCAATTTAGTGCCCATTGGTCGTCCTCCTGTCACAGATTGCATGGGCATTATTACAGAGCTTTTCTTTTTAAGTCTCCGCTCAGCCAGCAGCAGGGCCTTCCCCTCCCAACTCAATGCCGAGCAAACTGGAGAATATGAAAAATGCGTAGGGAAAAATTAAACCACGAAAGTGAACTGCGTGGTACCCCAAGTCACAGATGTGAGCAATCAGTTTCACTTTCATGACTTTTTCACAAGTCAAAATTGTCGCCACTTCCAGGAGGGCGAGTCTCACAAAACAGCTGCCCGGAGAGGCTCCACCTGTCTCAGCCACTGTTATGCAAATGTCCCCTGGTTGTGCTTTCCACTTCCAAGAAATATACGCTGCACGACACCATGTTTCTATTTGTTATTTTCCAAGTGGTGAGTGTTCAACTGACCAACGATTGTAACTTCCCGAGTAACGATGTCAGGCTTTCGTTATTGTTTTCAATAGATCCCAATCACCAACGTCACACAATCACGTGATCGCTGTATTGTGCCGCCATATTGTTCATCAGTGTGTGTCCGTATTGTCATTGATCGTAGTTTCTAAAGGTGGATTCACTTGCAAATTTTGGAAGCCCCGGTGCTTTCAGACGTTGTAAACTCATTGGTTGAGTTGCATAAAAACCGTTATTTGGAAAAGATCTCGGTCGATACTCCAGTTTATGTCTCGATGAGGAGTCGGGTACCCAAAATCGGCACCGGCCCGAATATAAACCGACATTTGGTCAGCTGTGCGTCACCGTTGTCACGATTGTAAAATGAAACTTGATCGACAACGGGCCGGTGTGTGCCGAAAAATAGCTGCCCCGCGTGAAATGTCCTCCCTGACGGGAGCGCTTTTTTATAACGCTTTATTGACGTGAAAACATCAAATGTTTTCATGGGCGCCTTACAGTAATGGATTTACGACTGTAAGATCAGTTTTAAATAATTAAATTACACAAAATATTAGTACTGTATTTTAGTAACAAATCGTGGACTGGGCCACATAACCATCTTTGAACAGAAATGTATTAGTCTACAGGTTTTCACGACCATATCCCAATGACAATCACACAGGTATGACATTTATTAGTTCTAGCAGAGTAAAATAATACATATTCACGGTACAAGAAAGTCGTTTCCGTGTGGGCGCTCCCGTCAGGGGGACATTTCACGCAGGGCGGCTATTTTTCGGCACAACACCTGTTGTTGCGCTCACCTTCTTGCTGCGCGACCGTGGCTACGAGCTTCGTAGTCTCCGTCCGATGATGTCTGCGATTGTGTTGGCATCATATTGATGTTTTTGCCGCTGTCTAACGGCTGTCGACACAAACGCACCATGGACTGAGATAAAACAAACCGTGCTGCTTTAGAGATTTGCCCTTTTAACAATGGGCACACAGCAACTACTAAAATGACTGTGTAGCTTCTCTGTTACTGCAACCAACCGACACACATGCCTTCACCATTTTGATTAATCAATGTTAACGATTGTCAGGAAGGTTTTTGGGTTCGTTTACTAGGTGGTGATTCCTTAGACAAGCAGAAAAACACGCAGTAATAGGAGGAATGTACGTAGCGGTAATATGTAAACACGATGAGCTGACGGACAATATGGCGGCACCAGTCAGGGGGGCGGAGTTGTGACGTCAAGTGATTAGGGTCTATAGATTTATTTAAATCACAACGATGCAACTACTCATGAAAGCTGAATGTGCCCTCGCTCTTACATGGTGCGTTCGAATGAGGAACAAAAAAAAAAACGCTCACAAAACGGACTCGGACAAGCTGGCAACAGAACATATATTTGTATATTTAGACAGATGTATGGCTCTCGTGATAACATATTTTAAAAATGGTGGGTGTTTTGGCTCTCTCGGTCAAAAAGGCTACCAAGCCCTGGACTAGCCCATCTCGTGTAAAAATAACAGCATTGGATAATAAGAATATATCACCAGTCAAACGGAGTCGTGCCAGTGTGAGGGTCTTGGGCTGATTTGCTCATTCAGGACCTGGATGACAAGACATGATTAACAGAACCATGAATTCTGCCATCTACTAATAATAAAGGGTGTGGCGCTTATCAAAAGCTAACGCTGTTGGCTAATGCTTATCTGTGTATCCAACAAAACTCAATGCAGTACTTTGTACTTATTTGCTTTGACATGATAGGCAGTGTTGTAGAACCCATGGGGGATGCGGATGTTTTTGCATGATACTGCCTCTGCGTGATCGTGTTTCACAGTATAGTCCGCTTGAAAGTGGCTCTGGCTCTTCGCCCAGCCTAACTGATTACAGCATGGATGTAGAAACTCTGACTGGGGGCTGAGGGTTATGATATGCTAAGAGACCAAGAGGTAATTTAACAGTTGGGTATAAATGAAGAACGAGTCTCTCGCAGACACATTTTCAGAAATATGTGGGTGAAAGATTTACTGAGTTGTAAAATTTCACATTTTAGTGGATGGGCATTGGGCGGGCACTCCACAGTCCCAACTATTTGTATACAAGTCATTAAAATGTCAAATTTCCATAATATGTTCCCTCTAAAAGTGTGCTTTATAGTTCTCTCCCTACCCACCACTTGACTATTTCTCCTGATGTTAAACACCGGAGAAAGATTTGGGAGAAGTAATCTCCGCCGGATGGCATCCGACCAGCTCGCGGCATGTCAATCCTCCTCACAGTCCGATTCAAAGGAAATGCTGCGCATCAGCAACCCTGCAACCGGCAAGCAATTCGGCCACATGAAATCTCGGAATTAAGCGGCAGAGAAATTGAACCTCATTGAGCGGATTCCGGGCAGCCGACGGAGCGGCTTGCAATAATTACAGACCATTCAAAGCCTTCACACGAAAGCAACGTAAAAAGGTTATTTCCATCCCAGCCTGGCATCTACTCAGAATGACGGCCATGTTAGAAATCTTTTGCACCAATAAGGGAAAGGGCTCATCCACCTGTATCTCGCTTCCTGGTTCTTTTTACAGTGGGGCAAATAAGTATTTAGTCAACCACTAATTGTGTAAGTTCTCCCACTTGAAAATATTAGCGAGGCCTGTAATTGTCAACATGGGTAAACCTCAACAATGAGAGACAATGTGGGGAAAAAAAAACAGAAAATCACATTGTTTGATTTTTAAAGAATTTATTTGCAAATCATGGTGGAAAATAAGTATTTGGTCAATACCAAAAGTTCATCTCAATTTTTTGTTATGTACCCTTTGTTGGCAATAACGGAGGCCAAACGTTTTCTGTAACTCTTCACAAGCTTTTTACACACTGTTGCTGGTATTTTGGCCCATTCCTCCATGCAGATCTCCTCTAGAGTAGTGATGTTTTGGGACTGTAATTGAACAACACGGACTTTCAACTCCCTCCACAGATTTTCTATGGGGTTGAGATCTGGAGACTGGCTAGGCCACTCCAGGACCTTGAAATGCTTCTTACGAAGCCACTCCTTTATTGCCCTGGCTGTGTGTTTGGGATCATTGTCATGCTGAAAGACCCAGCCACATCTCATCTTCAATGTGCTTGCTGATGGAAGGAGATTTTCACTCAAAATCTCTCGATACATGGCCCCATTCATTCTTTACTTTACACAGATCAGTCGTCCTGGTCCCTTTGCAGAAAAACAGCCCCGAGCATGATATTTCCACCCCCATGCTTCACAGTGGGTATGGTGTTCTTCGGATGCAATTCAGTATTCTTTCTCCTCCAAACACGAGAACCTGTGTTTCTACCAAAAAGTTCTATTTTGGTTTCATCTGATTATAACACATTCTCCCAGTCGTCTTCTGGATCATCCAAATGCTCTCTAGCGAACCGCAGACGGGCCTGGACGTGTACTTTCTTCAGCAGGGGGACACATCTAGCAGTGCAGGATTTGAGTCCCTGGCGGTGCATTGTGTTACTGATAGTAGCCTTTGTTACTGTGGTCCCTGCTCTCCGTAGGTCATTCACTAAGTCCCATGTGTGGTTCTGGGATTTTTGCTCACCGTTCTTGTTATCATTTTGACGCCACGGGGTGAGATCTTGCATGGAGCCCCAGATCGAGGGAGATTATCAGTGGTCTTGTATGTCTTCCATTTTCTAATAATTGCTCCCACAGTTGATTTCTTTACACCAAGCGTTTGCGGATTCAATCTTCCCAGCCTGGTGCAGGTCTACAATTTTGTCTCTGGCGTCCTTCGACAGCTCTTTGGTCTTGGCCGTAGTGGAGTTTGGAGTGTGACTGACTGAGATTGTGGACAGATGTCTTTTATACCGATAATGCGTTAAAACAGGTGCCATTAATACAGGTTACAGGTAGAGATGTCCCGATCCGATATTTGGATCGGATCGGACGCCGATATGTGCAAAACACGGAAAAATTCCGATCCAGACTTCTGATCCAGTTTTTTTTATAGTCCGGTCCGCACCGATTTACAAAAAATAAAATAATCCTAAATCGGCAAAATGTTGACTTGAATCTATCTTCAAAACAGTTTTAAAACTTTCACATGTCGAAAGTAGACAGAAGGGAAATTATGGAATAACGGGAGCAATTTTAACAACTTTAACAGTTGATTCGCAAAATTAAATGAATTGAATGTAGTTTAAAGCTGCTGATACAGAATGGGGACTTGAGTATTTTATTTACTGTTTTAAAATGTTAACATGATACTGAAATAGTTGTTTATTTCAACCTGAGAGGCTTTTTATAAAATTATTGTAACTCACGCACGAAACATTAAAAGCATCTAATAGCTTGGGGGGGTTGTGGGATTTTCCACTGAGGTTGTTTGTGTGTTTTTCTTCTTTAGGACAGTTTACGATGTTATTTGCACGTTTTACTAACTGACTATGCCATTTCTGTTTGTTATTTATAATGTTTTGTGTTTGTCACTGAATAAACAGGTCAGTTTCTTGTTACCAACCGTTGTGTGTTATTCAAACTCACCTAATTCAGCTGGCTAGTTGTTATCAAGAGTACTAAAACTCTTTTCAACATGAGTCTGACAACTAAGTACAAGTAAGGAGGCTAAATAACTTTAAACTTTAACACATGCTCAGATAGGCCGGTATCAGTATCGGCCAGTATCGGTATCGGATCGTAAGTGCAAAACAATATCTGTATCGGATCGGAAGTGCAAAAACCTGGATCAGGACATTTCTAGTAACAAGTAGAGCCTCGTTAGACCTCGTTAGAAGTTAGACCTCTTTGACAGCCAGAAATCTTGCTTGTTTGTAGGTGACCAAATACTTTTTTTCCACCTTAATTTGCAAAATACATTCTTTAAAAATCAAACAATGTGATTTTCTGGGTTTTTTTCCACATTCTGTCTCTCATGGTTGAGGTTTACCCATGTTGACAATTACACGCCTCTCTAATCTTTTTAAGTAGGAGAACTTGCACAATTGGTGGTTGACTAAATACTTATTTGCCCCACTGTATTTGTTTTTGTTGTCATCTCATCATTTATTTATTTTATTTTTTTTAACTGGGTTACTTCATTCATTTCTGTCTTGATCTCCATCGGCCTTCTCTTGTTTTTCTCTCCTAAATGCTCATTTCTAAGCTTTGCCATTGAACTGTTTGTCCAAATGTGTTCTTCTCTGTGTATCCTCAGTTCCCAATCCATCAAGCTTGACTTCTTTGCTTCCAAGTGCAGCATACTCACTGTCGCATGGGCCCGATTGCGCAGAGATCAATACACTTCTCAGGGGGCGACAAATGAAGGAAATGTTGAAAATGGAAACGCTACAGCAAACAGCCCATGCCGTCTTGTCTAATGGTCGGAGCAGCCTGATCTGAGCTCAGGGAGCTTTTGCGGCGAGATTGGACTCAGTGGCAAGTGGCTTGCATTAATGTGATTAGAGCTCTTTGAACCCTCGCAGGGGCACAGGGAAACCTTCACTGATCCAACCTGTGCTGGTATGGATGCCACATTTAGACGCATGGATTCTGCTCTTTACTGGAAATTGCAATACAATTAATGATGTCAGTGGAGCATTAACTAGCCCAGCCTTGATGACTGACATTAGATTTTTGTGTGCAACCTATGTAAACCGTCAAGGAATCTACAGCTTTCCTATCTTGAGGAGCACAATTAAGACATCATTTATCAGTTGTTTTCGGGGGGGGGGGGGGGGGGGGCATTTAATGCAGCAAATGTTCCGGGTGGATTTGCACAGTGCACTGACATGGAACTGATCAAACGAAAGCTGCTGTACCGTAGCAAGACCCGTATAATTGGCAACTTGTGGGGATTTTCCGGTGGGAATCACTTGGTCTTGGGACATAATTGACCAGTGGCATAGCTACAGTGGGCTCAGGTGCTCATCTGCATGGTCTCTGCTTCAACATATTAGCAGAGAACCCCGCCCAAGTCCTTATCCACATCGCTGTTGTGTAAAGAGACGCCGTCTAATCCTATCTGGACGGCAAATCCCCTCCCACTGGGGTCTAGACTGTGTGGAAACAGGCGCCGGACTGACCCTCTCCTAAAGTTTTGGCTACACTAATTTTTTCACACACAATGGTGAGTGCTTTCATCTAATAACGTATTGAGTTTATAGGACACACACATTGAACACGAAACAACGTACACCTTGGACTGGTCTCTGGTCAATCGCAGGGCACATGTATACAAACAAGCTTTCACATCTTGGGGGCAAAAAAAGCTGATGGATTTTCCAGACTCTACATTGGAAGGTTAAAGGGAACCAGGGACAGAAAGACTTGTAGTTCTTAAAAGATAAATGTTAGTATTAGTTATAATAGATCGGTATTCAAACCCCTCTTAACTCATTCACTCCAAGCCATTTTCACCGGAGCAAGGCCCTTCGCTCCTGGCCGTTTTACTGGATTTTGACTGATTTAGCAAGGCCCACAGAAAATTCTGTTCTATTGTTATATAAACATGGAACCCACCAAAAGAAAGATTAGACCCTTCTTTCAGCAGAAAAAAAAGTTGATATCTTTTTCCATTCTTTAGAAATCAGCATCAGAAAATAGCTTGGTTTGAGCAATTTTCCAATTTCTGATGAAAAAAACTGAGAAATTGAGCTTTTTGTGAAAGCATACATTTCAAACATAACTTTGACTTATACACAGCTATTTTTTGCTTTAGTTACAACCCAGACATCTGAATAATGTTTTCCTTTTACAAAATAAGATAAGCAACGAGACAAATAGAGGTTTTGATAGCAAAGTAACAATTTATTTACACATAACTAACTGAATGATGACGCTCTTCTGGCCACGACAGCCGGTTAAACTTTTCCCTCATTGCCGTCTTTCTCATAAAGATGGATTTTGTTTTGAGTCTCTGCGGACTCTGCTCGCGACTCAAAGGCATTGTCCGCTGCACTAGTGGTCCCGGTCGTTCTGCTCGGTCGTCCAGCGCCTGGCATCCATTCGGTCGTCTTCCGCCAGCGCCCGGCCGTGCGGCTTGGCCGTTCGTTGCCGTTGAATCGGGTCGCGGGTCTTACCAAATGCGCTACTGCCCTCAAGTGGCCAGTTTTATTGCTTTAAAATGGATTTTCAGCTTTGTGCTTTGGAGCAAAATTGAATCACGACCCAGAGATGTCTTTTTTGAAGAAAAAAAAAAACGTAAAAGACATATAAACATGTCTTTGGGACACTGAAACAATTAAAAATAGAACGTACTTACACGTTTATGGGAGCAAATGAGTTAATGATTTCGTTTTTATAAAGTTTGAAAAATTTGTTTAACTAGTAGGGTGCCATTGTTGTTGACGACGCAATGCGGGGACATAACTGGGCAGCGCTGCCGTACAGTGTCACTCGTTAGTCACATAAACATGTCATCGGTTCTGCCCTTTCCATTTGAACCTGGGCAGAAAATTGATGAGCAGGATAGCACTGTCAATATTTCACGAAACGAGCAGCAAAAGCAATTCAATAAAAGTCTCCAGCGGGATTCAAACCCGAGTTTCCCGTGCAACACAAGAGCACTTAAACCATAGGACTACTTCCGCGTGATGTTAGAGTCATGATTTTCCTTAGAGAGCAATCACAAAACACATGCGCTGTCTGTCTGTGCGGTAAAACCTGAACGGGAAACGAAACTGAAAAGAAATGCGACTGGCTTGACCATGTAATTAAAAAATGCAGCTCACTTCAGACAGCAAGCAGACAACAAGAACATAGGGATTGCGTAAAAGGGTTTATTGAAAACACAAAAAATTCAAGCAATCACGAAAAGGGAGACACAAAAAGGTCAGTGACAGTAGGTAGAGATCGATTAAAGAAGAAAAAAAAGGGGAAACCGCAGTGAGAGGCAAACAAACGAAAAAAAAAACCAAAGCAAAGATACCACTAACAATAAGGGATATACAAATGGCAGCAAATCAATACAAGCCGCCTAGGATCGGTTTGATTGGGAACCCATCCCACATCTCTGTAACAAAACAATGTGACAAACTCTTACTGGCTTCGCTGGCTAGCTAGTACAGCTTTTCTCCCAGTCAAGGCCAACCACCTCATCAGCCCTCCGTAGGTCAAAACATGTACTAAATATTATATTAGATATAATATAGATTTCTAATAACAAATTTTAGTAAAAGAGAACAACTGTGGCTTAGTAAACCCTACAAATCTTTAAGTCCGAGGATCCCTTTAAAGCAAAGATTTAAACCTAGAACCAATGTTTCTTTTCTTTTTTTTATTATTATTATTATTATTTTAAATCTAATAATTTGCATCTACCATATAAACTGTTATTTTGAATAAATACATTTCTGTTCATATACTAATTTGATTAATCCAATGTTTATTGAGTACTTTTTAATCATGCAAGTTTGATTCAACTAATATATATTTCTTTCAATTACTACACTGATGGTTAAAGTCTGGAATTTAATGATGGAATTTAAATGGCATCATAAAATGTCTAATTAATGCACTTTAATTAGTTTTAATTAACTGTCATGTTCACTATCATTATGACTTTAGTACTGTGTTGGTTGGTTCCTAATTACATACAAATTAGGGTCTCATTCTGAAGAAACATGTCAGAATTTAACGAAGGACATCTTGTATACATAACAATGATACAAAAATGCAGCGTTTTGCACCCTGTGTGAAATTATTAACACAAACTCCTGAGGTCAGAAGAAATAATTCCATCACATCAAACTATTTTTTCATTTATATTAATCCCAAATCAGCACCATGAATTGGGATTATTTCCCCCCCACCCCGGACGGATAAGAGCTGCTCTTTATTCCTCTGAGGGCTTATGCTCATAGTGGATCTATCTCGGCTCTGCAGAGCCCATAAATTGTGGCTAAAGAGGGGAGGCAAACACAGTGGGCTGCCGGTGTGGGAATCAGGCGACATAATCCTTTGTCATTATCTGACAGGCCCAGCCAGCACACATCTGCTGCTGGGTGCAGTTTCAGGGGGGAGAAAACAAGCGCTCCTTAGGTTAAGAGGGTCAGGGACACTCCTTCCGAGACTCCGGTGTTCCTCGACGACGGCCGCCCAACCGCTGATAGCTTTATCTAGCCGTGGCGGCTTAGCAGGCGCCTAATTGTGCCTGAGAAGTGATGCTCGGGGACAAAAATAATAATACAACTTCCTGAGCTGCTGTCATGCAGGCGGCGAGACTGATGAGTCAGGTTAATGATGGAGAAAAAGGGTGAGTCATGTTCTAAAGCGAGATCACGGAACCTTTGAAAGTCGTGCGCAGGAATTTTTTTCCACTCAATTTCCTCTGATTTAGATTGGATTTACATTTTGTGTTTTGAAAGAATAGCCGAATGATAGCAGCTTTCGTCAAGAAAACGCTGAGGCAGATTGATGACGATTGCCATTGTTCCGTTTGATGAGGTAAATAACGCATTATATAAAGTGATTTTTGTCCACACTTGGATTTACGCCACTATGACGCAGCTGCCGATTGTGCCACTTGAGAGCAAACAAAACAGAATGGTGGCACTACAACCACAAATCCAGTCTTAGTGGCTGAGTCGTAACAAAGACAATCGCTGTCGGAAAACAAATAGTAAAGTGAAAGACAAATAAAAAACAACAGAGGGGGAAGCTGATCCTGTTTGTTTCTTAAAAGGGGAGCACTGGAAAGGCAGCGTGGCAGGAAAACAGTCAGTGGAAAGGATACTAATCTAGACCTAATCCCCTCAGCATCTGCCACCGATGCATTAATCAGACAGAAAGGAAACATGTTATTTCTCTAATACAACACCCCCACCCACACATGCAAACACAGCCCTTAACCAACACCACTGTTGTTGAATTTAGTGTTTTTTCACAAAATGAAACATAAAACAATCTCAGTTTTGCTATATTTTAATAACTCAAAGTCCAATTTAACTAATTCCTTCTCTCAATTAAAAGTCTTCTAGATTCAAAGTCAGTCATAGGAGACATGTGGACAAACAGTAAATGTTCACACTTCCATTCACACAAGTACTTTACAGTACATTCAAACCCATTATTGGATGTTTCAATTTTCATATTAACTCATTGGCTGTCATTGACGGTAATGAACAAACCAGAGTTGCTCTATAAAAGAACAGTTTTTTACTTTGTGCCCGGTTGGTCTGAACAGTTTTAATGTTTCACATTGAGAGTATGACATACTCCCATTGTGATCATTCAACATACCTCGTTTACTATGACAAAGCAGCGAACAGGAAGGAATTATGGGGGAAGAGAAGAAAAGGAACACAAGAGAAGAAAGAAAAGAAACAAACAATAACAAGAAATACATTGAACGTGTACACTAACTACTAATATGTTGGTGCTATCGTCAGCTAGATGTATTTCCGGTTGACACTATGTGGGGGGCCTGTTGACCAGGGAAAGAGGGGGACGGGGGTGGGGGAGTCTATAAGCTAAGTGATTGAAAGGGGTAGAGTGCGCACAAATCAGCTCTGTGATCTACAACCCAGTAATCGTGTGAATTCCATGTGAGTGTAAGCCCGTTGGCGACCGACCCTACACCGCCCCATCGCCAATCCCGGCACCAGGACCCACCACCCGAGCGCGCCCTATCACATCCAGTCGCACGCGAGCCCCACCAGGCACGCGACAGCCACACAGATGAGCGGAGACGCCACACGGGTGCCAACCCAGGGGCACGGCCCCCACCCAGCCAGCCTGGGGAGGGAGGGTGGCTGGGGGGGCAGAGGAGCCATCGTTCCCCCCTGGGATCCAGGGTGGTCCCCCGGGCCACCCGCGCACCCATCAACCGGCCTTCAGGGATGGCAATAAGGGGCGCACCCCCACCCCCACCCCCGTCCGCCCACCCGGCCCACGAGCCACAGCCGCAGCCCCCCAACCGGCACAGCACACCACAGGATCCTCAACGGCCCACCAAGCCCCGGGCATGGCAGGGTCCCCCGCCGGAGCAGGCAACATCAAGAACAAGAACAATTTTTTTACATTGACCACACAGTAATGTTTAGAGGTGGGAATCTTGGTGCACCTAACGATTCTAATACGATTCAGAGACTACGATTCGATTATAAATCGATTCCTGATGTACAATCCCCTCCCCCCAGCTATTAACTGCTTTTAATGTTTCGTATATTAGTTGAGCGCCTTGAAAGGTGGAAAAGCGCTATACAAGTATAACACCATTTGCCATTTAGAAAAATTCTACAAAAATCCTCTCAGGCTTAAATAAACTATTTCTGTATCAAGTTCAAAGCAGTAAATAAAAATAGTAAGCAGTAAATAAAATAGTCAAGTCCCCATTCTGTATCAGCAGATTTAAACTACATTCAATTAATTTAATGTTGTGAATCGACTGTTAAAGAAGTGAAAATTGCTCCTGTTATTCCATAATTTTCCTTCTGTCTACTTTCGACATGTGAAAGTTTTAAAACTATTTCATCATTTAAAGATAGATTGAAGTCAAGATTTTGCTGATTTAGGGGTGTTTTAGATAAAAAGTAAATTAGGTTCGCTCTTAAAGTTCGCTTCAACAGCCTTCCAGAGAAGTTTCTGCTTTAAGATGGCGGCTGTTTACTAACGCCAGCGGGTCTGTCATTTCGCATCTAGTTCTATATACATGTGATATCTACCGTAGCATTACGTGGGCGTAGTTTGTAGCGGCTGTTTTTTTATCTAGCGGCATGAGTTGAGCATGATGTTTACTCTTGCTCCGTTCATCATTGCGTCCCGAAGACCGCACTGACTGTGTTTTAGTTCCGCTTTACTCGGCATATTTCAATAATCGGAATTTGGATGTTTGCGAATCGTTCTCGAATCTTCCACGGCCGAATCGCGAATAATCTAAAAATCGGAAATTTCGCACATATCTTGTAATGTTGAAATATACCACTTACAACACTCAAAATAAGTAGAGTTGTCCGATAGTGACTGTTCAACAGATTACCAATATCCCGTTATTGTCCAACTCCAAAAATCCGATAACGATATCAAACCTATATATGCGGTCTTGGACATTGAATATATTATGGCTAATTGTATTATGATGCGCCACTGGTTGCTTTAATAATGATAAATGTAACAGCTTTAAGGTTTTCCAACTAAATGTTCTGTGAAAAATAAGAGAACAGCTTCAACTAAAGTTATGGAAAAAGTGCCTATATTGCACCACTATCTGTATTGTTGAAATCAAATATAGTGCAAACATAAGGTTTTTTGATCAATTGCAAGTGCAAAGTGCCAATAAGGCATTGTCATATCACATATGAGAGACACACACGGTGCATCTGGCTCAAAATAACAACATGAGTTTATAATTCATTATTTTTTAATCATTTATTGTTCAATTCATTTTTGGCACCATGAATTCAAATGGTCTACTCACATAACAAATCCCAAGCATATTGGCCAGCCCATGTACAAAGACAGAAGGCTTCTATTCTACATTCACTTTGAAGGAAACATGCTTATAGACCCAAAAATGCCGATATTATCAGATATCATTTTAAAATGCTTTTATCGGCCAATATTATCGGCTACCCAATAATATCGGACAACTGAAACTAAGTAAACAGATCAACAACGTTCTTACTGTTTTAAAGGATTCATTGTTATTTCATGGACTCATTAGCTGCCATTAAGCCAACCCTTCCAGTCTAAATTCATTGGACATCTACAGGGGTTGGAAAAATAATGGAAACGCCTAACATTTTGGCATCATAATCATTGAACATAATTGTTAAAGAATGCCATGGGAACATTCTAATGATGTTCAAAATCTAGTATGGCTGGCACAATCCCTAGACCTCAACATTATTGAGCACTTATGGTCAGATTCAATTTCCGAAGATTTCCACCGTCATTGTCTCTAAAAGAGTTAGAGGGTATTCGAACTGAAGAAGGGCTTAAAATTCATTTGGAAACAATTCAATGAATCTATACCAGTGATTCTTAACCTTGCCAAAGGTACCAAACCCCACATGTTTTACATGTGGATTCACCGAACCCCTCGGAATTACAGTAGATAATGAAGCCATTTTTTTCAAATTCAAAACTGATATATCTAAGCTAGCAAACTAATAATTTAGCAAATTCCTGTTTAAAATTCTTTTCATTTTAACAGCATGTTTTATAAACAGGTCAAAATTTGACACCATGCTGCCCATTGGTCTATTGTATTCCCTCATACCAAGTGCGAGTCAATCTTCCACTGAGCAAACTAGTTTCTCCTCCCATCAGATCAAGGACTAACAGTTAAAATAAATGCATTAAGCCTGTAAATTTGGAGCAAACCAGTCCAAAACCTGGTCTAAAAAGCCGCTTTGCCTAGATTTAATCAGCGTATAAAAATAGGGCTCTGCATTTCTTTACCTTCGCTGAACCCCTTAGACTTACTCACCGAACCCCTGGTGGTTGATCAAACTCAGGTTAAGAACCACTGATCTATACCTTGTAGAATTGAGGCTCTAATTGCGGCAAAAGGCGGACCTACATAATATTAAATTAGTTTTTGTTGATTTTTAAAGGTGTTTCCATTATTTTGTCAAACCTCTGTATAGCCGTCAATGGCACTGAAACATAATCATTAAATACCAGTCAACCCAGTTAAAATTGATTTGATGTCAATTAAAGATGTCCCGATTGATCGTCCGATTGATCGGGTCCGATCACGTCATTTTCAATGTATCGGAATCGGCAAAAAAATATCGGACATGCCTTTTTTTAATATATATATTTTTTGGGGATTAAATCATTTTCTAATTGTATTTAACGTTACAGACAAAATGTCTTACACTCATCCAGAGTCTTTACTTTTGGCTTGAAGTAGGGCTTTCAAATTTATCGCCTTAACGGTGGTAATTTTTTTTTTTTTTTTTAATCATGTTAAAATATTTAACACGTGCGCTGCACGACCCACTCACGCATTGTCGCGTTCAATCTATAATGGCGCCGTTTTACCTATATAAAGAGCTAAAATGCTGCGTAAAATGAGTACAGTGGATTTTGGCAGTCTTTGGAGCCTTTTTATGATTGGCTAAAGCCTTACAATCCCTCTCTCATCAATTAGAAATACCGTGGGAAGCAACGTGGGGGAAAAAAGGTAGTAGTTGATCTTTTTCTTAACAACCTACTGTATGTTACTTCCCAACGCAGAGAAGATATACCAATTGGTGGCACTACGCACAGTCATGGTTGCACTTCCCATCATGCATTTGGGCAGAACAGTTAAATGGCTACAGTATCATTTACTGAAAGCTCAACAAATACACTAGATGTCAATATTTAGTCACAATATACAAAGTCACATTTATCCTTTAAGAATTACAAGTCTTTCTATCCGTGAATCCCTCTCACAGAAAGAATGTTAATAATGTAAATGCCATCTTGAGGATTTATTGTCATAATAAACAAATACAGTACTTATGTATTGTATGTTGAATGTATATATTCGTCCGAGTTTTATTCATTTTTTTCTTAATGCGTTGCCAAAATGTATATGATCGGGGAAAAAAAAAAAAAAGCAATCGGATCGGGAAATATCGGGATCGGCAGACACTCAAACTAAAACGATCGGATCGGGAGCAAAAAAACATGATCGTAACAACCCTAATGTCAATTGCGATCAATGGCAGTGAATTAGTTATTTTTTTATTTAATCAAGGTCTTAAACACCTTGATCAAGATTATGCCGTCACGCTGGATTAAGTCTATATGTACACTTGCTTTATAAAGGATTACCGACGCGCTCGTAATTTGATTGTAAAACTTTTTACACGCCACATATTTCTGGCTACCGTTGCCTTATTAGATTCTCTACACACCATTAACGCCGTCGTGTGTGTGTGGGAGGGTGTGCGAGCAGGTTAAGCAGACTTTTATTTTTATATTTGCATCAAGAGCAGCAATATCTTGCTGTCCGATCACGTCTTCACAGAAGCGCACGCACTGAATCCATAAGCATCCTTTTGTTTTTAATTAATTAGACTGCGCCATTAGCATACGTGTGACAGTTTACGGGTCATTACACCGTTTCTCGCCAATCAAATGCTTGGTGCACTGCATCAATTGTGTCTGAATGGCAGATAAAGGCCATTATAGGTAGTTTAAAAGGGACATATGATGGAAAAAATGACTTTTAGAAGAATAAATAAATAAATAGTTGTGTCTCTGGAGAGCCTGCCCACCTATCAAGTCTTGTCATGTCCTTGTCATCTTCCTATTTATGAAAGTGTGTCTGTTAAGTAGCATAAAGCAAAATTCAAATAATAACCGCCTCAAGGTTCTCAGCACATGATGTGATATAAACATCTGCCCCCCTGAAAATTATGGAAATTCATTTGTTTTATTAATGTTTCAAGTTAAACATTGTTAGCGAGCTGATCATTGAAGGCGCTCGTCACGCCGCCCTTAATCATCGGGAAACTCGTCGCGCTGTCACCGCATTCCCAAACCCCCATCAGTTACGAAAGATGCCTTTGTTGGGGTCCAATTCCACAGATGAAGGATGAGCCGGTGTGTCTGTGTCGAGGATCTTTGGGATGGATGTGAAACACAACACTGTTGAGCGTCTGCCGGCGCTAATCTGTGGCCAGAAAAACAGGCACTCCTGTCTGAAAAAAAATGTGATCGGGAGGTTCAGCAAAAACTAAACTCACTTGTGGAAACACAATACATTGATTTCGTCACAATTTGAAGCTGTTTCCACTTGTTTTAATAAACGTGTGTCTTTTGCACTGTAAAAAAAATTGCGGTTAAAAATATTAAATTTACGGTAAAGTACTGGCAGCTGTACTTGCCTACATTTTACTATTAAAAAAGCTGGAATAATTTGACAATCTACTGTAAAAATATAATATATTAGGGCTGTCAAACGATTAAAAATATCAATCGAGTTAATTACAGCTTAAAAATTAATCGCAATTAATCGCAATTCAAACCATCTATAAAATATGCCATATTTTTCTGTAAATTATTGTTGGAATGGAAAGATAAGACACAAGATGGATATATACATTCAACATATGGTACATAAGGACTGTATTTGTTTATTATAACAATAAATCAACAAGATGGCATTACATTATTAACATTCTGTTAAAGCGATCCATGGATAGAAAGACTTGTAGTTCTTAAAAGATAAATGTTAGTACAAGTTATAGAAATTTTATATTAAAACCCCTCTGAATGTTTTCGTTTCAATAGAATTTGTAAAGTTTTCAATCAAAAATAAACTAGTAGTCCGCCATTGTTGATGTCAATAATTACTTACACAATGCTCATGGGTGCTGAAGCCTATAAAATCAGTCGCACCCAAGCGCCAGCAGAGGGTGGCAAAACTCCATAAAACACAAATAACAAGTGGGCATTTCAGTGTACTGTCATTTAAATCTGTCTGAGCGGGGCATGTGCGTTAATTGCGTCAAATATTTTAACGTGATTAATTTTTTAAAAAAATAATTACCGCCCGTTAACGCGATAATTTTGACAGCCCTAATATATATATGTATATATGTGTATGTATGTATGTATGTATTTATGTATATATATATATATATATATACAGTGCTGCTCAAAAGTTTGTGAACCCCCTCAACATTTTGGAATTTTCTATTATTTCAACCTGATTTCCTAATCAATCAATTCAGTAGTTTTTTTGTTTGTTTTTTTAACAGTTGTGTTGTCGAGACTAAATTAAAAAGAGTTTTCATCAACTGATGTAGGTGCAAAATTGAACTGTTTGGTCACAACCAAAACCGCCATGTCTGGCGAAAAGTCAACACTGCATACCACCAAAAGAACCGTCTCCCAACAGTGAAGCATGGAGGTGGGAATGTCAAGATCTGGGCTTGCTTTTCATCCTCAGGACCTGGACAACTCCACATAGTCCAGGGAATCATGAATTCTGAGGAATATTGTCAAATCCTAGAACATAACCTGACGCCATCTGTTTTGAAGTTAAAGCTTGGCAGAAGGTGGATCATGCAACATGATAATGATCCAAAGCATTCCAGCAATACAACCAAGGAATGGCTGAAAAAGAAGAAGATTCGTGTTCTGGACTGGCCCAGTCAAAGTCCTGACCTAAATCCCATTGAAATGCTGTGGCGGGACCTGAAGCGAGCAGTTCATGCCAGACGCCCATCAAACCTCTCTCAACTGACTGCGTTCTGCAAGGAAGAATGGGCAAAAATCCCCCAAAGTAGATGTGAGAGGCTGATTAGTCACTACAGAAACCGTTTGGTTGAGGTAATCTCTGCAAAAGGAGGCGCAATATCCTATTAACTGAAGGGGTTCACATACTTTTGCACACATGATATCTGAGTTTTTCTTAAATCAACCACTTTTGTTAAATAAAGAATGACAATATAACTATTTCTTTTGTTTCAGTCCATTATTTGGAATGTCAGTATTGTGGATTTGGGTATAACTTAACATTTAATAAGGTTATTTTAGTTTTTTTTACAAAAAATCTGACCATCGCTGTGGGGTTCACAAACTTTCGAGCAGCACTGTATATATATACATATATATATATATATATATATATATATATATATATATATATATATAATATATATATATATATATGTATAATATAAAGGTGGCACGGTGGCTGAGTGGTTAGCACGTCTGCCTCACAGTTCTGAGATCAAGGGTTCAATCCCGGGCTTCGGCCTTCCTGTGTGGAGTTTGCATGTTCTCCCCGTGCCTGCGTGGGTTTCCTCCGGGATCACCGGTTTCCTCCCACATCCCAAAAACATGCATGGTAGGCTGATTGAACACTCTAAATTGTCCGTAGGTGTGAGTGTGTGCGTGAATGGTTGTGTGTCTCCTTGTGCCCTGCGATTGGCTGGCAACCAATTCAGGGTGTCCCCTGCCTACTGGCCGAAGTTAGCTGGGATGGGCTCCAGCACCTCCGCGACCCTCATGAGGAATAAGCGGCATGGAAAATGAATGAATGAATATATATATAAAAAGGTAGTAGTTGATCTTTTTCTTAACAACCTATGTTACTTCCCAACACAGAGAAGATATACCAATTGGTGGCACTACGCACAGTCATGGTTGCACTTCCCATCATGCATTTGGGCAGAACAGTTAAATGGCTACAGTATCATTTACTGAAAGCTCAACAAATACATTAGATGGCAATATTTAGTCGCAATATACAAAGTCACATTTATCCTTTAAGAATTACAAGTCTTTCTATCCGTGACTTGTAGTTCTTAAAAGATAAATGTTAGTACAAGTTATCGAAATTTTATATTAAAACCCCTCTTAATGTTTTCGTTTCAATAGAATTTGTAAAATTTTCAATCAAAAATAAACTAGTAGTCCGCCATTGTTGATGTCAATAATTACTTACACAATGCTCATGGGTTCTGAAGCCTATAAAATCAGTCGCACCCAAGCGCCAGCAGAGGGCGCCAAAACTCCATAAAACACAATTAACACGTGGGCATTTCAGTGTACTGTCATTTAAATCTGTCTGAGCGGGGCATGTGCGTTAATTGCGTCAAATATTTTAACGTGATTAATTTTTTAAAAAAATAATTACCGCCCGTTAACGCGATAATTTTGACAGCCCTAATATATATATATGTATATGTGTGTATATATATATATATATGTATATATATGTATATATACACTGTATATATATATGGCGGAAAACACTCAGGTGACTTCCGCTCTGGGTCCCTCAATTTAGTCAACTTTCAAAATTGTCCGATATACAAGTGTGATACATAATTGGAAAGCTTAAAATTGGTGATACCTTTCATGTTTTTTTTTTTTTCATTAAAAAAATAAAAAAAATAAAAAATAAAAAAACATAGTAACCTTTGCTATGTTTGGAGGTCATCTAATGTTGTGAATCAACCGTTAAAGTTGATAAAATTGCTCCCGTTTTTGCATTAGTTCCCTTCTGTCTACTTTCGACATGTGAAAATTTTAAAACTGTTTCATCCTTTAAAGATAAACTCAAGTCAAGACTTTGCCGATTAAGGAGTATTTTAGATAAAAAGTTGCTAAGGTTCGCCCGGAAGGTTTACTAACACAGAGCCTTTCTGAGAAGTTTACTGCTCTAAAATGGCGGCTGTTTACTAACGCTACTGAGTCTGTCATTTCGCATGTAGTTCTATATGCATGAGATATCTAGGCGTAGATTGTATGCTACAGTCAGGAAATGTTGGACCCACCTAGCCTAGCATCGCGTTTGCTACAGCATCTCAACAAACACTCTTCCCTCTCCGTGTCTGACTTTTCTCGCATCATTCAACCAACATATTAACGAACATTGTCTCGTTGCAGAAACGGTGACCAAATCAGAACGGATGAAAAAAATAAAAAACGTAATGCCCGAAAAACGTGCAGATTTTGAACGTAACGTACGGCGTACACATTTAAAAATCAGTGCTCACTTGTACAAATTACGACAAGACCGTACAACTTGACATGTATGAATTATAGTGGACTGTCACAGTTAGGTAGTAGCACTCTGTAGCACTGGACGTCCAACTATCAATGGTCAGGGCGAAACTATGTGCTTTAGCGAAATCATCTTCGATGGCTTTGCATGCTATTTCATAAATGTCGGGGATTACGTTGTTGTTGTTGGAGAAATATGTCCGCGAGGGAACAATGTAACGCGGGTCAAGCGTTGCAAATAAATTAACGAAGCCCGCCGTGTGTTTTCACTGGTGTCATCTTCGGGGTTGTCCTGCCCTGAGAAAGTGATATCTGTGAGTGATGCCGAGGTGCCGGAGTCATCTTATAAAAGTGTTGCCATTAGGATGGGGAACAAGCGCTGAGCAATGCTTGCATTTTTTTTTTTTTTCAATATTTTCTGTCCCTCCGCATTGTAGTCCACGGGAAACCAAAATGTTGCCACACCGCAGATTTGAAAGAAGCTGGTGCTTCCTCAAAATTCGGTCTCTCCACTCCTTCGCTCGCCATAGCTATTTGTTTTCTTTCTTCTTTCACTTTCACTTCTCTTTTAAGCGAGAGCGGGCGTTAAGCCTGAGTTATACTCCCGTGTTGCGGTGACGGCGCAGCGACTACGGCGTCATTCGACATTCGATAGTTCTGCGGTGAGGGAACGCGTTGCTCTGTAATTCACCGCCAAGCCACTAGAGGGGTGTGGCGTTATGTTTGTACGGTTTTGGGGCATGCTTGTTGACTTCCGCTAGTCGGAGAAAAAATAAACAATGCAAGATGGAACTCTTGAAAGTAAATATTCTGCTCATCAACACTGAATAAATATTGAACATACAAATGTTGAGGGGCAGGCGTCCAGAAGACGGTTGCGAGGCGGTCTGGCCGACTTTTGATGCCGCACAGAGAGTTTTAGACTCAGGTGGCGAGAGCTAGCTGTGGCGGCTAGCTTCGAGCACTGTGTTCAAGGTCTGCAAAGCCCTCCAGCCCGATTTGTTTGCCTTGTCCTACAACCAGCCAGTGGGAAGCCATAGCAGATTTCTGGCGTCTATGGAACTTCCCAAACTGCGTTGGGAGCCTTGATTTTAACGTTATCATAAAAAGCTCCGAGGCACTCTCAATCAGTGATGATGTATCGTGTGTGAACTGTCTGTTATTGAAAATTAAAGATCAAAACAACTCTTTTGACACCAAATCTGTGCTTTATTCTTCATATACTTGAAGTGTGACACGTAAATAAGTCACAGACTCACAGCAAACATATGTACACAATAAATGATGAAGTGCACAAACCAGAAAATACGACATAAATTTGATTTCGTGATTTGGTGATTTCGCGCTAAACCGGAAACAACGGTCTGAGGGGACCAATCACAGTCCGTTTCTGCCACGTCATACGCATCTACGCGACGCGAAGGTTAGAAAATTCGAGAGGCGCGCATCAGGCTACCCGCAGGGTCGTAACTCGGGTCTTCCTTGACGGCGCAGGTCTGACGCGGAAGTATAACTCGGCCTTTACTCGGCTTCTATTACACAGGTGCTTGACAGCGATCCGACGGGGCGGGAATTTCTCCACAGCGGTGGAGCGGTGCTTCACAGGCACACAGAGCTCGATCAATTCATTCCACAAGCGTTCGGAATACATTAATTGCAAAACCGGAAAAACGCGGTTCATAAAGGCGTATTGAACCGTACAGGGTGAACCGTACGGTTCGGCTTTGAACCGCAAACCGTTGCACCGCTAAATTGAACACACATTGCCAAAGGCAAAACGCGAACGTGGCCGTAGCTATTAAGAGTTATTCAGATAACTATAGCAAAAAGAACATGCTAACAAGTTTACCAAACCATCAGTGTCACTCCAAAACACCAAAATAACATGTGAAATGATATCATGTGTTAATAATTTCACACATAAGTCGCTCCTGAGTATAAGTCGCACCCCCAGCCGAAATATGAAAAAAAACTGCGACTTATAGTCCGAAAAACACGGTAAGTATTTTCGTACAAAAGACTAAGGCGGAAATTAGAAGGGATGGCAAAAACAATACTGTTGCAAAAATATTTTTCTAGCATGAATTTCATTAAAAAAAAAAAAATACTCGCAACTCCCTCTTCGCCTCACCCTGCCGACCTTCCTCCCAGTACACAAATATTGCTCGTTACATTGAGGTTTATGTAGCTGTTGACCCTCTGCCTTCCTTCTGGCTTCTTCTTCATCTCCTCCACATCGATGCTTAGTTACAGAGGGGCCGATAAATTACTGTGGCTCGGATGAGGTGGGATGGGGGTCCACTCACACACATTGATGATTGTCTTCTCAATTCCACATTTTTACCGCTCTGCCTTCCACCTGGAGATTGCTCCATCAATCAATCCAATTTTCAGTGTTATCTTCAAATACGCGTTGTTGGCTTCGGACTCACCTAAAAGACACACTTTTTGTTGTTTTGGGAAAGGGGATTCGGAATTCCCTCATGCAAAGAGGCGTTCTATGTGACGGTGCAGAGAAAGAGTGGTGTTTGTCTTGGTGTTGGTGGGTTCAGTCAGTCTTAATATAGTGGATGACCTCAGTCGTGTCCTCTCCTGGTTTCCTACTATAGACACACTGTGCACACATGGACTCTGTGCACTGGAGGCTGCCGATAGAAATAGAATTGCTGCAGGGATTCCACTACCAAATGACCTGGAAAACATCGGCTGCTCGACTCGTGCGAGGAATATCGTGTACATTACATCCTGTATATCTTGACCATTCTGGTAACATGACACAGGAGAAGAAAAAATGGCGTTTTGGGTGTTAGTTTATGGAAAATGTTTGGAGAAAAAAAAGAGGTGTCAAAGTAAAAGTTATTTAAACTGACACCCGGATGTGTCAGTGGAACGAAATTAACTGACAACATGTGTTTGGTATGTAGTCAATGCAGAAGTGTTTGTGTACTACTCTAGTAGGGTGCATTTACACTTGTAGATTCAAGTGACAGTTCAGGTTTTTATTTTGTTTTATTTTTGCACGTTTGAGATACATGCCATCGTAGTGTAAATAGACAAAAAAACGTAATTTTCGGACTATAAGGTGCACCTGACTATAAGCCCCCACCCACCAAATTTGACACACAAATTTGTTCATAGATAAGCCGCACTGGACTATAAGCTGCAGTTGTCCTCACTGTATTATGGAGTATCTAGAGCGAAAAGATGTTAATCAGTAAAACTTTATTTCACAGCAGCATCATAAGACTTTCTAAGATCAAATGAACCACCATGAAAGCTTTGCAGTCAATTGGTTCGAAGCTTCATTTAGACATTACTACTCCTATCAGGGAGATAGTCAACCTTTGCTGCCACATGCTATTAACACTGTTGTTGTCCATCATGCCTCCTAGCATGCATTGCAGCTATACAGATCTAAACAACAATCAAAATCCATGTTCTGTGCTAATTATTTCTTCAGTTACTGTTCCAGTTATTTAATTAATTGCTTCCTATGATATTTGGTAACACTTTATTTGACAGTGGAACCATAAAACTGTTATAAGACCATCATAGTTATGACATGACACTGCCATGAGCATTAATGAATGCTTCTGACAAATGTCATTTTGTGTCATCCAGCAAATTATCTCACTCTTGAATGGATGTAAAAGACCCGAGCTGGACAAAAATGGAGATAGCGACGAAATTTGCCAGATAATACTTAATGACATCTGTCATTAGCATTAATGCCCATGATAGTGTCATGTCATAATTATGACTGTCTTATGGCAGTCCTATACCCCGCCGTCAAATAAAGTGTTACCCTTTAACCCAAATAAATGAACAAATAAGCCGCACTGGATTATAAAACACAGGATTCAGAATGAGGGGGAAAAGCAGCGGTTTATAATCCGAAAATCACGGTAAATTGAATTGATTCTATTCATTTCAAAATTATTCCTGGGAAAACTTCCTCTTGTAAATCTAATTTTTACTTGTTGACTTTTTTGTTCTTTTTTCCTTTTGCGTTAATTTCCTCACAAAAACATACAAAAATGTAATAATGTAATTTTAAGTTTTCCTCTGAATATTGCAGCTATATATATATAATATATACCGTATATATACATATAACAAAAATGTATTTCCCTTCATAATACTAGGATTTGCAAATATTTAAATACTCATTTAATACATAGACTTAATATTTGTATTGACGGGTCACATCCGTCAGCCACTGCGCAACGCCTTCAAGTCGGGGGCCGTCCTACAATCCACTTCAGTTATTCATAGTCTGTCAACACATGCAGTGATCCAACGCCGGATTTAGATTGAAAAAGTTCGAAGGCTGTACCACATACAAACAGGAAGGATTGTCTCAGGAGTGATTTGTTCGAGGATTTAATGTAACTATAATATTTTTCGTACCATGCATGCATTTTGAAATATGAAAAAAAAAATCAATGGAAGAAATTAACTGCTACGGACTAGCATCATTCTTTGACATATTTACGTAAAATAAATGCTAACTGCCCGTTTTTTTTTTTTGTTGCTTTTTTAGCAAAGAATCAACTGTTTTATGTTCATTCTAAACAAAGTTCGTGGATTTAAGCATTTATTCACAAGAATTTGCACCGTAAAAGCTCTGTTTACATATTGCGGCCACCGCATTGACTAACAGACTAGCATCATTCTTCGACTTATTTACGTAAAATAAATGCTAACTGCACGTTTTTTTCTGCAGCTTTTAACTAAGAGTCAAGACTGTTTTACGTCCATATCTATAAAGAATTCAGGAATTTAAGCATTTATTCATCCGAATTTTCACCGGAAAAGCTCCGTTCACGTATTGACGAAATGACTGTCATCATACTTCGACATATTTACGTAAAATAAATGCTAACGGCACGTTTTTGGTTTTTTTTGCTTTTAACCAAGAATTGACTGTTTTACGTCCATATCTGTAAAGAATTCAGGGATTTCAGTATTTATTCACAAGAATTTTCAACAAAAAAGCTCTTTGTGTGTGATTCCACTCTGTCAGCTTTGACGGCCACGCCAACAATGCAGGCCCCGTGTCCTGTCAATACCATTATGAAGTCTTGGTTTAATAATATTATAATGCATTGAAGGAATTGTTATTGCACACTTGCCAGCTCTATTCTCATACAATTACATGTATAATTTGTCTTACATATTCTGTCATGATCTTGAATGTTACCCATAATAGTTCTGCTCAAAAGTATTTCCCACTAATATTTGATTTTTTTTATCTACATTTTTAAATGATCTTCTAGTTATCGGAAATATTTCCATAATGTCAAGTGGGTATCCTTTAACACAATTTACAACTTTATTCTCCTAAAACTTTAGAAATATATTTTAATATTATGACTACTACAGTGCAAAATGTATATGTATTTATCTTAATCAGTCACAACTAAAACAGTATGAAGTTTAAACTGTAGAAAAAAAATGCAAATTTTCAGTCTTCATTCTGGTAAAATGTTTTTTTTACCCCAAAATATCATAATTTATTTTCATAAAATGATGTATTTTTCCCTACAAATGCATGACTTTCCTCTCATATAACTGCATTTAAACTTGATTCTCATTCATAGTTTTGGCCATTATCCTCTGTTGTACAGTCTCTTATCAGCTTCTTGCATTTCAATTATATCAAAACCTGGTTTTGCACAAGTTCCCCATGTTTAAATCTCGTGTTGCATTATGTCAACAAATTCACTCGGTGGATGCCAAGAGGAACTGGAGGCTGCTCTCTTGGACCAATTCCAACTCAACATTCCTGTCCCGCTCCCGCAGGCCAAAAACGTTGTCGAAAAATAATGATGTGTATTTCGTTGACCGTGCATAGGAATTTCCTCACACACGCGGTCTTCGTCGTGCTTATGTTGTTTGTGTGTTGTGCAAGTGGAAGTCGGCGTGTGGGGTCTTTGTGTCTGCCAGTGAAAGACCTGCATGGGTGATTAATGGGTGGGGGGGTTTCTTGTGTGAAGCGGTGGTACACAATCGTCCGGGGCCGGACCGCAGCCCCGCTAGGCTTGTCCTTCACACGAGGAGAAGGAGAAAGGCGGGTGGGGGTGAACAACTATTCCCTCTGCCCATCCATCCTCCTTTTCATTTTTTTTTCTCTCTCTCTCTTTCTCTCCACCCTCTTCCTCTTTTCCGCTGGGCCCCCTGTCCTCAGCCAAACTGTGTCCCGTCCACTCTCACTTTTGTAGACACGTCATTAAATGAGGGGAAAAAGTCGAGGTGCTGAAGCAAAAACACTAGTTCAGCAGCAAGTGTGGAGGGAGGGCAGGCGGGAAGGGGGGGACTTTTGGAGGTTGTGGACCCCAAGCCGTGAATCAGCCGCCCCACCTCCCTGCGGCTTGGGTATGCGGCCCCTCTTCTTCCCCGGGTGTTAAACAAGTCTTTTTAAATGGGCTTTAACCTGGGTCCGCCCAATGGGGCCATTGTGGGAACGGATGTGTGGACACTGGTGCTCGGTAAACACTGCTACTTGTCCCTTTTCTCACATTCTCTGCCCGTTTTTTGCCTGCCAGTACGGAAGTCAGGGCCACCTTAGAGGGGCCATATCATGAATAATTATATATTATTGCAGGAATACAGTAGTATAGTAGTTTGCTAATCTGCTTGCAGCCTGCTTAGAGATTTTTGGATTCAAATCTCAGCTTTGTTCCGTGCACTGTAAAGCCTAAGTAATATGTTTACATAACTTAAACCTGTAAAACTGTTATAATTACTCATTCCAGAAAAGTAAACCTTACTAAAAAACTTTTTTTTTTGGGTGGTGTAAGAACATGTTGGTGCATTTTAAGTAGGGATGTCCCGATCCAGGTTTTTGCACTTCCGATCCGATACCGATATTGTTTTGCACTTCCGATCCGATACCGATACTGGCCGATACCGACCTATCTGAGCATGTGTTAAAGTTTAAAGTTATTTAGCCTCCTTACTTAGTTGTCAGACTCATGTTGAAAAAGGTTTTAGTACTCTTGATAACAACCAGCCAGCTGAATTAGGTGAGTTTGAATAACACACAAAGGTTGGTAACAAGAAACTGACCTGTTTATTCAGTGACAAACACAAAACATTATAAATAACAAACAGAAATGGCATAGTCAGTCAGTAAAACGTGCAAATAATATTGTAAACTGTCTTAAAAAAGCAAAACACACCAACAACCTCAGTGGAAAATCCCACAAATCCCCCAAGCTATTAGATGCTTTTAATGTTTCGTGCATTAGTTACAAAAATTGTATAAAAAGCCTCTCAGGTTTAAATAAACGACTACTTCAGTATCAAGTTAACATTTTAAAACAGTAAATAAAATACTCACGTCCCCATTCTGTATCAGCAGCTTTAAACTACATTCAATTCATTTAATTTTGCGAATCAACTGTTAAAGTTGTTAAAATTGCTCCCGTTATTCCATAATTTCCCTTCTGTCTACTTTCAACATGTGAAAGTTTTAAAACTGTTTTGAAGATAGATTCAAGTCAAGATTTTGCCGATTTCGGAGTATTTTAGATAAAAAGTTATTTAGGTTCGCTTGGAAGGTTCACAACAACCTATTAGGGAAATCTTCTGCTTTAAGATGGCGGCTGTTTACTAACGCATCTGGTTTTCAATACTTCAATGTTGCTAACGCAGTCGAGTCTGTCATTTTGCATCTAGTTCTATATACATATGATATCTATTATCTCGCGTAAAACGACGTTAACGTAGTTTGTAGCGGCTGTCAGCAGCAGTCAGGTATTCTTGTGTTTTATATCCAGCGGCGTGAGCTGAGCTAAAGCCGTGAGTTGAGCATTGGCATTACCCGGGTCAATGACAAGCATTATGTTTACTTTCGGGACGCAATGCGGTCAGTTTCTCATTGCGTCCCGAAGACCGCGCTGTGTATCAGTTCCGCTTTACTTGACATATTTCAATAATCGGAATTTGGATGTTTGTGAATCGTTCTTCCACTGCCGAATCGCTCAAGGATGTAGTGACGGCTGTGTTGGATGGTGCGTCTTTACTCACGTGAGATAATGGCTCGTCATCCAGAAGGAATTCTTCGGCAATGACTCTTGTTATTCCCTGGGCTTTGGGACTGTCGAGTGCCAGTTTGTCACGCATAGCAAAAGTTTCTGCCAGTGTTAGTTGCGTAGGACCTTTCTTTTTGTCTTCGGTTTTCTTAACATACTCCTCATTTTGTTTGTGGTGGTATTTCGCTAAATGCTTGATTAGGTTGGTTGTATTAAAACTTCTTACAGCTTTACCACTACGCTTGACTTTATTGCGGCATATGTTGCACTCTGCCTCTTCGTCTTTGTCGTCCTTTAAGGTGAAATGATCCCACACAGCTGACATTTTTACCGATAAAGTCTCTCGGTAAATTGGGAGACGGTAATGTAAATGTAGTGTGTTGCATGTGTGCCGTAAAATGCGGACCGGATTTTAGGGAAACCGAAGCAAAAACTGGAATGTATTATGTAAACCAGTGCGCTGGAAAACCCGGACCGGACTTTTTAAAAAACTGGATCGGAAGTCTGGATCGGAATTTTTACGTGGTCTGATCCGATACCGATGCGCATTTTTTTGCCCATATCGGCGTCCGATCCAAATATCGGATCGGGACATCTCTAATTTTAAGTCAGCCTTCTGGTGACATGCTTCTTTTTTTTCCCCTCAATAACTAAAATAAAAATAAAGCATTCAATTTATGAATTTGGAAGTAATACCTTTGAAAGTCTTGAATAAGTATTCAATTTTCATATCTGGGTCTTTAAAATTGATTATGTACCGTAAATTTTGGACTATAAGCCGCTACTTTTTTCCTTCATTTTAAATCCTGCGGCTTATAGTCCAGTGCGGCTTATTTGTTTATTTATTTGGGTTAATAGGTAACAATTTATTTGATGGCGGCGTCATAAGACTGTCATAATTATGACATGAATAAATGACATGTTATAAGAATTCAATGTTCATGACAGTGTAATAAGACTGTCATAAAACCGTCATAATTATGACATGAATAAATGACATCTGTTCATAAGCATTCATTAATGCTCATGACAGTGTCATGTCATAATTATGATTGTCTGATGACAGTCTTGTGGCGAAACTGTCAAATAAAGTTTTACCAAATACCATAACTAGCATTTAAAGAAAAAACTGGAACAGTAACTGAAGACATAACTAGCATAGAACATGAATAGAATCAATTCAATTTACCGTAATTTTCTGATTATAAGCCTCTACTTTTTTCTCTCATTTTGAATCCTGCGGTTTATAATCCAGTGCGGTTTATTTGCTGGTTTATTTGAGTAAATAGGTAACACTTTATTTTACGGCGGCGTCATAACAATGCCATAAGACCGTCATAATTATGACATGACACTATCATGGACATTAATGAATGCTAATGACAGATATCATTAAGTATCATTCAGCAAATTATGTCGCTATCTCCATTTATGTCCAGCTCGGGTCTTTTACATCCATTCTAATGTGAGATAATTTGCTGGATGACACAACATGACATTTGTCATAAGCATTTATCAATGCTCATGGCAGTGTCATGTCATAACTATGATGGTCTTATGACAGTTTTATGGTTCCACTGTCAAATAAAGTGTTACCAAATACCATAGGAAGCAATTAATTAAACAACTGGAACAGTAACTGAAGAAATAATTAGCACAGAACATGAATTTTGCTTGTTATTTACATCTGTAGCGCTGCAATGATGCTAGGGGGCATGTTGTACAACAACAGTGTTGACAGCAGGTGGCAGCAGAGGTTGACTGTCTCCCCCAAGGGAGCAGTAACGGCCAAATGAAGCTTCTTGAAGCAATTCATTTGGTTCATTTGGTCTTATGATGCCGCTGTCAAATAAAGTGTTACTGGTTAATATCCTTTGGTGTAAATATCCCATAATATAGTGAGGACAGCTGCGGTTTATAGTCAAGTGGGGCTTATGTATGAACAAATGCTGTTTTCGTGGCAAATTTGGCGGGTGGCGGCTTATAAACAGTGAGTTAGTAACTTATTTACATGTCACACTTCAAGTATATGAAGAATAAAGCACAGGTTTGGTGTCAAAAGAGTTCTTTTGATGTTTTATTTTCAACAACAGACAGTTCACACACGATACATCATTACTGATTGAGAGTGCCTCGGTGCTTTTATGATAACGTGAACATCAAGGCATCCAATGCAGTTTGGGAAATTCCATAGACGCCAGAAATCTGATTTGGCTTCCCACTGGCTGGTTGTAGGACACGGCGAACAAATCGGGTTGGAGGCCTTTGCAGACCTCGGATAAAACGCTGGACGCAGTGCTCGACGCCAGTTTGGAGCTAGCTGCTACAGCTAACTGGTTTCCACCCGAAGCTAGAACTCTCTATGTGGCATCAAAAGTTGGACAGACCGCCTCGAAACCGTTTTCTGTGTCGCCAGCGCCTTTATTCAATGTTTATAAGCTGAAGATCCACATTCAAGCGTTCCATCTTGCATTGTTTATTTTTTCTCCGTTAAATTAGACAAGAGGAAGTCAACAAGCATGCCCAAAAACCGTACAAACATAACGCCACACCCCTCTAGTGGCTTGGCGGTGAATTACAGAGCAACGCGTCACCTGGCTGGAGAACCATCGAATGCCAAATGACGCCGTAGTCGCCGCGCCGTCACCGCAACGCGGGAGCATAACTCAGGCTTAAGAGTCTAAGATGACGCTCGTCAAGCTAAGTGCTAATGCTAACGAGAACGCCTCTACTTGGCCTGTGGTCTGTGTCTTAAAAAGTCTTAAATTTAACTTGAGGAAACCTGTAGGAACCCTGTTGTTTGCAGCAGAGTCGATTGCTCTAAATCTGCAAGGGAAGCCCAGCTTCCCCTAAAATGTCCAAAAATACTGTAAGTGATCAAATGAATACTGCTGTGTAAACATGTCATTGACTAAAAATGTGCTACAACGCTCTCAACTTTTGTTCAGAATTAGCTTCTTATCACTGATCAAGATGCGGCTTGCTTTTCATTCATTCGCGCTGCTTCACCGTTCTTTAAACCATGCGGACGTGGTGCATCTCCAGAGTTGAGAGTGCATTGTTCCACTACAGAGAAACAAGACGACTCATTGGCTAAAGGCTGGGTTTATCCCGCCAACAGGACGCCGTGTGTCCCTGAGGGTCTATTGGTAGTGAGCGGGGCTCGAGTTCTCTGCATGATGCGAATCCGTGATCTTGTCGTATTAACATCCACAAGAGGCATTTTTCAATTTTCATTCCATTGTTCTGAGTTTAACCAGAAATTTTCATAATTATTCTAGCGACACTTGCTTTGTTAAAGACGACTTGCGCAAATCGAGCTTATTTCTGTCGTTTTGTTTCCATTGTAGCTGCTTATGTTTGGAGACTGGACTTCTGGTACTCTAGTTTCTTTCCCTACCGAGCAGCGGATGCAGCTGAGCCCCTTCACCGTAACAAAGCACTCACAGGTAGACACACTTTGGACTTCCCCTCATTGAAAAACCAGTATTTGCCACAGATTTGCAAATATTAGTCATATATAAACAATAATTCACATAATGACGTGTTCTGAC
Source organism: Corythoichthys intestinalis (assembly GCF_030265065.1). Taxonomy (NCBI): domain Eukaryota; kingdom Metazoa; phylum Chordata; class Actinopteri; order Syngnathiformes; family Syngnathidae; genus Corythoichthys; species Corythoichthys intestinalis. The sequence continues at coordinate 23,066,010 of NC_080414.1, read as the reverse complement.
TGGTGTCATCAGTTGGTGAATGAAAAGACTACAATACAGTACAAGTGAAAGCTCAATTGCCTTAGCACCCGTGTTATTGTTAAATAAAGTAAGTACAATTTAGGTCATATCTTAGCTAAACAAAATTCTAATATTTGAGTTATCTGTCGTCAAAACATTTGATTTAGTTTATTTATATTATCATTTCCACTTAAAGCATTTTAAAACTGTGGCAGATGTTGCTCTTCTAAACTCTGTGAAAAATGGTGTCTGAAAAGTGTAATGAACCTTTGGAATTGGTTCCCCTGTGTGAAATATGATACAGGTGGTTAAGCCACTGGGATCTCTTTCAACACATATTGATTTTGAACCTGTCTTCTCCATGACAAACGGTGTCAGTAGTTTAACACTGTGCAACTTAACATGTCAAGAGTCAGATTTTATGGATATATCGTTTATAAAGTATAGTTTGTTGCTGCCGACAAAGGCGTGCATGACTCCCTCAGTCTGCTACACGGTCACAAATAGCCAGATTACATAAGACAAGTCAAACAAACTGCTGTGTGAACGCTGCCCTGGGCTGATTTGCCGACAGGGGCGACACACTTGTTTCTACGGGTGACAACTCATGCAGCTACTGAAGCTCATCTCAAGCCCACACGAGAGCCTCACTTTCTGGAAGGTTATCAATTCAGTTCAATATTAGTCATCCGGGCGGGCGGCGGATTTCCTCATAAACTCGCCCGTCGCGTCTCCTTCCCATCAGTCTGTATTTCAACACTTGACACTATGATGAAAGACAATGAGAGAGGAAGTTTATGAAAATATTCTCACGTGTTGGATTATCCTGTGACGTGATAAGGAACTTTCAACAAACTGACGTAGATTTCTGTTGCTATGACACCATTAGGTACAGTAAATATATATTGCTGCTTCCAGGAGTTAAAAATCATTAGCTCAGCTTCCACTAGTAGAATGAATGTAAAATATTTTCAGAATACTGAGATAGGCTTATTTAACTATACAGTGGTACCTCTACATACGAATTTAATTAGTTCCAGGACTTGTATGTTCAAATGGTCATATGTCAAGTGGGATTCTCCCATATGAATACATAATAATTTGATTAATTCGTTCCACAGCCCAAAAACCTACGCCAAATCCTTAATAAATACTTCAGGTACAATTACAAATAGCAATTACATATAGCAAAACAAATAAATTAAAAATACAATTTGGAATAATAATATTATTAATTAGGGCCATCCCACATGATTATTTTTCTCCCGATTAGTCTGCAGACTTTTTTTTAACAATTAGTAAAAGTATTCGATCGAACACCAGCAGAGTAGATAAATAAATGTCACGTATCACTGGAGTGAAGTACATGAAAAAAACTTAATGATGAACGTTTATATGACGCTATAATTGAGTATTAGGAACAAATAATTTTAAAAGGACGAGACTAAAGTCGTACTATTGCTACGAGAAAATTATCACTTAGGGGTAATATTCCTGTGAGCCGCTACGCACTTTACATACATGTAGCTTAGCTGGTAGCTACGACGAAGCATTAGTATAAATTCATCTATTGATTATAATTTGATGGTTATGAAGCAACATAATAAGGATTTCCTTATTTGAAAAATCGATTCTGAAACACAAGATGCTTTCAATATTGTTGATTTTAACGGATGTGGCAACGTGCTACGTAAAGTACGTAGCTGCTTATTCAGCTACATTAGCCCCTAATAATCCGTCGTACGGCCCACATAAAGGCAACTTCAATAAAATATGTTGTTATATGGGCTTACGATCTGCCAGTTTGTTGTCTCCTGTCGTCTTCCAAAATTATACCTGGGTGACATTGTTTTAGGTGTTCGTTCACGGCCGACGTGCTACCGTGGTATGCAAACTCGGCATTGCAGGGACTACGCACGACAGTGACAGCCTCCTTTGTTTCGTGAAAATAAATTCATGCTTTGGCCACTCTGGTCTGCTTTTTGGGCTTTGTGCCGCTTTCCCCGCTTGCATCCCGAGTGTCTGCCATTCTCAACTTTCCATGCATCTACCGTATTTTTCGGAGTCGCACCTGTGTATAAGTCGCACCAGCCCAAAAAATGCGCAGTGAAGAGAGAAAAAAAAAAACCATAAGTCGCACCGGAGTATATGTCACATTTTGGGGGGAAATTTACTTGATTAAAATCCAACACATAGAACCGATATGTCATCTTGAAAGGCAATTTAGAATAGAAATTCAATAGAGAACAACATGCTGAATAAGTGTACAGTATGATATTGTTACATGATGCATGAACAACAAAATGCGCACATGGCCGGTATGTTAACGTAACGTAGCTATTAAGAGTTATTCAGGCAACTATAGCATAAAGAACATGCTAACAAGTTTACCAAACCATCAGTGTCACTCCAAAACACCTCAATAACATGTGAAATAATAGAATAATGTGTTAATAATTTCACACATAAGTTGCTCCAGTGTATAAGTCGCACCCCCAGCCAAACTATGAAAAAAAAAAAAAACTGCGACTTATAGTCCAAAAAATACGGTATATGTATATTTTTAAATTGGCCTTTAACCGTCAACGGTATATTGCGCTCATCGATGCATTTACGTCATTGACAACGTCGACTAGTCGGGACGGCTTTAATAATAATGTAACGAATAGGGTTCTAATGTGGCTGCTGTGTTTTGCATGCTGCACCTGAACACACCGTGCGACTGTCAAGAGATTGAGAGAGGTGTGGCAGAGATTTTACATTCTCTTTCCAGGTTCTGTTGTTGTTGGCATCGGCTACAGCGAACAGTATCCGTGTTGTGTTGCCAAAGTTCTGAAATAAATGATTAAAAACCTGACGAAGCTGGCAACTTCCTTGTTGATGTTACAATAATAATAATAATGAGAGTCGTCCTCGAGATTGTGGACATATTCCAGCTTGATTGTCAAGCCAGTTCACTAACGTGCAGACAACGCTCATATTTTTCTATCATTTCCTTATTAAATTCAATGGTAATTTTTTTCCTTTCTTCACCACCCGCACTAACCTTCTTGAGATCCATGTTGATTTCTCTCGAAAGAAAATCCGCCGCGCGTCTGTCTTGCGGGAAAACAATGAAATTGCGATGCTGTCATAAATCGTATTTCGAGCATGTTGTCATAATGTCGGGACAAATGATGGGTCAAACTTTACGTCGGATGCCGAAAGGATCATATGTTAATGCGATCGTATTTCGAGGTACCACTGTAATTAGTTTGTTAAAACTCAACCCTATTGCCTTTCTACAGTACAATGATAATATTTGTAGCTGTATTTTTATCAGTACTTGCCCCAGCAGTTGCTTACAGCCGAGCACTTCCTGTGCTTCAGTGGGCTCTCACATTTCTTTGAAAGCACGTGTGTAGCATGTAAACATTTCAACCAGGAAGTGCAAGGAAGAGGTGGGGGGAGGACGGGAAAAAAATTGATGAGCGGTTTCACTTTTGTCTTTTACTCACACGGGCTCATATTCCTTCTTGCACTGCGCTCCACTATGTCTTTCAGGAATGTGATGTAGCCATAAAGAATGCCCATGCTGTTGTATTGATTTCAGAGCAATGCAGGAAGTCCTCAAGTGCTATAAATATAATAATACAGACCATATTCATTCAACAGACTTCCCAAATGTGGCTTTTGCTCGTTTAATTCTGGATTCTGAAACGTACACAAAGTGGTGCAAATCATTTTTGGATCTCTCCATTGGTTTCCTTTTGGGTTGAGGTCTGGAGACCTTTTGGCTTGGGGTGGTGTTCTTTGGCTCATACTTACATTTTTTTCATCTTCCAAGCTTAACTTTGGTTTCATCTGCCCACAGCACTTGGTTGGGAGCTCACTAGCAAACTTTCAAGGGTTTACATGCGCTTTGTACTGTGTGAGATTCGAGTGTTTCTGTTTTCTTAGCAACTGAGGCCCCAATTGCTTTCAGATCATTAACACGTTACTGTCGTGTACTTTGAGGTCAATTCTCATCTTCTCTCCATGAGGCAGTTTGCTCACAAAGCACAGAAACTTTGAAAGTGTTGAATGTTTTCTATAGACAAGTTTACTGAGCGAAATATGGGTGGCGCCAGCTTGGAAAATGTCTGCTCCGAACTTCCGGTTTACAAAGAACAACATAAATTGTGGTTAAAGTAAGCAGTGTGTTGACAAAGTTAAAACTGCAAAATCAAACCAGAGGAACCCACGGAATCTCCAAAAATGGATTCAGCACGACGTAGATGAGACTCCGAGACGTTCTGTGCTGTGCATGAAGTCTTACTGTATCACTTCGTTGATCATTCGTGGACAAAATTATAACAAACCGGTCAGCCTGTGTTGATGTGAGGTGTAGATTGATACGCCAGCCACTTGAGTGACCAAAATGAGGTGACATTATAAATAATATTAGATTTGCCGAATGCAGAAGAGCTGACACGGATTTGTTGTTACAAGGAAATACTACAAGGTATGTATATATAAACAAAAATAATATGTCATTATTTTTATTGCAGATATTGATCACAATAAAACATTTAGTCATGCTTCCATTTCTTGTTTTGTTTAAAAGATGGGTGAATTCCCAAAACAGGTCAATAAATCACAATTCATAAAATAGTTTTTAAAAATGAGAATGTGATATCAGACAGCAGAGCTCCGGAGCCTCGCCAAACATTCACCCGACATGACGTCCTCCAGGCGGGTTTTTCTCCCGCTGTCCTCGGTAATTCCAACTGCAATAGCGTATTTTAAAGTTGCTGCAGTTAAAAAGCTCGTAGTTGGATCTCAGGATCGAGCTGACGGTCCGCCGCGAGGCGAGCCACTGTCTGTGTTATAGAACCTTGTTATATTTATTGCACCTGACCAGCAACAGATTTATCCAACACTTGGAGTGCAACAAAAATAAACAGTAAACAATATAATAAAATAACATTTAGCAATAAACAATATAAAGTGAGTTTAATCAATTAAATCTAACTCTCACAACCTGAGACAACTGGTCAAGTAGACATAGCCTACTGTACTTCAAGTATTTTGACTTGAAATAGTTTCAAAGGACAAATTTTCCTCTGAATGGTCTGCCATCATATCCCTCTGCATATGTTTTGCGTGTGTGTGTTTGCCGCACTCGCTGTTCCGGTTTGTATGTGAAAACACCGGCTCTGATTGGCTTACCATGACACATGACTCAGCCAATCACAATCACTTCCATCGCATCTATCCAGGTGGTGCATTCAGGTAGCCTCGTCCCCCTATTCCTCCCGTCACCCTCAAAGCGTCTGCCGTCCTCAAGATGGAAGCAGCATTCTTGCGGGCTGACAGTGGGGGATGGGAACAAGGCTAGCATTCAGGTGTAGCAAACATAGAAACGTTAGCCAGCTTTGGAAAGCATTGTCTCATTGAATGAGCAGGGACAAACAGCCTGGAGTCATAAGAAGTACGTGCTGTAATATTCTGATACAGAATTATCCGAGGCACCCTAAAGTGCACACTGCGCCAATATTTTTCTCACATGATGCGGGAGTGAGTTAGAGACACGGACTGCCGAGAGCCGTACGTTTGTGTTAATGTTGAAGTTATATGTGCTATTAAAGAAACAGAGTGCCAGCACGTCCTGTGTGGTATATCTTATTTAAGAAAAAGCACAAAACAAAACACATGCGCTATTCTCGAACCTGAACGCACACCAAGTCTTGGATGACAAATAAACAGAGCAGAGTAGACTCGCTACGGCTGGTAGTTTCTTCAATTTATTCAGAGTAAGTAACGCACCGCTTTTGACCGCCAGTAACGCTAACGGCGTTGCAACGGCAGAAAAAATAATTAGTTAGATTACCCCGTTACTGAAAAAAATAACGTCGTTATTTAACGGCGTTATTTATAACGGCGTTATTCCCAACACTGGTTGTGAGGCACATCAACTTGTCTTCCCTTGCCTAACAGTGTTTTCCACCTGTAAACAAACGAGCAAAAAACTTGCATTTATGCGTGGACATAATTGTGCCATCCAACACGTACTATTAGCAACAGGCTAGCAACAGACACAGTAGTTGTAGTAATTAATATTAAATATCATAATTACAATCATCATCGTAATAACAATATCAAAGGCAACAATTCATTTCATGCGCAAGATTTTAGCTTTAGAATTTTTTGAGCTCCGGACACATGAAAATGCAGGGATAGGAAGAACATACCTTCCATAACACAGTGGCAACATGGCTACAAAAACACCTAGTCTTTGTTGTGGCATGACCTTGGTTCCACATCTGCTTTCATTAACATGGTGTCCTCCCCTGTCGTGATGATGGCAGATGGATACAGTATTTCCAATTGTTTTTTTAAGGGATTTTGATGAGTAATATTACTCCAGCTCCACTGTCGTTTTGGATGGAGAAATTCTAAAATAGAAGTTGCGAGCAGACATGCGGAAGTAAAGCGGAAGTATAAGATCTGGAGATTCCACTACATGATATTTAGAGGTGTGCGAAATTTCTGATTCTTAGATTATTCGCGATTCGACCGTGGAAGATTCGAGAACGATTCACAAACATCCAAATTCCGATTATTGAAATATGTCAAGTAAAGCGGAAGTAAAACACACTCAGCGCGCCCCGCAGTCTTCGGGACGCAATGAGGAACGGAGCGAGAGTAGCTAAACATCATGCTTGTCATTACCCGGCCCCTCGGGTAATGCCAATGCTCAACTCACCGCTCTAGCTTAATTCATGCCGCGAGATAAAAAAAAAACCAACAACATACCTGACTGCTGCCGAAAGTTGCTACAAAGTACGTCCATAGTACATAATGTTAAGGTAAATATCATATTTATATAGGACTACATGCAAAATAGACTCGTTGGCGATAGCAGCACATGTAGAGAAAGCTAGATGCGGGCGTTAGTAAACGGCCGCCATCTTACAGCAGTAGACTTCCCTGCAAGGCTGTTGTAGTGAACCTTCCAAGTGAACCTAATTAACTTTTTATCTAAAATACTCCTAAATCAGTAAAATATTGACTTGAATCTATCTTTAAAATAGTTTTAAAACTTTCACATGTCGAAAGTAGACAAAAGGGAAATTATGAAATAACAGGAGCAATTTTAACAACTTTAACGGTTGATTGACAACATTAAATTAATTGAATGTAGTTTAAAGCTGCTGATACAGAATGGGGATTTGAGTATATTATTTATTGTTTTTAACTGTTAACTTGATAGTGAAATAGTCGTTTATTTAAGCCTGCGAGGCTTTTTTTTTTTTTTTTCCTATTTACAGTTTTTGTAACTAATGTACAAAACATTAGCAGCTAATAGCGGGGGGGGGGGGGGGGGGGGGTGTCATCAATAATCGATTTATAATCGAATCGTAGCCTCTGAATCGTAATCGAATTGTTAGGTGCCCAAAGATTCCCACTTCTAATGATATTAATATGCCGCATCCTCCTCGTTGTCTTGGAAGTATGTTTTCCATCAATATTTATAATGTATATCGATAAATTTTCTCTTGATTGGAATAATGTTTAGCGACGTCGCGCCTGTTACGGCAAAATCAATTTCGCATCTGAAGAGTAATCAGTTAATCAATCACACGTCGGCAGGAAGTCAATGTACTGGTTAGCGCAAAACAAAAATATTTTCCAGCTCTTGTGTATAAATGACGTCATTTGGCTCAGATAACAACACATTTTCACCAAATGCAATGGATTCTGATGATTAACCTTGTGCGATTTTGCAATGATTTTATCCATAAGCACAAAGGTGCCTTTAGCTCTTGATGCTTTGAGTGTGGTCATTCTTTTTGATGGTCTATTAAGCAATCAATAATATTGTGTCAGAGGGAAGTCTATAGCGCATCACGGCGTATGAATAAAACATAGAACAAATGTCCTGGGAGAAGCAATCTAGAATGCATTAGCTCAGACAACCTTGTGATGTTGCCAAGTCCAAAAAACAAAAATACACACACAAAAACTGGCAGCTCGTTGTAGCCCTTTAAGCCAAATGCACAAAGTACAGAAAACACACACGTACAGTATGCAGTAAGCAGAGAGGGCGACTCGGACATAGTGCTTGTTTGTTAGCCGATGAATGGGAGCTTTGAGTCCGGAGCGTTTCTTGTCTCCAAGGAATGGCGACAACGGCGGCGCAAGTCGGACAATTTATGAGCCGCGCCTGTCTCCGCGGCCAGCCGCGATATCTGGACGTGGCCGCAGTCCGACAAACGGCGTTCCTGTCGGGGATGGAGCAGAGGACCACAATCGCAAAACTTAGGTCTAAATCTGTCTAATAATCTTAGATCCACCACTTTTACCTTTGAGGTTCTTATGGCAGTTTTTTTATTTACAACTTTTGTGGGTTATATAGTGACCTTTTTTTAGCCAGTGCAACTCTTTTTTAAGTTTAAGTTTTAGGGTCTTTTATTTAATTTTTTTTTATAGTGCCATTTAGACGTAACAGCCCCATTCAGACTTATATCCTGGTAAATTCCTGTGTAAGGTGATACGAGATTTACGCATGTCATGGCTTTCAGACATGGGAAGATGTCCCGTGAATTACCTGGGTTGAACACTTTCAGATTTGTCCCGAGTCAACGCTCTCTGTGCGGGGAGGGCGGCTGGCGCGATTTTATCACCCCGACATTTTGTCATTTTAGGTCCGCATCGGCCACAAAATAAACCACACATTTCCAAAGAGGGACGATGGACTGTCTCTTCCTCTGCTGTACGATCCATTTGCAATTTAATTATGTTATGTTTCCAGTTGAATTTAGCTAATTCTAGTTTGCCATGTTGATAATTGCAATGGTTGTTTCTCACTTTTTGTCTCACGATCAGCCAGCCATGATATTTACGTCATTAGCCTTGGCGCTGTGACCCGGGAATTCAACTACTGCTTTCACACATGCCACGTCACGGGTAAGTCCCGGATATTATACTAGTAGGATGCTACCCGGTAAATGTCCGCATCATCTCCGTGTCAGTTGACCCGGGAGATTGCTTTCACACACAAGGGTTACCCGTTTAATCCCAAGAATTAGCCGGAGTTCAGATATGTGTGAGAGGGGCTAAGCAGAGGGGACTTATATGCTAAAGTTTGCCCTTTAGCCTAGCTTTGCTAGCATAATAGCTAAAATTGCTTTGGATACTTGATGAGAAATCTATAATTTTAGCAATTAACATTTTTAAATGATTCAATTCAATTAATTTTGACACGTTATGATCAACCACACTGAACGTACTTCATAAAACAGCAACATTTATTTTTTTACCTCCTTTAAAAATTGCTTACCACAGTTGAATTTCCACAAAAAAAATAAAAAATGTGATTTTTTTCTTAAAGGGACACTAACACAACTAAACTAAAGAGTTGTCCACAACGACAAAATCATAACAATTATTTTGTTTTGTTTTTTCCTGCTTATATTACTGTAATTTCCGGACTATAAGGCACACCTGACTATAAGCCGCCACCCACCAAATTTGACACGAAAACGGCATTCGTTTGTAGATAAGCCGCACTAGACTATAAACCGCAGCTGTCCTCACTGTATTATGGGATATTTACACCTAAAGATATTAACCGGTAACATTTTATTTGACAGCGGCATCATAAGACTGTCATAATTATCGCTGTAACTGTCACGGACATTAATGAATTCTTATGACAGATGTCATTAAGTGTCATCCAGCAAATTATCTCACTTCTGAATGGATGTAAAAGATCTGAGCTGGACATATGTGGAGTTGGTGACAAAATTTGCTGGATGACACTTAACGACATCTGTAATAAGAATTCATTAATATCAATGACAGTGTCATGTCATAATTATGACAGTCTTAATACGCCGCTGTCAAATAAAGCGTTACCTATTAACTTAAATACATCAACAAATAAGCCGCAGGATTCAAAATGAGGGAAAAAAGCTATTAGTTATTTAGTAGTTATTTTATATACTGGATTTGAATGAAACACACTGGGGACACAGCAAAATTCCATAACATCCTTTTAGCAGAAATAAATTAAATGAAAATTAAATGAAATAGAATTTATGAGCCTGTGCCCTTGAATTTATTATAGACAGCAATTGATAATACACACACACAAAAATAATAAGTTGAATGAGTTTTTAATCAAACTTTAGTGAAAATACAGCTTGATTTGTACTATAGGGTCACAAATGTCAACCTACATAATATGACCGTTTTACTGTTGTCTTATAAACTGTGCATCTTGTGGGAAATTTACAAAGTGTTTTTTCTCAGTATTATGGTAAACTATGCATCTTTTGGAGGGGCTTTACAGTTGTCATATTTTAACTCTTGAACTTGATGTGGGATTTACAATAATTTCATTTTACTTGTTCAACAGGAGGAGTTTATTATATATTTTGGGGGGGTATCGAGTAATGTCCTATTTTAAACTATTTTTATGAGACTTTTGAATGAATGATTGTCTTATTTCAACCTGTGTAACTTTTATGGGACTTTTAGTGGTCTTATTTTAAGATATGCAATAAATTTATGATGTCGTATTTTAACCCCCGCACCTTTTGGGGCTTTACAATAGTTGACCTACCCAATTTTGAGGGGATTTATGATAGTTGATATATAAACTACAAAACTTTACTGGAGGTGTAGTTTGGCCATTGCAACCTTTTAAGGTTTTTGCAGCAGACTTTTTTTGTAACGTGCAGCTTTTTGGAAGATTTACGCTTATGTTTGAGATTTCAAAACTGATATACAGTTGTCTTACCTTTAAAATATTTGTGGAATTTCTGAAAAATTTAAGAGGGGATGTATGAATTCTGGATTTTATCTTCTGCAACTGTTATTGTAGTTATTTTAATGGGCAGTCGATGAAGGCAGATTCTTTGGTGTCTAACAGCTCCTCTGTGTACTGATTTGCTGCTTGCCTTAGAGAAGAAAAGAAAGAGTGAATCTTTTATCTACTTTTTTTCTGTTCCCTTTTTTCTTCTGGGTTAAATCCATGTCCTTTGAGTGAGCTCATCACATCCCAATATTTCTCCGTTGTACCTTCTGTCAAAGCAGTCATTACTCCTGGTTATAAAAGGTTCAGATTTGTTAGTACATCATTACATCACTGATTTTTAAGCGATCTTATCGTGTACTTTCATGATGCCTGCACTTTAAAAATGGCATAAATGCAACGGGTGTTCACGTTTCAAGACTGAAAGTCATCGTATTGTGATACAAATCCTTCTACTCATCAAGTGTTTTATTTCTTCTGTCTGAGACCCTCATGCCACGATGAACTCTGCATTGAAACACAATGCCGTGGCCCTCCATCACAGTCATGTCTGGGGCTACAGGTGACCAGCTGTCTGCCTGTGTTGCGCTATCCTCCGGGACAGCTGGAGCCATCAATCACAACCTCCCTCCTCCTTTCTACTTCCACTATCCTTGAAACAAGTCGTGTTCGTCTGGCCGCTCTGACCGCAACAGCATCAGGCTGCCTCATCTGGTCCTGCGTCACTCCTCCAGGCAGGGAGGGGGCGGGTGGTGGGGGGAGAGACTGTTCTGGACTCCTACCAACCACAGATGTTGTCACGAATTTAAGCTTTGATAATGTGGCTAAGAAGATGGTAGAGAGCTGTAAACAAGGAAAACATACACACATAAGAAAATAAGTATTTGAACACCCTGCTATTTTACATGTTCTCCCACTTAAAAATCATGGAGGGGTCAGAAATTTTCATCCTAGGTGCATGTCCACTTTGAGAAAAGAAAAAGAAAAATTCAGAAATCAAAATGTATGATTTTTTTTTAACAATTTATTTGTGTGATACAGCTGCAAATAAGTATTTCAACACCTGAGAAAAGGAATGTTAATATTTGGTACAGTAGCCTTTGTTTGTAATTACAGAGGTCAAACATTTCCTGTAGTTTTTCATCAGGTTTGCGCACACTGCAGGAGGGGTCTTGGCCCACCCATCAATCAGGTTTCTAGGCTGTAGCTGAGAAACAAAGAGTTTGAGCTTCCTCCAAAGGTTTTCTATTGGGTATAGGTCTTGAGACCGGGTAGGCCATGTTAGAACCTTGTTATGCTTCTTACGGAGGCACTCCTTGGTTTTCCTAGTTGTGTTTTTCGAGTCCTTGTCATGTCGAAAAACCCAGGCACGACCCATCTTCAATGCTTTGACTTAGGGAAGGAGGTTGTTCCCCAAAATCTCAGAATATAAGGCCCCAGTCATCCTCTCTTTGATACAGTGGACTCGTCCTGACCCATGCGCAGAAAAAAAACCCCAAAGCATGATGCCACCAGCCCCATGCTTCACAGTAGGGATGGTGTTCTTGACATAGTACTCATCATTCTTTTCCTCCAACACGGTTAGTGGAATTATGACCAAAAAAGTTCTATTTTACTCTCATCCGACCACAAAACTTGCTCCTATGACTCCTCTGCATTATCCAAATGGTCATAGGCAAACTTTAGACGAGCCTTGACATATGCTGGTTTAAGCAGAGAACCTTCCGTGCCATGCATGATTTCAAACCTTGACGTCTTAGTGTACCATAATTTCCCGAATATAAGGCACACCCGTGTATAATGCGCACCCCAAATTTACTTGTAAAATCTAGGGGAAATTATTGTACCCGTTTATAACGCACACCCTAATTTTAGCACCAATAAATAGAAGAATACAAGAAAACAGAGCTCGTGTACGGATACAGACATGTCATTTCACTGACTGGTGAAACACAGCACAAGCATAGCACATTGGTAGTTCAAAACGTTACCATAAACTGACAATATTTACGGTACAAATATGATTTGACAACTTCTCGAGCTTACCAGAAAACAAAACAGATGTCACTTTTAAAGGCTGCTGTATAACTTGCTCGTTTCATCATGATGAATAAATGTTTCTTCCATGGATTGGTACGGTAAAATGAAAGTGAGAACGTTTAAGTCGGAAATCCGTGAGAGCTCATCGCTGTCAACACGACAGTAACAATAGGAACTATTGTTATTTGGGTTTGAGTTTCCCGACGGACAGATATAGTTGACGGACACACACAGGAAGTGTGTTGTTACGTTTGTTATGGTCCGAGTTTCGGAGCTGCAATAAACGTTGACTCAAATGAGTTCAAGAAACTGAATTCTGTGCTTTATGAAGAGTGAAAAAAGCAGAATTTAACACAGACGAAATCATTCGGCCGATTAGAGTGAAGTATTACCGAAACAAAATGGTGACGTCACGTACCGTAATCGTCTGCAACGGGTCACCGCATACGTTTCTTCAACACAACGTGGCCGTGTCAATTAAAAAAATTTGGTTCTTATATGTATGTAATATATACATTTTTCTGTCTCCGTTCATGTACCCGTTTATAATGCGCACCATAATTTTAAAGTTGATTTTGGGGGAAGAAAGTGCGCGTTATATTCGGGAAATTACAGTATATCCAACAGCAACCTAGGAAACGGTGGTCCCAGTTCTGTTCATGTTATTGACCAACTACTGTCATGTAGTTCTGGGCTGATTCCTCACCTTTTTTAGGATCATTGAGATCCCACGAGGTGATATCTTACATGGGGCTTCACTCCGATTGAGACTGACCGTCATGTTTAGCTTCTTCCATTTTCTAATTATTGCTCCAACAGTGGATCTTTTTTGACCTAGCTGCTTGGCAATTGCTCAGTAGCCCTTTCCAGTCTTGTGGAAGTGAACAATTTTGTCTTTTGACTGCTCTTTGGTCTTGACCATGTTGCAAGTTTGAGTCTTAGGGTGAATCCCATTTCATCCCTTGGCCCTCCCCCTTACCCCTTCCCCCTACCACTTGGCCCTTCAAACGGAGCAATAAGGGGTAGGGGCTTGAAACGTTAGCCCTACGAATTGGGACACCCCTTCACACTCACGTACGTCATAAGTCCATTCCGCCAGTTATGACGTCATCAAAAAGCGACAGAACCAAACAGACACGCCTACATCAGTTATCACAACTTAAAACTGTTAAAATAGTTAAATTAGGGATAAACAGAGCTACTTACATTTGTGTACTTCTTTCCTTGGCTCCGCCATTTTGGAAATGATTCTCGGGGTAATCGCTTTGCACCCTGGGAAATTTCGCGTAACCCTCCGTTTGGAGTGAGGGTAGTCATGGCCCTCCGTTTGGAGGGGTGGAAAGCCCTCCCCCTTACCCCTACCCCTGCACATTAGCGTGAATTGGGACAGCCCTACCCCTACACGTGAACGCGCAAAACGGAGGGGAAGGGGTAAGGGGTAGGGCCAAGGGGTGAAATGGGATTCACCCTTACTGATTGTATGGGGTGGACAGGTGTCTTTATGCTTTAATTGACCTCAAACAAATACATCTGACTAAGGATAATACAGGGAGTGGACTTTTAATAGGTGAACTAACAGGTCTCTCTGGGTCAGAATTCTAGCTGATAGACAGGTGTTCAAATTAGTGCTGCAACGATTAATCGATTAAATCGGGTATTCGATTATAAAAAAAATATTCGAATTAAATTTTGTTGCTTTAACTATTCGTTTAATTAAAGTGGGTCCGTAATGGTTTATTTTGAAAGTGTTTGCATTTAGTTGTATTGATTAGAGTGGATACACTGCCCTTCGGTCTGCCTCTTTTCACATGGCTTAATCCAACTGCTCCCTGTTAAGACCAACGTAAGCTAATGTTTTTTAACACATTCATAATTTAGTTTATAGGTATGTTTGGCCCTTCTTTGTGGGAATACGTGTCTAAACCATTTGTTAAAAGCATTGTAAAAAAAAAAAAAAAAAAAAAGTTTGCATTTCATAGCATTTAAGCTAGCTAACTTTTTCTATGTAAGTTAGCCAATTGTTCTTTTGTTGTACATAGATCCTCATTAAAAAAAAAAAAAAAAGATTTATAATGTTTGAGGCTCAGCTCAGGTATTTTAATTTTTCATGTTCCTTATCCGATTACTCGATTATTCGAACTAACTAGTCATTGATTAATCGACTACTGAAATATTCGATAGCTGCAGCCCTAGTTCAAATACTTATTTGCAGGTGTATCACACAAATAAATTGTTAAAAAAATCTTGCACTGTGATTTCTGGATTTTTCTTTTTAGATTATCTCTCTCACTGTGGACATGCACCTACAATGAAAATTTCAGAGATGAATGATTTATAAGTGGGAGAACTTGCAAAACAGCAGGGTATTAAAATACTTAGTTTCTTCACTGTATATGTAAATAGTACGAATATACTAATAAAGCTAAAGCTTTAACTTAGACAGCACAAATAAATGCACCTTATGAGCACCTCAATCCTTGTGACCGACCGATTCCTCGCAATGTTTTGTTTCCCTGAAGCAAAACTGTTGTGATTTCCAGATTACACTTGTTGTATTTCACTTGAGTGCCCCAATACTCACATTATGAATAGTTTTACGACGTCGTAAAATGATAACATAGCCGCAGCGTGACACGTGTATTCAATGGCCGCAGATGGAACACATTGAAGACCATTATTGTGCTCCTCCGAGGGGCCTGTGGGGGCGGAGGTTGTATTCCACTGTGAACTCTTTGGCACACTTTTAAAAGAGAAGGGGGTCTTAATGTATGCAAGCCTGTCTTGGTGGCTTTTTGGCAGCCCTTCCCCCTCTCCTGTCAATATCCACCCTACACACAACTCCTTTTCTCATAAGTCGTATAAGGGTGGATCAACGTGTGAGTTGCAATGTTGCCTGGAACTTCTTCCTTGTTTATTAAAAAAAAAAAAAAAGTGCTGACAGGCGACTTCAGAGGCTGACATGAAACGGGGCTCCAGTTCTCTGCTTCCTGTTTATCTCGGGAGGACTTGGCCAAGGACACCTCAACAAACAAACCGATGCGGAGAACTCACAGCGGGGATGCAAGAAGCCTGTTTGCCTGTTGTCCAAACAACATTGCTGCACATGTGCAGGGCTGCTATAATTAGATTTGAATGCGGAACCGATAATCCGCATGTCTGGATGCTCTGTTCAGACAGAGAGCTAATTGTTAACATTGGTGATTATTTTCTGGAGAGATGTCGTCAGTGATGGATGTGACTGCGGGTTTTCATGCGTGGCTCATTGTTGTGTCTTTAAGAGCGGAGGGAGAGTAGGGGAAGCTGGACGGGTGGAGTCTGTCTGAACGCTCAGACTTGCCGTCTCTTTGCCGAGCACAACGCCTTGGACGTAGCAAACAAGCTACTGGCGACCCCTCAATACACAACTGAGTGCACAAACAAGGGACATTAATCTCACTAATCGGGCCTAGTTTGAGTATTTTAACCTTTTTTGGGCTATAGCCAGCTCAGGCCCGATTGTCAAAGATATTTGTAAGTGAGTGCTGGGTGTGTAAAACGTGATTTTTTTATTTTTTTTTTGCCTCGATCTACTCTGAAACCAGTCAGGGCGGACAACTGTAAATGTTCCACCTGTTTATTACGCTTATGACAGTAAATCCACGTGTGCAGTTAGTTGAGTTCGGTAAAGTCATAGTTTATGACAAAATATGAAAGAGAAAGGTTACAGTTAGTTGAGCTCCACGTGAGTTATCAGGTTTTGACGTTGGAGACTTTTGTTTTGTCTCCAGGTACATTTCCGGAATAACGAGGAGTAAGAGTGCTTGGTTTCTGTTTTGGAGACAAAAAATGTTGCAATGTGGATTCCAGGGGTGTAGTGAGGACTTGCACTTTGTAGAGAACAATGTTCGTAGGGGTCCTTGAAATCCATGAAAATGCTTGGTTTTTTCTGTCGCGTCTTCAAGTTTCGAAAAATGTTTGAATTTTGCGTAGTCCTTAAAAATGCTTGGAAGTGTTTCTCAGCACCTTGTCTAAAACTACAAATTAAACGACAAAACTTAACTCTCAACTACAAAATTAGAAATAAATTTGTTCTCTCGCTGCTATAGACAAGTTTCCTGAGCAGAACATTCGCAGCGCCACCTTGGAAAATTTCTGCTGCGAACTTCCGGTTTAGACAAAATATCAAGAGTTGCGGTTAAAGTTAGCAGTGTGTTGACAAAGTCAAAATCAAATCAAAGGAACCCTCTGATTCTCCAAAAATGGATTCAGCACAACGTATACAAGGGTCTGGGACTTTCTGTGCTGAGCGTGGCTGTGCAAACTCCTGGAAGCGGCTAAATGTATAGTTTGAAGGGGAATGTTTTTATCATCGACCAGCGACAAAACGCCACTGCGGAAGTACCCCGCCATACCCTTACATCGGAAACCAGCAGCAGACAATATTTCAAGAACGTGGATCATTCTCTAAACTTAAAGACTAAACCTAAAAGATTATATGTTTGTTCTTATCCCTTCGTTGATAAGAAACCCACTGAAGAACATCCTTTCCCGGAACTTTGATTGTGTCGTTGTAGTAGCAGCTACAGCAGCAGCAGTAGTTGTAGTAAAAATTATTAAACTTCATAATTACAATCATCATCATAATATCAATAGTAGAGGTGTGCGAAATTTCCGATTCTTAGATTATTCGCGATTCGGCCGTGGAAGATTCGAGAACGATTCACAAACATCCAAATTCCGATTATTGAAATATGTCAAGTAAAGCGGAAGTAAAACACTCAGCGAGCCGCGCGGTCTTCGGGACGCAATGAGGAATGGAGCGAGAGTAGCTAAACATAGCTAAACATCATGCTTGTGCCTGGTAATGACAATGCTCAACTCACGGCTCTAGCTCAACTCATGCCGCGAGATAAAAAAAACAACATCAACATACCTGACTGCTGCGACAGCTGCTACAAAGTACGTCCACATAATGTTACGGTAGACATCATATTTATATAGGACTAGATGCAATATAGTCTCGGTGGCGTTAGCAGCACATCTACAGAAAGCTAGATGTGGGCGTTAGTAAACGGCCGCCATCTTAAAGTAGTAGACTTCCCTGCAAGGCTGTTGTAGCGAACCTTCCAAGCGAACCTAATTAACTTTTTATCTAAAATACTCCTAAATCGGTAAAATATTGACTTGAATCTATCTTTAAAATAGTTTTAAAACTTTCACATGTCGAAAGTAGACAGAAAGGAAATTATGGAATAACGGGAGCAATTTTAACAACTTTAACGGTTGAGTCACAACATTAAATTAATTGAATGTTGTTTACAGCTGCTGATAGAGAATGAGGATTTGAGTATTGTTTTTAACTGTTAACTTGATACTGAAATAGTCGTTTATTTAAGGCTTTTTTTTTTTTTTTTGGTAACTAATGTACAAAACATTAAAAGCAGCTAATAATAATAATCGATTTATAATCGAATCGTAGCCTCTGAATCGTAATCGTAATCGAATCGTTAGGTGCCCAAAGATTCCCACCTCTAATCAATAGCTCAGGCAACAAGTCATTTCATGCGCCAGATTTTAGGTTTTGTCTTTTCGGAGAACATACCTTCCATAATACAGCGACACCATGACTACAAGATCGCCCGGGACCCTCGATACATGTACAGCCTGCAGTTTCGACTTCTCACTCCTTTGTTACCAGCACCCATCCTTTGTATTACAGAGCATTGAGGCACTGGCTTGGTTCCACATCCGCCTTCATTTTGACAAAATTCCCGTGTTCGTGTATGAGGACACATCCAACTTTGTGGCTATGCAGGTACTGGAATGCCTCAGAACTTTTCAGGTTTTCGGATGGTGTTTCCATCCACTGCCATAGAGTCAATAAAATATGATAATATTTTACTTGTGGTCTACCTCGACCATTTCTTTAAGTTGTCTTCCCATGTCGAAATCGCAGAATGATGCCGTATTTCCAAATAATGTTTTTTCAGGGTTTTTAGTGAGTGATGCGACTCCAGCGCCATTGCTGTCAATGTTAAATAACGTGAAGACGGAAGTCGTGACCAGAAATCAGAAAGTAGAGCGTCACATTGTCGCTCCCATACAGTGCATTTGAGTCCATGCATGAGTAGTTAGGATTTTAATCAAACTAACAGCATACAACTAGAATATTTAAATGCATGCATGTGCATTTGCTGTGGTTTAGTACGATACTTTTATCGTACGACTGGTTCATTTTTTTTCATGACCGCCACACCCCCTCTGCCCCTCTCACCGTTTAATCCGGCCAGGAGTAGGGTGACCACCTGTCCGGGTTTAGGACAGACATTCAGCCTTTTCAGTGATATGTCCGGCGTCCGGAACAACCCATTAGCTGGACGCTATTTGTCCGGCTTTTAAAGAAAATGGGCCGTGGTTCAGTTTATGTGACGCAATTCAGCCCCACAGTTGTCACAAGTGGTCTATGAATGGCAATGAGAGGCTTCAGATAAAATCGTTCAATATCATTGGTTCAATAATATGTGACAAGACTTCACGCGTAGCTATCTGACGACATCATTTGGTCGCCGAGATTTTACAACAGTGCTAGCAAACAAGCCTAAACGGCGGACATATTTTGACATTGAATGGACGAAAGAGCACGATTTTCTCAGTTGAGACTCGTTCCACAGTTCCTGCACGCTTTGCGGTGAGACGTAGACGTGAGCAGCAGGGGTAAAGCGGCCGTAGAACGTCACGAGGAGAACGCGAAACATAAAAGAATGAGGCGAGCAGCAGGTGCGTCGACATTGAAAACATTTTTTCAAGAACCATCATCGCTTCCGGATAACAAAATGCAGCTGTAAAGATGTTCCTCTCATAAAGGGTTTACTTCTTTTGGGCAGTTCAATGCTCACATTGTTTTTACACAAAAATCTTCTTAAGTATTTTGTTTGATACAATTGTTCCTTGTTAATACCGTTTCAGAGTAAGATTTGTTCCGGCACTGTACACTAAATAGTCGAAAAAGGTTTGACTTTTTATTGGTATTTTTTACTATTTAGTTACACAAATATGATCTATAGACTGTCCTGACGAAAATACACCACAAATCTAATGTATTTTATTTTTTAAATAAGTCCTCCATTTTGACCTTATGAGAGTGGTCCCCCTAGCCGGGAGCCACTTCGCTCGGCTATGTCACCGCTAGGACTCGGCCTAGTCGCCTGACTCTCAATCGATGAGAAAACAGCCACTTATTTTAAGGAGTAGGACAGTGTAAAGAGTGAGAACGGAATAGTTTTTCATTGTTGTTGTGAACTACAGTTCCACATAAACGTACATCGAGATATCATTTACAGGCATGAAAATGGGTCAGGGGTTAAAAAGGTGAGAAGGGTGTGGACTGTGGAGGAAATATGTTGCGGTACACTGTACAACTAGGGCTGTCCCAAACGAGCAATTTTCTCCCGATTAGTCAGAAGACTATTTTTACGATTAGTCGACAAATCAAATAACCCCACCCCCTTTTTTTTTTTTTTTTTTTTTAATACTAATTTAGCAATGAAATTTTTGATTACTCTTATTATTTCACAAAAACATTTTGGAACATTTAAATTCTTTATTAAAGTACAAATAAACACGGATATAACAACAGTAAATCACAAATAAACAATGAGGTCAAATGCTGATAGCATTAACTAGTGCAAAAGAATCGGATGTAAACAGATTCAGAACACTGTAAACAGATTCAGAACACTGACTTCGCCTTTATATATATATATATATATATATATATTTTTTTTTTTTTTTTTTTTACTTGCATACCATTTGCAGCCACTACTGACTGTCATGGTTGCCCAACTTTCCATCATTCATTTGGCCAGAGCAGGAGAGGTTCTTTTTCTTAATACGCCTAATTGAACACAACGCAGAACATACTATATACCATTTGCTGTCACCATTGACAGTCATGGTTGCTCAACTTCCCATCATGCATTCGGGCGGAGCAGGAGACGTTTTTTTCTTAACACGCCTCCAGAAATCGTTATTTATATGACGAAAATGACGTGCTTTTATCATGAAATGTTCACCGGAAGTACGTTCGCTAAACCGCTAACACTAAGCTTTACACTCCGCAAAAAAAACTCATTAAAAAACATCTCCCAACCCCCGCCCCTTAAAACTCCTCGGATCTACACAATTCACGTAGGTCACCCTTTTTGACTTCAAAACGGAACATTTCGCTGAAAGGTGAGGGATTTTCATGCCTGCATTTAGTTTAGTAATTGGAGGAGTACAAGCCATTTTTCGAGTGTCAGACACTTCAAGAAATCACATTTATCAAAGTTTCCTCAGCTGTAACTTACGTGTCTCCTTCCACCGACCAGCATTCTAACACTATGCCAGCATCTCTGCTATGGGACGCGCTCAGAGTTTGCCACAAAACGCTCACTGCCACTGGGAACGCACTCTCCCAGGGGTGTTAAGAATCAGCACCTTTTCTCGAGCCCTGGGGTCGTAGAACATTTTGGAAGATGTTTCCATACTTGTGAGTACCCTATTTAATTGCTGCGTCTTCGTAAAAAAAAAAAAAATAACGTTTAAAAAAAAGGTACTGAACAAACTTGAAAAGTGGCCTTGAAAGTCCTTAAAAGTCCTTTAATTTGGACATGAAAAAGGTGTATGAAGCCTGAGAGGAACGTCTTCCTTCTGCGTCTGATCTGAAGTTGTCGTGTCTAAGTCATGCCTCATAAATAAATTTCCACCTGAGACACAGCATTAGGAAAATTTTGCGTTTTTAAGAACAGAATATTTTTCTTGTTAAAAATACTTTAAGTGTGTCTTGTAGGGCTGCAGCTATTGATTATTTTAGTAGTCGATTAATCGATGAACTATTTAGTTCGAATAATCGAGTATTCGGATACGGAACATAAAAAATGCAAATACCTGAGCTGAGCCTCAAACGGTATAGAACAATAAATAAATGAGGATCTATCAACAAAAGAACAATTGGCTAACTTACATAGCAAAAGTCCACTAGCTTAAATGCTATAAAATGCTTTTTTTTTTTTTTTTTTTAAACAATGTGCTCTTAACAAATGGTTCAGACACATATTCCCCCCAAAAATGGCTAAATATACCTATAAACTAAATTACGATTGCATTAAAAAAAACAAGCTAAGTTTTTGTTTGAGCCAATGTTGGTCTTAACAGGGAGCTGCTGGATTCAGCCATGTGAAATGAGGCAGACTAAAGGCAGTGTATCCACCCAAATCAATAAAGCTAAATGCAAACACTTTCAAAACAAACCATTACAACACCACTTTAATTCAACGAATACTCGAAGCAGCAAAATTTAATTCAAATCTTTTTTTCCAATCCAATACTCGAGTTAATCGATTAATCGTTGCAGCACTAGTGTCCTGTTAATGGCCTCTATTGGGAACATTCTTATAATAGCAGTCCACACGAAAAGCAGTTCTAATACATTTCCAGGGGATGTTCCAGAGTAAGTTTTGGGTGTTCATGGGGCGACACATAAAATACAAACATTGTCACCAGTATTTTCACACGAGATGACATTCATCATTTACTTTTAGGAACGCTAATGGGACACTTGAAGCTGTCACTCAGCTGGGTGTGCTTGCTTGGACTCCTGTGGAGGTTGGGGGAGGGTTTCCTCTTCTGGGTCATAATTGGGGCCCTAAAGCTCATCAAGTGTCTGAGAAAAGCCCCTCTCCACCCATTAGCAACAAGACAATTAACATAACTCTATGTACACAAGTTACAGGAGTGGAGCACCTGTGTTGACTTTGGCGGAACCCGTTGTCGCTGCTGTTGCATTTGAGGCCAACTGGGAATGAAAGCAAAGTCGCCAGGGGTGCTAGATTTGCAAATACGCAAGAAAGGCAAGGGTGTGTGTGTTTATGTGTGTGCGCGCATCTGGGGAAAAGTCTTACGCACGCTCCCATCAATGACTTGGAACATTAAATGAACTGAGACAGGCACAGCATCCCAAGAGCTACTTTGGTGCACTTGAAATTAATTGCAGTTTGTATATAAATCAATTCTAGATCTTGCTGTCTTGTGGTACTGTAATTTATTTGAGTAAATAGGTCTTCAGAAGCACTCCTCTTCTCATTTATACAGAAGCAGGTACTTCTGAGTGTCATTGCTGCATTGGAAACAAGTTGAGTCACATGCTATTGCGACACAACTTACGTCACTGTTCTCATGTAATGAAACTCAACACTTACCAGCACAAGTCTATGAAATTGAGCCTGGAAAGGAAGAGCAGCTACACATAACCTCGGGAAAGTCACACTTTTTGAAATGAAACAAAAAGTTGTACAGGTACAACTGTGGGAGTATATTTTTGCTGGAAAAAAAGACATTGTACAAAATATAGCTCTCAGATCTCAACCCTATTGAAAACCTGTGGAGGAAATTGAGAAAAAAAAAGGTCCAAAGCAAGGCTCCGACCTGCAAGGATGATCTGGCAACTGCAATCAAAGAGAGTTGGCACCAAATTGATGAAGAATACTCATCAAGTCCATGCCTCGGAGACTGCAAGCTGTCATAAATGCCAGAGGTGTTCATTCTTTGCTTTACACAGATCAGTCGTCCTGGTCCCTTTGCAGAAAAACAGACCCAAAGCATGATGTTTCCACCCCCATGCTTCAGAGTGGGTATGGTGTTCTTCGGATCTAATTCTGTATTCTTTCTCCTCCAAACACGAGAACATGTGTTTCGACCAAAACGTTCTATTTTGATTTCATCTGACCATAACACATTCTCCCAGTCCTCTTCTGGATCATCCAAATGCTCTCTAGCCAACCGCAGACGGGCCTGGACGTGTACTTTCTTCAGCAGGGGGACACGTCTGGCAGTGCAGGATTTGAGTCCCTGGCGGCGCATTGTGTTACTGATAGTAGCCATTGTTACTGTGGTCTCAGCTCTCTGTAGGTCATTCACTAGGTCCCCTCTTGTGGTTCTGGGATTTTTGCTCACCGTTCTTGTTATCATTTTGACGCCACGGGGTGAGATCTTGCATGGAGCCCCAGATCGAGGGAGATTATCAGTGGTCTTGTATGTCTTCCATTTTCTAATAATTGCTCCCACAGTTGATTTCTTTACACCAAGCGTTTTACCTATTGCAGATTCAGTCTTCCCAGCCTGGTGCAGGTCTACAATTTTGTCTCTGGTGTCCTTCGACAGCTCTCTGGTCTTGGCCATAGTGGAGTTTGGAGTGTGACTGACTGAGGTTGTGGTCAGGTGTCTTTTATACCGATAATGAGTTAAAACAGGTGGCATCAATACAGGTAACAAGTGGAGCCTCGTTAGACCTTGCTAGAAGAAGTTCGACCTCTTTGACAGCCAGAAATCTTGCGTGTTTGTAGGTGACCAAATACTTATTTTCCACGCTAATTTGGAAATAAATTCTTTAAAAATCAAACAATGTGATTTTCTGGTTGTTTTTTTATTTCACATTTTGTCGCTCATTGTTGAGATTTACCAATGTTGACAATTACAGGCCTCTCTAATATTTTCAAGTGGGAGAACTTGTACAATTAATGGTTGACTAAATACTTATTTGCCCCACTGTATATTTCCCTGCACTTGCTCTATAAAAGTAACATTTACTGACCACCTCAATGTTTTTCATTCATTTCTCTTAGTGTTTCTGAAGAGTTGCACTTTTGAACTAATTCATTATTTTTTTTTCAAACTTTTTATCTGAGTTTGTTCTACAGTACATGATAAAATGTCTGAGTCAGTTCTCGTCCGAGACTGGTGATTCCATACGTTTTGCTTGGGGTTGTATACGCAAAAAAAAAAAAAAAAAAAAAGTATTCATACAGTTGTTATTAGAGATGTCCCGATCGACATGCTGATCGATCGGGTCCGATCACGTCATTTTCAAAGTATCAGAATCGGCAAAAACATATTGGCCATGCCTTTTTTTAATATATATATATATTTTTTTTTTTTTTTTTTTTAAATTAAATTGTTTTCTAATTGTGTTTAACATTACAGACATAATATGTTACACACATCCAGAGTCTTCAGTTTAGGCTTAAGGTAGGGTTATCGAATTTATCCCGATAACGGCGGTAATTAATTTTTTTTTTTTAATGTATCACGTTAAAATATTTAACGCAATTAATGCATGCACTGCACAACCCACTCACGCATTGCCGCGCTCAATCTTTAATGGCGCCGTTTTACCTATATAGACAGATAAAAGGCAGCGTAAAATGAGTAGAGTGAATTTTGGCAGCCTTTGGAGCCTTTTTTTTAATTGGCTAAAGCCTTACAATCCCTCTCCCTACGATTAGAAATATCATGGGACGCAATGTGGGGAAGCAAGGTAGCAATTGATCTTTTTCTTAACACCTTATGTTATTTCCCAACGCAGAGAAGATATATCAATTGGTAGCATTACACACAGTCATAGTTCCACTTCCCATCATGCATTTGGGCATGGCTACAGTATCATTTACTGAAAGCTCAACAAATACACTAGATGGCAATATTTAGTCACCATATACAAAGTCACAACTCTTTCTATCCGTGGATCCCTCTCACAGAAAGAATGTTAATAATGTAAATGCCATCTTGAGGATTTCTTGTCATAATAAACATGTTGAATGTATATATTCGTCCGAGTTTTATTCATTTTTTTTCTTAATGCATTGCCAAAATGTATATGATCGGGAAAAATTATCGGGAATGATTGGAATTGAATCGGGAGCAAAAAAAAAAAAAAGCAATCGGATCGGGAAATATCGGGATCGGCAGATACTCAAACTAAAACGATCGGGATCGGATCGGGAGCAAAAAAACATGATCGCAACAACCCTAGTTGTAATCATCCATTTTTAAGAAATTCGACCTGTCCAAATTTATAGGTATTTTAGACGTTGTAATGATATTTATTATTTGAAACATTTTTTTTCCCTAGGACAACAATCCTTATTATTCCGAGATCATACTTTTTGTCATGTTTTTCAAAGAAGAAAAAAAGCTAAACCCACAGTTAAAGGGAAAAAACAGTACTGTTACAAAAATTTACTAGGAATACTTAATTTACAAGAGGTTCAAGCAAAGACTCAGTCGCTCACTCATCAAAAAATACCTTATCTTATTCCAGTAGCTTATGACTCAATTAAAATCGTGACTTGTGTTCTTCGCAGTGACCAGTACCCCCCTCCTCCCCTTCTCGGCGCTTTCTACCTCACCCAATGATGTCAATGCTTCTGTTCTCCCTGCAAACTACAGTCACGCAGGAGGAGGAAGAGGCGGAGGCAGGAAGCAGCGTGGGCCGCCTCCTCTGCTGTGTGTCACGGCCTGCGTCACAGCCACACGCCGGGAGGGAGTTTTCCACTGACGAGACCGAGAAAGAGAGAGAGAGACGGGGAAAAAAGCCCGAGCGACTCGCCGCTGTGCTCCAGACAAGAGGACGCGCTCGAGCCGCACAGAGGAAGACAATAGCTCGCCGAACCCCGGGTGTGAAGATTCGTGTCCTCGGGGAGGATCAGAAAGTGAACCTTCCACGTTCCGCTTTATGGTTTCCCACGCATTTATTCGGATTAATCCCATTATTTGCCACTCATGTTGATCGGACAGCCGGACACTTGCTGGTGAGTACTATGTTCCATTGTAGTGAAACGTGCAAGATTTTAACCTCTTTAAATTTGTCATTCGTAAATTTCGGGTTGTTGTGGAAGTAAATAAAGGACACGCGGTGAGTTTGTTAGCGTCACAGTTGGACTCAATTCGGCGAAATTATCCAATCAATCATTGAATGGGATTGCTCAACGGTAGGATCATCATCATCAGAACGAGGTATAAGTTATGTGTTATTTGTGCCTTTGCGCAAGGCACTTAAACTGACACCGCCACTGTCACCTGCACCCCGCGTGATTCCTGCCATTTAAAAATCCACTTAAAAACACCCCACTTTGCTTTCATTGTCTCCTCCACCTTACACTAATTCATCTTCATTAGCACAATACGCGCAAATTTATATTCATGATCCCAATCTGCTTTACTTAACGTCAACTACACGCGCGTTTTTTGTTTTTGTTTTGTTTTGTTGTTTTATTATGTGGATTGTGGTTTAGTTTGTAGCTTCATTGTGTGTTTGCTCCCCGACTGGAGAGCACTTTTAAAAAGCGTCTCTAGCGCGACCTCACCCGGATCATTTTTGGAAATCATGCTTTCTGGAATGACACACACACACACGGGAGGAGAATGATCCTTTGTTTACTGACACAGCTTCCTTTCCTTGTGCTTTTCCTCCCACCAAACACTCTTTCCCCATGTTTTTACTTGGAATGCTCAGTTAGTAGCTGGTATGGTCCTATTTGGGGAATTTGTTCCATTGACACACTGTGATGATGAGCAATGGATTGGTTGTTCAAACTGTGGTCTGCACGCCACTGATGGCCCAGCGGGAAATTCCAGAAGTGGTTCATGAGTCATTTTAAGGATTTTTTACATGTTGGTTTATGTACAGGATTTAAAATGTTTCTTAGGGATGTGCTACAATTGTCATAAAATAACAGGGCTGAAGAATAAAAAGGGCAGTTTTTGTTGAAAGGAAATGTAATTTCATTGAAACGAAGACGGTCTTGGTTTGGAAATAGGAGGGGGAAATTAATTGTAGGATTGGGGAATATGTAGTAACAAAAAATAAAAATAAATGTATAATAATGGGGAATTTGCAAAGCAAATGCAAAATTATTTGGTGAAAAATGTCATTTTTGGGGTGTGGAAGGATAATTTTTTTCAATGTTTCAATCTGATCTGCATTTCACAACTTTTTTTTTTTTTTTTTTAATTCAGTGCAATTTTATCCAGATTTTTTGTGTGTGTGTGGGTTTTAATTATTTATTTGTTTGTTTTAAATGTTTTAGTGTATTTCGTGAATTAGGTGAAAAAAAATAATTTTGGGGGAAGTGGGGGTAATTTTTCAATCAGCATTTGACAACTTTTGGTGTTTTTTTTAAAAATTCAGTTTTCAATTTTCTCCAGAATTTTTTTTTTTTGTGTGTGTGGGGGGGGGGGTCTTTAATTTATTTTATTTATTTATTTATTTTGTTTGTTTGTTTTAAAGAAGGTGAAGAGCTGTTTAAATTTGTTTTGAATATAGTGAATTCCATGAATTGGGTGAAAAAAATAATCATTTTGGGGGAAGTGGAGGTATTTTTTTTTTAATGTTTCAATCAGATCTGCATTTGAAAACTTTTGGTGATTTTTTTTTTTTTTTTTTTTTAATTTAGTTTGCAATTTTATCCAGATTTTTTTTTGGGGGGGAGGGGTCTTTTATTTATTTATTATTATGTATTTATTTATTTTAAAGCAGGTGAAGAGCTGTTTAAATTAGTTTTAAATATAGTGAATTCTGTGAATTAGGTAAAAAAAAAAAAAAAAAAAATTGGCGGGGGAAGTGGAGGTATTTTTTTCAGTGTTTAAATCAGATCTGCATTTGACAACTTTTGATATATATTTTTTTTTAATTCAGTTTGCAATTTTATCCAGATTTTTTTGTGTGTGTGTGGGTGTTGTTTGTATTATTATCTTTTTTTTTATTTGTTTCAAATTGGGTGAAGAGCTGTTTGAATCAGTTTTAAATATAGAGAATTTGTCCATTTTCTCAATTCTGGAAATTCTTGCAATTCAGTGCAAAAAGATGCACTGTTAAAAAAAAAAAAAAAAAAAAAATGTTGAGTGAACTCAAACGTTCTGATGAAATATATCAAGTAGAAAATTCCACTCGTGGTATTAGAAATGGGTTCGTTGTCCCCTGTACATTGGAATTCTGCATGGATGTGGCTCATCTTGTCACACCTGAAGTCCTACCGAGATCTTCTAGGCACAATGTTTAACATCACCAATTCTTAAAATGTGATAGATCCTTCACATGTGTGTCTTAAATATTGAACAAGTCTAACAATTAGGATCACTGGTCCTAAAAGAAGAAAAAAAACTTACTCAGCACACTGCAGGATAATCACAGGATCATTCAAGCTAATCTTTTACTTGTAGAAGTATCTGATTGTTAAGCTTTTGGAGATTTTGATTAAAAGAGGGCGAAGATGCATGTTTTATTGGACCTTGATTTAGTAACTGAATCAACAGTGCCTCTGCAGGTTCCACTACGCCTGTTCTTGGCAGAATACTGTAATGAATTCCAGACAAAAGTTCAATTCTTTCGGGTGGTGTACACACAGCGGACTCAATGAGCACACACTTCCGTGGAGTGTTTGCAGTAGCAGTATTGGGTTCAAGCGAGGTTGCCTCGCTTCATTTCGGTCACGCAGGATGCCTCCCTCTCTTTTGTGCTTCGGAGACGGGAGGGATGGAAGGGGGCCGGCTGAAAAGAATCTTCCCCCATTCCCTCCCAACACACGGCAGTAGCGAGCTCCCATCTGCTTTGTCCCGTTTGGGCTCTGAGCGCAACCTCTGAACCCATAGGGACCACCATTCCCACTTTGATTTGATTGAGATTTGGGATTTTTTTCTTTCTTTCAAATATCTCTTGATCTGGTTGGGAGTGATTTAACTTGATTTGAAAAAGTCTATGAAATTGTATGATTTTTAAATGACTCAAATATTTGAATTGGTTGACCAATTGTGAATGAGCTGCGCGACTTCATCTCCTTCCCTCAGTCTTGCCAATCTCCATACACTCAATACTGTCTCGACACTTCACCTACTGCATCTAATGTCTCTTGCGCGGCTTAAAAACGACATGTGAGCTCCACGTGCAGGCTAATTCCCCAGTCAGGTGTGTCCTGTGTGCACTCCTCGCCCGGTGCTGTCGGATTTTCCGAGAAAAACCCACATCTGGGTTCGATTGAGATCCTTTACAGGGAGAGCAGCGCTGCCAGAGATGGAATTCCTGCGGCTTTGGAGACATGACATTATTTATTTGCTTTGTGCGATGCAGCCTCCCTTTTCCCACTACCTCTCCTTTTTGGTAAACGGTGCCACGGGTCGAGGCAGGGGAACAGAATGTTTCTCTGGCAGTCTCCGGTGGGAACAACACTCGAGCAAAACAGGAGCTCTGTCCCAGCATCGTCCGACAGGCAGAGTTGTTCCACACTTCAAAATGACGTCAGTCCGACTATTACCGTAATTTTCGGACTAGAAGCCGCTCCTTTTGTCCCTCATTTTGAATTCAAGGATTCGTGGATTCAAGGATTCTTTTATTGTCTCATCAGTTCACATTTACATGTTAATGGTGAGAAATTGGAACTCAGGTCTCGTTTTGAAAGCCATTATAAATGCAAACTGAGTATAAAAGAGCAAATTGTAAGGTGCATAGAAACCTGCGGCTTATTTGTTAATTTATATGTTTTAATAGGTAACACTTTATTTGACAGTGGTGTCATAATTATGAAATGACACTATCATGGGCATTGATGAATGCTCATAACATATGTCATTAAGTGTCATCCGGCGAATTATGTCATTATCTCCATTTATGTCCAGCTTTGATTTTTTTGCATCCATTCAAAAGTGAGATAATTTGCCGGATGACACAAAATGACGTCTGTCATAAACATTCATTTATGTTCATGGCAGTGTCATGTCATAATTATGATGGTCTTATGACAGTCTTATTTCAAAAGTGTTACCAAATACCATAAATAGCTATTAATGAAACAACTAGAACAGTAACTGAAGAAATAATTAGCACAAAACATGAATTTTAATTATTTACATCTGTAGCGCTGCAATGCATTCTAGGAGGCATGTTAGACGTCAACAGTGCTGATAGTAGGTGGCAGCAGAAGTTGACTGTCTCCCCCAAGGGAGGAGTGAAGGTCAAATGAAGCTTCTTGAAGCAAAGAAACTTTGCAGCCAATTGGTTCAAAGCTTCATGGTGGTTCATTTGGTCTTATGACAGTATTATGATGTCGTTGTCAAATAAAGTGTTCCCAGTTAATATCTTTTGGTGTAAATTAGGGGCGTGACGAAATATCGAAATGGTGATTTATCGTGATACTTTGTATCCCAAAAGGTTATTGATATGCTCCTGTCAAGAATCAAGAGATCGTTTTAAAAGGTTGTCAATTTAAAAAAAAAAAAAAAAAAAGGCTGCCAGTGACGGTGCTCGGCGCCCAATCCATTTAGACTGGGAACGTTCGTTCATTCAAAACCAGAGCATTCACAGTCATTCGGTCCGATTTTCGGAGCATTTACAGGTCACTTGCTTTTCATTTTAGGGCATTTACAGGTCATTTCCTGTTGCATTTGAGTCACTGCCTATTCATTTGGGTGATTCCGAGGTCATTTCCTGTTCTGTAACGCAAAATAAACAGCAAGTGACCCCAAAAATACTCCAAAATCAACAGGAAGTAACTGAAGATCAACAGGTAAATGACCTCAAATGGCCCAAAATTACTCATCGCCTGGCATTGGCTGCCACTGACGGCCATAGACGTTCAATCCGTTTGAAGTGGGAGGGATGGCAGCGAATGAACGAATGTTCATTCGCTGCCACCCTCCCATTTCAAATGGATTGGACGTCTACAAGTGATAAACTCATTCCAATTCACAGCAGAAGCTTGTTTTTCTGTTTATTAGTTTTTTGTAGAATATCTTAGAATGATTTCCTGAGCAAAGTATCGAAAATCGTTGTATCGCTAAATCTTCAGATCGTTATCGTGAGCTTTGTATCGCAAATGGTATCGTATCGTGAGGTACCAAGAGGTTCCCACTCCTAATGTAAATATCCCATAATCAGGGCCGGCCCTGGCCATTTGGGGGCTCTAAGCAAAATAATGCAAAGGGGCCCATATTTTTGGCCCACCATTTCGTCACAGTGTACTGCGAAACCCATACATGCAATCCAACCCATACGTCCATATTTTGTATATTTATCAGATTTTGTTGCGCTGCATACTTCAAACTTCTCACCCCAAATGATTTTCAGTACTTACAGTAGATAGCGCCAAACCTTTTTCTAAAAGAGGAAAGAAAGAAGTTAAGGAAGAACTTTAATTTTTTTAAGCCTGTAATCAAGTATCAAAACTCACAAAAGTCAAATAAAGCAAACTGTAGTAAACAAAATAGAATATAAATTAAACAATTGCCAGATTGGGGGCTCCCTAGTGGTCAGGGGCCCTAAGCAGCTGCATAGTCTGCGTATAGGCTGGGCCGGCCCTGCCCATAATACAGTGAGGACAGCTGCAGTTTATACTCCAGTGCGGCTTACATATGAACAAATGCCGTTTTTGTTTATAGGTTTATAGTCCGAAAATTACGGTAATTCTGGGATGAAGTTACAAATAGTGCGCAAAGAACTGGTTTACGCACCAATTTAAGAAAACGTGGCATGTCCAAGAAACTCAGTTACCGCTACACCTGAGTAAATTACTGATAGACTACATCATTTTACATTTCAACTGACCACAATTAGTTAGCAAATGTCCAGAGGTTTCGCAGAGATTATCCCAAAAAATTGTCCTACAACGTGGGTAGTCTTAAGGTATTTCTGATCGTCTTTATAAATGCGGTCAACAGTCGTAAATCCGTGTGTGTGCTCAACACAAACTTTGGCGAAACCACAGAATCAGCAATTGTGGCATTAACTGAAACAGCTGCCAATTAGGAAGCTACCTGAAACTCGCACTGTTGGCAGACAAAAACACTCTAAAACCAGTTTAAGATGTTATAAATCAGTAATTGCCATAGTGCATCCAAGGCAACTATGGAAAGGGCTGACACTTGGTCTCCTGCCATGTGTTGAGAGCACATATGTCAGTCGTTCCATTACAGCTGTGAAGCCGTAATTCTTTGGGATCTCTTCGTAGAAAAGTCTAAGGAATTTGTCCTCCCGTCACTTCGAAGAATTTGTCTCCCATCTCTTCTAGTGACGAAGCGAGAGGTGCGGTGCCCTGAGGCCTTGAGTCCCAACCTGCCTTGACATGTTTATACACACACTCACACACACTCCCGGGCTCATCATTATCACATTTTATGAGCCCTCACTCACTCAGTTAGACAGTAAGACAGACAGAGGCTGTGCAGGGTTGTCAGTCTGCCATGTAAATGCTCTCAGCTGGCTAAGATTAGTGCCACTCCCCCCCCCCTTACACTCACACACACTTTATCGTTATCAGCTGCAAAAGGGCAGAACAAGGCGGCACAAAGGGGACAAAGTCAAATGTCTTGTTGGTCCCTTGGATCAATGGCTGAGGGATTGACTTCGCTCTCTTGTCCCTGCGTGCTACATCTTTCTCTTTATCAGAATTTCAGTGCATTGCTTCGTCACTTAACTATAACTGGGATTTAAGCTATATCTAATTGGCATTCTAACTAATTTTGACATTGAAAAAAACTAACCAGTGCTGCAACGATGAATCAATTAACTCGAGTAATTCGATTAGAAAAAAACTCCGGATCAAATTTTGCTGTTTCGAGTATTCGTTTAATTTGAGCGGCATTGTAATGGTTTGTTTTGAAAGTGTTTGCGTTTAGTTTTATTGATTTGGATGGATACGCTGCCCTGTAGGGGCAACAGTGAATATGACATAACTAGTTTAACGTGGCTTAATCCAGCTGCTACCTGATAAGACCAACATCGGGTAAGTTTTTGCTTGAGTTAATGTTTTTAATGCATTTGTAATTTAGTTTACAGGTTTATTTAGCCATTTTTTGTGGTAATATATGTTTTAACGATTTTTTATGTGCATTGTAAAAAAAAAAAAAAAAAAAAAAAAAAAAAACATTTTATAGCATTTAAGCTAGCTGAGTTTTGCTATGCAAGTTAGCCAATTGTTCTCTTGTTGGACTTAGATCCTCATTTATTTATTTATTTATTTTAAACCGTTTGAGGCTAAATTCAGGTGTTTTAATTTATTTTTAAACCAGAAACTGCAATAGGGCTTTGCTGTGGTCGATATTGAACTATCATCTCACTTTCTGTATATTTGGGGACATTTCAGGGACAATATAAGGTCACCTCTTGTTGATTTGGGGATATTTCGGGGACACGTCCTGTTGCATGGCTTTCAATAGCATCGGCTTACCTGGGCACCAGTTGAATGTCAGTAGGCTGTAATGGTAAGTTTTTAGTCAAAAATCACAACCACACAGGGTTTTCTGCCGTTGACAATGAATGGGAAATTTGGACGTACATGGCTGTTAATGGCATGGACGTGCATGGCTGTCAATGGCATCAACTTCGGCGCCAGTTTAATGTCAATGGGCTGTCATGGTAGATGGTCAAAAATCCCAATGACCTATGTTTTCCTGCCATTGAAAATGAATGGGAAATTTGGACGTACATGGCTGTCAATGGCATCCCATTAGAAATGAATGGGACAGTTTTTGGGGAATTTCTGGGCAACCTTAAGTTTTTGGCTAATTCTGCATACGTTTATGCCCTTTGCCGTCCTGGAATTTTTGATGTGGAAATTTGGTCTAAAATTGTTGGACTAAATACATTAAATTTTTATTTTTTTTCTCATAAAACCCACATTCACGGACGAACGGATAATTTTGGGGGGTCATTTGAAGAATTCACTGCGTTGCATGAAAAGTCCGGTCACTTTGATATTTGAATGGTGATGGTCGGTCAAACGGTATGGGCTGTGTGGTGCGCCGAAAAAAATGCCATTCAAAAAAAGAGGCAATTTTACTATCTGGGCCTTTGCCTTGCAAAGCCCCGTCTAATGAAAGTGCAACTCTGCATAGTTTGAAGAAACACTCTGGGAATTTTTATTTTGTATCCACATGCTCTTTTTTAAAGTGCAATCTTAGCAAGCCTTTGTTTTACATCTCCAAAAATTTTAATTCTGCAGCCCACAACATGCTCCTAATCTGATTACGGAGTTATTCGAACTAACTAGTTGATAGATTAATCGACTACTAAAATAATTGATTGCTGCAGCCCTACTCCTAACACAACATGCACCTTGTGGAAATCCGACAATCAGCCCTGTGGTTAGAAAAAGTTAAATGCTCAAATTCTACGCAATTATCAGTTTTCATGACAGAACTGATCTGAAGAATTACACACTGACAACATTACACCTCAAATTCTACTGTCATTATCTTTCTCATTAGGTGTGCGCGTGTTTAGTTTAAGCCTCCCCACTGACAAAAAACAGAATATCAGTTTTTACAAGCATTGTCGCTAAAGTCACGCTAGAACATTGATAATCGGGTAGGAATGACATGACGCGCCTCTCTATTGGATCCATCTCGTGCCTTTTTAGTGACAAATCTCCTCTCGCTCTGAGATTTATCTTCCCTGAGTGCGCATCCCTTTTTTTAACCCACCAGTGATGGAATGACAGCGATGCATAATTTAGAGGGGAGTCGCGAACGTGCCACGCTGCCACTCGGCAATTTCCTTCAGGACACCTCACCGAAGCCTACTTTCCTGTCACTCTCTGTCATTAATATGATTATTGTCCACCGAATAAGTCATTGAAGCTTTATTGTCTTCTTCTCCTGCGCGTTCCACATTGACCACAAACTAGGATTAACCTCTCGCCATTGTTTCTGCCCGTTGAACAGGATTAGCAAATCAATGTGTCAGGTAGGCTGCAGTCAAGAGACAATGACCCACTTCTGACACCGCCACTCCTCCTCCTCCTGTCTCCCTTCTGGCTCACTGCAGCTTTTAATTAAAAAGACTTTGCTTAGCCGGCGCTATCCGCTCCCTGGAGGATTCCTCACAGCTTTGTTTTTTTTGTCTTTTTTAGCTGTTTTATTTTGTTTCTCTTGATTCCGCACCGGGTTGCATCATGCAGTTAGCTTTTTGTACCAAGGTGGTCTCCACGTGCTAAGCCCCTTTGTCTGTCGCAAGGTGATTCATTCATCATGTGAGCGGCGTAAGCCCCGAAAGGGTTGTCAGCCTCCCGCCCTTGAATCTCTACTTTATCCTTGTCGGAGGGTTGGCTGCCCTTTTTTTTTTTCCTTGCATAATTGCTCCCCTGTCGGAATGCACAGTGGACTAGTGGTTCGCACACCAGACAGTTCAGAGGCTCTAGGTTCTGAAGTTTGCATAATCTTCCCGTGCCTAGACGTTTTTTTGTCCTTAGGTGTGACATAGTTATCATGTGACAGACTGATGGCCAGTATCGTCTACCTTACCTCTTGCGATTTCAACACCCAAGACGCAACTGAGGACAAACGCTCAAGAAAACGGCTGGGTGGGCGCTCCCCGTTGCGTCTCTCCCCACCCTTGCAGAATGCTGACACTTGCATAACACACCCTGATAAGACACAGGCGGCATGCAGGTCACACTCTTCTTGGAACTCACGGGGAGAATCTCGTTTAGCCGCCTGCTTACTTAGCCCAAGGTCGCTTTGAAGCCGCGAGTCTCCCGACAGGCCTGGCTCGGCGCTCGCCTCGTCTTAATAGCCGACGTGCTGCAGAACAGACGTTTAACATGCCACGTGAATGTTAGTTACCCTGCAATTATCCGCAGAAAATCACTCTACTTTTAAACAATAAGCAAAATTGCAGGTATCTCCACCGACCAAAAATAACAAGAATGTTCGCCGTAACGGCGTTTGAAAAACCGTGGCAGCTGTTAGCGATTAAGCCGCCACTTTGAAAACATCGTCAAACGATGGCTTTATGGACAAAGTCGTAAAAAAATCTTTTCCTCTCCCCTCACTTCCTGTCAAAGTCAACCTATCCTGTTTCAGTCTGTTCGTTTATACCCCATATTAATCTAATATTCCAAGCTTTGTCATTTTTATTTGGTTGAGTGACTCCATAGACAAGTTACACAACACAACCAGCAAGAGATGCCTCATTGGTGTTCTGTTAGGATTTTGCAGTCGTAAACACGGACAGGTTTACGACTATGTGCCCCAAAAGTTTTCCTGGCATTCCCCACACCACAGAATAGTCATTAAAGATGATCTTTCGGCAATATCCGATAATGGGGAAAAACCCTCTAAATAGGCCTGATTATCACATATGCAATCAGCTTTAAGTATAACAAAGGCACTGTATAAGCATTATATTAGCTCAAAATTAAACTAAGTGTGCATACAGTGGGGCAAATAAGTATTTAGTCAACCACTAATTGTGTGAGTTCTCCCACTTGAAAATATTAGAGAGGCCTGTAATTGTCAACATGGTTAAACCTCAACTAGGAGAGACAATTATGAGAGAAAAAAAAAACAGAAAATCACATCGTTTGATTTTTAAATAATTTATTTGCAAATCATGGTGGAAAATAAGTATTTGGTCAATACCAAAAGTTCATCTCAGTACTTTGTCATGTACCCTTTGTTGGCAATAACGGAGGTCAAACGTTTTCTGTAACTCTTTGACAAGCTTTTCACACACTGTTGCTGGTATTTTGGCCCAGATCTCCTCTAGAGCAGTGATGTTTTGGGGCTGTCGTTGGGTAACACGGACTTTCAACTCCGTCCACAGATTTTCTATGGGGTTGAGATCTGGGACTGGCTAGGCCACTCCAGGACCTTGAAACGTTTGTCATGCTGAAAGACCCAGCCACCTCTCATCTTCAATACCCTTGCTGATGGAAGGAGATTTTCACTCAAAATCTCTCAATACATGGCCCCATTCATTCTTTCATTTACACAGATCAGTCGTCCTGGTCCCTATGCAGAAAAACAGCCCCAAAGCATGATGTTTCCACCCCCGTGCTTCACAGTGGGTATGGTGTTCTTCAGATGCATTCAGTATTCTTTCTCCTCCAAACACGAGAACCTGTGTTTCTACCAAAAAGTTCTATTTTGGTTTTATCTGACTATAACACATTCTCCCAGTCCTCTTCTGGATCATCCAAAGGCTCTCTAGCAAACCAAAGACGGGCCTGGATGTGTAATGGCTTCAGCAGGGGGACACGTCTGGCAGTGCAGGATTTGAGTCCCTGGCGGCACATTGTGTTACTGATAGTAGCCTTTGTTACTGTGGTCCCAGCTCTCTGTAGGTCATTCACTAGGTCCCCCCGTGTGGTTCTGGGATTTTTGCTCACCGTTGTTGTTATCCTTTTGACGCCACGGGCGAGATCTTACATGGAGCCCCAGATCGAGGGAGATTATCAGTGGTCTTGTATGTCTTCCATTTTCTAATAATTGCTCCCACAGTTGATTTCTTTACACCAAGCGTTTTACCTATTGCACATTCAGTCTTCCCAGCCTGGTGCAGGTCTACAATTTTGTCTCTGGTGTCCTTCGACAGCTCTTTGGTCTTGGCCATAGTGGAGTTTGGAGTGTGACTGACTGAGGTTGTGGACATGTCTTTTATATCAATAATGAGTTAAAACAGGTCCCATTAATACAGGTAGCGAGTGGAGCCTCGTCACACCTCGTTAGACCTCATTAGAAGACAGCCAGAAATCTTGCTTGTTTGTAGGTGACCAAATGCTTATTTTCCACTCTAATTTGGAAATAAATTCTTTAAAAATCAAACAATGAGTTTTTCAGTTTTTTTTTTCACATTCTGTCTCTCATGGTTGAGGTTTACCCTTGTTGACAATTACGAGCCTCTTTAATATTTTCAAGTGGGAGAACTTGCACAATTAGTGGTTGACTAAATACTTATTTGTCCCACTGTACATGGAACCACATTTTGATGGTGTTCCCTCGTCAGGAGCTCTTTTTTTGTGTTGTGTATGTGCATGTGTTTGCCTCTCAAAGGATTGATTGTTTTTATCGCTGAGGCAGCAGTCCCTCTCACGGGAGCGCTGAAAGCACGCAAGGAGGGCTCGTGTAACGCAACATCTTCCAGGAGGAAGCAGACTTCTTTGTCTGCAAAGGGGGTCACATGAGAACACGTTTAAAAGCACGACAAGGGGAAAACGGTTGCTAGGAAAGCCAAGATTGGGTAGCATTCCTTCTAATCAATGCGTTTTGATGGGATTTCGAAGAAGGGGTGAAGGGGTTTGCTCATTGTTGACTTATGCAAATAGAGACTGATTGATTACTTCCTTTGGCTCACTGGCTGTAAGCAGTAGGAGATGGGCCGCTCGTGCGCTCACATGGGCAAAGCACGGGGCGGTCGGCACGTATCGACGAATTGTGCGTGTGCGAGGCTGTTTTTTCTAGAATATTGCTGAATTTTTGATGGTTCTAAGGCAAAGCGAGTTTCACGCTTTACAGACATGCGAGCTACCAGAAAGCATTGTGTGTGTAGATTATATCCTCTCTATTCTATTGACCCAGATTGTTCTGATTTTGTTCCTAACAGATTGTCCACGCTAGCACCATGAGCGGGCTTCTCAAGAGGAAGTTCGAGGAAGTGGGCGAGGACCCGTGCTACTCCTCACCCTCGCCTTCCTCGCTCTCATCGGCCTGCTCTGCTTGGGACTCGGAGGGCGAGAGTTGCTACTCGGACACCCTGGATTCCACCCCCAGCAATCCCGGCTCCCCAGCAACGCATTTCAACAGTGAGTCAAGCTGGCCGACGGAAAATATTTTGCGTCTTTACGACTGTCGAGGCTCTGATCATAAAAACCCACAGAATTGGTAGGGAGGTGAAGGAATTTTATCCGCTGGCAGCCCCATCAAACACTTGAATCCCGCTTTTATTTCATGTGTTAAAGCGGGCCAGAGGGCTGATTCCCTTCATACGGCGGCCTTTAGCTTTGGTCTGTCTGGATGTCCGGTGCGAGGCCATTTGAGGACAACTTGGTACTTGGCAGAAGGCCATTTTGTTGTGGTCTGCACAGAGACATTGAACTAAAAGAATTTATATGATTGTCATAGCCAGAAGTAAAATCTGCACTGTATCATTTTGTTCTTACTGTATTGTACCTCTACTTACAAACATCTCTACATACAGAATTTTCAGGTTAAGACGCGCATCAACGGGAATGTATTGCCTCTTGTTACAAAAGAAATGTCAATTTCAATTTTTTTTTTTTAACATGAAAGTGCAAAAACATTAACCATTTTAAAGCCAGTACTTATTTCTCAAAAAGCCTATGCAACTCACAGCTGACCTTGAGATGCCCTTTTGCGCAAGAAGGTGCAAAAACATTAGCTGTTTCAAAGGCAGTACTTATTTCTCTCAACAATACGATAAAATTTACACTAGTGGAATGAATTCCACATTTTCTGGAAACAAACAAACTATCTTTAGAAATAAGACTTCTTTTAACCAAAATACTTTCTGTACTGTTTCGCATGTTGGTAGTGTTACCGCTGTACTTAACCCTGGTTTTAAAAGTTCTGCATCATTAGTAACTATTGTACACCACCAAACAACACACAAATTGACATGTCCCTGCCTGTCTCATACACAAATTTATTTTTGAGTCTTTTGAACAGGAGTACCGTATTGGCCCGAATATAAGACCACCCTGATTATAAGACGACCCCCTCTTTTTCAAAACTCAAGTTTGAAAAAAAGACTTTTTGAACACCAAACATTTTTTTACAGAAAATAATTACAGTACATTCGAAACAAATTATTATAACAAATTAATATATTTGAGCAAAAATATTTGAGATAGAAAATTTTGCATTTGAACACTTAATTTTTCATTTAAAAAGTTTTCTTTGATTGAAGCAATCTTTTTTGTGTTTGGGCCATATTATGATTAGGACATTTGTGTCTACATCATTCAATCCCCAAAAAAGGTTTTTCAATCAATATATATATATTTTTTTTCAATCAAAGAATAAAATTTTTTTGGGAATATTTTTCTATTTTTTTTAAAATTAATTATATGCTAAGCAAATGACTGTCGAAGGTGCTTGAAAAATAATTTTGACCCATTACAAAAATACATTTTTTTGTTCATGTCATTCATTTTTGTTGCAGTTTTATTGCTTTTAAAACTTATATATATATATATATATATATATATATATATATATATATAGGGAAGTCAATTACATGCAATGACACTTTTCGGCCTCTAGGGGGGCCTGGAGCCCCCTTAAAATCCGCTTATGATTAATACTTTTTTTTGCTTGTATAACCCTTAGCAAAAAGTATGGAATCACCAGTCTCGGACGAGCACTCACTCAGACATTTTATCATGTAGAACAACAAACTCAGATAAAAAGTTTGAAAAAATAACGAATTACCGTATTGGCCGGAATATAAGACGGCCCTGATTATAAGACGACCCCCTCTTTTTCAAGACTCAAGTTTGAAAAAAGACTTTTTGAA
Organism: Corythoichthys intestinalis; assembly: GCF_030265065.1. Taxonomy (NCBI): domain Eukaryota; kingdom Metazoa; phylum Chordata; class Actinopteri; order Syngnathiformes; family Syngnathidae; genus Corythoichthys; species Corythoichthys intestinalis. The sequence goes on along the minus strand of NC_080414.1, from coordinate 23,025,091 downwards.
CACCAAATTAATTTTTATACAGAAAATAATTACATCTGAAACAAATGATTAAAACAATATATTTGAGAGAAAAAGCATGTTATTTTTCCTCATTCAAATATTATTATCTGAACTTTTAAATATGTAAACTTAAGTGCAATGCAATCACAATCGTAAATGAATGGCTTCTGGTTTTTGAAATGTAAATAAACCAATCTGTTGTGATAAAACAACAAAATTGCAATAACTGTATTAACCATCAAAGTGAAGTCTAACTGTAACTGTAGTCTTGAAACAAATCTGAATAAGGAAAAACATTGCAATAAAATGATGCAAACTAGTTAAACTAGTAGCTGAGATCTGTCATGACAGAACATCGCTTCAATGATATATGGCGGCATCTAGCGTCGTGAATGGGGAGAGTGGCTGAGATCTGTCATGACAGAACAGCACTTCAATGATATCTGGCGTCATCTGGCGTCGTGAATGGGTATAATGTCTAGACCGCGAATATAAGACGACTCCCTCTTTTCCAGTCTCATTTCAATGCAAAAAACACCGTCTTATATTCGGGCCAGTGCGGTAAATCTCTTGCTCAGTAACTTCAGCTGCATCCATCATAACGTTTTGCGTCCGTTAAAGGTCTCCGGGCGGCAGACGTGTCTTAAAATCCATTCCGCTACTAGCGGCTGTCATGAAGTTATTCGGGAAAATAATCGTTTTTGAACATTTATGAAATATAATGGAATGAATCATCACGTGTCAAATCTCGATGCATTTAATAATCGTTTTTTTGGCACACCGCGAGTCAGTGTGCATCGTCAAAATATATCTTCGCCAAAAGCCGGAAAAAAGTTTGACCAAAGGGGCAAACGAGGCTTCCAGGAAAAGCGGCGGTGGCCACTTGCCAAAATGCTGGAGAACACACGGACCGTTGTGCGAAGGGCCGACTGGGCGCGCACCCAGCACAGGTGCTGAAAGAGAAAAGAAGGCGTGCAAACACAAACGGGGGCAGCACGTTAGTGCGTCATTGTAAAGGAAGTCGACACTATGTGAAGGTGCTCATTAGTTCGACTAGGGCAGAGATTGAGTACCCTCTAGGGATGGGCTTCTCAACTGGTTCCACCATGGGAACCACCCCGCCTCCCATAGATATGAAGTCACAGCTAATTTTAATCCAAGCTGCAGCAAACTACTTAAATACAAAGCACAGCAGATTTGAAATGGAACAATATGCCATAAAACTGTTAGAAATAATAGAGGAAAGGTTGTTCTGGAGTACACAGATGGATCGAGTTTACCTCAAGTGCTTCCATTCCTGTCGTTTCTAGGAATTTGGTGACAGCTGCTGAGAAAACACTAGGACTTTTACTCATGAAAGCTAATGACCAGCACATGTGGAGCGGAGTCATGTATTTCCATAGCGGGGGTGTGAACGGTGGATGGGGGGATCCCGCGTCTGGCACTTTAAGAGTAGGATGGAGGGGGCTGCTTGTTGGAGGATGTGGAATTTCTAAGCAAGCATCCAATAGTTGTTCTTCCACTTGCAAGAACATTTACCTTTTGAGCTTTGGCCTGTTACGGCACCGTTTTGTGGGAACGTGTCAGCTTGCAGGGTCTGCCCTTTCTCCCCTCTGAATCCTTCTCAAGCGTTAATTCCCCTTATTGAGCTGCAAAAGGTTCTTTTCGGTGTACGCGACAAGCCCAAGCGGATCGTTTTTTACGGCGGGGTCACTTTTACAGGATGTAAATGCACTCAAATTCATGTTTCGGTGTTAATTGGGTGCAAGATAAGGCTGTGAAAGAGCAGGGCAATGAATCAGAGGGGCGTCCGTTTTACTAGGCTCTGCTGCAGGCATTGGAAATTCTACTGGAGGGATATTACGCCCTCTTTTGGCAGAAATAAAAAGTGTAGGCGATGTACTTGGTCACACATGAGATGGTACTGCTTTAGTTACTGCTACATTCTCCTATGGAAGATGTCAACTTTTTTTCTTCTCTCCACAGCAACATCCATCCTCAAGAAATCCAAGCGTGCTCGCCGGAGTAATGTCACCTTCGACCAGGTGACGGTCTTCTTCTTTCCGCGGTGCCAGGGCTTCACCAGTGTGCCCAGCCGAGGGGGATGCACCCTGGGCATGACGCCCCGGCACAGCGCCCACCGCACGTACACGCTGACTGAGTTCGCCGCGGAGCAGCGGTTACTACGCCGGGAGAAGCTCCTCAACCGACTGCGGGAAGAGAAGCTGGAGGCTCTTAAATTAAAGGTGAGTAAAGAAGCGCAAAATTCCACTCCTCATATTTTAACTAATCCAACTACAGCATACTGAAACATAACGTTTCTCGGTCACTTTTCTTGTCCTGAGACTAAATCTGAAAACTAAAAAAATAAAATAATACTTGAAAATGTTGATAAAAATTATGGATAAGCACAGGGTTTCATCTAAAATACCATAATTTTCATAATAAACTGCTACTTTTTTCTCTAATTTTGAATCCTACAGTTTACAGTCCAATGCGGTTTATATGTTAATTTATTTGGGTTAATAGGTAACTCTTTATTTGACAGCTGCGTCATAAGATTGCCATAAGACAGTCATAATTATGACATGACACTATCATGGACATTATTGAATGCTTATGACATATGGGGTGCAGTTTGTAAAGCAGCACATACTGAAAATTACGACAACAATTTCTCACATTTAGCGCCACACAGTGTTTAAAACGTGGTGTAAATTTTTAGAGTCACTTTTTTTTTTTGCACATTTACAACATTATTTAGCAACTTAAATATTCATTTTTAAATAAGATGTTTTGTACCTGAATGTTTAAATACAGAACTAAATATTTAATTTAAATCTTAAATTTATATCCTATGTCCTAAATGGTAAATCTGGAAACGGTTGGAAGTAAATATTTAGGTTAATATGCAAATTCACCTAACTGGAGACCGGAAGTAACAAAATAAAAGCTGGAGCACACAAAATACTGTTTAAATAGTTTCTCCGAAATATGTATTTTACCTATATATTGTTAGTATCTAAATGACTCCTGTCTAAGAGCAGACTGCCACCGTTGAGTAGGTTTTATTCATTTTCAAGCAACGTAAACAAACAGTCTGAGCTGCTCCACCAGCTTTTATTTTGTTACTTCCGGTCTCCAGTCAGGTGAATTTGCATATTAAGCTAAATATTTAGTTCCGACCGTTTCCTAATTTAACATTGAGGATATAGGATATAAATTTAAGATTTAAATTAAATATTTAGTTCTGGATTTAAACATTCAGGTCCAAAATGTCTTATTTAAAAATGAATAATTAAGTTGCTAAATAATTTTGTACATGTGCAAAAAAAAAAAGTGACTCTAAAAATTTAGACCGCGTTTTGAATACCGTGCGGCGCCAAATGTGAGAAAATGTTGTCGTCATTTTCAGCATGTGCTGCTTTACAAACGGCGCACCATAATGACGCATTTCATTAAGTGTAATCCGACAAATTGTGTCAATAACTCCATTCATGTCCAGCTCCGATCTTTTACATCCAATCAAAAGTGAGATAATTCGGCATATGACGCAAAATGGCATCTGCCATTAGCATTCATTAATGCTCATTGCAGTGTCATGTCATAATTATGATGGTCTTAAGACAGTATTATGGTGCCACTGTCAAAGAAAGTGTTACCAAATACTATAACTAGCAATTAATGAAACAACTAGATCAGTAACTGAAGAAATAATTAGCACAGAGCATGAATTGTGATTGTTATTTACATCTGTAGCGCTCTAATGTATGCTAGGAGACATGTTGGATGACAAAACTGTTGACAGCAGGTGGCAGGAGAGGTTGACTGTCTTCCCCAAGGGAGCAGTGATGGCCAAATGAAGCTTCTTGAAGCAATGAAGCAATTGGTTCAAAGCTTCATGGTGGTTCGTTTGGTCTTATGATGCCACTGTCAAATAAACTTTTACCAGTTAATATCTGTTGATGTAATTATCCCACTATACAGTGAGGACAGCCATGGCTTATAGTCCAGTGCATCTTATCTATGAACAAATGCTATTTTCGTGTCAAATTTGGTCGGTAGTGGCTTATCGTCTGAAAATTACGGTACATTGTTTCACTTATGCAAACCCACCCAAAGTCAAAATTGAATCTCAAATGATTGTTAAAATGAAAATTTAAAATGTACTCATTAAAATTCAAACATAATATTTGAAACATTAGTTATTTGTAGAACAGGCACGCGACCCTGTTAGCATAACATTTTTAGCGATGAATCACAAAAGTTTTCTGAAATTGGTATAGCAAATTTATGTCATCTTCTATTTTCATCTTTCTCTAAAATAGTTGTCCTTAATCGAATGTAACTCATGTTTTTCAAGAATTTTAAACACCAGATGTCCTCCACTTCTGGAATAACCTATAGGATTAGAAAGTTCTCCATTGACCGGTTTTGTCGTCTCCAGCTTACCAAGAACGGAACCCAGGATAGCGAAGAAGCCGAGCGGCTGACGGTGGACGATATTCCCGAACGGGACGTGGACATGAGCGGCGCCAATTTCGAGGAGGGCTCCTTCCTCCAGCCGTACCCGTCCAAGCGGCGCTACGCTCTCCTCAAAGCCGCCGGCGTCAAGAAAGTGGACAAGGAGGAGAAGAGACAGCTGCATGAGCTCAGAATCTCCAGGGAACGTTGCGGATGTGACTGTCGGGGGTTCTGCGAGCCTGAAACTTGTGCCTGCAGCCTGGCTGGCATCAAGTGCCAGGTGAGAGAATTTTCAAAATTTTGAATTAGGAGTGGGAACCTCTTGGTACCTCACGATACGATACGATTTGCGATACAAAGCTCACGATAACGATGATCTGACGATATGGCGATACAACGATTATCGATACACTGGTCAGGAAATCATTCTGGGATATTCTACAAAAAAACAATAAACAGAAAAACAAGCTTCTGCTGTGAATTGGAATGAGTACATCACTAGTAGACGTCCAATCCGTTTGAACTGGGAGGGTGGCAGCGAATGAACATTCGTTCATTCGCTGCCATCCCTCCCACTTCAAACGGATTGAACGCCTATGGCCGTCAGTGGCAGCCATTGCTAGGCAATGAGGTAATTTTGGGCCATTCAAGGTAAGGGTGTAACTGTACATGTATTTGTATTGAACCGTTTCGGTACGTGGTGCTCGGTTCGGAACGGAGGCGTACCGAATGAGTTTCTGACATAATGTAACCCTTACTTTTCGAGGCTGTGAGCCGATCGGGTTACAGTTTCTTTCTGTAGATTATATTTACTCCTTCATCTCTACTATAATGAGGACCAACACGGTAGGATAGGATAACCCGGAAACGTCAACGGCGCGAGAACGTGGCCGCCGCGAGAACGCAATGAAACGCAGGCGTTAAAGTCAATCAGCCAATGCACACCAGTCGCAGTGCAGCCGCGTGTTAGACACGTTCCAGAAGCAGCTCAACACAACGCACGCGAAAAGAACGGCAGAGTTTATTATTTGACGCGAGACGCGACCCTCCTGCGTCAATACTACTACCGGTAGCTAGAATTGGGCAGATCGGAAGTCACTCGTGTAAAAATACGGTGGATCCGGTCGATTTTCAAACTAATATGCAACCGTAACCCACTTTTTGAGTCCATCAGCTCTCTTGAGTGGTAGATCAGGGCACAGTTGACTTGTCTTTGTTGATTTACTGCTGTCTTCTCTGCTATAGTAATAACCAACACGGCCCCGTGTTCAATACAAAACCCTCCTACCACAACAAAACAAGTAGGAACTAATATTCACATAGGAACTAAAGTTATACAAAATAAAATTTACAATATAAATGAATACTACATCACATTTGTAAAATATAAACACATAATAAAATAAATAATAGCCTATTCAAATAAACACCTGTAATTAAATAAGAATAATACACAGATCCTGCTTACACAATTAAATGTATTCATTTCTGTGTGGCACTTTAACTTGAGAAAATCCACCAATAAAGCTTTTGAAAACCGTTCATAATTTTAAAAAATGATTCATTTAGGCATTTCATTCGTAAAATACATGTTAAAATATTTGTCATTGCGATTGCTTTTCTCTTTATCACAGGACTTCTTTTTTCTTCTTTCTTTCAGAAAGAAAGCTGACCAATACGCCGCGTCTGAAAGGCAAATTGTTGTTGGATTATCTTTAAATACCCGCTACTTTTTGAGCAGAATTCTAGCTTTGTATCGGCTAATGTTCCTATTGTTGAAAGCACAAAGGTGTGTAATAAACAACCAGCACATTTCTATTTTGCATTTTGTTTTCTTACTGTACCGAAACTGAACCGAATCGTGACCTCAAAACCGAGGTACGTACCAAACCGAGATTTTTGTGTACCGTTACACCCCTAATTTAAGGTCATTTACCTGTTGATGTTCATTTACTTCCTGTTGATTTTCGGGTATTTTACGGGTCACTTCCTGTTTATTTTGAGTTACAGAACAAGAAGTGACCTGGGCATCACCCAAATGAATAGGCAGTGACTCATACTCAACAGGAAATGACCTGTAAAATCCCTAAAATGAACCGCAAGTGAACTGGAAATGCCCTGAAAATCGGACAGAATGACTGTGAATGCTCTGGTTTCGAATGAACGAACGTTCCCAGTCTAAATGGATTGGGCGTTGTAAATATATATGTATTTATGAAGTTTGGCACTTTTCACACATTTTTTAATTCACTTCTCCTACACTCCACACATAACGACAGAAAGAATGGCTCAAATGTGTACATTGTTTTGAAGAAGAAAAAAAAGCGTTTTACAACTGCAATCTGAGTGTAAAGCAGGAATTGTGTCTATAGTTAAGAAGGACTGAATCAGGGGCATGGAGAATGGATTGTGGTCATTGTGTCTGAAGTTAATGTATGTCTAGTGGTTGCATTTCCATATGAACGGCTGTTGTCTGTCATACAACGACTTGCCAATTCAGAAGCACTTGGGTCATTTTTGCCACCTCTGGGTTTTCCGGGGGAGAGGCCATATTGGCCATTGTTTGGGACTAGTAGGAGTACCAGAATTCTCTGGGACTTTTAGTGTTAAAACGTTATCTCGATTCTTGACTGGAGCATATTGATAACCTTTTGGGATACAAAGTATCACGATATCGCACTATTTCGATATTTTGTCACACCCATATTTTAAATAGTCATGTAGATTCAGGCTGGTTAACTAATGGGTTTTTCTTCTCCTAGATGGACCATTCGTCGTTCCCATGTGGCTGCACGAAGGACGGCTGCGGGAACACGGAAGGCCGCATCGAGTTCAACTCCACGCGAGTGCAAACGCATTACATCCACACTATCATGAAGCTAGAGCTGGAGAAGCGTCTCGAGGAGCAGTCAAGCACCGAGGAAGAGGCGGCGGATACCAGGCCGACGACCGGCGCCCCTCCGACGACTCCCGCCCGGTCCTACCCCTTCAATTCCGAGCTGGCGTCCAATGGGGACAACAGCTGCAGCAGTGACATGACGGACTTGTCGGAATCGTCGGCGCAAAGCGACGACTCTGAGGGCAACGGGAGCCCGTGCGGGCGGCGCGAAGCGCTGGACGTTGATGAAAAAGGCCTGAGCCGCATCCTCAGCTTCAACGACACGGAAAACGGGGACGATAAGGACGTTCGTTCCCGGCCGGCGCCGGAAACATTCGGCAGTTTCAGCATGGCGGACTTCGCAGACGAGAACGACAATGTCGACACGGCGCAGTTGGACAATCGGGCCGTCTCAGAACTTTTAGACGAGAACGCCAACCAGGGCAACGGGCTGTTTCACAGCGGCAGCGTCCCGCACACGCCCTCGCCAACCGTCGACCGCTCGGCGAGCTACAACATGGACCTCAGCCTCTCGTCCGAGTCGGACCTTGAGTTCTTCGACGGCTTTCCCTGCCTGGGGCCAAGCTCGCTCTACAACTCTCTCAAGGAGTACGAGCACATGGACAACTTTTTCCACTTCCAGCTGCCGAGCTACCCTAGCTTGCCGGCGTCGGGGGACCCGGGCACTTGCCTCTTGGAATCTCTCATCGGACTTTCCGAATCGGTCCCCGAACCGCCTCCCGCTTTTACGGACAATCAAATGTTGGAGGAAGCCATGAAGTTGTCTGTCATGGAGTCGGTAAAAGTTTGACTACGCGAGTAGTTCAAATTTGAGGATTTTTGGTGATTCATGTCGGAATTCGGAGGAAGCTGTGATCTTCTTTGCCTGAAGTCCAAACTAGCCTTCAATGAGTTTGATTCACGGACACCAAAACACACCATGAGAACGCTCAACCAAACCCAAGAACGGGAGCAGAAACGAGCCGTAACAACACAGCTGAATGTGCACCTCAGGGATTCTTTTTTTCATGGTTTTCGGACGCCATAGCTGCGATGTTTTTGCCTTCTTGGATGCCTCCCTTCTCGTCCACGTCCTTCAAATGACGTGGCTGGGGGAGCTCCTATTTTTGTTTTTAATAATACTCCCAAGAGGCTCGCATGGTACAAAAATAAAAGGAAAAAAAATCCCGCTCGATCAGCACTTTATCTGGACTCAAAGGCATCGTTTTGATCGCGTGGGATGTGTTTTACTGTTGAATTCTGGTGTTTTTCAGCTTAAATGATCCTAAAGCTGTACTGTTTTTTTTCTTTATCACATAAGTTATTTCCTGCAAGGATTCTAATTTATTTCCCACTCGGAAGCACTGTGCTTTCATGTCTTTCACAACCGTCAAGTGCAATCATCCTCATGCCCGTTTGTTTTTTTTCTTCTCGTTTTATTTAATGGAATCCTTAACGGAAAAAGGCCATTGAATTTATTTAATATGTGCTGACTAACTTATTATCTCACCAGTTATTTAATTCTTTTGGCAATAAAAATGGAGCCGTTGGAAGCCAAGCAAGAAAACTGTGGAAGAGGGGGGGGGAAATCGCTAAATTATGGCATTTATTGTATTTCTGCCGATGTAATGTAACCATAGAGAGAGAGAGATGACTAATATTTTGTAACTAACTTATGTAGGTTGACAAAAAGAGAATTCTAATGAAATCACTGACAAATTGAGTATTTTATTAAGCGGAAACATTTTCAATCGGGGGGAACAAACTTTATGATATATGAACTATATTACATTTATGGTCTAAAGTATTTTTCACGGGCAGTTTTCAGCGTCGTGTCGCTCCCAAAAACAAAAAAAACGATCGATTTGATTGTATTCTGAATTTTCCTCGGAAGTCTGTGACTCGAGTTACAGCGTGTTTTATCCATTTAAACAAGGGGAGAGGGGTTGCCTGATAAAAACTGCATATATTATACAATTTTTATCACGCGTGCAGAACCCTCAATGCAAAGTTGTTGCCTCGTTTTAAAGGAGACATATTATGCAGATTGTTTTTCACAATTTAAAATATATTATGAGTGTTTTATTATGCAAATCACTCTGTTTCGGAGGGGGCAGTTTTGGGAAAATGCAGCTTTACGTTACCATGACAACCTGTGTTGTCGGAGCCTCTGACTCGGTTTAATTTCACACCTAATGGGGTGGTGAGGCATTTCAGATTAGCTGTTTGTATGCAATCATTTAAAGTCGATTTTTTTCCCCATACTATGTCGCCTTTAAAATACTTTTCCCAGCAAGTTAATGTGATGGAAGGGTTCCAGAGTCGATGTACATATCTCACCTCTGTTCAGCAGCCTTTCGGCACTCCCTTTCATGCAGGGCGGGGGAACATTTCGACCTATGTTCGGGTTTTCCGTGTCATCGCATCAACTGTGTTCCCTTACTTCTGCTCTCCAACTCAATGCATGCAGGTCCCTCGGTTTGCTTGTTGAAAAGTGCAGCAAATTGGAAATGTATTCGCTCTTTGCCTTTTTTTTCTCTTTTTTGTATTCATTTAAAATTTTTATCCGATGATGCCGTGCAGTTCTCTTGTTCAAAAACAACGTGGAAAAACAGTGAGTGTTTATCAATGTCATGTATTAACTGTACCGCTCCCCCCTTTCTCCACTTCAAAGAACGTGTCTTACATGTTTGGGAGGGGGGGATTTTTGGGGCCTTTGTTGTTTATGTACATATTTCTGCTTAAACGCTCCTGCAGAGCAAACAAAAGCTGCTTTATTTTTTACATGCTCTCACTTTAACCTGCTGTTTGACGGTCTTTTCATCCAAGCCATTTTGACAGCCTGCCCCTCGATATAATAAAACATTTTCTAAACGTTTTGACTCCAGCTTGCTTATTTCAGCTTTAAGATACAGTATGTATTGTTTCAAAACAGCCCTAGTACAGAATACAGTGGTGCCTTGATTGTAGGGCTGCAGCTATCGAATATTTTAGTAGTCGATTAATCGATGGACTAGTTAGTTCGAATAATCGAGTAATCGGATAAGGAACATGAAAAAACAAAATACCTGAGCTGAGCCTCAAAAAGTATAAATAAAAAAAAAAAATGAGGATCTATGTACAACAAAAGAACAATTGGCTAACTTACATAGAAAAAGTCCGCTAGCTTAAATGCCATAAAATGCATATCTGTCAACCACTTTCAAAATAAACCATTACAATGCCATTTTAATTAAATGAATACTCAAAGCAACAAAATTTAATTCGAATATTTTTTGGGCTAGCTTACATAGAAAAATTCCGCTATCTTAAATGTTATAAAATGCATAAGTATTTTTCTTTTACAATGCTCTTAACAAATGGTTCAGACACATATTCAAACCAAAAAAAAAAAAACTGCTAAATATACCTGTAAACTAAATTATGAATGCATTAAAAAACATTAGCTTGAACAAAAACTTAGCTTACGTTGGTCTTAACAGGGAGCAGTTGGATTCAGCCATGTGAAAACAGGCAGACCAGAGGGCAGTGTATCCACCCTAAACAATAAAACTAAACGCAAAAACCTTCAAAATAAACCATTACAATGCCACTTTAAACGAATACTCGAAGCAACTGAATTTAATTTGAATATTTTTTTCTAATCGAATACTCAAGTTAATCGATTAATTGTTGCAGCACTACTTGATTTAGAAATTTATTTCATGAACATCCATCCATCATCTAACGCTTAATCCGGGATCGGGTCAAGGAGGCAGAAGCTTTAGAAGGGAAGCCCAGACTTCCCTCTCCCCAGCCCAGAGACATCGTCTCTCCAACGTGTCCTGGGTCATCCCCGGGGCCTCCCGCCAGTGGAACATGCCCAGAACACCACTCCAGGGAGGCGTCCAGGAGGCATCCGGACCAGATGCCCGAGATCCTCAGCTGGCTCCTCTTAACCCGGAGGAGTAGCGGCTTGACACCAAGTCCCTCCCGGATGACTGAGCTTCTCACACTATCTCTATGGAGGAAACTCATTTCGGCCTCTTGTATCCAGGATCTTGTTCTTTCGGTCACGACCCACACCTCATGACCATAGGTGATGGAAGGAACGTTGATCGACTGGTAAATCGATACGGACACCAATACGGACAGGTGCAGAGTCCGCATCGCTGCAGATGCTGCACCGATCTGCCCGTCAATCTCCCGCTCCCTCCTACCTTCACTCGTGAACAAGACCCCAAGATACTTTAACTCCTCCACTTGGGGCAGAATCTCATCCCCGTCCCAGAGAGGGCACGTCAAACGTTTTCCGACTGAGGGCCATAGTCTTGGATTTGGAGGTGGTGATCTTCATCTCGACCGCTTCACACTCTGCTGCGAACCACTCCAGTGAGAGATGGAGGTCATGGCTTGATGAGGCCAACAGCATCACATCATCGGCGAAAAGAGATGCAATTTGAAGCCACCAAACCTTTCACACTCAACGCTACGGCTGCACCTAGAAATTCTGTCCATAAAAATTATAAACAGAATCGGTGACAAAAGGCAGCCTTGGCGTAGTCCAACCCTTACTGGGAACGAATTCTACTTACTGCTGGCAACTCTGACACCGGTCGTACAAGGACCGAACAGCCCTTACCAAGGGTTTCAGTACCCTGTACCACCGGAGCACCCCCAACAGGACTCCCCAAGGCACACTGTCGAACGCTTTTTCCAAATCCACAAAACACATATCGACTGGTTGGGTGAACTCCCATGCACCCTGGAGGACCCTGCCAAAGCTGTTCCACTGTTCCACGGCCAGGACGAAAACCACACTGCTCTTCGGTAGATGGCAATATAGTGGAAAAGCGCTATATAAGTATAACACCATTTACCATTTACCATTCCTGAATCCGAAATTCGACTTCCCGATAGACCCTCCTCTCCAGCACCACTGAATAGACTTTATCAGGGAGGCTGAGGAGTGTAATCCCTCTTTAATTGGAACACACCCTCCGGTGCCCCAATCCAGGGGCACTGTCCGCGATGTCCATGCGATGTTGTAGAGGCGTGTCAGCCACAACAGTTCCACAACATCCAGAGTCTTAAGGAACTCCGGGCGGATATCATCGACCCTCAGAGCCTTCCAACCGAGGAGCTATTTTATGACCACAATCTCTAAAATTTTATTTAAGGTACAGGGTTCCCGTGGGTGCGTAAAAAGACTTTAAATGTCTTAAATTTAAAGTCTGGATAATCAAAGTCTTGTCTTAAATTGAATGGAAAATTGCAGTAGGTATTACATTTCCAGACTGTGTTTAATGCCAGGGAAATCACTGCAGTCTGCAGTAAAACTTCTAATGGTGTATATTTGTTTTATTAACGGACGTGACTAAATACGAGCGTTCGGGATTCATATGCTATAGGTACGTTGTCTGCAACCTCAGCGTACTCAGAGGCGTAGCAAGGGTCCCCGGGGGCCCCAGGCAACAAGCAACATGGGGCCCTTCTGAGTCACGTGACACACATACATACTCGCGCAGTATAATGAACACAAAGGTGGTGGTGGGGGGGGGGGGGGGGGGGGGGGGCGAGTGCGCGCTGCGTGCACGTGCGGTGATCTTGGCCATAAAGTGGCGAAAACTAAGCACTTCACACTGACTCATATGGATGTACTTACAATCTTTCATGGACGCACGCAAACATTTTAACAGGTGGCCGTCCTCTTCACCTTACGCCTATTTTCGCTCCCAGAATACGAAGCGCTTGTGACATAGGACAATAACAGGACTGGTTGCTATGGGAACGTACGCATACCCAAGGAACCTTGCTAAAAGGAGTATTAAAATTGCTAATAAAATCATTTAGGATGATTTTAGATGCATTTATGTTATATTTTTCTTATAGCGTATTCAACGAGGAATACGATAGAACGATTAATAGACTTTTTATGAAAAATCACCATTTCTTTAAGTAGTCACATGAATAATGAGGTGGCCTGTGAACATCAACGTTTAACTACTCGGAATGTTATTTAATGTAAAGGAATGCCTAGAATTAAATGGTGCAGCATGATTCTTTGGAGTCTGCAGCATGCAAGAAAAGAAGTCTCAGTGATCTGCCACTTTATTATATTATTATTTATTATTATTAGAACTGACTGTAACCAATGATTATTCAAAATTGACTATTTTTAAGACTTTGAAACTGGGTTAAAAACACATAAGGTGACAGTGAATTTGAACTGCAAGTTGCAATACACTGTAAATGACCACTAATGGGAAATTTAACCACCAATAAGCACGTGAAAACATAATTTCTCAATAGTTTCGTTACATTAAGTGCAAAAGTAAAAATATATTTAGGCTGTTATATGTAATATATGCGGTAAAATGCATATATTAAATTAAAAAAATGATATATATGCACACACCTATTATGTACAATAAACATACTGTGCTGTGCACCAGTTTTGTTTAAATATATTAGAGGAAAGACATTTTATAAGCATTCATTATCAATTTTAAGGTGCTGTTAGGACGCATCTTCACAGTAGATGGCGGTGATGCGCAAAACAAAGCTTGACGCCACCAGCAATTCAGCAAAGAGAAGAAAACTGCGGAAGTTTGCACCACCATACTGTAGATATCATATATGGTTAGACAGCAATATGTTGAGTCAGCTGCGTAATTCACAAGCTTCCATCTTGCGTCATAAAAGTTACTCTGTTTCTTCCGATATTGGAAAACAAAAACAAAAAAAACGAACGCAACTTTTTTTTTTTAGTGGGTATAAAAAAAAGGGAAGGAATTAATCTTTTCCCGATTAATAATTGGGAATTCAACCACGGAAAACTACCTTTAATTCGTTTATCCCCCGATATGGATTTAGTCAACAGAAGTCGGGAAAAAAATACGGCAAATATTTGTTTTCTGTTGCTTTTGACGCATATCATATCTAGCACAGCGTTCGCGCATGCGCGCGCTCTCATATACGTTCTCTGAAGTGACAGTCAATCACAGCGAAGTTTCTTTTTTTTAAGTTAACAACATTTTAAACTTTCTGGATGTGCCGTCCAATGGATATCCACGATAACACTATATTTTATGTTTTTTCGCGGCTCGGGAGTGAAAACACACCGGTAAAGGAAAACGATTTGTTTGGCGTGCTTCTCTGTTTGTTTTTGTATGTAATCGTCTTTTTGTGCGCTTTAAAGCAGGATCTAAATTGCTTAAATTACGTCAGCGCCAATTTTGTCACTTTTGGTGGATTACATGGACCAGAAAAGTCCACAAAAGAAGGATTCCCCCCCCCCCCCCCCCCCCCCCCCCCCCGCTACATTTGGCTGCTTATGACTGCTGTCCGTCCACCTGCACAGAAAAAGTCTTTGATAGAGGTAAGAAATGCTGCCTTTTTAAAAAACTACATATTCCACTAAATGTATATTTTTTTCTGGAAACCCCACAAAACCCCAATTGTACTCAATGAAGTTTTCAAAATATTAGGTGCATCGTACTTGTAGGCAAGGCAAATTTATTTATATAGCACAATTCAACACAAGGCAATTCAAAGTGCTTTACATCACATGAAGACCATAAAAATCACATTTAAATCAACACAACGTAGAAAATCCAAGACAAAAGATCACATTTAATCACAGAATAAAAATAAATAAATATAACAAAAATAAAAATAAAACAAAAACTACTACTACTAATAATAATTGAAATCAGCAATGGAGATAAGCACAAGAGGAATAGAAAGCAGATAGCTTGAAATACATAGACAGTTATGGATATGCAGTGCTAAACAAAAGCGTTTTTAGCCCTGATTTAAAGGAGCTAACAGTTTGAGCATACTTCAGACGTTCGGGTAACTTGTTCCAGAGGTGAGGAGCATAATAACTAAATGCTGCCTCACCCTGCTTGGTTCTTGTTCTTGGAACATGCAGAAGACCGGTTCCAGACGACCTTAGGGGTCTAGATGTCTCATAGGAATCTAACAAGTCAAGCATGTATTTTGGTCCAAGGCCATTAAGTGTTTTGTAGACGAGCAGTAGTATTTTATAGTCTATCCTTTGACTCACTGGAAGCCAGTGTAGCGATTTCAAAACCGGTGTAATGTGGTCCAGCTTCCTTGTATTTGTGAGGACTCTGGCTGCAGCATTCTGTACTAGCTGCAGCTTCCTGACTGATTTTTTATCAAGACCTGTAAATATACAGTTGCAGTAGTCCAATCTGCTGAAAATGAATGCATGCATAAGTTTTTCCATGTCTTGTTGAGTCAGAAGCCCCTTAATTCTGGTTATATTTTTTAGGTGGTAATAAGCGGATTTAGTGACTGACTTTAGATGGCTATCAAATTTTAGGTCTGAGTCAATAATTACGCCAAGGTTTCTGACTTGATTTGTAACTGTAAGTGACATTGTACTAAGTTGGCTGCTTATCTTTGACCTTTCCTTTTTTGGCCCAAAAATGATCACCTCTTTCTTCTCCACATTTAACTGGAGAAAATTCTGGCACATCCATTCATTGATTTGATGAATGCATTTACTCAGGGAGACTAAGGGACTATAATCATGTGGGGACACAGAAATGTACAGTTGTGTGTCATCTGCATATGCGTGATAGGAGATGTCATACTGTTCCATTATCTGAGCTAACGGAAGCATATACTGGACTGTCTCAGAAAATTAGAATACACAATATTCTAATTTTTTGAGACAGTCCTGTGTATATATACAGGACTGTCTCAGGAAATTAGAATACACAATATTCTAATTTCCTGAGAAGAATGGTCCAAGAATTGACCCTTGAGGGACTCCACACGTGAATTTGGTTCGTTCTGACTGATAGTTTCCGATTGACAAAAAGAAATCCCTATCATGTAAATAGGATGTGAACCATTGAAGAATAGTGTCAGTAAGCCCTACCCACTGTTCCAATCTGCTGAGTAGTATGTTGTGATCAACCATGTCAAATGCGGCGCTGAGATCCAATAGTAGCAGAAAAGATGATTTGCCTGCATCGGTATTCCGACAAATATCATTTAGGACTTTGATAAGCACGGTCTCGGTGCTGTGTTGTGGCCGAAATCCAGACTGAAATGAGTTAAAAAGATTGTTTTGCATCATAAAAGTCTGGATCTGTTCAAACACAACCCTTTCGATAATTTTCCCCAGGAATGTCAGATTGTATCGTGGTCTATTGTAGCCTGAAGACAATTGTCATGACTGGTCAGTAGAGCCTTCAAATTAGGTGAAGATGACCCCCACCCCCCAACCGGGGTACCAAATGAAGTGTCTCAAATGGTCAAAATATTAGGTGCACCCTGGACCTAGTTTATGTGGTTAGTCTATCATAGCAGATAGACAAATGTCATGTGTATCCGGAGTGCCTCGCCCTCCAACAACCCCCAAGTGTACATAATAAAATGGTTAATGGTCAAAATAAAAGGTACATCCACAGTCCTGTTTTGTCTATGTAGACATTGCCAATCAGTACTAGTCATCCCCCACCCCACCACCATTATATTGTTTCACTAACTTTGTGCAGCTGTCTTTTCGACTCAGGAAAGTCTAATGGCTACTGTTTTGACAAGGTGCACATAATCTATATTTGCCAGTAGACTCCCATTTCAGATGTATCTGTTGAATAGACATGTGCTGATTACCGGTTTCAAGGTATACTGTTGTATGAAAACGTCAAGGTTTCAAAACCGCAAAAATTTTCTGTCATACCGTCCCTAGGGTATTAGCTATTTTTTATGTCCCAAAATGCATGGCGAAATCCCCCACTTGCAGCTGTAAGGCTCAACCCTCCCCCACCGGTTGTTGCTTAGTGTCAGTGAGTCAGCTGTGCTACACTATAGCTGGAGGAGGTGAAACTCCTGAACTTTTCTCCCCATTGAAGAAAACGACTTCGCTGGTATGGGAATACTTCGGCTATAAAAAAGTTACAGAAAGCCGCGTCTTAGAGGAGGAGGGCCAACCGACATGTAAAACATGTTTGCGGAGGGTGGCTGCCGAAGAGGCAATACCTCCAATATGATTTCGCATTTATACAAAATTAAAGGTTATTAAACACCTTCATGAATGTTTCCCACCAGCTACGAGAGTTAACTCCAGCTTTTTTAGTGTGTCAAGCGGCGGTGAAACATGGTGCTTTTTCTCTCTCTGGACATTGTCTGTGTTGAGAAAGAGAGTGTGTGTATATAATGTAAACGTGATACGAGTCATACACACATGCTTTTTATGGAAAATAATTATATTTGTTCTGATAATGGGTGTGACAAAATATCGAAATCGTGATTTATCGTGATACTTTGTATCCCAAAAGGATATCGATATGCTCCTGTCAAGAAAATCGAGATATCGTTTTAAAAAGGTGTCAAGGTTTAAAGAAAAAAAAAAAAAGGAACCATCAAGTTCCTATTAAAATCTTCCATCATAATCGTGTCTCAGTTAACTCTAAGGCTGCCATTGACGGTGCTTGACGCCCAATCCACTTAGACTGGGAACGTTCGAAACCAGAGCATTCACAGTCATTCGGTCAGATTTTTGGGGCATTTACAGGTCACTTGCTGTTCATTTTAGGGCATTTATAGGTCATTTCCTGTTGAGTTTGAGTCGCTGCCTATTCATTTGGGTGATTCCCAGGTCATGTCTTGTTTTGTAACTCAAAATAAACAGAAGGTGACCCATAAAATGCCCCAAAATCAACAGGAAGTAACTGAAAATTAACAGGTAAATGATCTTGAATGGCCCAAAATTACCTCATTGTCTGGCATTGGCTGCCACTGACAGCCATAGACGTTCAATCCGTTTGAAGTGGGACGGATGACAGCGAATTAATGAATGTTCATTCGCTGCCACCCTCCCAGTTCAAATGGATTGGACGTCTACTAGTGATAAACTCATTCCAATTCACAACGGAAACTTGTTTTTCTGTTTATTAGTAGTTTGTAGAAAATGCTAGAATGATTTCATGACCAATGTATCGATAATCGTCGGAATATCGTCAGATAATCGTTATCGTGAGCTTTGTATCGCAAATCGTATCGTATCGTGAGGTACCAAGAGGTTCCCACTCCAAGTTCTGATGGTAATAATGTTGATCTATGGCTTTGGGTTTAGGCTCACCTAAAGGACTGCATTTATTTTGATTGTATTTACATATGGCGGAAAACACAGACAAAATTGAAAAAGCAGTTTCTGCTCTTGCACTCCTTTTTAAAACAAACGGCTGTATTTTAAGCTAAAACAACTGTTGTGTTTGATAGAACAATATGTCTATATGCTGTCATAGCAGATTCATGGCGCATGAAGCCCCCGAACTATTTTTAATTTGTCAGTTTTACCCTGAAAACCCCCGTTTACAGACATCGCGCAACCGCTTTTGTTTCAACCCAGCCATAAAACGAAGGTAATTAATTATATTTATTATTCAAAATGTCTGTCGTTTTTAGCTTAGAATCATTAATTGATGTCTCATTTTTCGTTTAAAAAAATAAAAAGACTTTAAAAAAATTATTCACTCGCATATTTTAAACTTTTAAACAAATTATGTCACAATGAAAAAAAAATGGTGTCCGTAAAAAAGTCACGGATATCTACCTCATAACTATTGCTTATTTGTATTTTTTCTGTTACTGTCGCATTTTCTCCGATATGTTAGATGATAAATAATCGATCCAAAGAAAAAAAGTTGGGGAAAAAAAACATTTAAAAGGGTAAATATATGAAAAAGAACATCTCGACCACTCCTTGATGTCTGCGATTTCTGCATCGCGACCCTTATTGTATTACCATGTTTCACCCATAAAATCTCAAAATAATCCAGCTGTGACCATTCACAGCTGTGTCTTGACACTCAGTGATACATGCAACATGGAGTTTTTGGATCGAAACAAAGAAAGTAAGCGATAATATCTCGTTAAAGTCATGGCGTCTGTAATTCTGTTCTCGCGTGCTCTCACCTCCAGATAAGGTTTTGCTGTTTAAAAAACATAAAAAAAAAAAAAAAAGCCCTCCTGTTCAAATTTTTTCTTCCCCCAGAAAATTGAGATTTTAAGCTTTCCAATGATGTATCACACATCCATATCGGATAATTTTGAAAGTTGGCTAAATGTGGGGTGTCACAGCGGAAATTCAAGTCACCTGAGTGTTTTCCGCCATATACTGTGAAACTGTGATATTTTGGCTTAAGGCGACATATGCCTCCTGTTGAAGTGTGCAAAAAGGCTAAAATATAAGGCACATCTTAGGTTTTGAGTCAGGAGTCAGGACAGTGTGCATTATCTACAAATCTGTTTGACTTGGCCTGTTTCTAAATGTTAGCTATTAAAAAAAAAAAAAAAAAAAAATCCCGCCACGGTGCCGGGATTGGTGGCGGGGCGGCGCAGGGTCGGTCGCCAACGGGCATACACTCACAAGGGATTCACATGATTACTGGGTTCTAAATCACAGAGATGATTTGTGTACACTCTACCCCTTTCTATCACTCAGCTTTTAGACTCCCCCACCTTCTTCCCCATCTTTCCCTGGTCAACAGGCCCCCCACATGGTGTCAACCGGAAATACATTTAGCTGACGATAGCACCAACATATTAGGAGTTAGTGTAGTTAGGCATTAAATGTATTTCTTGTTGTTGTGTTTCTTCTCTTTCTTCTGTTGTATTTCTTTTCTTCTGTTCCCCCATAACCCCTTCCTGTTCGCTGTTTTGTCATAATAAATGAGGTATGTTGAATGACCACAAAGGGAGTATGTCAGACTCTCAATGTGAAACATTAAAACTGTTCAGACAGCACATAGACTTCCATTCTCCGTGTCAAACAGCTGAGCAGGACAGGTAAAAAAAAACAAAAAAAACTGACTTTTCCAGCATCTGTTCATTCAGCTTATTCTGGGGAAAAAAACGGGTTAAGGCTCGTTTTCCGTGGTGGATTTACCAATTTTTAATCGGGAAACGATTAATTTCTCTCTCTTTTTTTTTTTTTTTTTTTGTTAACGCCCATTAAAACAAAAAATGGAATGAAGTTAGTTTTCCGTTTTTTATTTTCCAAAATTACAAGAAAAAAACGAATAGCCGGAATGTAAATGGACCTACTCTATAATGTTGTTTAGTGAATGGCCCCGACGCAAAATGGCCGACAAGTGACAATGCCCGTTCTTTGGTTTTCAGCGCGCGTCAGTCATCTAGCTGTGTAGATTACCAATACGTATGTCCAAAGCGTTTCCTGAATAAATTGCGAGATTGAATTCTTAGTCCTGTGGAAGTACAGCGACACAAAACATAAAAAATGTTAAAGGATTTGGTCAGAGAGCGACTAATTGCAGTGGCCGACGAAATATTCGAGCTATTTGGAAATACGATAGTGTCGTACGAGGAGCAACTCAGCCACGCGAAAGTGGAGATTGAACGACAAAGACGACAACTGGAAGCTGTTTGCAAAACTCAAATTGTCGTACGCGTCGAAGGTATGCGAACTAAACATTTACTGAATAGTCACAACAACATTTATCTAATAAGGGCGTACGAAAAGAAAACGTTTTGAAATGCGTTTGCCTTCGCAGACGTCCAGCAGCTAATCGATCGACCGGATCGACCGACACAAATGGGGTGCTCCAATCTGAAAGAAGAGGACCCTTCGCAACTCTCCTTTGTTAAAGAGGAAAAGATGGAAGCTGATGTTACAGAGGAAAAAGTGGAAGCTGATGTTAAAGAGGAAAAGGTGCTGATGGATGACGGGCCACCTGAGTCGTCCAAGCTTCATCATGAGAGTCCAAGTGACACCCATTGTGGAAGACCACCACCAGAACATCTCTTATCTCCACTCTCACACAGAGACGGCATGGAAGAATCCTCAAGTGTCAAAGACAATAAACATCTGAAATGTTCTGCAAAGGATATACATTATGGAAACAAGGAAGCTTCACAAACAGATTTCAATAGACACATAAGGAAAAGAGAAAAAGCAGTTCCCTGCTCAATTTGCGGTAGAAAATTTTCTCTGAAAAACTTGAAACGACACATGAAAAATCACACAGGCGAAATGTCAGTTTCCTGCTCAGTTTGTGGTATAAAATTATCTCAGAAAGAAAATTTAAAACGACACATGAGAAAACACACTGGCGAAAAACCCTATGTTTGCTCCCTTTGCGGCAAAGCGTACTCATGTGGCGAAAGCTTAGCAACACACATGATGACACACTTTAAAAAAAAACCTTATCCTTGCACAATTTGCAGCAGTGGCTTTGCAAAAAGCTGGATTTTGGACAAACACATGAAAAATACACACGGGAGAAAGACCCTTTACTTGTGCCGTTTGCAGTAAAGGATTCATCAAGAAGTCAGATATGGTTCGACACATGAGAATACACACTGGAGAGAGACCTTATAGTTGCTCAGTTTGCAGTAAAACATTCACACAAAGGTCAAAGATGAATGATCACATGAAAGTGCACACAAAAGAAAAACCTTTCCCTTGAGGGAGTTGCGACGCAACGTTTGTTAGTAATACACATCTGCAAACACACATGAGAAAACTACTTCACATGTTCAGTTTGCAATAAAACATTCATTGCGAAGTCAGACATGGTTTGACATGAACAAACACCGGAGAGAGACTATATAGTTGCTCATTTTGCAGTCAAACACTTCAGAGAAAGTCAGATTATACTAGTGAGAGGATGCAAAAGAGAACACTTTTTCTTGTGTGACATATTGAAAAAGAAATCCCATCTCGAAACTATAAAACCCTAGATGCTCAATATGTGGCTGCCAGCCCTCAGGGTTCATATGGAATGGACGTCCATCACAGTCAAAGTCAAGGAAATGTAGTCATTTTAGTATCGTTTATTTCTACTGTTCAAATTTACAGTTTAATATTCATCAGAGTATGTGTTGTGGTAGTTAGCTTATTGCATGTTAAGTATTTCATATTTAAAATAATTACTTGCGTTGAATTTTTAGGGTCTTATTTCTGCACTCTGTTCCAGAGCCCTTTTTCCCTTAAAGAATGCTGTGCAATCAGATGCCACGTGTGTTAGATGTGTTTTACACATAAATAAATCTGCTTGCAATGCAGCCAGTTTTTCAACCTCCACATGTTTTTGTTACTATGTGCGCGTGTGTACTCACAGGCTTGTTTTTAAAGCCATGAATCAACCTGCCCAATCTGGCAACACTGCGTATGTATTAAAGATGCACGATAATATCGGTTACCGATAATTATCGGCCGATAATGGCAATTATGACGTCACACCGATAATAGAGATTTTTAAAAATTAAACAGATAATGCAATCCGATAATTTTATACTTTCTTTAGCCTTCAAATGTGTGCAACCGACACAGTTTTGTCGAATTCTGGGCCGGCACCCCAGCCCCTCCTAAAGGTATTTTTTGTCTAATTAAGTAATTAATTTGTAAGCATTATGAATATTAATATACAATGATTTGATTTTGGAATTTACTAATTGCTCAACTTTGATGTGGAAAAAGTAGTGATAAATTGTATTTTTGCACAGTAACATTTCCTCTTTTTTATAATTTAAATTTGTATATATGTATATCTTTTCAATAGAGTTATCGGCTTGACATTATTGGTTATCGGCTGGAAGGAGGAGGTGATTATTGGTTATCGGTATCGGTTGAAAAATGCATTATCATGCATCACTAGTATGTATGAATTTTTGTGTGCACTCAACTTAGACTTTTTAGCAGAGGTGGGTAGATAAGCCAAACCTTTACTCAAGTAAGAGTAGCGTAACTTCAAAATATTACAAAAGTAAAAGTAGTCATCCAAAAGAAGTAGTCAAGTACAAGTAAAAACGTACTCCGTGAAAAAAAATACAGTACTTAAGTAATAAGTAACTTTGTGACTAAGCTTACCGTGTGATATTTTTTAAACTGGTATATTTTTTTCCCAGTACAACATAATCTACAGTACTTGAACTGTTAATATTATACAGTACTATAATCTATAACATGATCATATTATGGCCACAAAAAAAAAAGTATTCAAACTAGAAAAATGAAACATTACTCGCCCAAAGAGCAAGCGTGCCCTTAGTGTAGAAAGAACACCCCCATGAATTTAAAAGTCTATCAATGTCAAATCGCTGCCAAATAAAAACTAGGAGAAAAATTCAAACAAATCTGCGCTTTCGAGTAATGACGACTATGTCAAAAAGTTTAATTTTTACGGCGCTTTAAAGATGCTACGTGATTAACGGTCTTCACAAATCTACCCAAGTAAAAGTAAAAAGTATGGGGTGGTAAAATTACCCTTAAAAGTACATTATTCTCATAAACTTAAGTAAATGCAACACATTACTAGTACTACCCACATCTGCATATGTGAATGTTTTGTCACACAATGAAAACAAATATTTGCAAAAAAAATTATTTGCAATAAACTGAGCAACGTGTTTTTCTTCATTGTGCATTTATTGGAGGTGTTAGTGATCCAACATGAGTCATGATAACAAACAATCAGAATTAAGTGAATATTAATGCATATTTTTTACATGACCATGAAGGTCCCCCGCCCCAAAACTTTTTTGGGGAATCTGACTGCATACTTTAAAACATTTCGTAGTTGTGTGTATGCATGTGTGCAGATAAACTGCTCTGATGAGCATATCTTCCACTGCAAATGGAACAGCTTTCTTACATATGCACCCTTTGATGGAATGCTGACCTGGAGCAACAAACCCCCCCCCCCCCCCCCCTTGTCGCACAACGAACATCGAAAGCCCCCCCCCCCTCCCCCCCCGTGTGTATAATCATGTGTAATTTTAGTTTCCTTACGAGATCTTCCACCACAAATGGAACAACTAAATGGTTTTTCGCCTATGTGCGTTCTTACATGGGACTCCCTATGTCCCCTTTAAGTGAATGTTTTGTTACAAAATGAGCAACAAAAATGTTTTTCCCCTGAGTGTATTTTCATGTACGCTCTCCAGTTTTGTTAAAAAAAATAAAAATAAATGGCTTGTCGCACTATGAGCAACGAAAAGGTTTCCCCCATTTGTATGTGATTTCCTTTAGAGAAAAACTCGAAGCGCAAATCCAGCCAATGGAAAGGTTTTTCTCATGTGTGATCCCAAATGGGACTTTTGGGAGAATGTTTTATTACACAACGAAAAATAAAAGGTTGTTCTCCTGTTTACGTTCACGTGTTTCCAGATGTCCTTTTCGATAGAATGTCTTATCACGCAATGAGCAAACTAATGGTTTTTCTCTACTATGTGTTCTCGTGTGATTCCAAGTGTGTCTTTTGACAAAATGCTTAATTACACAACGAGCATACGAAAGATTTTACTTCTACGTGTGCTCTCTTATGTGATTCCATGGTTATCGTATGCAGGGCCGGCCTTGGCCATTTGGGGGCCCTAAGCAAAATAATGCAAAAGGGGCCCATATTTTTGGCCCTCAATTTCGTCACAGTGTACTGTGAAACCCATACATGCAATCCAACCCATACGTCCAAATTTTGTATATTAATCAGATTTTGTTGCACTGCATACTTCAAACTTCTCACCCCAAATGACTGTAAGTACTTACAGTAGATAACGCCAAACCTTTTTCTAAAAGAGGAAAGAAAGAAGTTAAGGAAGAACTTTTATTTTTTTAAGCTTGTAATCAAGTCTCAAAACTCACAAAAGTCAAATAAAGCAAACTGTCGTAAACAAAATAGAATACAAATGAAACAATTGCCAGATTGGGGGCCCCCTAGTGGTTAGGGGCCCTAAGCAGCTGCATAGTCTGCGTATAGGCTGGGCCGGCTCGGATCGTATGATGGAATGTTTGACCACTGGTTGCACAGCTAAAACTATTTTCTTCTGTGTTTCATCATGTGTGTTTTCAAACTTTGCCTAAAAAAAGTTTTTCTGCACAATGAGCAACTAAAGGGTTTTTTCCCCAGTGTGTGTTCGCATGTTTTACCATGCAGTCTTTTAAGGTAAACGCTTGTCCTAGACACTGATCCGTTGCTTCGTCAGAATGCTACGTTAACTTGTGATTTCGCATATATGGAGCGCTAGATGCCTAATGTGCGCTGTGAATACACCGGGGGCGAACATAATCACTTTTTTGCCCATTTTGTGTCAGTGATATTACTTGGAGATGGCTGTAAGTTGTCCAATTGTCAACCGATTTTCTTATGGCTTTCCCCCCCCCCATATACGACAGACGCAGTAAATTATACTTCAAATAAATGTTTTTTCTTTTTTGTAGATATATCATGATTTGCTGAGTTAACAGTACTTTAGTAAATGAAAACCCTGTGCTTAGGTTTTGTTGAAAAATCCGCCAGAGAAGTCTACTGCTTTAAAATGGCCGCTGCTTAATAACGTCGCTGTGATAGTTTCTGTCTAGCGCTCTATATATTTGATATCTATGCACCAACTTTTCTTCATGTTTCACGGCAGTTTGTAAACTCTACGCTCAATACTGCCACCCACTACCCACTGATCCGTTTAAAAAAAAAAAAAAAAAAATCCTACGCAGGTCATCTAGTCCTGTTCAACAAAAATGAATACAATTTATGCAGATTCATCTTTTTGGATACATTTTAATTTTCTACTCATTTTAAATTTTATAATCACACGTTTATTACCAGCACCAGAAAATATAATTTTCCTTATAACCTTTGTAGTATTCCGTGTTCACTATGCTATTTCATGTTTGTACTTTACGTCTAAATCCTGTTTTAATTACATTTTGTTACACACTTTACAGACTAACAATTGCTTAATTTATTCAACACTAACCTTCTAGTCTATGACCTGTTAGTAAATTAACAAGAGTATGATGTTTAGTTTCCTCTTGCAAACAGCATTTACAACTTTTCAAAAGAATACAATACATGGTCAGATTCAGAAATTGCTTTCACAATACTGTCAACATTTTTCCTTTCCTTTTGCCGTGTGCAGCCAAACTGTTCCTCTGAAAACAGCTTATACCACAAACTGAGCATCTATAAGTTTTTTTCTCCTGTATGCACTCGCATGTGCACTTTCCAGTTTTGCTTAAAAAAGAATGACTTGCTGCACAATGAGCAACTAAAGGGTTTTACTCCTGTGTGTATAACCATGTGTGTTTTCATTGAGTCTTTTCGATTGAACGTTGAACCGCAAACTGTACAACGGAAGGGTTTTTCTTTCCTGTGTGTTCTCATGTGTGATCTTAGCTGACGTTTTACACAGAAAGTTTCATTACACACAGAGCAAGCTAGAAATTTGTGTCTCGTCATGTGTTTAACCATGCTGCCTTTTTTAGTAAATGCTTGACCACAACCTGAGCAAATAAATGTTTTTTCTTCCTCATGGAGTATCTCGTGTTCTACCATGTTTGGCTTTTGTGTAAATATTTTACAACTAGTTGAGCAGCTGAAATGTTCGTTATTTCTTTGATGAGTTCCATAAGTTTGTGAAGTTTTCTTGTTCAGTGTTGTGTCTTCAAAGGAACTCAACTGTGCATTGCCTCCCTCACTGTTGCTTCCCAAAGTTTCTTCTATGATCTTACTATCTGACGGTGGAGTAAAATGGATATTTTGTGTTCTTTTTCCACAGTGTTCTATGCTTGTACTTTGATGGTGATACTGTGAGCACTCAGGGGTTTCGTATGCATCATCTGTCTTCACAGAGATGCAAGCCAGTGGCATTCTATTGACATCAGCCTCCTCCTCTTCCTCCTTGATATTATGGGCCTGAATCGGTCCTTCTTCAACATTTTGATTCTCTTGCTGCAAACTGGAGCTCGTCAACTGCGGTAGAGGTAAGGTAGGTTCTTCCCGACGAACAACCATCTGCTGGGGACCTGTATGACAGCACAGTACATGAGTACAGTAACTGGTTAGCTCCAAAAAGGGTTAATGCGTTTTGGTTGTACTTGGGGTGGCATTTCTATGACACCAAAAAGAGGACACTTTGCGGTACTTAGGCCATGTCCACACGTAGCAGGGTATTTGGCAAAAAGATATTTTTCTGCGGTTTGGCCTATCATCCACACGCACATTTAAAAACCAGGGTCCTTATGAACGATGGGGAAAGTGAAGAAGTGCGAATTCTGCGTTTGTGGCGCCATCATGTGGACATTGATAACCGAAGATTTAACTGGAAACGTCACTGACTGCGACAACCTTTGTCCTCACGTTACACATTAAACCAAGGTTTACATTTGGACAGTTGTTAATCTTACTTTAAAAAAGTAATTAATTACAGTTACAAATTACTTCTCCCAAAAAGTAATTGCGTTAGTAACTCAATTACCTGAATGTAAGAGTAATTAGTTACTTAGAAAAGCTAACTGGTGATAATTTTCATGCTTTTTTTGTTTTGTTTTTTTTGAGGAAAAAAAAAACGGGTCACACAATGTGAAGTTTAATGGGTTTTTGGGACAATTGGGCCTAGCCCAATTCTTTACCCTAAACTTAACTAGACTCAGGGGTATTGCGGATATTGCGATAAAGTAATCTTTGCTATGTGTATAAGTCATTTAATGTTGTGAATCAACCATTAAAGTTGTTAAAATTGCTCCCGTTATTGCATTAGTTCCCCTCTGTCTACTTTCGACATGTGTAAGTTTTAAAACTGTTTCATTGTTTAAAGATTTAAGTCAAGATTTTTTGCCGACTTGTGTTTTTATCTAAAATGCTCATAAGTTTGCTAGGAAGTTTCTCTACAACAGAGCCTTTCTGAGAGGTCAACTGCTTTAAGATGGCGGCTGCTTACTAATGCATCTAGTTCTTTATACAGTGCCCTCCATAATTATTGGCACCCCTGGTTAAGATGTGTTTTTTAGCTTCAAATATATATATTTTTTATTCGAATAATATGGGACCTTAATGGAAAAAAAAGAGAAAAATCCAGCCTTCAATACAAGTGCATTTATTCAGTAAGGGAAAAAATCCCACATAAAGAAAAAAATATTTGACATCAAATAATGTGTGTCACAATTATTAGCACCCCTGGTGTTAATACTGTGTACAACCCCCTTTTGCCAACAAAACAAGGTCTGGGGACTGAGATGCCCATGGGAGGAGCTGGATTTTGTGTCTGGTGAACCATTTCTATGTAGATTTGGCCATATGTTTAGGGTCATTGTCTTGCTGAAAGACCCAGTGACGACCCATCTTCAGCTTTCAGGGAGAGGGCAACAGATTTTGATTTAAAATGTCTTGGTATTTCAAAGCATTCATGATACCATGCACCCTAACAAGGTTCCCAGGGCCTTTGGAAGCGAAAGAGCCCCACAGCATCACTGACCCAACCCCATACTTCACAGTGGGTATGAGGTGCTTTTCAGCATGCGCATCTTTCGTGGCACGCCAGACCCACTTAGAGTGTTTGTTGCCAAAAAACTCAAACTTGGTCTCATCTGACCAAAGCACACGGTCCCAGGCTTCAACTGGGACCGTGTATTAACACCAGGGGTGCTAATAATTGTGACACATATTATTTGATGTCAAATAATTATGTCTTTATGTGGGATCCCCCCCCCCCCCCCCCCCCCCCACTGAATAAATGCACTTGAAGGTTGGATTTTTCTTTTTTTCCATTAAGGTCCCATATTATTTGAATTTAAAAAAAAAATGTATTAGAAGATAAAAAACACATCTTAACCAGGGGTGCCAATAATTATGGAGGGCACTGTACATGTTGCTAATGCCGCCGTGTCTGTCATTTGCATTTGTTCTATATTATGTGACATCTACCGTAGCGTCGTGTGGGCGCAGTTTGTAGGCTATCGGCTACAGTCAGGTAATATTGGAGCCACCTAGCATCGGGTTTGCAACGCCGTTACAACTCCCTTGCCTCCTCCCCACTCCCGCTCTGCTCTCTCGTCTCTGTGAGTCTGTCTTTCTCAGACTTTTTTCGCGTCATTCAACCAACATAGTAACGCAAAGTAACGCACGACTTTCCCGCCTCAGTAACGGTAACGGCGTTGCCAAGATGAGAAAAGTAATTAATTAGATTACTCACTGCTGAAAAAAATAACACAGTTAGTAACACCGTTATATTCTAACGCCGTTATTAACAACACTGCATTTGGAGTCAATTAAACGCGCTTTTTTGCTTCAATTTTTTCACAAACTATTGCTGTGCTTCTTATTGAAGAATTGGTTTTATGGACCATTATTTTTATTGTTATGAATGTACTTAAAAATGAATGAAAGCGGTTGGCTGTGGAAGGTTTTTTTTTTTTTTTTTTTTTAAACAAACGCAATTTTTCCCCGACGCATTAGGGCAGAATCCTCGTTTTTTTTTTTTTTTTTTTAAACCCTGCTAGGTGTAGACATGGCCTTAGTGAGAAAGAATGTAACATTTAGCTCGCAAGCGTACTCCCCACAGCAATGCAATTTTCCAAATGTATTAATTTCCCGTACTAATGATCCTTTCAAGGGTCTTGTGGGTGCTAGAGCCTATCCCAGCTGTATTCTCAAAAAAAAAAAGGTGGACTGAAGTGCTGGCCAGTCACATACATGTAGCATATCTGACGTTAAGGTATAATAACTCTAAATTCCGATTCCGAACATTGGCTACCTGTAGCTGCTTAATGCAATGCACTCACGAAAATACTGGAGTGTGATGCCTTCAGGTCCAACTTTCTTTTTTAATTCAAAACACATTTTACTTCCTTATTAAATATACATCCTTTTTAATATTCATTTAAGTTTTATCAACAGACCTTCCACTCGTAAGACAATTTGAGTGTTGCAAACAGCTTCCGATTGACGTCGTATTCTCTCGTTCTCCTCTCTCACGCGACAAAGTTGCTCCTCGTACGACGCTATGGTTCTTTCAAACAGTCCGAATATTTCTTCAGCGGCCGCAATTAGTCGCTCCTTCACCAACACCTTTAACATTTTGTACGTAATTTTAAAAAAAAATCACAGGAACAATAGGACCTTGTACGCCAGTGCCGATAAATGCACAAACTTCCGCCTCTTCTTGTTGCTTCTTCTTCGTGTTTAGCCGCGATTTGTAAATTGTATTCGCTTTACTGCCACCTATTGGAATGCAACTACTACTGCTTCGGCAATCTAAATTTACGAAATAATGAAGCTGAAACGTTGTTTTCTCTTGTACTGTACTTTTAATGTTGTATTCATGAAACATGTATACAAGGTAGAAAATTATCACGGATGTTTTACCATAAGCTTTTTTTTTTATACCAAACACCCAATGTTTGCTCAAACAATAACATCTCTCAAGACATCTAATACAAAAAACACATGGTCTGTTTTAGATGCTGCAATATTGCAGTACACTACTGTAAGACATGATCTCCATCTTTGTCATGAGTCCTCAAGTGTACAGATAAACTTCTTCGATGCGCATAGCTGTTGTCACAAACGGAACATCTAAAAGGTTTTTCTCCTGTGTGTATTCTCATATGTGAGTTCAAATATGACCTTTGTTTGAATGTCTTACTACATACTGAACAAACAAAACGTTTTTCCTCCGTGTGTGTCATAATGTGTGCTCTTAAGCTTTGACTAAAAATAAATGTTTTGCCACAAACTGAGCAACTAAAGAGCTTTTCTCCCGTATGTATCCTCATGTGTGATTTCATATAGTCTTTTCGAGAAAATGCGGAACCACAAACTGAGCAAAGGAATGGCTTGTTTCCGTTGTGTGTTCTCATGTGAGATTCCAGATGTGCCTTTTGTTTGAAAGTTCGACTACACAACGAGCAAACAAAAGGTTTTTCTCCTGTATGGGATATCATATGCAAATCCATGCTTGACTTTAGAAAGAATGTTTTACCACAAGTTGAACAACTAAATGGTTTTTCCCCGGTGTGTTTTGTCATGTGTGTTCTCAAGCTTTGCTTAACAAAGAACGTTTTACTACATAGTGAGCAACTAAAGGGTTTTTC
Source organism: Corythoichthys intestinalis (assembly GCF_030265065.1). NCBI lineage: Eukaryota > Metazoa > Chordata > Actinopteri > Syngnathiformes > Syngnathidae > Corythoichthys > Corythoichthys intestinalis. The sequence continues at coordinate 22,993,895 of NC_080414.1, read as the reverse complement.
TCCCGTGTGTGTTTTCATGTGTTTTACCATACCATCTTTTAAAGTGAATGCTTTATTGCAAACTGAGCAACTAAAGGGTTTTTCTCCGCTATGGATTCTCATATGTGCTACCATGTTTGGCTTTCTAGTAAACAATTTACCACATATTGAGCAGCTGAAATCTTGAAATGTCTGACGTTTCTTGGAAGTTTTCTCCCTTTTAGACCATCCTAACAGTTTCTTAACACGTTCACAGTCTTTGTTGTTCCTCAAAGGTTCTTCCATATCATCACTGTCTGACAGTGGAGCTAACAGGTGGTTTGATGGTGGTCCTCCACAGTGGTCTCCACTAGGACTTGGACAATGAAGCTCTGAAAACTCAGGTGGTTCGTATTCATCAATGTCACTCTTCATACAGACGCAAGTCAGTGGCAGCTCACTGACATCAAACTCCTCCTCTTCCACTTTAACATAGAGGAGTTCTGGATCCTCCTCTTCCCTCTTCATGTAGTTCAGCTGTGCGGTCCCCTCTTCTTTAAAATGGGGGGCTTGAAGAGGAAGTTCCCCCTGAAGGACTTTAATACAAAGAAAAAAATCCACGAACAAATATGGTAAGAGTTGCCAACATTAAAGCTATTTTAACTGTTTTTGTTACCCTCACAGTCTTTGTTGCTTACCGCAGTTTTCTCCCATGTTATCGCTGCCTGACAGCGAACCGAGAAGTCTGTCTGCTGGTGGTCCTCCATACTGGTGTCCACTTGGAAAATGAAGATAACGGGTTTTGTCTTCATGCTTCATTAAGACATCAATCAGATGAGGTATTCAATCTGTTCCTTTTCAATTTACATGAGCTGGGTATCTTCACACTGCAGTGAAAAGGTCGGAGAATCAGGCAAGAGCAAAGACTAGCAATTATCTGATTGCAGGACCACAATAAATTATCAGGAGCATTACACAAGAGCAAAAATACAAACATTTTCATGCTTTAAAAGATTACTTCACTGTCACATGCCTGGCTCAAAGCACATGACATAAATGTTGGAGGCCAATCCAATGGCAAAGGTTTATTGAAACCAAGACTTGGGAAAACAAAGTACTGTAATGTGTATGTGCGAGTATGTGTGCTTATTTGTGTCTGCAAAAGTGAGGTATCTGAAAAGAATATCCAAAACCAACAAAGGAGCTAAACCAATACATGTGTATTTGGACGGGAGATCACTTTTATATGTGATTGGAAGGCCAAGTAAACCCAGGGACAACTTTCCTTAGTGCACTCAATATTTTTATTTACGTTTGCATAATATATCATATTCACATATGCATGCTTTACTCTTAAGTAGTCGCTTGACGGTAAATTAACTTACTTCGACAATAACATGAAATGTAAATGTAACTGGGTAGCACGTCAAAAGGTATACTATATGTTTGTCTTACCTCATAAAACTGACATCATTACGTTTTGCACGGCCTTATTGGGTAAATGTAAGTTATTCGGTCTAGTTTAGTTAAGAACCTTCGACCCGTCACATATACCCATTTTGAGTGTTTGAAGTGGGCGCTTCCAATTGTCGTCGGGGTCGTTCCTCCATTTACGAAAATATTGTTGTTTCCCAAAAGATACAACAGTGGATGTCACAATTAAACGTTTTCTTACCAGCAATTTTTATGTTCAACGTCCGCGACACACAGTCATTTGCTAAATTTGCTAAGCATATGCTTTTCTTCTTCGCAATAAACTGATGCTTTGAAACTACCACGGTGAGTCACTGCCGCCACTTGGTGATATGCAAAATGGTATGCAGTTTCTATAATTATTTATTTATTTATTTATTTGGGTGGTCATTTTGGTCAGAAAATGAACTCACGAAAAATAAGCACAGAGTAAAACATCACATTAAAAATTAGAAATTTGTTTTAGACCTTGATGGTGGTGTTTGTTTTCTCCAAATGTTTGTGTTTGTCTGCAAGCGTTTTCTGAATGAGCCCCATGTCATATGTAAACATTTGGGTATATGGAAATTGCTGTTTAATCTCATCTTTGAACCTATTCATTTCTTTTCACTTGCAAAGCAAAGACCTGGAGGGCTTTAAAAACTAGTACAAATGTCTATGACTCGGATAAAAAAATTCTTACCAACATTTATCTTTTTTCACCCTCCACATGTCCATAAGCTTTCAAGGACTTCTTACAAGTAATCACATTAACAGGTTTGCACAAGAATACAACTGCAGTACAAATAATGCGCAAAGATGCAGTGAATTACTGTAAAACAGTATTTTCTATCGTTTTCATTTGTCAAAGTATTTCAATATTTCCACCACAAATGGAAGAGCTAAAGGGGTTTTCTCCTGTAGGTGTTCTCATGTGTGTCCATGTGATTCCAATTGTGACTTTTGTTAGAATGCTTTATGGCACACTAAGCAACCTATAGGTTTCTCTTCTGTGTGGGTGTTATCAAGAACTAATAGAGGAATGTTTGGACTTTCTTGAACTACTTTTGAACTATACTTTTCTCTTACACCCAGTTTGTCTCTTTTATTTTATATACCAAAATCTGAGATAAAAATATTATGTCTATTATTTAAAAAAAAAAGTAGTCTTTGTAATATAAATCAATTTACAGTAATTTGTCCTTTTGCATCACTGCAAATGACAAAAGTTCCAACACTCCAGATGTCAGTGGCTCATGTGTTACTTATATAATTATTTTGACAAAGTATATTTTTTTTCCAGTAGATTTTATTTGAAACCCTGTATGGACCCCTGTCAGTCTGCAGCCTATACGTCCTGAATGATCTGTGGGTGAAAGCGATCAAAAGAGAAATTGGTCAGACAGATTCACATGCTTCTCCTCAATAAGAGACCAAGTTTAGTATGGGTGTGCTTACAGAGTAAATCCAGTCATGGAAAGAAGAGACTCTGGTGAAGACGGTGGGTTTGGAAAGTTGGTTGCACCTCCCGGATGGGCCGTAGCTAACCACCCCGTGGATCCTCCATTCTCCGTCGGTATAGCAGTTTAGGGGTCCCCCAGAGTCGCCCTGTTGGGACACCCACAATCATGCCACAATGAGTGGTGTGAAGGAAGTGGGATAGAGTGTGGAGGGTTCTGCCACACCTGACAACCAGAAACGACTCCATCGCCACCGGCGCACAGCATGCTTCTCAGGGCGATGCCTCCCCACCAGTCCTGCTGGGAACATACTGCGTGCTCCACCACTTTGATGGGGGACACTTGCAGGATGTCAGGGGTCATGCTTGATGCTTCATCTGGCCAAATGCAGGAATCGGTGCAGTTAGATCAGTCTTTCACTTAGTGATGGGCGATACCAGTGATTTTGGATTCGATCCGATACCAAGTAATACCAAGGCCAAATATTGCAATCCTGATCCGATATCGATACCGGTTCATATTTTATATATCTATATCTATATATCTATATATATATAGATATATAGATATAGATATATGTGTATATACAACCCTGCAGAGTTGTCAGCCATTCTGATGATATCTAATGTACAACAACAGCAAGCACTCAAAAACTAATAAAAGTCTCTTTGTGTCAAATATGCATTGCAATGGAAAAACTGCTGCTTTTAATAACTAGCAAAGCAGTTCCCCTACAAACTCACAAACCAATCCATCAACAACAAAATCTGATTAGTCAGTCTCACTCTTTAAACATGACCCTTAAATTCATATGCACAGAACATTTCCCTGCTACACGTGGTATTTGATCACATTTTAATCTACCTAAGTTAAATATTTTGAATCTAATTAAAGAAGGAATTAATAGTAGCATGTTACCGCCCTTTAATGATAGATCATTAAAAACAAATCCTATACACAATAGTCACTTGCAATTAAAAAAAAAAAAAAAGAAAGGAATAATAGCTAATGTTAGAAATACAGTAAGGGGAGATGTGTGTATTTAAAATGTTAAGTAATAATTCATATATTTTTTAAACCCAACTTGCTTGCTAGTAGTTCACTTGACTATCCTATGGAATGTGACGTGGGCTGATTTGTCCTCATTGTATCAAAAACTAATTAAATGGAGAGTCACATTTAGGTTACAGTAATACTTCACTGTTAAATATGTCACTATGGTCATTTTACTTTTTTTATATAATGCGGTATGAACTTTGCTTTTCACAAACAAGATGTAGCTATAACTTTCCATTACAAAGCATATTCAATAGTGCTGCAAAGTTCTTTTTATGTGAGATGACAAAAACGCCATATTTATCGTTTCATATTGCACATCAGCCACTAATGCTTATATCGTCTCTGATGATCTATTAGCACCTACGTTACCTGGATAACTCCTGCCTTTCGCAATCGCCCCTTCTAAAATACTTTGCTTTGCTTCGGCGGCGTGCTCTTGTCTTTTCTCGTGTCCTTCTCGGCTTGAGCGGCATGTTTTTCATTTAATTCGTCGTGTGCTTCGGGATGCATGTTTCTTAAGTGTTTCGTGAGGCTTTTGGTATAACCAGAATATCTGACAGTTTCGGCACAAACTGTGCACTTAGCCTCGTTGCTATTTATTAAAATGAATTATGTCCAAACCAGACTTCTTTGACAATCCGTCGTCGATGCACAGCCATGCTACCAGGTTGGTAGTATTAGCTTTCAAATGTTTGTTTGGTGTGACTGTGTTGGTGCCTCGTGAGAGGGGCGGAGGAAAAGCATGCTGATCGACATATGATAGGGACGTAAATGGGGGCGGGAGCAGACACCGGTGCTCTGCTTACTTACAGTATGTGCGTGCACTGCTTACGTGCTTGTAGAACACGAAAGGCAAAAGTCGTACAAAAAGTGCACAAAAATATACCCAAAAAACAGACAAAGAAAATATAATATATTTATTCCAAATATCGATACTTTTGCTTGGGGATCAATACCTAAAACTTAACGCGCTGGATCAAAATATTGATATTTTGGTATCGATCCGCCCATCCTTACTTTCAATGAAGATATTTAAAAGTATGCGGAGAAAGTCCTCCTTTTTACTTTGCGCTTCAAACTTCGTGCCCTCAGTCCATCGTGGATTTTTTTTTTCAATTAAAATAAATAAATAAATGCAGTATTTTATAGAGCTGTCCCTATCCGATCACGTAATCTCTCACTCTTGCTCCTGCCGCTTTTCTTGGTCAGGCAGTGCACTGGAGTTGCTTATTAAAGTTAATGATGATTGACAGACGTTAAGGTTCGATCTTGCCAGAGACGCTTGGATCTCGAATCTTCAAAGAGCCGCATCCATCAATCAATGTTAAACTTCTTAAACAGTTGCTGTGGCAACTCATCGTAAGTGAGCAGCTTGAGTTGATTTTAGTGGGCTCACTAAATGAAGCATTGAATAAAGCCAAGCATGTTTCTAGTTTATTCTCGTTTAAAAGTAATTCAGTGGGACAATAACATGTTTAAAAGTTATCATAATTATTACATTTGAAGTGCTTACAAACCACTTATTAAAACGTAATATATATACATTTCTTATATGTATCTCTTTCCAATGCTAAATCTAAATAAATAAATTGAGGAGGGTAGGGGTGAGGGGCGCTGCTTTGCATTTTTTCACTTATCGTGGCAGGTTCTGGTCCCCGTTAACCGCGAAAAACGAGGGATCACTGTAATGTATTTGCTTTCTGGTGTTAATTTGTTTTCTATTTAACTTTCATTTCAGTTTCATTGTTTTATATCATTTTGATTGAATTTTACAGTATTCAAATCTGTTTCTTTAGCATTTCATTTTCATGGTATTTTAGTTCAATTCAGTTTTGAACTTCATTTGTGACATTATATCAGATTTATTTTACATTGTATTATTTCATTTTTAAATTTCATTTCCTTAAAAAGATTTCATATTTTATTTTTTTTCTAGTATTTGTTTTTATTCATTTCAATTAAATTTGATTCCATCCAAGTTTTTAAATTTCAATTTTATTCTCATCTTAATTTAACTATTTTATTTGGGTTTCCTTTAAAATTTTCTTGACTTACAGTCCATGATCCCCCAGCCGGTGATGTAACAGGTGAAGTTGTGAGGCAGCATTTCTCCTGCCCTGGGCAGGTTACCGATAGCGACAAAGCCGTTATGATAAACAGGCTTGGCCAGCCTCAGGATAGCAATGTCATTTCTAATGGAGAAGCAAACATATCCACATTAAAATTATGGATTAAGGGGCTCGATGCAACTGGATGGATTTGAACAATACCCAATGCCAAGGTTGCCCGTCCACTGGGGATGCATGTGAATCTTTTCAACCTGAATGAACTGCTCGCTCCCCTCGTATTCATACAGGTTGTATTCTCCTACCACTACACGGTACTGGCTGACATCCTTACTAAAATGCATGTAACAACACAGTACATCAGCAAAAATGTTGGTTCCAACAGAATGGCATGTGTTTTGTGGTTTTGAAAGTAAAACCAAACCTGAGAATACAGTGAGCTGCCGTCAGGATGTAAAAAGCACTCACGAGGGAGCCTCCACAGATGTGACTAAATGAACCTTGGTTGTAGGAATCTAGCTGCAGGGAAGCCTAGAAGAAAATGGCAAATTAAGCAGTTTTATGACGAATTTTAGGGTGTTGGGGCTCACCTGCCATTTCCAGGTGTTTGGTTTGGCATTACTACCTCCAATGACTCTCTGGTTGTTCACGTAGTGGTTGAAAGGTACCTCAGCACCAATCAGGCCTATTTTTTTTTAACCAAATAAGTTTTTCATGTAATGCTACAAATATTTTGTTGCATTAAATAGAATATCTTACCGACACAGCAGAGGAAAGTAACAAACCAAATCATGTTGGAAGACTGAATGGAGAATTGCGTTTCAACATTTTATATTACTGTAGTGGGACCTTCAGTTAGATAACTACAGGGCGCGTTGCCAATGCGCAAACACCTTTTTAAAGTTTAAAAAAAAAAAAGTCTTATGTTTTACATTCATACGGATAGTCATCAGCAAATTAATGTATTATAATGTACCTTATACCATGTTTTTGTATGTTTCATTAGCATTCTAAATTTGCAAAAATGACCTATTATCATAGATGGGAAATGAACAGGTGTCATGTTATTTAGAGTCAACTTAAGCATCTGCCAAAGTATATAAAAATTCCACTTTGATATGCCTTAGGCAAGGTTAAGAACTGTGAAACTGATTTTATTTGTTGCTGATTTTTAGTAGTTTAACCAAACTTATGTGTGTCACGAGCTTTTTGTTTTCATTTCAGAAACAAATATAGTACAAAAGAAATACATTTTATTATTCATTTATTTTGTGACTTGAGTTCGAGTCCTGTTTTTTATTAGCAGTAGTGCGTTTTTTTCTGTTTTGGTGTATACTGTAATGTTAATTGAAATTGATTAAACTTTGTCTCTTTCTGATTACTCATTTATTTTCAGTAACAATTATTGTTTACTCGGCGACTGCTTAGCGACATGGCTTCATAGACTAAAGCAAACAATCCCAGAGTACAATTCGCGCACCAATCAAACTCAGTGCTTCTCCATTTTTTCTGGCATCGCTATTTATTACTTCTGCCTTGACCTGACCACCTGACTCTCTGTCAAGTTAGCCGCCTAGCTCCGCTATCCCTGCCTCCAAAATCCAAAGTTGACATTATTGTAGGAGTCAAACAGAAGTGATGGGCCTCGTCCAAGGTTCATTTTTGTCCGATGGGGAGGCTACGAGTGGCTACCATGTTAATGGGGTACGTGCTTTTTTAGCTGTAGTTGGAAGTAGGTGTATTTGAACTTGTATAATTACTCATGGTCTTCATCTGTTAAGTGTCACCTAAGTACTCTGCAAAAGTTAATTGTAACGGTGCTTGCAGTGCAAAGTAGTTATATTAACGTTCATAGCCATGTCCGGGTTTGTCACCGTAGCCACTTATACTGACGTGGTAATTGGCCCATATGTTAACTCTCTTGTTGCCATTATTTAAAAAAAATAAAAATCTAGGGACCCATGGTATGGGCGCCGTTTGTAAAGCAGCACATGCTGAAAATTACGACAACATTTTCTCACGTTTAGCGCCACACAGTGTTCAAAATGGTGTGAAATTTTTGGTCCCTTTTTTTTTGTGTGTGTGCACATTTACATTATTTAGCAACTTAAATATTTATTTTTAAAATATGAAGTTTTGGACCTGATTGTTTAAATCCAGAACTAAATATTTAATTTAAATCTTAAATTTATATCCTATAGACCAGGGGTCCCCATCTGCCGGGCCGCGGACCGGTACCGGTCCGTGGCGCATTTGCTATCTATCTATGTGCGCTTGTCCTCCATAATAACGTATTGCTAGGCCGCGGGCGCAGCACATTTGTTCCCGGAAATAATTAGCCCCCACACGAGCGAAGATGACTGGAAAACATATGTCTTTGGAGATATTTTTACGGCGAAAAGGGCACCCGACGAGCCTACAACCTCAAAGACCCACTGTTGGGTCTAAACTTACTATTGTACTAAGAAAATAATAAAGGACCTGAGGGAGGGACGGAGGAAGGATCAGACTTGAGACGGAGATAAAATTAACACTGGTGGCCACCAGAGAAAAATGTTAGGTCTAAACTTACTTGTATCTAGCAAAATAATAAAGACCTAGAGGAGGACGAAGACAAGGATCAGAACGGAGACAGAGATAAGGTTTTACACTGATGGCCGTCAGGAGAAAAGGTTGATGCGGAGCGAGTAGCTCACAACAAGCTTATCTGCCCTCCCCCTGAGGAGCGCAGCCTTTTATTGCACACACGTGAGTTTCGTTTACTGAGAACAGAAACAGAAATGAAACATTATGGTGACGTTTACTGAAAACAGAAACCTTACTCTTTTCATTGTGTAAACACTAAAAAGCATAAGTGAATAGAGAAAACATAATCATAACACCTAGTTTTAAACACACATAATTGCATTAACTATTGTAAATATTGTGAATATTGTTAATACTGTTATTGTGCAAAAGCATTAAAGCACATCTCACACCAACGAACTGCGAAGGAGTGAATTCGTGACCCGTTTGTGAATAAACCGAGTGATTCGAGCGTGTCTGTGCAACAGTAAGATTACAATTACAGACATCGACCGACGGAGTACAATTTCCGACATCGTATCTTTGTGAAGCGGGCTTTCCTAATTAATGTTTAACGACAAGGCGAAGTCGTTAATGGGGAGAGCGGTGTGAAGTTGTGTGCAGCTTACATGGCAGGATGTATCTGAGGAGAACTTTTCTACAAGTCCTTCCATGATCAAACGTAAGTTAATATTCCTTTCTTCCAAGAAAGTTTGTAGTGTTTACTTTGAAATTGCTGCATTTGCGCATTTTGCGGCTATGTTTAACGTTACGCGCATGCGCAGAACCGCACAGTTGCAATTTTTGACGGGTTGCAAAATTTGTCAGAATACCGGTCCGTGGAAAAAAAGACTCAAATAACACCGGTCCGTGGTGCAAAAAAGGTTGGGGACCCCTGCTATAGACCCCAATCACCAACGTCACACAATCACGTGATCGCTGTATTGTGCCGCCATGTTGTCTGTCATTGTGTATCCATATTGTCATTGATCGTAGTTTCTAAAGGTGGATTCACTTGCAAATTATGGAAGCCCCGGTACTTTCAGATGCTGTAAACTCATTGGATGAGTTGCATAAAAGCCGTTATTTCGAAAAGCTTCAGTCGATCCAGTCGCCAGATCCATATTTGATGCCCAAACCGATGTTTCCTCCCGTCTGGTCCCGTTCCGTACGTCAGAGCTCGTCCTGAGACCACAAAATTTCCAATCATACTCCAGTTTATGTCACAATGAGGAGTCGGGTACCCAAAATCGGCACCGGCCCGAATATAAACCGACATTTGGTCAGCTGAGCGTCACCATTGTCACAATTGTAAAATGAAACTTGACCGACAACGGGCCGGTGTGTGCCGAAAAATAGCTGCCCCGCGGGAAATGTCCCCCCTGACGGGTGCGCTTATTTATAATGCTTTATTGCCGTGAAATCATCAAATGTTTTCATTGACGGATTACAGTAATGGATTTACGACTGTAAGATCAGTTTTAAATAATTAAATTACACAAAATATTAGTACTGTAAATTTAGTAACAAATCGTGGACTGGGCCACATAACCATCTTTGAACAGAAATGTATTAGTCTACAGGTTTTCACGACCATATCCCAATGACAATCACACAGGTATGACATTTATTAGTTCAAGCAGAGTAAAATAATACATATTCACGGTACAAGAAAGTCGTTTCCGTGTGAGCGCTCTAGGGCTGTCCCAAACGACTAATTTTCTCCCGATTAGTCAGCTGACTATTTTTACGATTAGTCGACTAATCTAATGATTTAAAAAAAAATTGAATTTTTTTTTTTTTTTTTACTAATTTAGCAATGAAATTTTTGTTGACGCTTATCAATTCACAAAAAATATATTGGAACACTTAAATTATTTGTTAAAGTACAAATAAACATGTAAATGACAATAATAAATCACAAATAAACAATGAGTTCAAATACTGATAGAATTAACTAGTGTAGCATCCTGATTGGAAAGATGGTCTCTTAAACTGATGGTTTACAACTTTTATTCCATCCTTGATGTAAACACACTGTAAGAGCTACGGTGCACACAAATAAAACAACGCAATTAGAAATTAACAAAAACTTTTCACCTTTTTCCTTTGAAACCTTATTTATATATCAATGAATTGCCTATATGAATTGCCTTTACCTTAAATTATTACCTTATCATTGACAATCTCTCCCTTGAGTGCAATCACTGTATATACTGTATATATTTATGACCTTTTAACCTTATATAAATTTCTATACCATAAAATAAACCATAACATGAACTAAACCTTTCAATTAGCATTAAGAACAATACTAATAGCACTTATAGGCCCATTGTCAATGAAACATCATTATTTAGTAAGGCGACAGCACCCTCTGGTGTACAAAAAAATGAAAAAACAAAAAAAAATTACAAACTAGTTGGCGGCGCTTGGTGTTTATTTACAGCCGACGTGCAGCCAAGCTTGGAAGTGAAGAGACAGGACAGAAGAGTGTACCCTCCTTTGTTTCTTTGAAATAAGTCAATGTTTTGGACACTCTGGTGCGCTTTTTTTTGGCTTTGTGCCGCTTTCCCCGCTTGCATACAGAGCATCCAACATTCTGAACTTTCCACACATATATTTTTTTAACCCTTCATTAACCGTCGACGGGATGTTGTGCTCATCGCCGGATTTACGTCATCGATGACGTCGACTACGTCGACTAGTCGGGACAGCTCTAGAGCGCTCCCATCAGGGGGGACATTTCACGCAGGGCGGCTATTTTTCGGCACAACACCTGTTGTTGCGCTCACCTTCTTGCTGCGCGACCGTGGCGACGAGCTTCGTAGTCTCCGTCTGATGATGTCTGCGATCGTGTTGGCATCAAATTGATGTTTTCGCCGCTGTCTAACGGCTTTCGACACAAACGCATCATGGACCAAGATAAACAAACCGTGCTGCTTTAGAGATTTGCCCTTTTAACAATGGGCACACAGCAACTAATAAAATGACCGTTTATCTACTCTGTTACTGCAACCAACCGACACACATGCCTTCACCATTTTGATTAATCAATGTTAACGATTGTCAGGAAGGTTTTTGGGTTCGTTTACTAGGGGGTGATTCCTTAGACAAGTTGAAAAACACGCAGTAATAGGAGGAATGTACGTAGCGGTAATATGTAAACACGATGAGCTGACGGACAATATGGCGGCACCAGTCAGGAGGGTGGAGTTGTGATGTCACGTGATTGGGGTCTATAGAGCAAGTCGGACATCCGGGCATTAATGACGTCACCAGCCACAACAAAGCGTCGCCATATTGGAAACGGGGCAAAAGACGAGTCACAAGCAGTTGCTCTGTCGTGCATTGTATTACAAACGCGTTGAACTTTAGTCTTATTTGCGGTCTTTTTTCCTTCGGAATGACTAAAAGTTGCTGTGTTGCGGGTTATCACACAAGGAAGAGTTCGGAGCCACATTTTAAATTCTTTATTCTTCCTCGTGAGAAGAAAAGGACAAGCAAATGGCTGAAAGCAATTAATCGAGGAACTGTAAAAGAAGCCTGTGGGAACCTAAATCCAAGCACATTTACGTTTGCAGCCGACATTTTATTACTGGTGAGTAAACTTTAATTTTTGCCCCAATTAGTTGCTAGGATTCAATAGACTAGGCAGTGGTTATTATTACCGTAACCGGCAACTCGCAAAGCGTTATTTTTCTTTTGCCGTGAACTGCTCTGATTAGTCAATCGGTATATTATTGGCCTGGTGGGAATTGGTTATTTTGCCGTGACGTGTTCACGGTTAAATAACGCTTGGAGGCGAATTACCGGTTACGACAGAAATAATCACTTTGTATTTACTACCAATTTTCTCAGTTCCACACAGTACATATTCCACGTAATTGATAAAGGTCAACTTACTGGGTGACTGTATGAGGTAGTTGATGTTCCCGAACGCCACTGCAGGCCATTACTTTGTTTTTCCAGCTATCAGCTGCGACTTTGTATGGGCAGCTTTGTAAGCCAATAAACGCTAATTTTAAATTGTATCGCCTCCTCGCGTCTGTCGGCAGTGACTTGTGATAATAGTAAGCCACATTTAAGACGTTTTTATGAAAAAAGACGCAAAACACACCTGAAATATATGAATTTCAGATGTTTGTCTACGGAATGTTCAGCTGTTCGTGCCCCCTTCAAAAAATGGCGACAGTTTGCTAAGCGAGATGACGTCATCGTGACATCACACCGACTTCCTCCATATCCTAAATGTTGAATCAGGAAACGGTCGGAACTAAATATTTAGCTTAGTATGCAAATTCACATGACTGGAGACCGGAAGTAACAAAATAACAGCTGGTGGAGCAGCTCAGACTGTCTGTTTACGCTGCTTGAAAATGAATAAAACCTACTCAACGGTGGCAGTCTGCTCTTGGACCTGAGTCATTGTGATAATAACAATATATAGGTAAAATATAGAGGTGCACGATAATTATCGGTCTGATAATTATCGATCTGATAATAGGAATTATGACAACATCCCAATAACTCCAATAGCATTATATATTATCGGGCCTATTAATAATATTTTTGGCACGGTGTCGGATTGGGATGTGAGCGTTTGTTTCCACTTCTGTTTTGCCAATATGCACTTTTTTTTTTTTTTTTAGTGTTCTAGAGGCTCTATTTTTCCTTCAATGAGTTATAAACTTTAGTATGGCAATTAGCAAATGTTTGCATTTTATAGTGTTGTGTTTACAAGTTCTTGAGAGGCCTTTTGGTTATTGATAGGCTTGCTGTTCTATAATTGCTAGGTTAAGAAAGTTGTTTCATGGACCAAGACAACAAAAGTCTCCTCTCCTGTGGCACCAAATGTTTTATCTGCTGACAAAGCACAATGCATGTTGGGTTTATGTTTGTTTTAGATCAGTGCTCATTGTTCAGGGGAACACATCGTCAATGATATTGACTGATTGATTGTGATTGACTCAAATTATATTTATTTGAAAAAATTAATATGTGCACTTTTTTGAAGTCAAAACTGTTATTTTCTTTTTGTTCATCATAATAATGTTCATGTCATCATGAAAATTCTGGTTTGGTCAAAGGCAAATCTATGCTGAATCAACCACTAGTATTTTTGACCTACAGGTGTTCAAAAACTCAGGTAAATATACATTGAAAAATTATATATATATTATCGGTTATCGTATCCGTATCGGCCTGAGGAAAATATTTAGTTCTGGGTTTAAACATTCAGGTCCAAAACTTCTTATTTAAAAATGAATATTTACGTTGCTAAATAATGTTGTAAATGTGCAAAGAAAAGTGACTGTGTTGTGTGAAAGTGTTGTCGTAATTTTCAGCACGTGTTGCTTTACAAACGGCGCCCTATATCATGGCATATCAATGAGAACATACAAACTCCACATTTGGAGGTGGCTGGAGAATGAATTCAACAAGGGATGTCACAATGAATTGTAACAATCTGACAGTTTAGAATTTTTTAAAGTAATGACTAGTGCTGCAACGATTAATCGATTAACTCGATTAGGGGAAAAAAATTTAATGAAATTTTGCTTCGAGTATTCGTTTAATTAAAATGGCGTTGTAATGGTTTGTTTTGAAAGTCTTGGCATTTAGTTTTATTGATTCCGGTGGATACACTGCCCTTTAGTCTGCCTCATTTCACGTGGCTGAATCCAGCTGCTCCCTGTTAAGACCAACATAAGCTAAGTTTTTGTTTGAGCTAATTTTTTTTTTTTAATGCATTCATAAAGTAGTTTATAGGTATATTTAGCTGTTTTTTGTGGGACCACCTGTCTGAACCATTTAAGTACATTGTGAAAAAAAAAAAAAAAAAAGGAAAAAAAGTTAGCGTTTTATAGCATTTAAGGTAGCGGACTTTTGCTATGTAAGTTAGCCAATTGTTCTTTTGTTGTACATAGATTCATTTTTTAAATTTTTATGCCGTTTAAGGCTCAGCTCAGGTATTTATTTTTTTTTTTAATGTTCCTTATCAGATACTCAATTATTCAAACTAACTAGTTCATCGATTAATCGACTACTAAAATAATCGATAGCTGCAGCCCTAGTATTAACACAATTTGTTAAATTCAATGACAAACTCTCAATGCACTGGGACTTCCTTTTTTTTTTTCTTCCAAGATTCAAGATGGGTCCCCTGCTTTCAAAGCTGGTTTGGAGCCATATTTTGACTTCATCATCTCCATTGGAAACACAAGACTTGTGTGTAACTCGATGAATAGCAAACCTTACGTTGGTTAGGACATGATTGTGCGTTAACATCACGTGTTTCTCTACAGAGTAAAGAAGGCAACTTGCTGAAAGACCTGCTGAAGGCTAATGTGGAGAAGTCTGTGACGCTTCAAGTGTACAGCAGCAAGACACAGCGGATGAGGGAGCTGGAGGTGACCCCCGGTAATATGTGGGGGGGCCAAGGTCTGCTGGGGGCAAGCGTCCGCTTCTGCAGTTTTGAAGGGGCTGCTGAAAATGTCTGGCATGTCCTGGTAAGCAAGGACAAAACATTAATTCATAAAAATAAGTTATTTGACCCAAAAACACTGAAATGCATACACCGATTGTTGAAATGATTGGAGGCGGTTTCGCAAAAGCCATATTTTAAACAACACAAACAGGTCACCACGAGTTGAGCGGCATCCAACTAATCCATTTCATTGCCAGGATGTCGAGGCCAACTCTCCCGCAGCCTCCGCTGGCCTCATTGCGCATGTTGACTTTATCGTGGGAGCTGACCAGCTGTTGCAAAGTGTACGTCTATTTTGATCCACGGTAACATTTCAACTCTTTAGCCAACAAAGTTTTATTTTTTGCAGTCGGATGACTTCTTTTCCTTAATTGAAGCTAATCAGGGCAAAGAGCTGAAGTTGCTGGTGTACAACACGCAGAGTGAACGGTGCAGAGAAGTGGTGGTGACTCCAAATGAGACTTGGGGAGGGGAAGGAAGGTACAGTAAATTCTAGAGATGTCCCGATCGATCGGCGTCCCGATCGGTCGCCATCCCGATCGATTGGGTCCAATCACGTCATTTTCAAAGTATCGGAATCGGCAAAAAAATATCGGACATGCCTTTTTTAAATATATATATTTTAATTAAATTGTTTTGTAATTGTATTTAATGTTACAGACATAATATGTTACACTCATCCAGAGTCTTTAGTTTAGGCTTAAGGTAGGGTTATCAAATTTATCCCAATAATGGCGGTAATTTATATTTTTAAAAATGTATCACGTTAAAATATTTTACGCAATTAATGCATGCGCTGCATGACCCACTCACGCATTGTCGCGTTCAATCTGTAATGGCGCCGTTTTACATATTTAGAGAGCTAAAAGGCAGCGTAAAGTGAGTAGAGTGAATTTTGGCAGCCTTTGGAGCCTTTTTTAAATTGGCTAAAGCCTTACAATCCCTCTCCCTATGATTAGAAATATCGTGGGAAGCAATTTGGGGACCAAAGTTAGTGATCTTTTTCTTAACACCCTATGTTATTTCCCAACGCAGAGAAGATATATCAATTGGTAGCACTACGCACAGTCATGGTTGCACTTCCCATCATGCATTTGGGCAGAAGTTAAATGGATGCAGTAACATTTACTGAAAGCTCAACAAATACACCAGATGGCAATATTTAGTCACAATATACAAAGTCACATTTATCCTTTAAGAATTAAAAGTCTTTCTATCCGTGGATCCCATTCACAGAAAGAATGTTAATAATGTAAATGCCATCTTGAGGATTTATTGTCATAATAAACAAATACAGTACTTATGTACTGTATGTTGAATGTATATATTCGTTGGAATTGGAATTGAATCGGCAGCAAAAAAAAAAGCAATCGGATCGGGAAATATCGGGATCGGCAGATACTCAAACTAAAACGATCGGGATCGGATCGGGAGCAAAAAAACATGATCGGAGCAACCCTAGTAAATTCTTATAAAAATGCATTTACAGTCTGTTTAAAATGTGTTTTAATACATTTAAAGCAAGTGGGGTATTTTCATAGCCACATTTTCACCCATTGCAGGTGGGTTCACTAAATATTTGTCATGAAGAACAAACTTAAAACTCCCTGGTGATGCATCTTTATTTTTCATTGACATTTTAGCTTAGGTTGTGGTATCGGCTATGACTATTTACATCGTATTCCAACACGTCCGCCTTCAGCCAGCGACCTGCCATCTAAGGTAGATGATGACAAGGTATGCTTCATTATGAGTAAAGTTGTTTGCTTTTGATTAAGCAAGTCTAAGTGTGTGTTATATTCCCAGGTGCCTTTGCTAAGTAAGGATAAGCTTTCGGAGAAGCATCCATGTGAAGCCGCACAATCAGCAGACTGTGGTAAGCATACATCTTTTTTTGTTATACTAGTTAATCATTATAAAATAAAGAATTCACATGATTTTTTTAAGGACCTGTTTCTTGACAATTTTCAGAATCATCATTCATCCCCCAAACACCTCCTGAATTAAACTCTGAGCTTCTGATAAGTGAACAGGTCCACAATGTAGCTTGTGACAAGGAGGACTGTGGGGGTCTGGTGGTCGCCACAGGGACGCGACCTGATGTAGAGGTGGGACTTGCTGAGGCTAGTTTAGATGCCACGACGTGCCAAGAATGACTGGCATTGCAAAAATTCATTGTCATTGGAACTTCTTCGTTAATGCATTTGCTAATTTGCACATTTTACCTCAAAAGACTTTCTTGGAATGTGGGCTTTCAGTTAGAACATTCACTACACTGTTTGCAATCTCAGGCATCTACTGAATCGCCTTTTTGCCTTTTTTTTTTTTTTTTTGCCTGCTTACTTGCATTCACATAGTAAGAATCACCTTTTTGCCTTTTTTTAACCTACTTACTTGCATTCACATAGTAAGAGAATCATTTCAATGCCTAAAGCTTTCATTTAAAAATGTTTTTTTTTTTTTTTTCAAATTGATGAAAAAAGTATGTGTGTAATGCTGCTAATTTAACCTCCAACCATAAAAAACAATCATTGAATGAACTTGTGTTAATTGGTTGTTGCCTTGCATGTGAATGAGATGAGTGAATATTCGCTTAAGAATTTAAATAAAAAACCTTATTTGATAATAAGCTGTTCTGCAATTAAAATTATATGATACTGCAATTTTGTTAGAAAGTTGATATAAAATAACTTGTTTAGAAATTCAAATTTTAGTAGGCTACTATTTTCAGCAGCGTTTATAAAACCGACTTGAGACAGCAGGTGTCAGCAAAACATCTTTTTTTTCTTTTGCCATTGGAACCTCAAACTGAAATACACAATAGACTGTTTCATGATGAATTTAGGCTATGTTATACCTTTTTAAGTCATGAAAAAATGCAGTGCCATAATCCATACATGGTGTTTTTTTTAAATTTTTTTTTTTTTATGCAACCGTATTATGCTCCTTGTGTCATTTGATCCACACAGTCATGTGATTTCCTCCCCATTTTCCGTCACGTCCCCAAGATGACACCCATAATGAAGAGAACTAGGGTAGTGTGAGATGTTGCAGAAGCAGGCGAATGAGCCTCAATTATTTAGCAGGACACTTCTTGACTGAAAAGGGGGATGGGCAGGAAGTGAGAGAAGCATGTGGTTTTGAAACACAAAAATAATTTGTCATAATCTGCACGGAGAAAGCAATAGCTCCTCATTTTCTTCTCATCATCTGCTTTTGCACCATCACTAGGTTTTGATCTTGCTATAGAATAACTGTATCAACTGTTAACCTTTACTTTCTTTAACATTAATTTGAAATGGCTATCAGGAGTTTCATAAAATTCCTGTCTTAACACTGCATGTGGAGCTGAACTGATTTCTTATGTAGTTTAATATACTACAAGGACGTTTAACTATTAAAGCTGAGTGATCACCAATCATTTTTTTGGCATCTCATCTCCAATTTGCATAGACTTCATAATGATATTGACGGGACACATTCCCCAGACACTGCGCTACGCCTTCAAGTAGGGGGCCTTCCCACACTACGCTTCAGTCGGTCGAAGTCGGTCGTAGTTATTCTCAAACACATGCAGCGATCCAACGCCGGATTCAGGTTGAAAAAGTATGAAAGTTGTACCGCATACAAACAGGTAGGATTGTCTCAGGAGTGATTTGTTCGAGGATTCAAGGTAATTATAATATTTTTTGTACCATGAATGCATTTTGAAACGTTGTGAAAAAAATCAATGGGAGAAATTAACAACTACGTCATTGGCGTCTTAATTTGCAATATTTATGTAAAATACTGTAAATGCTAACTGCCCGTTTTTTTGCTTTTAACCAAGATTACGTTGTTACTAGGGTTGTTCCGATCGTTTTTTTGCTCCCGATCCGATCGTTTTAGTTTGAGTATCTGCTGATCCCGATATTTCCTGATCCGATTGCTTTTTTTGTTGTTGCTCCCGATTCAATTCCAATCATTCCCGATAATTTTTCCGATCATATACATTTTGGCAATGCATTAAGAAAAAAATGAATAAAACTCGGACGAATATGTACATTCAACATACAGAACATAAGTACTGTATTTCTTTATTATGACAATAAATCCTCAAGATGGCATTTACATTATTAACATTCTTTCTGTGAGAGGGCTCCACGGATAGAAAGACTTGTAATTCTTAAAGGATAAATGTGACTTTGTATATTGTCACTAAATATCGCCATCTAGTGTATTTGTTGAGCGTTCAGTAAATGATATTGTAGCCATGCCCAAATGCATGTTGGGAAGTGGAACCATGACTGTGCGTAGTGGTACCAATTGATATATCTTCTCTGCGTTGGGTTGCATAGGGTGTTAAGAAAAAATTACTACCTTTCTTCCCCACATTGCTTCCCACAATATTTCTAATCGTAGGGAGAGGGATTGTAAGGCTTTAGCCAATTAAAAAAAGGCTCCAAAGGCTGCCAAAATTCACTCTACTCATTTTACGCTGCCTTTTAGCTCTATATATAGGTAAAATGGCACCATTACAGATTGAACGCGGCATTGCGTGAGTGGGTCTTGCAGCGCATGCATTAATTGCGTTAAATATTTTAACGTGATAAATTTTTTAAAAAATTAATTACCGCCGTTAACGGGATAAATTTGATAACCCTACCTTGAGCCTAAACTAAAGACTCTGGATGAATGTAACATATTATGTCTATAATGTTAAATACAATTAGAAAACAATTTAATTAAAAAATATATATATATTAAAAAAAGGCATGTCCGATATTTTTTTGCCAATTCCGATACTTTGAAAATGACGTGATCCCGATCGATTGGGACATCTCTAGTTGTTACTGTATTATCTATAAAGAATGCAGGGATTTATGCATTTATTCACGAGAATTTTCAACGTAAAAAACTCTTTGTCTGTGTTTCCACTCAGTGAGCTTTGATGGAGATAGGCCCCCTATTAACCGGCCCTGCGCCCCGTGTCCCGCTAATATAATACGAAGTCTACGTTACAGAATATTTTCAATTTGCTAGTCAACTGCCATGACCAAACTGACACCCTGGACTGCACTGATAAAATATTAATGACAAATTGATTTATCAACTTGGTTTCAAATTTCATCACTTGATAGTTCAAAACAAAATAATTTGTCATTGAACTCCTAATCTGCTGTTTTGCCATAAATCACTACCTGTTCTTCGGTGGCTATATGGTTATGTGAGTGCACTAATTGTTAACATTTTATCATTTTTCATCGACTCAAATCTCCTTTGTGCTATCTGTACGCAGGTTGCTGTCCTTGTATGAGGTAGCAAATCATTTTTTTATCATTTTGCGTATCCCAGTAAGCTTTTTTTCACACATATAACAGCTTTCCATTGAGGCATGAAATGATTTATCATCAAGTATTGTAATCAATATTTAGTGCATTACAACTCATAGATCATTGTTCAATGATTTAAGCACACCAAATATATTAAATTCAACTGTACTGTTTTTTTTTTTTCTCACAGCAAGCAAAATGGCCCAGGCCTTAACTTTGCACTCCCATTGCCCTTTTAGCTTTGCAACACATAGCATTGTTAGCCTGAGGCTAGGGGAGAAACCTCCGAAACAACTGCAGAGCCTCGCCGTCATCGCCCCGCGTGCTCTCTTTTCTTTTTTTTTTCTTTTTTTCTTTATTATGTTGAGAGTGTTTCGAAGGAAGCGATGACGCATCTGCACCCGCTTGTCATCTCGGCTTTATTTCAGGCTCACAGGCACCAGCATCGTGTTCAGCACCACCGCCTCACGCCCGTGTCTGCAGCATGACAAATTGTGGATGAGATTAACTTGCAACAGTGGAAAAACGATAGGGGAAAGACATGTGGGGGGAACAAGGTTATGAAGATTTTATCATAACCGTTTGGAAATTTTGTAGGAATTTGTACAAAAAGCACATAGTTGCACACAGACAACTGACCATTTTTAAGGCTCTTGAAAAGATTTAATTATGTTTGCAATCAGAAAAATAGTTACTTGGTGGTAATATCATGCAGTGGGGCAAATAAGTATTTAGTCAACCACTAATTGTGCAAGTTCTCCCACTTGAAAATATTAGAGAGGCCTGTAATTGTCAACATGGGTAAACCTCAACCATGAGAGACAGAATGTGGAAAAAAAACTGAAAATCACATTGTTTGATTTTTAAAGAATTTATTTGCAAATCATGGTGGAAAATAAGTATTCGGTCAATACCAAAAGTTCATCTCAATACTTTGTTATGTACCCTTTGTTGGCAATAATGGAGGCCAAACGTTTTCTGTAACTCTTCACAAGCTTTTCACACACCGCTGCTTGTATTTTGGCCCATTCCTCCATGCAAATCTCTTCTAGAGCAGTGATGTTTTGGGGCTGTCGTTGGGCAACACGGACTTTCAACTCCCTCCACAGATTTTCTATGGGGTTGAGATCTGGAGACTGGCTAGGCCACTCCAGGACCTTGAAATGCTTCTTATGAAGCCACTCCTTTGTTGCTCTGGCTGTGTGTTTGGGATCATTGTCATGCTGAAAGACCCAGACATGTCTCATCTTCAATGCCCTTGCTGATGAAAGGAGATTTTCACTCAGAATCTCTCGATACATGGCCCCATTCATTCTTTCCCTTACACTGATCAGTCGTCCTGGTCCCTTTGCAGAAAAACAGCCCCAAAGCATGATGTTTCCACCCCCGTGCTTCACAGTGGGTATGGTGTTCTTAGGATGCAATTCAGTATTCTTTCTCCTCCAAACACAAGAACCTGTATTTCTACCAAAAAGTTCTATTTTGGTTTCATCTGACCATAACACATTCTCCCAGTCCTCTTCTGGATCATCCAAATGCTCTCTAGTGAACCGCAGACGGGCCTGGACGTGTACTGGCTTCAGCAGGGGGACACGTCTGGCAGTGCAGGATTTGAGTCCCTGGCGGCGCATTGTGTTACTGATAGTAGCCTTTGTTACTGTGGTCCCAGCTCTCTGTAGGTCATTCACTAGGTCCCCCCGTGTGGTTCTGGGATTTTTGCTTACCATTCTTGTTATCATTTTGACGCCACGGGGTGAGATCTTGCATGGAGCCCCAGATCGAGGGAGATTATCAGTGGTCTTGTATGTCTTCCATTTTCTAATCATTGCTCCCACAGTTGATTTCTTTACACCAAACGTTTTACCTCTTGCAGATTCAGTCTTCCCAGCCTGGTGCAGGTCTACAATTTTGTCTCTGGTGTCCTTCGACAGCTCTTTGGTCTTGGCCATAGTGGAGTTTGGAGTGTGACTGACTGAGCTTGTGGACAGGTGTCTCTTCGACAGCTCTTTGGTCTTGGCCATAGTGGAGTTTGGAGTGTGACTGACTGAGCTTGTGGACAGGTGTCTTTTATACCGATAATGTTAAAACAGGTGCCATTATTACAGGTAACGAGTGGAGCCTCGTTACACCTCGTTAGACCTCTCTGACAGCCAGAAATCTTGCTTGTTTGTAGGTGACCAAATACTTATTTTCCACTCTAATTTGGAAATAAATTCTTTAAAAATCAAACAATGAGTTTTTCTGTTTTTTTCGCCACATTCTGTCTCTCATGGTTGAGGTTTACCCATGTTGACAATTACAGGCCTCTCTAATCTTTTCAACTAGGAGAACTTGCACAATTGGTGGTTGACTAAATACTTATTTGCCCCACTGTAATTGAAAAACACTGTTAGTTGTTAATTGTTGTTTTCATTAATGAATATCTTTAAGGTTGGTCGCGTCTTTGAACGCAACAAAGCAATTCATTTTGACCATATCGGACAACGTCGCGTGTGACGATACTGCTTTGAGTATGAGTTCTTCTATGGTTTTCAGCAGTGGATCAATTATGCATCCCACTGGCAAAACAAAGAAAAACAGTAAATACATCCTACTAAACAAAGCAAAAACGTAGTAGCTGCGCATGTGCTGCGAGGCATGTTAGTGTTGTGCAACACGCAGTAAACATACCACAGCCAGGGAACAAGCGCCTCGGTGTGTTTTCCAAGGTTGTAATTACATTCGTTCTTCGAGGCCTAAATTCATTAGGAGGCTGTTTTTTGTCTGCTGTCGTCATTAAAACCGCAGGTTACCGACAGCTCTGTTGCATTGCCCCAAACAGCGCCTGAAGGCGTTCATGGCAACACAATATTTGTTCGTTGCTGCTTGTTATTTCTTCTCATTAATCCTGAATCTGTGACTTGCAAATATTAAGTAAAATGTTGACCCATCAGTTTACTATAGCACTTGTTCTCATTAGGATAAATATAAATGGACCGCATTCCAAATGACGTTAGGTGATAAACATTGTACTGGACTGAGCAACAACCCTCATAAGGCACTTTATTTGTGCAAGAAAACATTTGCATTCACACCAATGTGTAATCAAAATAGCATAGAAGCACAAGTTGGATATCTTTCTAACACCTTTTGAATTTCTAATTTTGTGGAGCATTTCCACCTGTACCTCATTCTCAAATTCATCGTTGTAAATTTTTAAAAATATCTCACTGGGTTCTCAATAGGGTTGAGGTCTGGGCCAAAATATTTTTTGGCTTAATTTGTGAAATAAAAAAAAAAGAAAAAGAAAATATATATATATATATTAGGGCTGTCAAACGATTAAAATTTTTAATCGAGTTAATTACAGCTTAAAAATTAATTAATCGTAATTAATCGCAATTAATTGCAATTCAAACCATCTATAAAATATGCCATATTTTTCTGTGAATTATATATATATTCTGTAAAATAAATTGTTGTAATGGAAAGATAAGACACAAGATGGATATATACGTTCAACATACGGTACATAAGGACTGTAGTGGGCATTTCACTCTACTGACATTTAAATCTGTCTTTGCTGTCCTCACTCCGAAGCGTCTACTTTTTCCAAAGCTAGACAGCTAGTGAACGACGCCTTAATAATCAGACTTCTTCCTTTTTCATCTGATTTATTAATAAAATGGCCTCAAACCATTGTCCTCTTTAGACCGTCCTAAAACTACAAAAAAAAAGTACACAAGCATTGCCTTAGCAACAACGTTAGCTTAGCACGCTATACAGGTTAACTAAACATAAACAAAAAGCGTCTCATACAAAAAATATAACATTTCGCTAATTAACATAATATGTACATTCTTTACAACAACCATACTTACGGACAAATCTTGTCCAAGGATCATATAAGCACAACAGAGACGTCGAGCAGCCATATTGAACTGGCAAGAAAACAAACCATGTTGCAAAGCGACCACAAGAGTTCGCTGTTAGACAGCACAAAAACCCTTGCTGTAAAACTTACCAAAAGGCAGAATACTGTCTGAGCGGGACATGTGCGTTAATTGCGTCAAATATTTTAACGTGATTAATTTAAAAAATTAATTACCGCGCGTTAACGCGTTAATTTTGACAGCCCTAATAGTATATAAAACACTCAGGCGACTTGAAGTTCCGCTCTGAGACCCTCAATAATTTAGCCAACATTCAAAATTGGCTGATATGCATGTGTGATACATCATTGGAAAGCCTAAAATCTCATTTAAAAAAAAAGTTAAACAGCAAAACCCTATCTGGAGGTGAGAGCACGCGAGAGCAGAATTACAGACGCCATGACTTTAACGAGATATTATCGCATACGTCCCTTGTTTCGATCCCAAAACTCCATGTAGCATGTATCACTGAGTGTCAAGACACAGCTGTGAATGGCCACATCTGGATTTTTGGGGGATTTTATGGGTGAAATATGGGAATATAACAAGGATCGGGATGCAGAAATCGCAGACATCAAGGAGTGGTTGAGATTTTCTTTTTCATATATTTACCCCTTTAACGTTTTTTCCCCCATTTTTTTGTTTTTGTTTGCATCGATTATTTATCATCTAACATATCGGAGAAAATGCGACAGTAACAAAAAAAAAAAAAATACAATTAAGCGATATTTATGAGGTAGATATCCATGACTTTTTTACAGACGCCATTTTTTTCATTGTGACAAAATTTGTTTAAAAGTTTAAAATATGTGAGTGAATAATTTTTTTAAGTCTTTTTTTTTTTTTTTTTTTTTTTTTTTTTTTTTACGAAATATGAGACATCAATTCATGATTCTAAGCTAAAAACGACAGACATTTTGAATAATTACCTTCGTTTTATGGCTGGGTTGAAACAAAAGCGGTTGCGCGACGTCTGTAAAGGGGGGTTTTCAGGGTAAAACGGACAAATTAAAAATAGTTCGGGGGCTTAATGCGCCATGAATCTGCTATGGCAGCATATAGACATATTGTTCTATCAAACACATTTTTTTGGCTGAAAATACAGCAGTTTCTTTTAAAGAGGAGTGCAAGAGCAGAAACTGCTTTTTCAGTCTTGTCTGTGTTTTCTGACATACACTTTTTTTTTGTACAAAAGTTGGCCACCCTTACATTCCCCGAGTATCCACAGGATTGTTATTGGTTATTCCTAATGAAGTGGCTTGTGAGTACTGAAGAATTTAAAAACTGACTTCTCTCCTACCCGCCCTTTAGTTGCCCTTTACATCTGAAGGCAACTGTCAGTTCACACGCCTCAGCAGAGCCCCCTCAAACCTATCCCCTCTGCCACCCTTCAACCAAGCATTTTTTTCCTGCTGAGTGTGTGACATATTTGTCGTGACACCGTCACCATAGCCCGGGCTTGGTTCTGACCCGATTTGCGTGGGCAGGGGGGGTAGGTGGCTGCCTCTTAGAGCTAACCTCATTTTTCTGCCATGTTTCACCCTGCAGGGACAGTCCGTGCCCACGATTGCCCTATATATACTTTGTATATACAGTAAAGTGTACTGTATGTGTATACATTGTATACAGCAGAGCACTCTCATTTCACAATGCACCAAAATCTGACATTTGCAAAGCAATCATAGTTTGACAAAGGTGTGAGATGCTATCAAGTGTCTTCAAAATGGTGGAGGCGCACACGTGAAGCATTATTTGTTATCACAGCAGTGGGTCATGATTTATCAGCCACAATGGTGACTTGTCTATGTTAGAAAAGAAGCTGATCCATAATAGCTGAACAAATGTGTTTTTACGTGGTGTGATGCTTGATGGTGCAATTTGTATAATGGTGTTTTACGCATTGGCTTTAACAGTAAAATCTAGCTCTACCCAGTGAGGTCAATTCCACTATCATTATTTACATTTCATGATATGATGAATGGGAGCAATGAGTAATAGTTGAGGTTGTTTATAGACTGGATGCACAAGTTGGAATATACAGTTGCGTTGCAGTGGTACTTAAATTTATAAATAATCCGATTTACCATTTTTATTTTTGCGATACAAGGCCCCTCCTGAAAGGAATGGAACCAGATGACCACCTGTAACAGTAGACAGTTCATGAACAGACAGGCAAAACACTGCAACGTTTTGGGCTGGATATCTCCTCGTCAGACGTCTTACTTTTTATCTCATTAGATTGTGTAGGTGTACTTAATGTTGTGGCCTGAGCTTGGCTGGATATTATTAGCAAGTCCCGACTCACGTCACACTGTTATTTTTACTATTGCCCCCTTGTGATGTGCAATAGTTTGCCTTTCAAGTGTGAGTCATCAATGGAGCCCTAGTTTGGGGGATACACACTGCTGTTATCAGGTCGGGCCAGACAGCAGTCGGCCCACATAGACTACTAATGCGCCATCAAATCAGTGGCCATCTTCAGATTTAATGTATGGCATTAAGTGGTTATTAGTGTGCTCGTGAGCAGATGTGGGATGATGACGTTAGGTGGTAATGACGGTGATTGCATGAGAGGACAGGTCTCCAGGGCAAAAGGATTCTGCTTACCCAGTGAGAGAAGTAAACACAAAAACCAGGTGTGCGTGTGTGTGTGTGTGTAATGAGTGTATACTTATGTGTATGTGTGCTGAAGTGTTTCCACCATGGTCACATCAGTCATTTGGCTCCACCTACATACGCAAAACACAAAGATGGACACTCGAAACGGGTTTTCGAATTAACCGCAGAGCTCTGGAGGAGTTGAAGGCACTGTCAGTGGCACTGAAACATGGCCATTCATTTCAACCCTCCTCATTCAAATGGATTGGATATTCATCCCTGTCAATGGCAGCCAATGAGTTAATTAGAGCCAATTTAAATTGTGACAGTTGTGTGCTGACTCCTATTTAGCGTGAGTTATATTTGGGATGGGTTAATTCTGAACACGCATCATTGGTGGCGAGGCATTGACAGTATTTATCCACATAGACAACCCACCTAATATTGACTTAATTTCAGTGGAGAGTAATGTCTATCGTACTTATATTCAACTCTGTAAAAAAAATATATATATATATATATAACATAAACTTGCAAGCATGTTGTTTCAGTCAGCAAACTTAATTTCTTTTAAAACATTGTTTTTGAGATCTTCATTTGTGCTTTAACTGATGCTAATATCACTTGTTGCCATGCCAACCACAAAACCACACGCAGGTAGTGATTAAACAGCACTGCAAGGCCTGCTAAAAATTCACAAAGTGACTGATAAATCGACACACGTTAAGAAAAAGGCCAATATTGGTGAGGGAGAGAAGCTGAGGTGGTCTCATTGTTTAGTCTGCCAGTATCAGCTGCAGTAATGATGAAAGGAAAGGAAGCAGCTTATTATGGAATGGGTGTGACCATCGTAGCCTGCCTGAAGGGTTCATGAGCTGCCAGATGCTCCCCCAACCTTGTCATGACTCTTTATCCAACGTGCAAGCTGACTTTGACATGCGAGGACATCTAGAGTGGATAGAAAAAGTCTACAAACCCCTGTTCTTAGATTGTTTGGGATATAAGCAAATGAGATCAAGATAAATGATTTGGAAGCGCTTTGCACCTTTTAATGTGACCTATCTTGTTCAACTACATTTGAAATGTTTTTTTTGCAAGAATTTTTTCCCCCCATCTTAAATAGATAAAAATGTATGATTTTTAAATCTTTTTTAATATACAAAGCAAAGCAACTTTACTTATAAAGCGCCTTTCACAGACAGGCGTCACAAAATGCTCTACATGTACATTTAAGTGTCTTGAAACAGGACACGACAACAACGTGCATAAGCGGGAGCCAAATTCAAACCTCAGACCTTTTAACCCACTCGACCACTTTCTCCTCTGTCGCCCCCATATACAACTTTTTCTGAGAGTCTGCGACCCACAGAAATTTACTTACACCTTCTCAAAACTATAAGGCTTATCTGTGGAAGCTTATTTCAATTGTGTAAAATAATGTATTTTTCTAAACAATACACTTGTTTTACTTGCTTTATCCTTTTTTTTAAGGTAATTACACGGTAATTTTGCAATTTTCTAGCCTTGCTGCATAGATGCTTGGAAGCCCACTCTTGCTGCCGTCACAGGCGCTTATCTTCCTCTGCTTATTCAACGTGGACACTGCAGCCTTTTATCTTGCTTTGTGATTCAATAATAAAATGACTATAATGTCATCTCTGCAGCGCACACAAACAGAAATGCACATGGCAGTTTTATGATTCGTAGATAATGGAAAGCGCAGGCCTACGCTTATGTGGGGCAAATCATCACATGTTCATGCAGGTAACTCATTTACACATAAAACATAATGCATGTACAAAAAAATATTTGTGACTCTGCTGATGCCAACAATCAGGTTAAAAAAAAAAAGGTACACAAAAATACTAGTTCCTGTGAGGAATGCGACATAATAAAAGATGCTTTATTCTCAGCCTGGGATTCAGCACATTAAAACTGCCGCAGTGAGTCAGCTTCGCTCCAGTAGCTTCATTCTTTCTGTGGAACACAAATGTATGACCATGAAGAAAAGCAATATTATTCTTGTAATATTATTATTGAACTCTATTTTTCTTATTTTCGAACAGGTAGATTTTTCTTTCTATTAATTTGAATGTCATGGAGCAAATATAATTCCTAAATCAAGGCTCTATGATCTGTACTTAAGCACAGTGTGAGTACTTTTGCCACCTCTGTGCATGACAAAATGAAAAATGTACTTTAAAAAAAAAAAAAAAAAAGCTTACCGGTAACTGCCATCATTAATGCTTTAATTGGGTAGATAATGTAAAACACGACACTGGCTTGGCTTAACTAAACTATCGACCTGTCATCACCCAGCATGACTCATGCATCATTTGGCCTAAGCCATCAATGTCGCTCTTCCTCTCCTTCTTGAGCTCACCTCTTTCGTTACACCACCCAAACACAAAAAGCTTAAAATCCATGTGACCCGATTACCAAAATGTATAGAGCTATGTCGCTTCTCACACAGCATCCCAGATGTCACATTTTAGCTGGCCGTGCTGTGTTCCAAACCTCCCCCGTTGACAGCTGCCTGCTTGCGTGAAGCGCACCCACATTAAACGGGGCCCTAGAGACAGCCAATAAGAGGCTGTAAAAAAATAAATAAAAAAAGCAAGCGGCTCAGCCATGCTCAGGTTGTAATACAAAGAGGAACTGAGCCAGAAACAAGCACTTTGCTTCGCCACTTCATCAGCGAGTCAGTGCAATTCTCCATAATGAGGCCGTCTATGTTGGGTGTGCGTCTCACCTGTAAAATGGTGGAAAAAAACACTTAACCAAGCATTTCCTAGTGCACGCTGTCATTGGAAATGCACCTTTTTCTCAACTTACTGGTGTCAGTAAATGCCAATAAAATATGACAAATGCTATTAATTTTGCATTCACTCGTTTATAATATGCACCCTCATTTTTAAAATTATTATTTATTTATTTATTTGCAAAAATATGCTTACTAAACAGGATAAATTACAGTAGTATCTTAGAGAAAAATTGTATTTGCCAACCCCTCTTTGCTGCAATAGCTGTCTTAGTTTGAAATATTAAACTCCCAATCATTTTAGTTAGTGACATGTATAGGTTCAAAAGGTTCAAATTCATTTAAAAAATCAAATACGGGAACAAGTCTTTTTTTCATTTCTATGCATGTTCTCCAAGAAGTGCACACGCTTTACAGCTAATCAATAAAAGTGAGAAAGATGCACTATTGATTGGCTAAATCTAGCTGGTCAGCCTTCTTCGCATTCAGTTTGTACTACTAATCACATCCACTAGAATGTACCATTTTCAGCCATCATTCACCCCCCCCCCCCCCCTTCTCCTTCTTACTTCCTGTGATGTGATCCATCTGGTTGTGCCACATGAAGATAGAAAAATGAGAACAAACAAACACACACACACACATACAAGATGCATGTGTTTGCATTGTGTGCCAATGTTGACCTGTTCCATCTGGTAACAAAGCAGCAGAATGAGATAATGGCCTTAGGGCGGTCAGTCAATAACGGTTGTGGGCTACCTTGAACTGTGTGTGAGCATAATGAATGCCTCCTATAGTTGTGGTAGTGGT
The DNA here is from genome assembly GCF_030265065.1 of Corythoichthys intestinalis. Taxonomy (NCBI): domain Eukaryota; kingdom Metazoa; phylum Chordata; class Actinopteri; order Syngnathiformes; family Syngnathidae; genus Corythoichthys; species Corythoichthys intestinalis. The sequence goes on along the minus strand of NC_080414.1, from coordinate 22,963,453 downwards.
AGTCAGGGGGTGGTCTCCTATGGTGGTCTCTCACTTGATTAAGATATTGGACTCTAATGGAATTTCCTGTACACAAAATTGTAAATTACATTAGAATTTAAAGGAAACCCAATTTGTAAAACATGCCTTAGCTGCTGAAATATGAGTAAAGAAATAGGAGTTGTGTCACACACACAGAAAGCATAATACAGTGCCCTCCATAATTATTGGCACCCCTGAAAAAGATGTTTTTTTAGCTTCTAATAATTTTTTTTAAAAAATTCAAATAATATGGGACCTTAATGGAAAAAAGGAAAAATCGAACCTTCAATACAATTGCATTCATTCAGTGGGGAAAAAATGTTCTTTTTTTTTTGAGCTTTTTGGCAACAAACACTCTAAGTGGGTCTGGCGTGCCACGAAAGATGCGCATGCTGAAAAGCACCTCATACCCACTGTGAAGTATGGGGGTGGGTCAGTGATGCTGTGGGGCTGTTTCGCTTCCCAAGGCCCTGGGAACCTTGTTAGGGTGCATGGCATCATGAATGCTTTGAAATACCAGGACATTTTAAATCAAAATCTGTTGCCCTCTGCCCGAAAGCTGAAGATGGGTTGTCACTGGGTCTTTCAGCAAGACAATGACCCTAAACATATGGCCAAATCTACACAGAAATGGTTCACCAGACACCAAATCAAGCTCCTCCCATGGCCATCTCAGTCCCCAGACCTTGTTTTGTTGGCAAAAGGGGGTTGTACAAACTATTAACACCAGGGGTGCTAATAATTGTGACACACATTATTTGATGTCAAATAATTTTTTCTTTATGTGGGATTTTTTCCGCACTGAATGAATGCACTTGTATTGAAGGTTGGATTTTTCTAATTTTTTCCATTAAGGTCCCATATTATTTGAATGAAAAAAAAATATTAGAAGCCAAAAAACACATCTTTTTCAGGGGTGCCAATAATTATGGAGGGCACTGCACCTGAAACTATTATGCCTAATAGATAAATATAACCATGCATAGCAGTGCTCTTAAATTGAAACAACTTACAATGTTTGAAATATTTGAGGGAGAAAAAAATCTGCAAATACTGGTCCTTCTAAAAAATTAGCACATTGTGATAAAGTTCATTTTCTGTAATGTCCTGATAAACATTAGAGTTTCATATATTTTAGAATCATTACACACAACTGAAGTAATTCAAGCCTTTTATTGTTTTACTATTGATGATTTTGGCAAAAAAGTCAAGAAAACCCAAAAATCCCTATCTCAAAATATTAGCAGATTTCATCCGACCAATACAAAAAAGTGTTTTTTTACACAAAAAAGTCAACCTTCAATTTATTATATCAGCTATGCACTCAATACTTAGTCGGGAATCCTTTTGCAGAAATGACTGCTTCAATGCGGCGTGGCATGGAGGCAATCAGCCTGTGGCACTGCTGAGGTGTTATGGAGGCCCAGGATGCTTCGATAGCGGCCTCAAGCTCATCCACAGTGTTGGGTCTGGTGTCTCTCAACTTCCTCTTCACAATATCCCACAGATTCTCTATGGGGTTCAGGTCAGGAGAGTTGGCAGGTCAATTGAGCACAGTAATGCCATGGTCAGTAAACCATTTACCAGTGATTTTGGCACTGTGAGCAGGTGCTAGGTCGTGCTGAAAAATGAAATCTTCATCTCCATAAAGCTTTTCAGCAGATGGAAGCATGAAGTGCTCCAAAATATCCTGATAGCTAGCTGCATTCACCCTGCCCTTGATAAAACACAGTAGACCAACACCAGCAGCTGACATGGCACCCCAGACCATCACTGACTATGGGTACTTGACACTGGACTTCAGGCATTTTGGCATTTCATTCTCCCCAGTCTTCCTCCAAACTCTGGCACCTTGATTTCCAAATGACATGCAAAATTTGCTTTCATCTGAAAAAAGTACTTTGGACCACTGAGCAGCAGTCCAGTGCTGCTTCTCTGTGGCCCAGGTCAGGCGCTTCTGCCATTTCCAGCATACGCCTGGAAATTCTTGACTTTTTTGCCAAAATCATCAATATTAAAACTATAAAAGGCTTGAACTACTTCAGTTTTGTGTAATGAATATAAAATATATGAAAGTCTAATGTTTATCAATACATTACAGAAAATAATGAACTTTATCACAATATGCTAATTTTTTGAGAAGGACTAGTAGGTGAGTTTGCCAAAGCCCCTACAGCAAATTCAGATAAATGAGCTCCTCTTTCATACTAGAGTAAATTTGTGAGTAAATGTAACTGGGATGAGATTGTTTCAGTGAAAGTACATTTAGCGACATTTGGTTTTGTGGTGTGCTGTTGGATTTCTGTCATATAATCCATGCGCCGTCCTCACTGAAAGTGTAAATGAACCAGTGATGGCAGACAAGTCTGCTGTGTAATGTGTTCCCATGAACATTTTGATGCCTCATTTTTAGCTTGTATTTTGTGTGTCGCGATGAGTTTGTGTAGGGGTGTATGTTTTCTTACATCGCCGAGAAAAGCAATGAATGTCAGATTGAATGTCTGAGTGAAATACACTCGCTTTGAAGCGGAGTAATGGGTCGATAAAAGGGTGAAAGCGCGCCAGCAAATACAATATTCAGTGTGGGATTTCAGAAGGTACACAGTGTTATTCCTCCTTTTTCAATTGACACTAAATGCTCAAATTTTCTGATTATGTTTGTCAGCAGTGTACAGTATTAATTTCAATTAAAAATCCATAAAAATCTAATTTTCTCTTTTGTGTATTGTCTTTTTATGTTCTTTTTTGTGATTCTACAATGAAAGGCTACCACTAATTGAAAAGTGAGAAAACACTGTAACCAGAAAGCAGGAAATATGTGCATATGTTTGATATTAAATTCATTTTAACATGCAGTCGCTAATGTAAAAATGCCTATACAGTCTATCATACGACACAAAGCATGAGTAGTTTTACTTTATTTTATCTCTAATTTTCAGTGGTTAAAGCAAGCATGTTATAACCATAAATAACACCAATTTCCAAATTGACAATACGTAGCTGCCCATGTACCACCATAATGACCAACATGCAGCGGTATGAAAAAGTATCTGAACCTTTTGGAATTTCTCACATTTCTGCATAAAATCACAATCAAATGTGATCTGATCTTCATCAAAATCGCACAGATGTAAAAACAGTGTCTGCTTTAACTACAACCACCCAAACAATTATGGTTTTCATATTTTAATGATAACATGTAAACAATGACAGAAGGGGGAAAAATAAGTAAGTGAACCCTCTCTGTAAGGAGACTTAAAGAGCAATTGAAATCAATTTTTACCAAACAATTTAAGTCAGGTGTGTGCCCGAACACTGATGAGTGGTTTAAAGCTGCCCAGCCCACTATAAAACACAAATCTGGTAAGCATTGTCTTGATGTTCATAATGGCTCAGCCAAAAGAGCTGTTTCAAGACCTGCGATCAAGGATTGTTGATTTGTATAAAACTGGAAAAGGATACAAAACCATCTCTAAGAGTCTGGATGTTCATCAATCGAAAGTCAGAGGTTGTCTGCAAATGGAGAGAGTTCGGCACTGTTGCTTCTCTCCCAAGGAGTGGCCGTCCACCAAAGATGAAGCCAAGAGTTCAGCGCAGAATACTCAGTGAAGAAAAAAGAACCCAAGAGTCTGCTAAAGACTTAAAGAAATCACTGGCACAGTCCAATATTTCTGTGCACACATCAACTATATGTAAAACTATGACCAAGAATGGTGTTCATGTGAGGACTCCACAGAGGAAGCCACTGCTGTCTAAAAAAAACAAAACATTGTCGCTTTTTTAATGTTCGCAAAAAGGCACTTGGACACTCCACAGAAGTTTTTGGCAAAATATTTTGTAGACTGATGAAACCAAATTTGAATTGTTTGGGAGTATCACACAACGTCATGTTTGGAGGAAAAATGGAACAGCTCACCAACATCAATACCTCATCCCCACTGTAAAGCACGGTGGAGGGAGCATCATGATTTGGGGCTGTTTTGCTGCCTCAGGGCCTGGACAACTTGCAATCATTAATGGAATAAGGAATTCAAAAGTTTATCAGGGTGTTTTGCAGGAAAACCTAAGGCCGTCTGTCAGACAGTTGAAGCTAAAAGCGGATGGATTCTGCAACAAGACAATGATCCAAGAAGTAAATCAACTTCAGAATGGTTTCAGAAGAACGAAATACACGTTCTGGAGTGGCCAAGTCAAAGTCCGGACTTGAACCTAACTGAGATGCTGTGGCATGACTTAAAGTCAGCGGTTGATGCCAAACATCCCAGGAATCTGACTGAACTACAGCAGTTTTATAGAGAAGAATGGGCCAGATTTCTCCTGATCGATGTGCCAGACTGATCTGCAGCTACAGGAAGCGTCTGGTTATTGCTGCCAAAGGGGGTGTTACAAAATATTAAATGTGATGGTTCACTTACTTATTTTTCCCCCTTCTGTCATTGTTTGCATACTACCCTCATTAAAATAGTAAAACCTATAAGGGTGGTTTTGGTTAAAGCAGACAGTTTTTTTCATCTGTGTGATTTTGACAAAGATCAGATCACATTTGATGGTGATTTTATGCAGAAATGTGAGAAATTCCCAAAGGTTCTTATACTTTTTCATAGCACTGTAAATACAACAGCGTAATAGGTTTTATCCTATTCATAAAAATAATATTGATGGTTAGCCACTGTTACAAAAGCACAGCTTGAAACATCCAATTCAGTTATTCTTTAGCGCACCACGAGGGGGAACCTGTATATCAGTAGTGGTACACATACTACTATACACTTTGTGTAGTAGTGCTTGCTTTTATTCCACACTCTCTGATGATGCAAGTAGAAGCTCTGCTCAAATGAATTCACATCCCATCCTTTCCTGCGGGACAAAATGTATTTAAAAAGCTGTTAGACCAGTGCTACAGAAAAGGTTTAGTTCGATTTCATCAGAAAAGAAGAAAATAAATGAACAGCAACAGAAGCTGAGCTCAATTATAAATTATTCTCAGATTGTGCCACTCTAATGAGCTGATAACAGTGCAGCGAGGGGGAAAAATGGAAATGTGATTTTAAAAAACATTATCTGCTCCAATGGTTGCAACTTCCATTAAAAATAAATCTCAGAATTGTAATTACTTAATCACTGTCTGACTAATCTTCTTAGCATTCCTGCATTCGCATACAAGTGTTAGCTACAGAATCTGGTTTTCAAGCTCCCTTTCTTTGCGCTTATATGGCGGGGTATAAATATCAACATTAAAAAAGAAAAACCATCTTCACAGAGGGATTGCTGGAATCCTCCTCCCTTCATGCATTTTTAAAAAGGCCCCATTTAGAAAGTGCTGACTTCTGCCTGCATGTACTGTATGAATCATAGTATCAAGTCTAAAGGGATGATCCATATTTGTCATTCGCCCCAAAGTTTGCATTTTGGTGTACCTTTAGTCATAATCAAATACAAAAACTCAACTATCTCCTTTACTCTGTGGGAAAACTCAACCACAATATTTATCCTCAATTAAAGTGTCCAGATGTTCAGAAAACACCATTGTGTCCTTGTGCCCTCCTATCTTTTTATTATATCACTTAAGCTTATCAGTTGGCTGCAGGTCAAACTAATTACCTGAGCTCAGACTGCTTCACTTTGTGCTAATGGCATTTTGATGCTTCTCACACTCTTTGTTCTGCAGTAATTTGCAGTACAACTGAATTGATTTTGTGGCATCATAAAAAAAGCGAACATGTTAAAGGAATTTCGAAAATGTTAAAAAAAAAAAAAAAAAATCGCTCTTGTTCACAGGTTAAATGCTTTCATTTTTATCCAACTAAGACGCAAAATAAATATTGTTTCTGTTGTAGATTAAAAAAAAAAAAAAAAACTCAGATGGTTTGGACAGCGACAATATGCTATTTCGAACTTGGAATATGAGTACATTTATCGCAACAAGGACATCCTTGTTGGTTATTCAGTTTCACAGAACCAACAATAGCAGCTAATGACAGACACTATGACGTTTATCACAGTCAGTTTCTCGTCGCACTGGCCTGGGGCAGAAAATGCTTTATCTAATTTTAGTGCTTTCAACCTCCTACTATCAATAAATTTATGGATGGGCTTTCATCACTGGAGCAGTCTACGCACGTCAGCCCGTCAATATCCTCCGATAAATATTTTCATCTCTGCTCTTAAACTGATGAATCACTGACTTTCTCAACATATCTCCTTTGTGATGGCAATAATTGAATTGGCCTCTTGAGGTGACTTCACCGCTTCACCTAAATCTGATCCCATTAGATTTGTTTTAATTGTGTCTGATGAGAGGATTATCTCAATCACTTCAGGATGTGACGCAACATCGGAAAAATTGGGAGACAGGCTGACGCGACCACTCCACAATTGTCCTTTTTGATTAAAATTATTCTTTCAATTGACATGAACTGTATTGTACCAACTGGTTGTGAAAAAATACATTTAAAAATGGGTGTTTAAAAAAGCCACACTGCTTAAGAAAATATTCCAACAATTGTCACGTCATAGTTGTCATTGCCAATTGCTAATCAAAACGGTAGTGTTGTATGCTGCAGTTGAATATAGAATAGAAAAAGCCCTTTATAGTCATTATACAGTTATACAATGAAATTGTGGAGCATCTCCCCTTACAGTGCAGGACAAGTAAAAATGTCAAAAGTGATTTGCAAATATAAAAGTATACAATCTAAATAAATATAAAATGTGTATGAGGTAGTCCTATGTTCAGGCAGTGCAAATAATCGAAGTGAAGTAGCAGCAGTTGACAATGAAGGCATTGGAATATTGCACATTAATATTGCACGTAAAGAGTATTGCACTTGGAATATGTATGAATAGAAATGAAGTAGCAGCAGTTGACAGTGCAGGCATTGAATGAACATTGTACGTTAATATTGCATGTAAGTAGTATTGCACATAGAATATTGCATGTAAATGAATATTGGACATTGGGTGATGTGTTGTTACATATGGCAGTTCAGGGTAGAGATGGCTTTAGCAAAGAAACTTGTCCTCAGTCTGTTTGTACTGGCTTTTAAACACCTATAGTGTCTCCCAGAGGTGTGCAGTTTAAACGCCTTGAAACCAGCTGTCCTTGAGGATGTTTGATCCTCTGTGCTGCCTTGACTGTCCTCTGAAGTCTCACACTGTCTGCGGCAGTGCAGCTCCCGTACCAGGGAGAAATGCAGTATGTTAGCAGGCTCTCAATGAATGAGTGGTAGAAGGCCAGCAGCAGCTTCCTATCCAGCTTGTTCTTCCTGAGGACTCGCAGGAAGTGCAGACGCTGCTGAGCCTTTTTTATAATAGCGGTTTTCTGTCCATGAGAGGTCATCTGAGATCTGGACTCCCAGGAACCTAAAGGTGTGGGCCCTCTCCACACACTCGTCATTGATGTACAGGGGCGGCGGGTCGGTACTGTTCCTCCTGAGGTCCATGATGACCTCCTTGGTTTTGGTGGTGTTCAGGGCCAGATTGTTGTCTTAGTTTGTGGACTCTCTCTGTAGACTGCCTCATCTCTCTGTGAGATCAGTCCAACCAATGTGGTGTCATCAGAAAACTTGACGATGGTGTTGCTCCTGTGAATTGGACTGCAGTAGTAGGTGTAGTAGCAGTACAGGAGGGGGGTCAGCACGCAGCCCTGTGATGACTGGTGAGCTGGTGAGGGTCGAGTACGGAGGGGAGACTGTCCTTGATGTGCCGGAGAACCAGCCTCTTGAAGTAAGACCAACATTGGAGCAATACACTCATTTGCATTCACATAACGACAGTTAAACATTACAGTATATTTAATTTCATGATCAAAAAACAGAATACTGTACCTAGAGGTATTTACTATGGCTTACAGCCGACCTACATTGCATTGCTGTTGCTAACCAAAACGGCAGCATTTGTTCAACAGCCTGTCCAATTGTCCACGATAGTCCTTTTTATTACGCTTTTAATGACACTCTTAAATTACATATTTCTAAATATTTACATCAGAACGCTTTAAAAAAAGAAAAATATTATCACGGACACTAATTAAGATGTCCCCCATTGTGGTACTTGTTTTTGAAAAATCTCAACTAATCACACAATTGCGCCATATTTTTGTCATCAAAAAGTTCCCAACCTCCAGGTGGTCCAGGTAGCACCACAGGAAAAGGAGGGGCCACACAACGACAACCCCCCCTTCCCCTGGTCCGCCCCCAAGCCATTCTCCATCCTCCATTTTCATCAGCATCATCAGCAGCAGATCCTCAGCTTCATCCTCATCTTCATCATCCCTGAAGAGCTCCACGTTGAAGAGGAAGAGGAGTGCGCGCACCCAGCGGCCAGAACCCCCCGCCCTCTCCACCTCTCAGACGCGCGCACTACTCCACTCCAATCGTCGGAGGGGCTGAAGATGGAGAAATGGCTGTGGCGAGAAATGACGCCAAATCTTTTATGACGCCCGGAGCGGTCTAAAGAATACAAGGTAAGGTATTTTTTTCGCCCCCTTCCAACCACCTCACAAAAATCAAAATGCAAAGATAACAATTGTGCATGGAAAATGTCTCTAATTGACTCTTGACTCCTCCTAGAAAGCAAATGCCTGGTTTTGTTATTATTGCAAACCCACCGGGCCGACATCTTAATAATTGGATTTTGAATCGTTTCTAAAACAATGAAAATTACTTAGTCTCATTAAGAGTAATCAATAAATGTCAACGTAATAAAAGCTGGATCTGAACTGTACTGTATAGTAGGCGAATAATAGCATGTGCCTGCCCCCTTGTGGTCTTGATGCTGAGTTTATCAAGACAGGACCATTAATGATAATCAAAAGAAAGAGGGAGGCTCTCATGAGCCTTTTACCCTTTCAATCTTTTTTATTTATTTTTCATTTTCATAGCATTGCCATGCAACAAATGGCCCACATTCGTGTTGTGCATGTGTGTGTGTGCAGCGGTTATGTAATGTCAACCCCCATCACACTGAATCAACCTCAACACTCTTATGTGAGGCTCCCTGTTATACACTGCGTACAACACACCGCAATATTATGACTATTAATGAAAATTTAACAAGATTGTGCGTTCAAATTTTCATTGACCCATTCCGAAATGTGTTCATTTTATTAATAAGGGGTAGAGCCATGTATAGTTATTAATCGGAAGTTTACTCGTGTAATATTGTCCCCAGCATCAATGTCGCCAGTTGACACAAAATAAAACATATTTTTCCTCATGAGCACGAAAGAGTCTCAAGAACCTATTTCCCAAATGGGACAAGAAAGTTAGCTTAATGTGGTTTCAATGAAGCAGATATTTTTGGTAAACTTCTTGCACTACAGGGAAACCTCCTCAAATGAGCCAATAGGAATCAAGTATCATGGGAAATTGTGAAAAGCCATGATTTTTAGGCCATATTTAGGCCATGCATAGTCTCAAAAGACTCTTGATAATTATTGATTATTTGGAGGATTTATCATGTTAAATGGCTGGAAAGTTTATTTAAAAAATAGCCCTTGATAGTTGATACCAGTTTCACCAATCACTTCCAGATTTTTATGAATATGCCAGTCATGATAAGGTACAAAATATCTTGAGGACACTTGCCTGAAATTTAACACGACGTTGGCCATTTTGGTTAGAAACTGCCATTTAAGATTTAAGTTGGGAACCGATTTGTTGATTCACTATTGTAAGTTACCAAGCAGTGGTATTGAATTGCACTGAGAGCTGTTCTTAAAATTTGGGTGACCTTGTTAAAATCAAAATACATTTTAGGAAAAATTCTCAATATGGTGCAGCGCAATTCCGCGTACAGTAATCCACAGTTTATTTGCATTTCACTATGTATTAACAAATTCACCTATTCATGTTTTTACACGTTTTCAAAAACACCATTAAATACTATGAGATGAAGCTAAAGAATCAAAAAATTAAGTAGACACTTATGAGTGGGCCACAACAAAATGATGGCGAGGTGCATCTGGTTGCATTTGGTACATGCATTTTGCATAATTTGTTTTTTTAAGTGTGTCAGCAGCTGTGCTATTTTTTGTGTGTGGGTGAGGTTGCACACAAAGAACACAAGAAGAAATATGCAAATGTATTATGGACTAATTTAGAAACCATCAACAGAGATGAGCCTACTGCAATCAGAATCCCCTCCACATCCAACCTAATAGATCAATTTACTCATTAATAGAATGGATTTTTTTTCAACACTGAAATAAATTGAAATCCCATTAATTTATTCCCTATACTGCATCTCTTCAGGTTTAAGTTTGGATACTTGAAGAGAGATGGATGTGTCGTCACCCTCTTCGCAGTACGGCTCCAAAAAGCGGGTCAAGATTCACCCAAATGCGGTGACAGTGAAGTACGCCACCCACTTTCCTCAGCCGGGTGACGAGGGCTATGATGACGCCCCCTCCTTTGAAGACTTTGGTGCGTTTGCTGAATCCAACACGGGGAAGAGGCTGGTGTCTGACAGCAAAGGTGGGAGGACTTTGTTTGGAACTATGGAGACCCAGGCCAAGCCACCCAGCGCCCCGCGGGACAAAGGGGTCGGCGGCCAGTTGGCCAGCTTTGGCGAGGCCAACGTGCTTGCCTCCAGGGTTACCTGGACAGCCCTTTTCGGGGCGGCGGTCGCTCACGGTTGCGTGGCATTGATCACCCGTCTTGCAGCGGACCGCTCAAAGGTCCCCTCCTTGGAGCTGCTCTTTATCCGTTCGGTGATCCAGGTGCTCTCCATCCTAGTAGTCTTTTACAATCATGAGGCGCCCTTCGGACCCAAAGGCTACCGGTTGCGTCTTTTCTTCTATGGGGTTTGCAATGTCATCTCCATCACGTGCGCCTACACCTCCTTCGCCATTGTGCCGCCTAGCAATGGTACCATTATGTGGCGAGCCTCCACAACCGTCTTCAGCGCCGTGCTGGCATTCCTGTTGCTGGACGAGCGACTGGCGTACACGGACATGGTCACGGTGGTAGGCAGTGTGTTCGGCCTGTGCCTGGTCATGGTTCCTAACGTGGCGGACGAGGAAAAGTCCAGACTGGGCTTTTGGAAAGAGGCGTTTGGCTACACAATGACTGTGATGGCTGGGCTGACGGCTGCCCTTTCCATGATCGTCTACAGAGCTATCAAGGAGCGTGTGAGCATGTGGACAGCACTCTTCACCTTTGGCTGGACTGGCACAGTCTGGGGCGCGTCCACCATGTTCATCATGCAGGAGCCGATCATTCCCCTGGATGGTGAGACTTGGGGCTATCTGATTGGGATCTGCATCTGCTCCACCGTGGCGTTTCTGGGCGTCTACTACGCCCTTAACAAGTTCCACCCGGCCTTAGTTAGCACCGTGCAGCACCTGGAGATCGTAGTGGCAATGTTCCTACAGCTCATTGTGCTGAGAATGATACCTTCGGTGTACGACGTGGTCGGCGGCCTGGTCATCATGATCAGCGTTTTCACACTCACCGGGCTCAAGCTGTACCGGGTGAGCAGAGCCGTCAGGCAGGATTACCAGGAGATCCTTGACTCGCCCATTAAATGAGTTATTTGTCTCAGTCCTAGTCGTCGTTGTTTACAGCAGTGGTTCTCAAACTGGGGTCTTTGGATCCCTGGAAAAATCTGCAAACAGGTCATGAATATTTATTTAGGTTGTAATGGTCAAATTACATCATTTCCATAGTATTTTGGTGTTTATGTTCAGTTAGCGATGGGTGAAATGAACATTTTTTACCTCTGGAAGGGGTCCCTCGACCCACAGAGTTTGAGAACCCCTGGTTTACAGTGTTTGCTTGGTTGTGCAATTCAAAGAATGTCTGTGCCGTCATCTGATGATTTACTTTGTATCGTCGTGCCAGTCTTAAGAGGCGTGCCAGTCGTGTAACTAATGTCTTAATAATTGTACGTGAAATGAAAAGTGTGACACGGTGATCTTTCTCCCCTTTCTGATGCTTTCAAATTGTCAAATGTTCGTCAAAGAGGAAAAAAAGTTAATGAACATTGTGGGTGACTATTGAAGGAGTCGTATTATGCCCACAATTTAAAACGGTTCTAAGTGTCTTAACATTTCTGTGACATGCCATATTTTAATACATTTCGGGTAAGAGGTTCTCAACATTTTCCTGCAATTGACATTGGTCGACACACTGCTGTTTGCGTTCAAACTCATTCAATACTAGTTCCCCGAGGCTACTATAAAATTAGCCTTTCCTGTGACAATAACATGTTGCCATCTGCTATTACCAAGGGTTGTGAGTCATGTTACCTATTGCGGAGTCAGGTGGTTTGTACTACTTCCCAGAGTTAATGTGATCAAGTGAATTGCAGACGGTCCTAGGTTTGCAATGGTCTTGACATTAGACATTTTTATGTTATGAGCTATTTTATGCAGCAGTGGAAGAATACATGATAAGACTTTTGACTTGTTCTGAAGACAGAAAGCCAAAGGTTTTTTTATTCATTTATTAATTTTTTTTAGACTACCTACAGTCGGCACACCACTTCTCAAATGCCAGGTTTGTAAGATAAAACAAGATTAGACTGTGATAAATCACGACTGCAACTTATTGTGTCTCTTATTGAGCAATGTTGTGTTTGCAACATACCTTTTGGAATTATGACAAAAATGTTCGGGCTTTCATCACACTGCAATAAAATTTCAAAATTCTATGTGGGGAAATGTTTCTTAAATAGCAAGAATCAGTCATCTTCAAAAGTGGGTGTTTTTAATTATTTATTTATTTTTACCAACCACGCCGTCAGAGGGCGCTAAAGACTTTTTAAATTTTTTAAAATTTTTTAATTTTTTTTATAATTAATAAACTAGTTTGGGACTTCTGGTGCAGGAACTTTATTGTTTAATAGTTTTGAAGCCAATACTCCCCCGCCCCCATTATTTAGATATTACAACTATGCAGCTGAATGCATTTATGTCACACTGCATTTTTATTTGAACTGCTGCAGCAGTCATAGCACAGATGATGAATGTTTGCATTTTTACACAGGCGCACACATACAACATATAGCATTTACTGTTTGTTAGAAAATAATCGGGCTTTAAATATTTACAGTCACGATGTAAAGTCTCTCTCAAGGCACAACTTCATTTTAATTTGAAATAAACACTGTCACATTGCATGTTCGCTATCTTCAGTGTTGATCACCCCATATCGAAAGGTGAATAAACTTGAGAAAAAGAACAAATTTACTTCCAATAGATTTTTTTGTCTCTTTCACAGTTTGGAGTCCCTTGGAATTATTAAACGTTTTTTTCAGTGGAGCTTTTTAATTGAGAACTCAGAAGTTAATAACGGTGATTTGTATGGCGTGCAGTACATTGCAGTGACTGCTTACCCTCAAATACACACACACACACACACACACACACACACACACACACACACACACACACACACACACACACACACACACACACACACATATATATATAATTTATGTGCAGTACATATTAATTGAAGTATTCTTCTTTACATCTATGTTTAAGGACTGCATCACGTAAGGCACTGTGGCATACATTAATATTAAACATAACGTTCATGAGTAAAATTCTTAAGCCTGATGTGATATTTTATTAGATGCACCTGTGTGTATAACAGCATCATCTGCCTCAAGTCTTGTTTTGGGCTCTGAATACATGAGGAGAAGGCCCCATCTGTTTGAACAGGAAACAGATTGCATCGTGCAAGCAGGCTGCACAACCTTCCAAGCCCACACTGCACAGTATATGCGACTGTCTGGTCTGTATACACACAAGTTCATTCAAAAAAAGTGGATGTAAAGAAGTACCGTCAATTTATTGCACGTAGTCTATATTTTGTGTGGGAAATCCATATCTCAGCTATATCTACAATTGAAGAGATGGGGGAAATGATGCAGTTAACTTGTGTAATCCTGTCTCAAATCAGTGATGCTGTTTTCTGCATCATCAGTTATTGAATGATCGTTTATAACTTCTGTTTTCAAATAAGACAATTACTTAAATGCTCTTGATCATATAAATACTCAACGGTTCGGATTATAGAACGGAGGCGGACGTGTGTGGCCTGCAGCCAGAATTTTGCCTACCACTGCATTCGCTCATGCCTGAGTACACAGTATTTTTTCCAATTTTGTGCAAAACCATCAGGTTCATGGAACTCCATCAGCAGCTGTCGCGTATTTGACCTACAACCCACTCAGCCAATCGGAAGAGCGTTCATCTAGAACTAGCCAATGGCACGAGGTGTAGGCGGGACCTGTGTCTGAACAGTTTGCGGTGAAACTAGCTAGTTAGCCTAGCATAAGCTAACGCCGCGGAGCTATGCTGGCATATGTACAGCCATGCTACATCCAACGGCGGCTAACGTAGGTCCTTGACGTGGAAAAATCTTTAACTTGGCCGCGCTCCGGCGACATCACCAGCTGTTTCGGGAAGCGCTGCATACAGAGAGAGATAAGGGAGAAAAGTGGCCGCCGGCGAAAGAAGGTAAGGCGTGCCTTGTAAAATCAGTGGTGCCGCAGTGAGGCTTGTTATCGAGAAGAGCCCCGAGGCGAGCTCTTTTTCACTTCACCGTACGTAACCTCACATCGCACAGTGGCTAACCAGAGGCTAGTCTCTCATGACTCTCATAACCGTGTACTATTTTTACAAACAGCAGATGGATTGTTCTTTCAGCAAAGCAGTGCGACGTGCTACTTGAAAGTTAGTCCAGATTAATTTGTTGTGCACACTCTAAACGTGTCTCAGTGTTATTGCTGAAAAGAAATCAGGATAGTTAGCATCTCCGAATGTGTTAGCATTTTCTAATGTGAGACGCCCTTGTTTCATGAATAATTGCAAATATGTGTTTGTGTCATTGTGTAGTCTCATTTTTCTGGGCAAAAGTACGCATGTTAAATGTAAGGTCGTAATATTTGGATATTTCTCGAGATAAAATAGGAATGTGACAAAGTTGGATTATTTTATTTTTATTTATGATTTTTGAAGATGTAAAAACACATTTTTAAGATTCGAATTGGACATTGGGGAGGCCTATTGTAAAGAAAAAAATGTGTGGAACAAGCGTATTTGAGATTGAATTTGTAAAATAAGAATAACAAAGTAGTTTTCTAGTTTAGTTAAATATTTTGGAAATACAGTAGTTCTGTTTACACGACAACCCCCCCCCCCCCCCCCCCCCCAAAAAAAAAAATCCATTACTCAAGAATTTCACATTGTGGGACATAAAGCTCAATATACATTTTGCGTTTGCATCAAAAAATTTCGTCGTCTCTCGTTTATCCGAATCTGGGTCGCGGGGGCAGCAGCCTCAGCAAAGAGGCCCAGACAGCCCTCTCCTCAGCCACTTCCACCAGCTCATCTGGAAGAATCCCAAGGTGTCCCCAGGCCAGCCGAGAGATATAATCCCTCCAGCGTGTCCGGGGTCGGCCCCGGGGTCTCCTCCCAGTTGGACATGCCTGACAAAAATCAAAAAAATTATCGGATTTCTATCAACGTATGCACGAGGCCAGGGTCAAATTTGGAACAAATCAGAATTGCACTGTTCACATTGC
Organism: Corythoichthys intestinalis; assembly: GCF_030265065.1. Classification (NCBI taxonomy): domain Eukaryota; kingdom Metazoa; phylum Chordata; class Actinopteri; order Syngnathiformes; family Syngnathidae; genus Corythoichthys; species Corythoichthys intestinalis. The sequence goes on along the minus strand of NC_080414.1, from coordinate 22,947,895 downwards.
ACAAATAATTAAATAACACGTCACATATGGGTAAAAAATATCTGGATATATACATGCCGACACATTATGTGACATTAAAGATGGTTGTGTGACTTGTGTCGAGTCATTGATATTTATTAGCGAATACAATTTTTGTGATGCTGGACATATACTGATCTCAGACCACACTATTGAAGACCATTTTTGGGCAGATGAACACGTCGTGGAGACATATCGACTGTGGTGGCCGATGCCTCGAGACTGGAGGTGCCGATTGCTTCCTATAGGGTAATATTTTCATGAACAGCCAGTCTGGCTTCATTTGTCAGTGGTCACATGATATATTTTTTTGCAAATACACACTTTTAACACGACACTTCATTTTACATGCCCAGTGTTGCTCGACACAAGTTTTGAAGCCCCTTCTAATTTGGCTCATCGATACTCGTCATGCAATTAATTGCTACAGACTGCGCTATCCGCCGTCAATGTCTTCTAAATGATTTACTGATTGAGGAAGTGCAATAGGCTTCGTCTGAGTGTTAGATGGGGGAAAGAAGACAGACAATATTGCAAAGGAGCAGAAACTATAGTGTTCCTATTTTGTTGGCTTTTTTTTACCTATTTCGAGCATATCAGCATTTATTTGCTCCATGCGCGTGACATGACTGATGTCACGTTTGTTATCCAATGGCTGCACGTGATTGGGTTTAAACATTATTTTCTCTGTTATCATGGTTTAAGTAATTCATTATTTGCATATTCAGATTCTCTGAGCAACCATTTTCACAAGAAAATAATGTATACTAGGTCTTGTCTGTCCTTTTAGTTAGAGGAATTTCAAAAAATCGATTATTACATGCATCTCGATTCGACATGTGACGATTCGATTACGATTCATAAAGGCTCAAAAACGATGGATTTTCCCTAATAACTTTATGACAGCCGCTTGTAGCGGAATTAAATTCAAGACACGTCTGCCGCCCGGACACCTTTAACGGACGCACGCACGTTATAATGGATGCTGCATGTAACTGAGTGAGAGCTTCTCTTTTTCAAAAGATGGGAAAATAAATTTGTGTATGAGACAGGCAGGCACAGAATGCTTCTGTGCGCACGTTATTTTTTTAGAGCGAGAGGGAAGAGAGATAGTTCGTTGCTCCTCGTCTTTGATTTCCAGCTGTAGTTTCAAGACATGTCAATTGAAAAATGTCCTGAGTGTGTTGCTAAGGCCCGTGTGCGTCTATAAGAGGTGAGTTCACAATCCCTCTTGTACTGTTTAGCCTTTATTGTTGTTGTTTTTGAGGTGTTAATAGTTAGCGCCGAGTGCTAAGCTAATTAGCTAATTCGCTAACGTGTATTTCATATGCAGAACGTGTAAAACCATGATTAAGTACAGCGGTAACACTACAAACAGTACAAATAGTACAGGAATCTGTGAAAACAAAAGTATATTGGTTAAAAGAAGGCTTATTTCTAAAGACACTTTGTTTCCAGAAATGTGGAATTCATTCCACCTGTGTAAATTTTATTGTATTGTCGAGTAAAATAAGTACTCCCTTTAAAATGGTTAATGTTTTTGCACTTTCTTGCAAAAATAAATAAATAAAAAAGCAGCTTAAGGGCAGCTTTTTGTTTTATGGGCATGTTTCCATTATTCCCGTTGAATCATTAGGATATTTTAAATAAATGATGGACAAAAATTTGTTTGTCTACTTCATTAATTTGTAATCTACGATGCATCAATAATCGTGATAACAGTGATCATCATCAATACCGTGATCATCATTCAAGAATCGAATCGTACCACCCTGAATCTTAATCCAATTGATTCGTGGGGTGCCTAAGATGGCACACCCCTGCTTTTAGTACACCCATTCAGACAGAATCACATGCGCCCATCCACCCAACACGCACATAAACACACAGTTATAGGCTGTGTAATTGTATTTGTATCTGCCTGTTATTCATTATTGTACGTGTGTATTTTGATGTATGTTATTGCACTTGGGGCCAAAGCCCGAACACCAAAAGTGTGGGTGGGTCTGCCCAGTCATACAGTGTGCGTAATTATTGTATCACTGATTGATAGGCCTCTTGAAAGTCTCTCATTATGTTTCTAAGTGTCGGTGAGGGACATTTGCACGTATGAGTTTAGGATGTCCTAAACATGATTGGTGAAGACCTATGTGAGTGTTTTTGTTATTTAATTGTACAATTGCCTGTGGATTAAATGGAATGTCTAAAGGAGACGTACCGTAATTTTCAGACTATACACTGCTACTATTCTTTCTAGTTTTTAACCCCGCAGTTTAGAATCCAGTACCGTTTAATTCAATGCAGCTCTTCGTGTTTTTTTGGCTACAACAAAAATACAAAAGGGTCACACCTGTGAGGGGTGTGAGTGTTTCTGCTTTACAGTCCTTCTGCATGCTACTGTTTCAGACAACTTAGGTGGTAGCGACCAGACACTTGAAAGCAGCTCTAGCCCTTTAGGATGTCTTACTGATCAAACTCTGCATGGAGTGTCACTGGAAAGTCAAATGTAGCTGCTCGGCTGTGTTTTCTTTGTCTTTTTTTTTTTAAGTGGCCTGTTCCATAATTCACTATTTCATAACATGACAATTCATAACTACATGAATGCTTCATTCAGCGCAACGTGTTGGCACTGCAACAGTGAGGCTACACCAGCACGCTTTTTTTTTTTTTTTTTTAACTTTAATCTGCATTCACCCAGAAGCCCATGTTGACTCTGACGGCAATATGCTTTGGCTGTTTTGATTTTTCTATCTGCTCATGACTATCGTGCGACAGACTCTTTGTATTCAAGTGCTCGCCTCCTCCCCCATCGGACTCCAGCAGCCCAAAATCCATCCCAACTGTGCTTATTGGTGACAGCCCAAAAGGGGAAAAAAAGTTAATGTGGCTCAAAATTTCCACAGTCACATGACAAGCTGGAGACGCGCTACTCTATTAAGTGGCTTAGGAAAGTTTCCTTTTCAGCCATGTGTTTTGTGTGATCTCCTTTTTTCAAGTTTGAAGGCTAGCATTTTCCAATTTTCATTTATGCTTTTCATAAATTTTAAGTTTTATACTGCACTTAAATGCTTGAAGGCATAAAAATAATGTGAATATTAATAGTAAACATTGAAGGTCACCTGAGAGGAGTCAGAAATAAGGTAATAAATAACTTATCACAGTTTAGCATTTTTTTCATGCATGTTCTTTTAGTATTTCCTTTTAATCTAAATTTTACATTTTGTCTCATCCAATATATTCTTAAAAAAAAAAAAAAAAAAAAAAACAAGATGTGGGGACTTTCTACTCTAGTTTTCTTTTTGCTTGCATAAAAGTTCTAATTTTGCGACAAGCAATTTTCATTTCCTCCTTTCAGCTGTGTTTTCCTTTATTGACTTGCAGTGCTTTCTTGCCACTGACTTGGTGTGAAAATGAGGATCTGCTTACCAAAATGTGGTCACTCGAATTTTCACAATGACGCTGCTCATTTAAAATCGACTCTGTGATTGACCCATCATGGTATAGTGCTAAATTATGACTGTATTTTCTGAGTTTTGTTTCACCAACATGCAACCTGGAATGCCTTCTGCTCTCTAGATACCCTTACACAAGTTCTAACATGCGTCTCTCACTGACTTCCTTTTCCCGAATGGCTTATTTAGTCCTATTGTGACAGCACCTGAGGGCTCGTATTTTCTAGGGTGTCGGAAGCTGGTGTATAAATTTCAATAGTCGCTGTCTGCTGTTATCAACATGCAGTTTTACGAGTGATCTACTGTTTTGATGGCAACAATTGCCTTTTGCAGAAGGGTGCTTGTGGAGTGAGGAGTTGGGATGGGAATTTTGATTAATTTCCCTGCCAGCTAATCTGATTTTATTTGCGACTAGTCTATAAGTAAGAAAACTCGCAATATAATACAAGTATTAAATAAAAAAAATGCAAAAGTTTTGCGTATTTACGAGCTATTTTAGCCCAAACATTCAGCAGAAGTTTATTAAAATTCTATTGATGTAACAAAAACTGACTAAAGCTAAGCAATTGAAAGAAAAATATATTTCTGGTACGTTCGCCAAAACTTCCCCAAACTTTGTCTCACTGTCCCATCCTTCGTGTGTGTGGAGGGGTGTGGGGGACCGCATTTCTTTCAGACTTGTCTGGTGTTGGCCACTCGGGACTCTGTGCGTGGAGGGCAGGGGCGGGATTTTATAAACTGGAAATTACATCATTTTTGGTCGGCATTGGCAACAAAGTAAACTACACATTTCCAAAGATGGACAATGGGCTGTCTCTTCCTGTGTTCTAAGATTTAGTAGCAAATTAATTTAGTAATGTTTCTTTCCGTTTTAATTTTGCTATGTTTTCAGTTTGCCTAGTTGATAATTGCGATGTTTGTTTACCGCTTTTCATCTTAATGCGAAGAAAGAGGAAATGACGATCGTCTCGCCATGATATTTACGTTGTCAGCCTTCGCGCTGTGACCGGGAAATTTAGTGGCTGCTTTCATGCATGGCGCGTCCCGGTGAAGTCCTGGACATTACACTATGACGCGACCCGGTTAATGTCAGTGTCATCTTCATGGCAGTCGATCTGGGAAATTGCTTTCAAACATAAGGGCTACTGAAGTTCAATGCATGTCTCAAAGGGGCTAATGATGCTGCGTTTAACGGACTAGTAAAATGCGAAACTTTTAATTATGAGTAGGCGGTTAAACGATTAAACAACTAGCCGCGCACATCCCTGGCAAGGAGAGATTGGGTGTTGTGTGTTAAATTAATGGCTTCCCTAATGAAAACGAGGGTGTTAAGTAGCTCGACATCACAAGAGCAAAACATTCTAGTAATCTGTCTTTGTAAGGTTGCATTAGTCATCAGGGAAAATCCCATCTTGTCAGTGGCGTTAATTTGATGAGGTCATCCTAAGGCCTGTTTTGTGCTTGGGTGTAGCCTAAATCCTTGTGCATTGCAAGCAAAAACAAGTACAACAGCTAGCAACTCGAATAACACGCTGGATGGATTTGGAGGTTCCACTAAAGCAAGGTGGGGTCTAAAGAAACAGGTCTTCTTTTACATCGGGCCATTGTGTTCAGCTATAGCCTCAAAGCTTTGTGTATCAAATACTTCATTTAGTGTGGCATCATGCCTCTTTTCTAGCCTGCTGTTCTCCTAATGTCGACATGGTCACATTTCCCTACACTCATGTTTTTGAATGTCTCGTCTGTGGTCGCCATGGGCACATCCTTCGTTCGTGGTCTTTGTTGTAATGAAATGGGAAGTGAAAATGTTGCAATATGATTTTCTTTTATTTGAGCAGTTTCTGATGAAATCCAGCCGTTTACCCGAGTTTCGGACTAATAATCAATTTCACATTAACAATGTGATCGTAGCCCTAGTCACACAGCTGGGGAAAGTGGGTTGCACACCTAACTGTCACCGCGTTTGAATGACAATAATTGAAGAGGATATATATATATATATATATATATAACTTAATTTTTTTTTTTGTGTGTGTGTGACTAAGTCCTTGTGGTAAATTGTAAGCTTATTCTGTGTACAGTAAAGCTTACAAACTCTGTCGTTAATCACTGTGAATTCCCACCGTCTGTTTTGGGTCATTCTACACTGCAGGCATTGATCCCAAGAGCTGTTTTGACACAGCCATTAGTGCTGCTTTGTTTCTCTGCTCGAGACTTCAAAAATACACTTTTGACATGATCACAGGAGCACTGATGTAAAAGTGTCTACTGGCTCTGAACCCCTTTTGAACTGAGCCACGAAAAAAATGGCATTTTGCATCAACACAAAGGAAATCTGAACTTGTGTGGTAGGTCAAGGCTGAAGTCTGTCAGAATGCATATTCCCATCATTCGTTCACCACTCTTTCCATGCTTCCTGTCTCACAGCTGGCCCACCAAGTATCCCATGACCCCTTGCTGTGATGCTGCTGTTTTGTTTTGGGAGAATCTAGGACAGCCGTGATGAGATACAGTCCCATGGGCTTCAGTTGCCGCAGTTCCATGTGAAAAGAGCTCCATCACACTTTCATGAGACCGTGGTAAGAAGACTTGTGGCTAAAAATCGAGGATTCGGTGTAAGGCTCAGGAAGTGTCGCAGTGCCAGAGGCGGCAAGAGAGCGTACAGAGCACATTCCAGAAGGCGAGAGCCCTGTGATTTTAGCAGGCTGTCACAGGGATTAGGTTACTGTCTGCTCCTGTGAGCTCATGCTGTTGCTGTGTCAGTCATTGCTGCAGCAATCTGGCTGTGCAACATTACGACCCTCCCTACACCCCCAGACAAAGATGGATCTATATTTGTCCCATTAGGCTTCAGGCATACTTGTGACATCATTTTACTAAACCCGTTTTAAGACAGTCAGGGTCATTTATTGAAATCCAACACTGTTAGATCGTTTGGCCTGAGATCTCCTTTAGCGTATCCATATGTGATGCATGACAGCATTGAATCCACTAGGTCTGCTTTTTATTGGGACACCAGCTTGCGAAATGAACATTTCTGGCTTTATCTATCGCTTTAACCTGCAGCAACCCAGATTGTGTCTGCAGATGTGGGTTTGCCGGAAGTGGTCATGTCAGTTTTTTCAGATTGTGTATTGTCATAATCGTCTCTATCTGATGAGCTTCTTTAGCAACTTTTTAACATATACACAATTTTCTGTGGTCATGTGGACATTTTCTGTCATGGTTAAATTTTTTTTTTTTTTTAACGGTGTTTATAAATATTAATCATGTCTATCTTTTAACAATAAATACTTTGTTTTAATGCTTGTTAGTTAGATCTGTGCTTCTTAATTAAATGTAAGGCTTGCTATGACAAAGTAACGCTATAGTTTCGTTCACATTTTCAGAGTATTGTTATTGAAAACGTTGTAAAAAAAAAAAGGTGTAATTTTTTTTTTTATTTAAACTTTTCCAGCCCCCTTTTTAGTACAAAGGACTGGTGACTGGAAAGCCAGTTGTGAGCACTGTTAGCACTGTAGTGAACACGAGTGGATTACTGATAATCTCAATGGGTGACCCGTCTATGACCCACAGCTGCTATCACGACATCGGATAAGTTGGCCTCTGTCAGCTTCCTACTTAACTGCGAGCTTTGTCACACAATATGTAAAAGTGTGACATAATTAGCATTCTTTGGGTGACATGACCGGAAGGGATGCTTCAGTTGATCTTGTTAAAAATAACAAGAATGTTCCTTTTATTTGTTGGTCTTTGTCACTACCTTAACTTTACAGATGTAAAGGGGGAAATGAGAGCCACACTTAACTAAGGAAAACCTTTCATTTGCCGCCACTTTCGACCACCTGTCCACTGCCCCATGTGGTCAGGCCGCCCATGTTGACCTTCACCACAAAACAGCAAGTCCTGTTTTTACTATACATTCTTCTATATGTTATTTTCAGGGAGTCTGTTCCAATATATATAATTACCTATTTTTCACAAAAGTCCAAGGCCATTTTATTTGAACCACTGACTTAGGACATCTTTTCCTTTGTAACTATGGTCCCCAAGTAAGTACTACTGCTTGTCATACCTGGTAAATCTTGGTTTTCTCTCATTGGCTTGCCTTTCTAAATAAATACAACCTCTTACAGCAAGCTTTTACAAGTTTCCGTGAAGGAAATTGTCCAAAAGGTGGTGGTAATGACCTCATTTCAGGGATGATATTGAAATATGTAAAAACAAAAAGGTGCAAAGAAAAATATTCCTTCTGAATGTCTTATATTCAAGATTTTTTTTTAGGGGTTAGGGATTTGAATACTTGGCTAGATAAGTAGATTAATGCTACGAGGTTTATTTGGTCCGTAGTTTACAGTGCGTGTGGCAAGTGGACCGTGGATATGACACCGTTGCAGCAGTTTGACCTGTCTGCCCTGGCGTTTAGGGCTTTGGCTCGGCAAGCGGCCTTAGCTGTGCAACTAAACGATTAGCTCGCAGCATCTGTTGCAGGTTTTTTTTTTTTTTGATCCACCCTCACATCTGCATGGCTGCAAGTTACTGCAGAGTTAATGTGCAGTTTAGCCTCCCTGCGTGCCAGGGCCCTCGGTAGCTAAAGGGAAGTGAGATTGTGGTGCCGACTGGAAAAAGGAAATTTGTGGAAAGCGTTGTTACTTTCGTTCTTCTCTGAGGGACTGTTAAAAAGAGAAAAGTATGGCTGTAAAAGATGTGGAAAAATGTTGCCAGAGAAGAAGCGGCACATTCGGCACCCAAAAAAAAATCAGCATTGGGTGTGATACGCAATACAATAAAAGATGGACACCAGTCATTAGCCGAAAAGAGGATGTGCGTATCTTAAAGAAATAACTTGGAAACTTTGAGGGATCAAAGCATTGGATTAAACCCTGTGTGATTTTTAACCAAATCCTTGCCAACCAAAGACTTGCTGTTCAATTGTAAAGACCACTAATAATGAGCGTCCCTTTCCTTTAAACTTTGTAAAGTCAGAGCTTGTTTGGGCTTTTTGGTGTAAGGGTTCATTTCTATTAAGAATTTGTATGTCTGGAGGCACTGTTTCCTGGATGAAACAAGGGCAATATATACCTCAACACCTCAAGATCTTGGGGAAGGCTCAACCGCAACTTTGTGATTATTTATTTATATTACCACTCATGGCTAATCGTGCTGAAAATTGGTTTAGCTCCCTGTGGTCCTTGTGTTTGCCAAGGATCATGTTCGGGGCTAGTCCCAGAGCCAGCTGCAGTTGAAACCGAGACCGACACCATTGCCTCAAATGAAAAGTAAACCAAAAGCTCCCGATCAATGAGGTCAGTGTCTGGTTCCTTAAGTCGGTCTCTAGGTTAAGGGTAGAACCAACAACCATATAGTGGCAATGGTGAAAACAGCTGCTTCGATGCTTCTTTGCTCTCGCCGATGCTAACCCAAACGCTTCACATTAGTGCAGCTTAGCGGCACTGATGGTAGAATTTGTCATAAGACTAGTGATTGAAAGTTGCTCTTTGTTTTTAGAGGATCGTAGTGACATACTTGGAGAATGCCTGGGGAGTGTTGCTGTTCTTGTGACGAGCAACATCCCTACCTATCTAAGCACGTCTTAACTCACAAACACAGCATTAAGCGTTTACGGAAAGCAAAAGTCCAACGTTTAATTTGAAACACTCGTCCCTGATCACTTTTATGTGAGAAATTGCTAATGGAGACACATTGCTGGCACAAATGATCATCCAAACTGCTCCAGTTTGAAGTAAGTTTTATATGCAACACAATGGACGATCGTTGGATGTTTCCTTAGGGGAAGAAATCCTCACACTAATTATCAGAAAATGTCAATTCTAGTGGATTTCTTTGGCAGCTTCTTGTGTTGAAAGTTGCAAACAATAGTCGTTTATAACTTGTTTCAACAACACATTTGGCCAAAGGAAATTAGGTCTGTCGAGAACAAACTTTGGCAATAACAGCTGGAATATATTCAGCATTCTGCTCTTCTGGTCTCCATTGTATTTAGACAAATCTTGAAGTTTATGTCTGTAACATTACTAATGTTAACACTCAGACTCCGGAGACGGAAAATAGACAGTGTTGCCCAAATTCCCATAGAGAACGTTACGGTCTTCATTTCAAAATCTTCTGGCATCAATATTGTACTTTTTCTTTTTTTAGGCCAACAGTGAAGTGTCAGAGCCCTTGGGGACGTCAGCTTTGATGCAGTACAGGTACAGCTGCGACCATTTCAGTCAAATCTTGTACAGCTGAAAAACAAAAACGACATTGACGTTATGGACTCATAGTTACCTAATGTTTGTTCAGAACATTAAAGTCACTGTTTTGAAAGAAATCACCACACACCACATGGTTATTGGTCCAAAGTGCCAAACCAATTCAAGAGCATTGCAATAATACCCATCACATTTGTTGTCACGGACTATTTATTTGGAACAATCACACTTGTTTTTATTTATTTATTTATTTATTTTTTATTATTTATTAGCAAGATTTTGTCTGTGAAGTTGTTTCTTTCTCTTTTGGCTTTATTATTTTTGCCCTGCAGGGAAAAAGCTGTCTGGGCTTGTAAGCCTCTTAAACTGTTTTTATTTGCATATCAAACTATTTATTGAACTGTAGCAATGCTTGAAGAGTGAGTTGGGCCGAATATGGCTGACTGGAGTCTTAACTTAAGTCTTAAATTTGAGTGATCACTGTTCTGGTCTGTGACTGTGGAAATAAGGTTGGACCTCAAAGCAGACAACAACCGAGGGATGCATTCAAGAGTTTATTAAATGCAAACAAATATACATGCGACCGAAAAGTAAGAAAAGGGGAAATAACAAAATGGGTCGGTGACCGTCTGTCGACGGGGATCAATAATACTAACCTATGCGGTTTGCAGAGAGCCAATAAGACAACAAAATAAACACACACAAATACCTGCAAAAGGTATAGAAATTCACAACAAGGGCGGCAGATGAACAAGTTAGCAAATGTATGAGACTCGTGACATAAACAGTACCTTATTGTACCTCACAGTATCTTATTTTTTACTTTATTGATATTATGTGTTCTGTCCTCACTAAATGTGAAGCTGTTCAGCTTTACAGACAGCAATCAAGGCAATTGTGCTTTTTGAAGCTTTTTACTTCCTTAACTTTTGACAATTTGTAAAGCTGTAACACACATATGCATACTTATGCTCAAAACGACACACATTTTAACAATAAAACACTTGACACAAAACAATTGGTGTTCAAACATCCACCTAGTCTGATATGTAAATTTAGGAGATTAAATTAGCCCAATTTGCCTAACAAAAGTCCGCTAGTTTAAATGCTACTAATGCTAATATATTTATAATTCGCATAGCAAATCGCTCACACATAAGTCCACAAACTGTAGCTCTCAACCTAATTACAAATCCGTACACAAACATATTAGCTGAAACAATTTACAGCCGGATGTGGGCCAAACCAAAGCGCAGCTATCCTTTTATCCATGTCAGAAGTCTGCTCTTCAGTCATACAAGGCGACTGTCCAGCTAGACCCAACACTGCCATCAGAGGGCAGTGTATCCTCTATCATGAAACAAAATACAATACTTTTGGACTTTTGGATTGTTATTTTGAGATCTAGGGGTACTTAAAGGGTTATTTCCAACTTGAGCGGAAATTCGAGTTACGTTGGCAGCGTAGGAATGGAACTCGATCGTAACCCGGGGACTAGCTGTACAGTCTTGATGAGTTTGGATTCGCTGCAGGTATGACGTCGGGAACGTTCCCACAACCGGCTCTTTGACAAAACACGATCTGACCAACAGAATGTTACAATCGCCTTCACTACCGTAGGCTGTTCCTTGGTTATTCAAAAAAATTTGTGACCTAATGAAAGAGGTTGGTGTAGGGTTTTGCCATTTCGTTCAAACTTCTGCAAAATAGCTAATATTAGACTATTTAAAAGACATCTGTTCCTTGTCTTCTCCAGTTCCTGTTGTGCAAGATGACGGAAGAGGTGATTGTCATCGCCAAGTTTGATTACATGGCCCAACAGGACCAGGAGCTGGACATCAAGAAGAATGAGCGCCTCTGGCTCCTCGATGACTCCAAGTCCTGGTGGAGGGTCCGTAATGCCACCAATAAAACGGGCTTCGTGCCGTCCAACTACGTTGAGAGGAAAAACAGTGCCAGGAAAGCTTCAATTGTCAAAAACCTCAAGGACACACTGGGTAAGGATTTTCTTTCTTCACTTAACACCTTGTCACACATTCTGTATCAACACAAAACATTGCTGGGCCTGCATTCCCAAATACCTTAGAGGCTGTGGTGGTGTCTACTTGTGTGATGTCACTGTAATGAAGTCTCATTTTTACTGCAGCATTTTCAGTCCAGAGTATAACTCACTTATCTGAAAAAGAACTAATAGTCTAGAGATAAAAGACATGTTTCCACTTGGTGCTAAAGTTTCGTTCTTCTTTTTGATTTATGATAATATACTGTACGTACATGTATGATATATGTAATGTTACAGAATTTATTTGTGGGATCTTTATAATTATTCCACATCGACCCTGGCAAATTAGCATAGTATTTTAGGATCAAGGTGTGGCATTTCTTTGACATTTTTCTTTTCACTTCTCCCATCTTGTGTGTTAACCGCAAGTTACCTTATTGGGTGTGAAAGGTAAAGGCAGCTTATTGTCAGATATACTATTGCAAGAACTTTACCCAAGAAGCATCCTGGATTTCAAATTGTATCTCAAGTTGCAGCGTGTGGAAATCTCTTATCTTTAGGCTATGGGAACATTGTCTTCCTGGTAGCATGGCAACAGTCCATAAATGATAGTAAAATGAGTTGAGGTTGGTAAGACTTGGACATATAATGCTGCCCTTTCCAGTGACCTTTTAATTTACAAGTAAGTGATTGTTTTATAGCCACACTTGGAAGCTTGCCTGTAATGTGCAGCAAGTAACACGAGCCACACCGCAACTCCCCACCTGCTCCGGCATCCGTCCGTGAACTAAGCGCAGGTGAACAGCTGCACGGACGATACACTAAACAGACTCATAGACACGGTCACAGCTCAGGTTTACATCCAGTAAACGTGCCCTAATGTGAAACATGAGCTGAAGAGCATAGAGTGGCTTGTAAAATTATAATTACAGTCATAAGGAGGTCATAAATGTGCCATCTTGATCTATTAGTGGATTCGAGAATTTTTTAACTGGAGAATTGTGGGTGCTTAAGATATCTTTTTGTTAAGAAATGAGCCTAATAGTTTTATTTAAAAAAGGCTTGTGTTAGGGCGTGGAGTGGTGTCATCCTCTTGAAAGAATGTGTCAGGGTATGATCTACTTTGGTGTGTGTAGGAGAGGATTCTGTCAAACCCTAACCTGTCTAACCCTAACCAAATTATACAAACCACTGCAGTCATGCGATGGGTGAGCAGTCCGTGAATCACCCAGTTGGTAGTGCCACCCCCAAAGGAAAACATTTACTTTGAATTCCTAAAATCCGCTACCCAAAAATAGCTCTTCGCCTTCCTTTTACGTCTTTACATCTCATTTTCTTTTTGAGTTTAACAACCCACCCCGTCCCTCCTCCTCCATCTCCTTCCTTCTGCTCCTCTCCATGAGGCCTATGTGCTAGGCCTCCCCGGCTCCAGTTGTCATTGGCCCCTTCTGGTCACATGGGTGGGGGAGTGGGCGGCCCCCTCAAGCTCGAGCTCTCTGGGTGTTCACATGGAATAACTACAGCTGCAGTGGGAAGTGAGTGCAGCCGGGAGACGGACACCGAGAGGCGAGGCGGCCGTGAGCCAAAAATGGACATGGCTAACCTATTCAAACACTTTTTTCGTGAGTTCTACACTTTTTTCCCTCATACATTTGGGGTGCTCTTAATGTTTGATTTTCTTTAAGTTGTTTTAGCGTATTTTCTTTTGGTATTTGTAGTTGTGTGGGGGTTTGTCCATTTGTCTTTTTGTTGTAAAACCGATTAAGCTTTGTTAGGCAACTCTCCTCTTAGACACAGATCTTTGTGCTAATATGTTGTGTTGGCAGAGCGGGGGGAGAGGGTGTCTCCGCGCGCACACACACTGGGTGGATATTCCCTTGAAAAGCCTGCTGCCCAAGCTGAAGCCTGTAATTGCCTCAGCAATCCTTCTGTCTCTCTTGCTTTTAAGTACATATCCACGCCGCAATCCTACTTTTCCCTCCTCTTCCTCCATTCCCCCCTCTGACGTCCGGAAACTATGCACATACTATTGTCGTTTTTGAAGACCCTTGCGCCACTTTTGTTTGGGAATATCGCAAGACGCTCAGTTTCCTTTTATGCTACCCTGAGGGCGTTCATTCTGGGAGGGTCCCAACGCACCACCCGCCAGTCATGAGCTATCGTTGCTCACGTAAAACAGTGCAGCCATTGTGCCGGGTGCCATCAATCGAAATACACCCCCTTTCCGTCTTCCCATCTTCTGCACCTCACTAACTTATCAGAGGAATGTCACTGGATGGGGCCTGTTGATCTTCTACAGCCTCACTGTCGCACTGTCGTAATCTCAAACTTGCTGAGTTCTACCTTCTGTCTGACTTTTCCTAACACACAGAGGTACAGATGAGTTAACAAAAGTATTTTTTGGGCAACTGTTGGAAGTTGCTCAGGCCCCTCCCTCTGTTTTCCTGTTTCTTTGCCTCCCCCCAGTGAGCGGAAACTCTAATTTGAGCCACATTTCTTACATCCCCACTATTGGAGGAGAACTGGCCAGAGAGGAAGTGAGAAGTCAGAAGGAAGTTGAATCATTGTGCTTGGGCTCTGTATGTTTTTCAGGCGCTTACTCCTTCCCACTTATCTCCTTCAATTCTCCACTGATTTTTTTAAATTTTAAAAAAAAAATCTTATCTGGGTAATCGTATTTGTCAACCCATTGTTTTGTCTTTTAGACAAAGTATCTCTGTGAAAGAGAGACTTTTGACAGTTGTCATGATAATCCATACTAGTTTTCACTGCTGCATGATAGCCAAGCGCCTCAGTAGTTGAAGGTGATCAGATGGATTCCAAGTTGTGCCTGACAATTTGCTAACTTACCATCAAAAAGCATTTGTCCATCAATCGAGAAGCCCATTCTTCTAAATTAACGAGACAATGACACTTTTCAGCTTGTTCAGTTCTCTAGAATGCCACTAATCAAACTGCACAATTCTTGAGGAAACCAACAAGTAGCTTCATCATTGTCTGGGATGCACTTGTGACAACACGTTGCCTCAGAATATGCACTTTTGATGTGGCTGACTGCAGTCTCGGGCAGCCGTGCAGTTGCTCGACACCCTTTGTTAACAGTGCCCAGATGAGATGTATGAAGAACTGATGATTATCACATCAAGTGTGCTTTGTAAAGTACTGTCAGCCAATTCATACAGGAATTCTCGTTCTCCAACATGCCAGGGATGCATTGGATTTGAAGTTTTTTTGCAGCGTTAATACATTTTTACATTATTTTTTTCTCAAATTTGGTCCATGGATGCCCCTTAGTGAGGACTTAGGTGACCAACCCTTATGTCATGTAATAGAAATCATTATTACTATTCTAAAAAGTCAGATTACAGCATGCTTTTGTGCCATGCCTCATACGTACGTAACCAGGAAAAGCGCAGAGCAGCTCAATCTTGCCCTGAAAGGATGAATTTGAACTGTAATTAGTTAAAGAAACTGACACATTTCTCAGTTTGTTACACTGGCCAGCATTACATAAGCAGCAGAGAAAGCATTAGCTATTCTTGAACGATCTCTGCTGGTCTTTTTATTTGAAAATTCTGGGTCACCACATCAGCAGTGAAGATAAGGCAGCTGAAATATTAGCGAGTCCTCATTTTATGATGGTCATTCCATTCCTCTTCTGACATCCAATCTAAATTGTTACCAAAGTTGGAATGAACCATCACGTCAGGTGAAGTCAGATATACAGTAAATATTTGCATGTATACACTTTTCTGCAGTACATAACACTCAAAAATGTTGAGTACAAATATGACCAATATGACTTTTTATTGCTTGTGACGGCTGATTTTCGTATTTTGTTGTCTTATTCCACTTTTCAATCTAATACAAACCTGCCGTTACTGTATAGTATGACCCTCAATGACATGGTGACAAAGCCCCAAATTGCACCACTGTGTCGCCAGAACAAAACACAAGCCAAACGGTGCCTTTCACGTCTCCCTCTCAGCCTGATGGCGGCATACTTTGATGTATGAGCGAAAAGAGCTTTTGCATGTTTCCTGCACAGCCATCTCCAAGCCTTGTTTGGATCTGCCCTTTCATACGTCATTCTTTTTTAAGGAGGCACACTTCATGACCACATTGTACATTCAGAGTTGTCATTAAATTACATACTCATAAATATATTTAAAAGTTCTATGAGCAGAACAGCACTGTTCAGTCAGTCCAAGTCATCCCATTGTGTCCCAAGCTGGGGGATGTCCCGGCTTTGTCAGACAGCCTGACGCGGGGTGTTGTCCTCCACAGAGGAAGAGCCCTGAAATGAAGGGAAGCCGAGGGTCGAGAGGGCCACAGTCAGACAATGGATGGGCCGCCAGCAAAGGCAGACCAGTTTAAAAAAAAAAAAACAACAACAACCTTCCTTTGTGCGCCTGTTGGCCGAACAAACCCCCCCTTGCCACTACGGCGCGTTCTCCCACTCGTGCCGTGCACACCCCATCTGTAAACCGTAACAAACATGCTTTTTTTGGTGGTCATTAACATATGTGTTGGGCTTACCACCCCCGTCCAATCGGCCCCTCTCGGGATATGCACAGGAAAAAGCACACAACGTAAAGAGAGAGAGAAGTTTCTTCTCCCTCGACCTCATTTTTGGGTCGAGGGCTTGAGGTCTTTGTGAGTTTTGGGGAAAGCCCTCGGCATAAACATCAATGCATAATATGCTAGAAAAAAATCAAGCAGCTTACCTCTGATTACGTGGTTGTCTTTTCATCACTTTTAGTAGGACTACACAAAGGTATTAAGCCAGTGTAACCCACTGTATTCCTATACTTACTATACTGTATTCCTATACTTACTATACTGGGAACATGGCAGAGGTGATTTATTTAGTCATTTGTAGATTATGGGGAAGGCTTTTATTTCCATGTGTTTCCTTTTCAAATAATGTTTGTCCTTTTCCTAAGAAAGTATTGCATTAGTCTGACCCAAAACTGTCAGCAATGGGAATCCATGCAGGTTTACAATTCAGTACTACTACTAATCCAAATTGGGATTGCTTGGCCTTGCAGTGCAATCCCTCACTGATTACCTCAATAACAGCACCACCAGTATGTTCATCCACGACCTGTAGTTTTCCAGCACATGCAAATTCTCTTATTATAAATCTATTGATCACTAAGGCAGTTTGGTCATCTAGTCAAATTTGGTAGCCTGAGCCAGCATTTGCAATGCAAAGCTTTCATACAAGGAAGCTGAAATTAATCCCTGACAGAGCAATCGCATTGGGATTCTGGCCAATTAGATAAAACTCTGCCATCGTGTTCATCTTACCGGAGCTACTGTCATGTGAAAAAATTAGGACATCCCATTAAATATTCAGTTCTTTATTAAAAAATGTTCGCATATCAATGTCTGATCTTGTTTGTCTTTATCTCTGAAAAAGAAAGTGATTTAATTGCAGGTAAACAACAAAAATGAACATTGTTTTACTCATTAAACCAAACACATCTACAAAAATGCATATTCTGAGGAAAAAGTTAGGACACCCTCCCACATAATAATAGCTAGAGTTACACACTTTGGCTGAAATAACTTCAGTGAGACGCTTTTTGTAGCCATCTATCAGTTTGACATTGGTTTGAAGAAAGTTTGCCTCACTCCTCAACACAGAATACTTTGAGCTGTGAGATGTTTGAGGGGTTTCTTGCATGTACAGCCCGTTTCAAGTCACCCCACAGCATCTCAATGGGATTAAGATCTTGGCTTTGGCTCGGCCATTTCAGGACTCTCCATTTCTTCCTTTTCAGGCAGTCCTTGGTAGATTTACTGGTATGTGTTGGACAATTGTCATGTTGCAGGGTCCAGTTTCGCTTGAGCTTCAATTTATTTTCACAGATAATCTCACATGTTCCTCAATCACCCTCTGATACAGGATAAAATTCATGGTGGATTCTGTGATGGTGAGCTGGCCAGGTCTTTAGCAAAGCATCCCCAAACCATGACACTTCCACCTCCATGCTTCACAGTTGGTATGAGGTTCTATTCATGGAATGCTGTATTGGGTTTACGCCAAACGTGTCCTCTGTTCTGGTGTCCAAATAATTCAATTTGAGATTCATCTGTCCAAAGGAGATTATTCCAGAAGTCCTGGTCTTTGTCTACATTCACTCTAGCACACTTCAGTCCGGCCTTCATGTTCTTCTTGGAGAGCAAAGGTTTCCTCCTTGCACACCTCCCATGAAGGTTAAACTTGTGAAGTCTTTTTCTGATTGTAGAGGCATGCACTTTCACATCAACAGTAGCAAGAGCCTGCTGTCGGTCCCTTGATGAAATTTGAGGGTTTATGGAGACTTCTTTTAGCATCTTGCGGTCTGCTCTCGGGGTGAACTTGCTTGGACGGCCAGACCTGGGCATGTTGGCAGTTGTTTTGAATATCCTCCACTTGTAGACTATTTTCCGGAGAGTGCAATGGCTGAGTTTATATTCTTTTGAGATCTTCTGAAATCTCTTACCAGATTTATAAGCATCGACAATCTTCTTTCTGAAGGCCTCCGACAGGTCCTTTGATCTCACCATCGTGTTTTCTCTCACTTCAACAGTCAGAAGCAACTAAATGTGAAATTTAAATAGGGCAAGCCTCCTTCAAAACACTGGGTAATGATTTTCTTATCATGTGCACCTGATGTGATGCCTGTGTGGGATTTTAGCCATTTTAAGTGGGATCGAATGTGGGGTTGTCCTAATTTATTCCTCAACAGAAATTGCACTTATTTAAAATTACATTTTACAGAAAGTTATAAAAACTCTTTTTTTCAGTTTTAATTGTTTAGTTCAATTACTTGAATCTCTCAAGAGTTTTAAAATTGATATTAAATATCCATATTATGACCAAATATGTTAGAAAACACACAGGCTTCCATAGGGTGTCCTAATTTTTTCACATGACTGTAAAAGATGCTTAAGTTGTGCAGCGCTGACCCCAATGCTTGTTTGGCGCTAACTAGGACTGTTCCAGGTGTGATGTTCTGGCTTCCAGCAGGTCACACCTCCACAACCCATGAAGGCATATTGTGGCCATACACATTTAATCACTTTTTTGAACAAGTGTTTGTTGATGTGGGCATGAGTAAATCTGATTTCCATGTTTGGAGAATCATGCTCAGGTCTGGAGTCAATACTTTGGTACAGTGGTGTGACTAGTAACAGGGTCTACCTGGAAGCACTTCAGCCTTTCTGCATCAATTTGCATTTTGTTGTGTCTTTAGGTCTACAACATCTCTCAGGAACAATCTGTATTTTTTCATAAAATAAACACGTCATCCTTCCAGCTTCGGCCTGGAAACTCCACCCTGCTTTCCTTGTATAATTTCAACCAGCTGACTTTTGATTATGCAAGTCTCACAAACGTAATCAGAACGAGAGTTTTCCTACAGTACATCATCGGTCACTGATAGTGTTGAGAGCAAAGTCATTCTCAGTCCAAGAATGATTGCGCCGGTGTAGTGTTGCATCGCTCGTTTCCAGCAAAGGGCTATTCTGTAGGCCAGTATGGGAGTCCTGGAAGTGCTCTCTGGACTCTCGGAAAGTGGGAACAAAAGCGTGACCTGCATCATCTGTGAGTGCATGCTGCCAAGTGGAAATTCTTGTCCAGTAAGACTAAGATCACAGGCCTGCCAAAGCTTGCCCTCAGGTTTCTACAACCATCATGAGCAAGAGGAAGAGAGAGGGCTAGAGGAGGTGGAGGAGCTGGTAATCCCCTCCTTTTGGATTACAGTAGACGCACAACTCGACCGCCAATCCCTTCCAGAAGGCTATTCGACTATTTCCAATCCATTTATTTGGATTTCCAAATTAGATGTCGATTAGAGTCCAGTTGCTTTGGTGCAGTTCATTAAACTATTTTATTCACACATCACTGGAGTCCAGTTTTTTACTTTTGTAACTTTAAAACGTTTTATGCCGTGTGATTAAATTTTCATATACACAAAGGCCTTGTGATCATCACACATTCTATTCCAAGAAAAATGCACAGGATATGTCATTCCTTGACAGAAAGTGACTGCTCAGTGGCTATATTTAAACATTTACTGCATAAAATATTTGAAAATTGCACTGACAGTATGTGCGACGTTATACTGAAATGTAGACACAATGCACCACCTTGCATCATTTATTCCTCAGACTAGTGCTATGTGGAGCTGAGTCTTTTAAATTTGAAGTCAAATTCTCCTCTCCGTGGGCTGTTTGAGAGGGTTGAGTGCGCAATGATTCGGCATCCAGCTGCTCTGAGGTCAGGCTGCCGAGGTGATTAGTGCACCGTGATTAGCGACGACAAAATCTCACTGAGCCTTTTGGTCTGCAGAATTTTGAACATGGAGACGTTTTTTTTTAAACTCAAATAATTTAATGTCCACCCTCCCCACTCCTCAATTTTCCACTAGATTTAGAAAGCAGGTGTTTTTCTAAAATAAGTACAGAGACATAATTTTTTTCCCCCTTCCTGAGTCTAATCCCTAAGAATGCAGTATGTTTTAGTCCTGCTTACACACCCTTATTTTGGCCTGACCCCCTAATTCTTATCGCTGCCTGGGGTGGGATTTTATTTTTCTTCTGTAATGGTGCACGTCACTTGGATTTTTTTGTTGACTTGTGCCTCATGCATGAAACTGAAGTTTTTATTTTACTTCTGAGAAAACCTAACAATGATTGCTGTTAGACTGAACTGGAGAATGGTCTTCAATTAAGGCAGTGCCAAATCCGAACATACGGCATCTTGAGGTTAGGAAGTAGGGATGTCCCGATCGCATATTTTTGTACCCTAATTTGTGTCACCTGATGTTCAGAATCTGCCGATACAGAGTCCCGATCAGATACTGAAAAAAATTGTTCCCAAATTTTTTTAAACATGTCACTGTCCCACCTAATTATTTTTAAACAAGAATAATGTTGAAAAATACTTGCCGTTATTAAATGCTTCAATGAGTTCGTCCACTCAAATCCACTCATGCTGTTGAGAACACTTTAACACACACAAGGAATGTCCACACACGCAACCGCTATGTTTAAAAAGCTCAAAGATGTGGCAATCATCGTTGAGCTTGTTAAACTTTTATGCAATAGCGCTCCCATGCTTCTCTGGCAACATCAAAGCTTCAAAGCTGTCACTCATTGCTCACTTTAACAAGCAAACGTCAGCTGCATTGATGAGCAAGAAAAGCAGCATGAGAAAGATTGAAAGCTGCATGCGCATGAAGCAGAGAAACTTCAAATTCTTTCAGCAAAATGTCGATCCTTTTCAGCCAATTCCGATCTTCTGAAAAATGGCGCGATTGGCCCGATTTATGATCACGTGATCGAATCGGGACATCTCTATTAAGAAGTGCATGTGTGCCTTGCGGCGTAAGAATTTGTTGCTATGCACAGCGCCATGTTGGTGTTATACTTATATAGCGCTTTTCCTAACTTAGTCATACTTATTGTTCATCACTGGCGTATTGATTGCTGGTTGCAACTAGGCATGTGCCGGTTACCGGTTTCACGGTTTACCGTGGTGTGAAATCGTTGCGGTTTCAAGTCAGTACAGTATTCGCTATTTTTCTTGTGTCAAAAATGCAGCCAGAAGCGGCTTGGCGCAGTAGCGCTCACCCCGTCCCGTTTGTTGCTGTTTGTGAAAGTGACGCTATCAGCTAGACAGCCAGCTAACCCAAAAACAAATACTCCAAACATAAGGCGTACTGTTCTTTAATTTATTGAGCTCTCAAATCGTGGTAAGTGTAATATACAAAATGAATACATTTAAAATGTTGTACAATTAGATTTTTCCATGTGAGTAGCTTCAACAGATTAGCACCATGGAAAAAGTTTGCCAAAAACAAAACACACATTTTCCATTCAAATTCAATATACAAACTAAAAGCTTACAAAGATGAATGTTAGCCTAGGCTTATCTGGGAGAGCAACTTCGTTGAGGGTTACAACCGCAGAGTGAGAAAACCAGCTTGATTCGCTTGAATGAAGGGGAAAAAGTGATATCGTCAAAGATCGCTAATTGAGAAAGATGATCTTGCCCTAAGCACAAATCCACGTTCGCTGAATCAAGGAAAGGTCTCACTCCCAATGTTTTATATTTTTTATTTTTTAGATGAAACTTTTCCACAACAGTATTGACATTTTAACTAAATTATACATTTTTTACTAAGTTATGAATTCTTTATGTTCTTTTTAACACAAAGGCATGACATCATGCAGACTAGAGTTGACACAGTGGCTGAAAATGGCGAAACTTCACTTAAGCTTTTCCACCCTCAAAAAAATAAGTCATGCAGTATAATTTTTAGAAAATTTTATTCAGAAGTGGTTTTACTTTTTTATAGAAATTATTTTGTTCTTGCTCTAATCTTGAGCAACTTGAGCTGTGGCTGTGAGTATAGTCTATAAGTTATGTTAATTTTATTTAAAATATTTTTTTAATTGATTATTTGTTTTAACAATATATTCATGTTCCAATTTGCAACTATGGTCTGAAAAAAAAATCCTGTTCAATGGAAAAGTTTTTTTTTTTTTAACCCATACATCTCAAAATTTTTTGGAGCTATAATTGCGATACCGTGAAACCGCGGCATTTTTGCGCACGGTTATCATACCGTCAAAATATCATGCACATGCCTAGTTGCAACAAAGTAGTGCACTCAATTTTGGCTTAGCCGCTTCTGTGATGTGTCACTTTATAATTCAGTTTATTAATATACTATCTGTTGCTAATCCTAACTCATGTCATTGGTCGGTTTGTTCAGGAATTGGAAAGGTGAAGAGCAGGAAAGGAGGCATGAGGGACACGGCCTCCAACGCCGACGCCGATATGTACGCAGACAACGGCGAGAGGCTGTACGACCTGAACCTGCCCGCTCTGGTTAAGTTCAGCTACACGGCAGAACGCGAGGACGAACTCTCCTTGGTCAAAGGCACTCGGGTGGTGGTGATGGAGAAGTGCAGCGACGGCTGGTGGCGCGGCAGCTACAACGGACGCTCCGGGTGGTTCCCGTCCAACTACGTCACAGAGGACGTGGACGGGACAGCGGGAGTTGTGGGTGGCCTCGGGGATCCATCAGGGTCGCTCACGGAGAAGCTGGCGGCTGTGGTGAACAGCACGGCCAACGGAAACAGAGTGTTACACACCGTGCAGGCTCTCTACCCCTTCAGTTCGGATAACGACGAAGAGCTGAACTTTGAGAAGGGTGAGGTGATGGACGTGGTGGAGAAGCCTGAGAACGACCCGGAGTGGTGGAAGTGTCGCAAGGCGGACGGCCAGCTCGGACTGGTGCCCAAAAACTACGTTACGGTGCTGGACTCTGCCTCCCACAAAACATCAGCGGGGCCCGCTGGGCCACCCACACCTGATTGTGATTACATTTCGCCATCTGGCAGCGGGCGATTTGCAGGCAAGGAGTGGTACTACGGGAAGGTGACACGCCACCAGGCGGAGGTGGCGCTCAATCAGCGAGGCACCGAGGGAGACTTCCTCATCCGAGACAGCGAGTCATCGGTGAGTTTATCTTGTAAACCTTAAAGTTGCTTTTTGACACTTTAAGAGAGAGAGTGTTGCTTTTTGACACTTTGTCTACATTGTATTTACAGTTCACCATTTACCTTTTGTGTTTTTCTTCTGTCTCTCCTATCTGCAGCTATTAGTTGAAAGCCCGGTCTATTAGTGGTTTATGTGGCATTTCTGAAATGCCCTACAGTAAGACACTGCCCTGTTTTGATAGGATTTAATTTTCAGCAAGTATGTTAAAGTGATAAATCTCGACTGAAAGACTAGCTTTGCACATTTGGGTGGAACTTAGCATAGTAATGTAGTTGACTATTAACATTTTTACTCGCGAGTCAATTCCTCAGTTTTTCACTGTCCGCAGCAAAGCCAAGTTAGGTGGTTTCAAACAGCACAATGAACTACTTTACAGTACATCCGTACAGATTCATGCTGGTTAGGGTTATCTGCACTTTTCAATCATGGCAGCTGAACTCTTCTAGGTTATTGCACATATGTCACATAAAGGCTTATTCCGTTCCAAATCTGGATCTGGTAACATGAGGGTTGTGTTTGTTGTCAGGTGTGGCTGGTGAATGACCATCATCACTAGTCCCTTTCATACATGCCTGAACTCTAGGTAATTCCCGGGAATTAAACAGGTAGCCTTTATGTGTCAAAGCAATTTCCTGGGTCGACTGACATGGAGATTTACCGGGTCACGACCTAGTATAATGTCCGAGCAGGGATTTACCCGGGACGCGGCATGTGTGAAAGCAGGCGTTTAATTCCCGGTTCACAGCGAGAAGGCTGATGACGTAAATATCATAGCGTGTACATCGTCACTTCCTCTTTCTTCATAGTATGGTGAAAAGCGGTAAACAAAATCGCAATTATCAACATGGCGAACTGGAAATAGCTAAATTACAATGGAAACATTTACTGTAATTGCTACTGTATCGTATAGCAGAAGAAGAAACGGTTCATCATCCATCTTTGGAAATGTGTGGTTTATTTTGTTCCCGATGCCGACTATAAATAACGTAATGTCGGGGTTATAAAATCGTACCAGCCGCCCTCCCTGCATAGAGAGCGTCGAGCCGCAAACACGGGACAAGTCTGAAAGTGTCCAACCCGTGGTATTCCTGGGACATCTCTCCATGTCTGAAAGCCATGACACGGGTAAATCCTGCGTCACCTTACAAGGGAATTTACGAGGATATAAGTTTGAAAGGGGCTAAGAAGTCGGGCTGTTCACCTGACTGGTAGCAAATGGCTGCGCGGGGTAAAAATGGTCATTGATGTTCTTAAAGTAATGGCACTTCTTTTTGAGATGCAAATGAATAGCTGATTCTAGATTAGGGCTGGGCGATATGGCCTTAAACATGTATCACGATAAATTGAGCAGATTTATCTCGATAACGATAAATGCCGATAAATTCGCCCAAGCGGACTGTTATATAATTTGAAAATCTGAATCAATGCATGAAATACAGATTAACTATTTCTTGTTGATTTATTTACCAGCATTCAATTTGATATACTGTATTTAACAATTGTACATGCAGTCTAAACATTAAGTTTATAAAAATGTATTGTAAGCAATAAGAATTCAAGTATGAACATTTATAACAGCGTGTATGACTTGAACAATGTACATTGTCAAAATCAATATGCCTGTGCAAACATGTAATGGTAACACAAATGACTTGCAGCTTGAACAGTACACTTCAAAAAGACAACTTATTGTTAATGGCTGCTGTGACATAATTATTAAATACAAGTGTTTACTTTATGGTTTAAGGCCCCCCCCCCCCCCCCCCAGTGCATTTTTTAATAAATGCACGCACAATAAAAATAGCTGGGGCCATTTCTCGGTCATTATAAGTTTTGCCGTTGGATTCTACTTTATGCTGAATGCTTTACCATCACAAAAGCTATCAGAGGAATCACACACAGACAGATACAAAATAACGCCACATAGTAATTGCTAGATGCAGTCCGTGCCCAATCCACTCATTAAGTTCAGCCGTTTCGACAATGTTAGAGCCGCTATCCGACTCCATAACGTTCATATGTAGCGTTAGCCGCTAGCTAGCGTTAGCCTCGCTACCAGTAGAAAGCACTGAAAGCACCATCTCCGGAAATCGTGAGAACAAAGGAGGACAGCGGGTGAAAGCCCGTCTGGATGCCACCAAGAGTCTACTAAATGTCGGTTGAAAGTTTGGTGAACCTCCCTTAAGCCACACTCCATCACGTTTTGCTTGTAGCGTTAGCTGCTAGCGTTAGCTTACCGGGCTTTTGTTTGATTGGCTTCCTGATGATCACGTGACTCCCTACGTAAGCACATTCACTGCTTTCTTAAAGGGGAATGAACATAGACGAATAACACAGAATCAAAGCGGGATGAAAAGACTATATTTTCTTGTTTTATTAATTTACCGAATTTATCGCATGGTCAAAATTACGTCGGTCATCGTTAAGAATTTCGGTGACGGTAAATTTTCGGTTTACCGCCCTGCTCTATTCTAGATACAATGTTAAATGTGTTTGTGTATTGCTAGCTTGGTCTCTCTGATGTTGAGTTGACTGACCTCCTCACTACACTATAGTACATTCATAGCATGAATAACATCACTGAGCTTGCATCTTTGGAATTTGTCTTTGGGGTGACCATCTTTCGTCAGTATATAATCCACATGAGTGAAGAATCTGTTTTTAAAGGAACACCAAATTATCTGTTTTTCGTTGATTTCTGTTTTTGTGTTTTTGGCCTAGAAATGAGATATTTACACAAATTTTTGGATCTTTTGGTTTATAGTTCAGTGCAGCCTATAAAACCTTTTTTCTTGTCAAATTTAGTGGGTCCGGTGTGTCTTATAGTCAAAAGATTACAGTAGTTATTAGGCCTGAACGATATAGGAAAAAACAATTGTTGCGATTTTTTTTGGGTTTGCGATATTAAAAAAAAGAAAAAAAAAAGTATATATATTTATACAGTGCCTTGCAAAAGTATTCGGCCCCCTTGAATCTTGCAACCTTTCGCCACATTTCAGGCTTCAAACATAAAGATATGAAATTTAATTTTTTTGTCAAGAATCAACAACAAGTGGGACACAATCGTGAAGTGGAACAACATTTATTGGATAATTTAAACTTTTTTAACAAATAAAAAACTGAAAAGTGGGGCGTGCAATATTATTCGGCCCCTTTACTTTCAGTGCAGCAAACTCACTCCAGAAGTTCAGTGAGGATCTCTGAATGATCCAATGTTGTCCTAAATGACCGATGATGATAAATAGAATCCACCTGTGTGTAATCAAGTCTCCGTATGAATGCACCTGCTCTGTGATAGTCTCAGGGTTCTGTTTAAAGTGCAGAGAGCATTATGAAAACCAAGGAACACACCAGGCAGGTCCGAGATACTGTTGTGGAGAAGTTTAAAGCCGGATTTGGATACAAAAAGATTTCCCAAGCTTTAAACATCTCAAGGAGCACTGTGCAAGCCATCATATTGAAATGGAAGGAGCATCGGACCACTGCAGATCTACCAAGACCCGGCCGTCCTTCCAAACTTTCTTCTCAAACAAAGAGAAAACTGATCAGAGATGCAGCCAAGAGGCCCATGATCACTCTGGATGAACTGCAGAGATCTACAGCTGAGGTGGGAGAGTCTGTCCATAGGACAACAATCAGTCGTACACTGCACAAATCTGGCCTTTATGGAAGAGTGGCAAGAAGAAAGCCATTTCTCAAAGATATCCATAAAAAGTCTTGTTTAAAGTTTGCCACAAGCCACCTGGGAGACACACCAAACATGTGGAAGAAGGTGCTCTGGTCAGATGAAACCAAAATTGAACTTTTTGGCCACAATGCAAAACGATATGTTTGGCGTAAAAGCAACACAGCTCATCACCCTGAACACACCATCCCCACTGTCAAACATGGTGGTGGCAGCATCATGGTTTGGGCCTGCTTTTCTTCAGCAGGGACAGGGAAGATGGTTAAAATTGACGGGAAGATGGATGCAGCCAAATACAGGAACATTCTGGAAGAAAACCTGTTGGTATCTGCACAAGACCTGAGATTGGGACGGAGATTCATCTTCCAACAGGACAATGATCCAAAACATAAAGCCAAATCTACAATGGAATGGTTCAAAAATAAACGTATCCAGGTGTTAGAATGGTCAAGTCAAAGTCCAGACCTGAATCCAATCGAGAATCTGTGGAAAGAGCTGAAGACTGCTGTTCACAAACACTCTCCATCCAACCTCACTGAGCTCGAGCTGTTTTGCAAGGAAGAATGGGCAAGAATGTCAGTCTCTCGATGTGCAAAACTGATAGAGACATACCCCAAGCGACTTGCAGCTGTAATTGGAGCAAAAGATGGCGCTACAAAGTATTAACGCAAGGGGGCCGAATAATATTGCACGCCCCACTTTTCAGTTTTTTATTTGTTAAAAAAGTTTAAATTATCCAATAAATTTTGTTCCACTTGACGATTGTGTCCCACTTGTTGTTGATTCTTGACAAAAAATTAACATTTTATATCTTTATGTTTGAAGCCTGAAATGTGACGAAAGGTTGCAAGGTTCAAGGGGGCCGAATACTTTTGCAAGGCACTGTGTATATATATATATATATATATATATATATATATTTTTTTTTTTTTGAAAGAAATTTTCACTAGATGACTTGAATAGCTGTTTGGAAAGACTTTGGATGACTCACCATCACCACAGTGTACACTGATCCCTCATTTTTCGTGGTTAATGGGGACCAGAACTTGCCGCGATAAGTGAAAAACCGTGAAGGAGCGCACCCCCCCACCCCCCAATTTATTTTGTGCGTGTGTGTGTTTGTGCTCAATGTATTTATTCAGATTTTGCATTGGAAAGAGATACAGATAAGACATGTTTTTTCTCACTTTCCCCTCAAAGTGCTTTAAAAAATGTAAATAAATAAATGGTTTTTAAGCACTTCAAATGTCATAATTATGATCGGTTTTAAACATAACTGTCCAAATCATTTTTGAACAAGAATAAAGTACTGTAGTAGATAAATGCTTGGCTTTATTAAATGCTTCTGTTTATTTACCTTAGCTGTGACCGTTAGAGTGACATTTAGAAATTTCACTCCTCATGATCACTTCTGGCATTTATGTCTCCAACGTCTCCACACACGCACACACGCACACACACACACACATTCAAGCGCGGTTTCCTTGCAGAGACTGTTTAACAAGCTAAACGATGATTGACAGATGCCTGTGTGAAGTCTGCTTCTTTAGCCAGATCAAAGCCATGTTAACTTTAATAAGCAAGTGCCGCAGTGACTGAGAGGAACAAAGGCCTGGGAGAGGGAGGGTGTGAGGCTCTGCGCAGATAAGAAAGCAAGGCGTATTTGGATTAAAAAAATAAAAACTATCGCACGTGCTTGCGATGGGACTATCGCGCACGTGCACATCGCGATGGCGATGTTTAAACGATATATCGTTCAGGCTTAGTAGTTATGATGCATTCTGACAATTTGGGCTTTGTCACCACCATTGGAGTGCAACGCAGTCGTAAACCCTCTGAATATTGTGTCCATGCAAACCTCCCGACTGATCGTTTCCCTCTGTTTTCCAGCCGAACGACTTCTCCATCTCGCTAAAGGCGCAGAGCAAGAACAAGCATTTCAAGGTGCAGCTGAAGGAGAGCCTCTATTGCATCGGACAGCGCAAGTTCAACTCCATGGAGGAGCTTGTGGAACACTACAAAAAGGCGCCAATCTTCACTAGCGAGCAGGGTGACAAACTCTACCTGGTTAAGGCCCTGTCTGCATCCTGATCCTGCATCGAAAAACATAATTCCATCTCCACGCAAACACTTGTAAATGATGCACACACAGAGACACTATACAGACCGGAACACACTAACATCAAGCCTGAAGACTTTGCACGTCATCCGGACTTCTTATGCCTCGTTGAGCATTCCAAGAGGACGATGGGAAAAGGCACGAAGGAGGAAGAATGTTGGGAGTGTTGGGAGACAAGAAAAAAAAAAAAAAGACTAAGGACTCCTGAGAGCAGACGATGGACCTCTTGGCCACTTATTTATGATGTGATCCAGATGTGTTTGCTGGCAGTCATTGTATTTCCACCTCCATAGTTTAGTCGCATTTAGTTTGTTGAAAATATATATATAATCTTTTTTTTTTTTTTTTTTTTTTTAAATTTTTTAAAATGTGACTTTATTATTATTATTATGATTTTTTTTATGGACAGAGCCCCTTCGATATAAAGATTTTTTCCTTCATTGCTAGATCTCAAATTCTACATAAAGGTGAATCTGTGGCATCTCCTAGTTAAGCGACCAAAATATATATATATTGATGTTGGTTGTGGAAATGACGTGCATCTCTTTTTGGAGGGGGGGTGCAAGGGTAAGTGGTCCAGGAGTGGTGACCCGCATTTTTAATCCAGTCTGCCATTCATTTTTTTTTTTTTTTTTTTTTTACATGAAACATTGCGTTTCCAATCTGGGATTCATTGTGCGTATTCGGAGGCCATGTGAAAAAGAAGAAATCACGAGACACTTTCTCTAAAGGAAGTTGGCTTGGTGGGAAGGCAGGAGGGGGGACTTCAAAACACTCGCCATCTCAGCAAAGCTGCAGGAGAAACTGTCCAAAAGATGATGTCACTGCGCAAAATTAGCATGGCTGCAGGGAATGGAGGATAGAAGGTCAGTGGAGGTGGCAGATGTGCTGGTTGCACGTTAGAAGTGGGAGAATCCATCAAACGGAGGCATGGGAGTATGGTGGTATTCGGTTTGTTTGATAGTTTTCGAAAAGCCACATCGAGCATGGGGTCCGTGGTTCACTCAATGATGACTTGTCCATCTGGATTGTGAGGGAGGAAGAGGGATTTCAGACAAGGGCGGGGGGTGGGGAATGGAAAAAAGGATCGAAGCGAGAGGAAAAAGGATTCTCATGTAGTAGAGCATCTGGAATTCTGCTCCTCGTCCTTGTCTGGGCGGGGAATGGGTTACAATCTCTGTGCTCTCCAGGTGTGTCGAGCTGAGTGATGACTCGCTGAAGAGCTGAGTTGATTCCCGATTTTCGATTTATGATTCAGTGATCTAGCTCACATACTGGAAAATACGTTTGGAAGGTCTGTCCGGTAGAAGCCTTTTTCTCACTGCAAAAGTCAAGTTCCTCATAGGATTTATGTTACACTGCATATTATTAGTGGCTCTTACGTTGGCGTCGTCACACTGCAGTCTTGTGAAACTTCCCCTCTTGCGTCCTCTCTCTGACATAAAGTGACTAACGTAATGGAGGATTTGGGAGACTTTTTTTGTTGTTGTTTTTTTTTGCAATGTGCCTTCACAGCTTTCTCTCGACCAAAGTTTTTGTTTTTTTTCCCGGGTCTGCCCTGTCAATCTGTTATGCTGCGTGCCATTTTTTTTTTTTTTAAGCAGGTATGGGAAACCCTACAGCCCCGGGGGCCAAATGGCAAAGCGGAGCCAGAGCTTTTTGTCAATTTGGCATTTTGATTGAAATTTTCTAAACAAATTCATTTAGTGACTAAGCAAAAAAATAAAATAAATAATAATAAAAAATAACACCTTCTCAATACATCAATAGTACAATATTTGATAACTTAAAAGGTTCTTCATATCTGCTTTAAACTTTGTTGCATGCATTCAACTTTTTTTTAACCACCCACACCCCATTTGCATATAATGCTCATTGTGTTTAGATTTCAAGTGTCCTTACATGGCAACCTTAAGTGAATGCCTAAATGTACAGTTGAGAAAAATAATGCGCGGAGAGTCGGAGATGTAACAGATGTAATAATGGTCAGAGCACCTCAGTGTCACACTTGTTTTACCGTTTACCATTTCTTTCCTTTTATTTTACAGTGTAGTCACATACAGTAGATGTGTAAGTC
This sequence comes from Corythoichthys intestinalis, assembly GCF_030265065.1. Taxonomy (NCBI): domain Eukaryota; kingdom Metazoa; phylum Chordata; class Actinopteri; order Syngnathiformes; family Syngnathidae; genus Corythoichthys; species Corythoichthys intestinalis. The sequence continues at coordinate 22,916,761 of NC_080414.1, read as the reverse complement.
TCATGTAAATGTTGGTATTCAAATACACGAATGATGCAGAATCTTCCTGCTTATTAGATTTGAATATAACGGCCGTAGCTTTTGTCTCTTTACCATTGGAGGCCGCATGAGCAGCTGTACAGAAGAAAAATCTGCTTATAAAAACATGGGAAGCCACTTGAGATGAATACTCACAACAAGTGACCTGTGTTAACGTTGGTGCTTTTGTGCTGCTTATATATTAGCCCCCCCCCCCCCCCCCCCCCCCTTCTGTCTGCGAGAGTGAAGCATACAGATCCACGCAGATGTGGTATGATAAGGCAGTGCTGTGAAATTTATTGTCATGCTCTTAATGCTGTTTTTAACGGAGGGGAGATTGTCTTCAGGTGTTATAACTTAGAAGAGTTTATTAGTGTTACAATGACGTAATAAACAACATCAAACAAACTTGAAACTGTGTTTTGATATGCCAAATTGGTATTTAGTTCAAGGAATACATGTTTTGTTTACCTGGCACGGCCAGACTGTTTTCCCTGTATTTTTCCAAACACTGAGAATAGTCTGGGACCCAGCCCATTAACGGCCTCTCGAGCAAGAACAAAATGAACCGTCCAATCAGATTCGTTCTTTAGCGTGACGTGTTCTTAATTAGCAACGTCACTCTTCCGCGTCGGAAGTCGTCTCCACAACAACACCGATGACGAACAGGAGAGCCGAGAATATGTTCCAATCCATGGTAAAATCAGTTTGAAATAAACAAAAACACGTAGACACAAGTCATTGACAACAGGCTGTCTCGTGCTAGCCATGTTAAATAAACTCCGCTCGCGCCGCGCGAGTTGTCTCTTTACCAACGTCACGTCTGCCCGTCGCTGATTGGTCCACTCCGCTGTCTGTTTTCTGTGGCTTGCTCCGCCCTGGAAATTTGATCCGCTCATTGGTCGCCAGACTCTATAGCTGGAACAGCGGTGAGTCTGGTGTACCAGGCTAATGTTTTGTAGTATCCAGGCAAGCTACTTCAACGTGTAGCCGTAGGGTTACCTGTAACATAGCTTTTCTGACACTATCCACTTGGTGCAAAAGTGGGATGTGGCTGCTTTGAAGGATGGTCATAATCAAAACAACCAATGAAGACACTTGTGTTGAACGCTTTTGTTTGGAGGCGGTATTTAAAAGAACATGGCGTCACCCGCAACACCGTGTACAGGTGGAGGTCGAAATGTAAAATTAATGGTCGGATGACAAGCTTATAGCGCTTGGTTTGGGGCGTTGATATTCAAACGCGGCCAGTGACCGAACAAAGCACATAGCCATATTTGTTAATTTTCAGAATTTCCGAAACTCAAATGCGACACACGAACGCATCAAGGTAAGATATGTCGTCATTTATGGCTAATGTGGAAGACATTAATTTGCCACAATATTTATGCTTGCTGTGTTATTCTTGGGCCCCTTTATGGAAACATTTCCTTCCTAAAGGTTTAGTGTTTGAGTTTCACTTGAGTGCTACAATTATACCTGGCAGAAGATCAAGAAATTGAAGAAGAGTGAACTCTAGTGGACGTTTAGTGGTTTACGGCCACTCATGCGTTTTCTTTTCTATCATTTGCCTTTTCCGATTGTTTTACATGTTGATAAAATACCTAAACAGTGTATATTTTATTGGTGTGCATGATATGCAAATATTTTCAAACACTGAAAAAGTATCCTAGCATATGCTCTTTCGTTCCACATATTCCATGTTGTGTGATGCTACCACGCCACCTAGTGCCAATTCATGTTATGTTTTGACCTAAAACAACAAGTGAACCAGTTTTTGTAACCTTTTTCCTTACAGGAAGTTCCTGTCAGGTTCCTTGACTGATATAATGTAACTTCCCACTTTCTTCTCTTTGTAGATGGTCTTCTGAACTATTTTCCTCCCACCTCTGTACATCCCTGGCCATCTTTTACAGCCACCTTATCCACATCAGCACAAAGTCTAAGCCTGCCAAGTCTTCCCACACACAAACTGCCAGTGGAAAAAGAAGTACAGAGGCAGTGTGAGTGTTTAAATATTTGTGGGGGAAATAGTTATTGTGGCGTGGGGGGGGGGGGGGGGGGGCACTAGCAAATATGTTGCCTTGGATACCAAATTGGTCAGGAACGTCTCTGACAGGAGCTACATATTACGTTTTGTTGAATGAATTGAAATCAACTCAAAACCTTCACTGTAAGTTATTGCTACTACAGTCTATATGCACAAATGTCGGGGCCCATATTCATTGTTACAAATGTAATGGTAACTATTTATGATCACAAATCCTTATCTATAGCTACCTCAAAGGTAGGTTGAGAGACTGTGTGACGTGAAACAGCACGATAGCAAATTAAGTTTGCAACTGAAGCGCCTCAGGGCCACTGTGGAGGACACATGAAAATAAATACTTGTGGAATCAAGACCTTCTATCCCAGCTCAACAGATTATATCACAGCTGCTTTAACCTAGCGGTACCTTACATTCCTGCTGGTACACACTACCACAAAACTCTGATCTCCTCTACAAAGTACAGACAGTGCCAGAGGGAACTAAAATAAAACAAAATGCAATAATTTACTTCTTTAAAAATGATTTAAGGCTTCAAGTGCTAAGGAATAGCGTAGACTAGCTGGAATTTTGCTGTTTAGAAGTAAAACAAGTCAGACAGTGCGGCAGGAAGGTGCGTCATCAATTGCACTCGGATCCACCAATGCGGTTCCATTGGATTATATCTGGTGTATGGACATTTAGACGTGACGGCGTCTGTGATGTCGTTCAGCACGGGACTCAAGTCCTTTTGTCCACTGTTGCGCTGCGAGCGGATAGGTGCTACCGTTTGCTCGAAACGGGCTTTCCCATAATCCTCCCTGACGTCCGGCGGGGCCTCAGCCCACAGTTTGTCGGCCATTTGGGCTACGATGTCACGGCTCAGGATGCCCGTGGCAGCCCCGAAGTTCCCTGGCTCAACGACTGACACCTTGACACCCCAGGACTTCATTTCGTAGCGAAGGCAGTCAGAGAACGCTTCCACGCCGTACTTGGACACGCAGACAGGCGACTGAGCGATATTCCCCATCCGGCCATAAGAGCTTGAAATGTTGACCACGCGGCCTGCAGAAATATTCAAGACTTGAATGTGCTGTTGTCTATGTATGACTAATGCAGTAGTAAAATCATGATTACTGGAAATATTCGTATGAAAACCACTTCTGGACCATATAAAGCAATTAAATGAAAAAACTGTCAAAACAGCATGCCATTTGTAACCTCATAAGTTGGTACAGTCAGACCAAGGGCCTCCTGTACAGTTCTAAAACACAATGTCAGTATTCCAAATAAAACACAATAGTAAACCCTCAGTGTACAAAGTTAAGCTGTCTTAAGAGAATTACCCCTGCCAAGAATGTGGCCGGCAGCTTCACAATTGAGTCACTCGTTGGCGTCTTATCGACAACGAACCACAATGAAGTCTGAATGCAACGTGTATATTCCAAAACCACAGGAAAGCATATTGTCACAACATTGTCATTTGCTATGACTGTGCACTAATTTAGGCCTAGCAACAAAAAGCCTCTTCCATTCAGGCATCAGAGCCTTTATGAAAAATATAGCATTTATCCACCTTTTAAAAAGAACTCCACAAAGAAAGCATTTTGCAAGTCTACACGGTCTAGCTTCAGAGCAGGAATTTTAATAATGCTGTTGTCTGGAGCACAGCCAAAGCTGGTGTTCTTGAGTAGACTTGTTACCCTCACCTTTGGCCTGGCGAATGTGTGGCAGAAGCGCTTTGGTGACCCGGATGGTTCCCCACAGGTTGACCTCAGAAACTTCTTTATATGCGTCCATGGAGGTGAACTCTACTCCTCCAAATGTGGACATGTCTGCATTGTTGACCAACGCCCACAGACCTGAACAGTTTGTGATGATGCAAAGTTACCAGATAAGCAGAGACATCTGTAGCCTCTCTTTTGTCTACCTCGCTGGGAGGTCTCCAGGTTGTCTCTGATGAACTGGGCGGCACGGTTCACCTGCTGGTCACTGCACACGTCCAACTGGAACACCTTCATCCGCTCTGATTGGAGCTCCTCCAGGACCTTTGCTCCTTCTCCGCCTTTATCCTGCAAGGACACTATCCTCCATTTTGTAGCTCGTCATGTCAAAACACCTTAATATCTTACAACTTAACAAATGCCTGACATCATTTGCACTTGAGCGCCACACTCACCTTAAGCAGGCATCCTGCAAAGACTGTGAAACCAAGTTTGTGCAGGTGCTCGGCTAGAGCCAGACCAAAGCCGCTATCACAAGCTGTAATGACAACCGCTTTGCCTGTGGCCTTCACACAAACAAAAAAAACCATAATGTTCATACGCTTAATCCCAAAGGCAATTATTCTCAAACAATTAATGTTGATGATTATATAAACATGATTGATAGTCTTTTTTTAAAAATCTCTTATGGGATTTTTGAGACACATAAAATGTGAGGAAACTATCGTAATCTAGAAATGGTCCCAATACTAAAAAAATTGGAAGCACCCCAGCCCTGCTGAACCATCTCTCAATGATAAGATTCGTAGTGATGCGTTCACGGTCCCCTTAGTTACCTCCACGAGTCCTCTGGGGAGCCTAGGCATCGCGACGTACAGAACGAAGAGCAAATAGGACAGCACCACGCACTCGCTCACACTCGTTTCAGGCCCTCCCAGGAGCCCCGTGGCGGCATTCAGGAGCGCCGGCAGTCCGAAGCCCAGGGACACGGTGACGAACGCGGAGAAGGAGACGAGAAGCCACACTCGGAGCGCAGGCAACGGCGCCATCTTAACCGAATGCCTCCTTTGCGTTCTGTGACACGCCTCCGAGACTGGGACGTTAACAAGATAAAGAAATATATGGCGTGCGCACTGATTTAGATTTTCAAGTTGTATTCACTTAACGTTTGCTTGTAATGCGTCACTACAGACTACAGAGACTATTTAAAATAAGTTGGCGAGTTTTAGAGAAAATACAGTCGGCGAAACCGGAAGTACTTTTAGGGGTATTAATTTCCAATGTCGTCTTTGAGGTTCATGCAGCAGCAGTAGTTAGAATATTTATTATGTTTATATGTGCAATTGTTAACACGAACAATGATAGTGTGTGTTAGCAGATGAATAAGATGGTGCCACGCAACAGCTGGTCTAAACATGGTTAATTAATAATATTGCCTACCACTGCTAGTTAGAAATTAACACATTGTCATCCCACTACACGTCGCAGGATAGAAACGGCCAGTAGTTGAAGTTTTATTGCTATACGTATCGAAAAAGACTTACCAAGAAAAGCACACATTGAAACATGACGTTTTTCTCACATGAAAAAAGTGGCTGATAGTCATACTTTGCACGCAGTCACAGAAACAGTACTGTACAGAATGTTAGGATGGCGACGCCAAGTGGGCAAAGATGATACCTGCACACATGCATATTGTTAGTGTGCATAAAATTTGGGAATACATTTAAAAGATAACATAATTTTGTGCTTGCTACCTAGTGGATTTTGTCTTTTTAAAATGTGTGACTTAGTATTTTGATAACATTCAACTTGAATCCTGAAAGCTATATACCTTAAGCGAACTACTATTTATAACTTAATTCCCAAAGCGACTTAAATATTATTTCTTTTTCTGTGAGCCTAAAACTACTGCATACAGTGCAAAAATAGCAACAAAAAAGAAAAAATAAAAAAAAATGTACGAAGTGGTGAGATTAAAAACCCATACACAGATGATCTGCCTTTAATAGTATGTAAACACAGTAATAACAAGTGAAATGATAGTGTATATCTGGTGTTATACAAACATTTGAACAGCTAACCAAATGGCATAATGTTGAAATAAACACACTTAAGCCAATTTCATTTTTTCAAACATATTATTTCCGGATGAAAGTTATTATCACACATCCTGGTCAAAACGTTGAAGTATACAGAATTGTATGCTTATGCTTACGAAGCTTCCAGAAGTAAACACTTGATCCGTTTAGTTCTTAAGAACTTGTGAAAATTCTCAGATGATTGTTTTTTCTTTTAAATAAAAATGCAAAAATCAAATAATGTACAGGTAAATACTATATTTTGTGTACAAAATGTAGAAAGGCTTTCTTCAACTTTTGATCCAACAGCCTATGGCAGCATGTGGCAAGCAGAACACAATAATTATAGCAGTCGTTATTTAACTCTGCGATCTTTGGAGAGTAAGCAAATGGGTGATATAAAGGTGCATCTCAATGAATTAGAATATGGAATAAAAGTTCATGTAGTTCAATTTACAAAGTGAAACCTGTTTAGTGTGGATTCACTACACACGGCGAGCTATTTCATAATATGCTGTTTAGATTTACAGTAAACAAAAAATTACTCAAATCACTTTCCATAAAATTATAGTACAGTACTGTAAAACAAGGTTCACTTCTTTAATCAAACTATTGAAAAAATGGAATTCTTCCCCCACATTCTAACATATTGAGATACACATGTATGACTTGTGGCAGTTTAAGTGCATCCCTTCACTCCTCATTTAAGGAAAGTATCAAGCTTCCTCTTGATATTGTCAAAGGAATCTGTCCCCATATAGTCCGCCTGGCCTTGCTCCCATTTCTGCTTGCGCTCTTCAGAAGACGGCTGCGGTTGCAGCGGTGGAGGTGACAGGTGGAGTGCAGCGGCTGCAGATGCAAGGCCCTCCGCGGCCTGTGGAAATGAGCGAGAAAACCCCATAAGTCAGAACTAAAATACTGTAGAGAAAAAAGTAGCCAGCATCAGGCACAGAAGCTCTGGTGTGAAGTCGCAGCGAAGCCATCAAGCTGTTTTGCGCATCTTCCATACCTGCGTTCTCCGAAAAGTAACCATGTCATTGTAGGGGAACTTTACGAGAAAGGCAGGGACATCATCCATCACCAGAAATATACATAACAATAATATTTACATAATCTGTCATGACTTAAAGCAAATGATATCCAAAAATATGGACAGTGTAGTTACCTGCTCGACACATTCTGAGTGGAAGGCCTGGTCTCCGTATTGCTCTTTTAGCATAGGCACCACGCTTGTGGAGTACACAGCCCACCAGTCTAGGAGGAAGGAGGGGTGCGTGCTCCCGGAGGACTGCTCTTTTGTTTTTGCGTCCAATCCTTGGCTCCAAGGTTTGGTCTTCCCCAGGAAGTGGACCACCTTGGCGTTGCTGCCATAGCTAAAATAAGACCGGGCAGAGTCAATGTGTCAAAATGGGGATTTTGTTCTGGAAAATATTCTTGCAAGATTGACTCTTAGCTCTCAAAATATACAAAACCTGTACAACTATTTTTCTTTAATCCCATTTCCCCATTCAAAATAGGACTGTTTTTGAAAAAAAAAATGTACCACTTTATTCTCTTAATATTGGAACTTACATTTTTTTAAATTAAAAATATATTAGTGAACTTTCGACATTTTTTTTGTCTTGTTGAGTCAGGGCAAATGTGGAGCGACCTCACCACAGAACGAGCACATTTCCCCCGCCTTGTTAGGTTTATCCATCAGCCAAAGTTCTGCTAAGGTTGTCAAGTGGCGACGTGTGAAAACACATTAATCATTCCAACAACGAGTAAAACACGTTCATCATTCCCATTATGTTGCCAGGAAAAACAAAACCTGGAGCTTGCCATTGTGGTTTATCTGAAAGGGGGATTTCACTGCTACAAGGACAGAAGAGTGGACGCACAATGACCTGGCAGAGTGATAAACATAAAAGGTCTTTAAATAAACGGTTCTATTTGGGGATTTGCTATCAGCTGTTGGGGTGGAAACCCTACCCGGAGTCGCAGGCGTCTTACTGCCCATCGCACTCTGAATTCCTTGTCAGCCTGTGATTACGAGCTCGTGACTTCCTTACGCACCGTCACGGCTTACGCAGGTCCTTTGCTGTCATACAATTTCACGTCTTCCTGCGCTATTACTTTGAAAAGAACATCATGGCCTATGCCTCTCTTATGAATACAGGCACTGAGTGCGACATCCCAAGTGATCCACTCGCAACCTTTAAACCAACACGAGTACATTCTCTGCCAACTCCAAGTATTCAAGGCACGATATCACTGAACGGCTGATATACATACCGCTTGAATGCCGGTAGATACGTATAAATTGCGATGCTGCTGAGGTTGTAGATGAACGGGAGGTGTTTGGAAATGTCAGCTGTGGCCCAATTGCTGAAAAAGCCGTTAAGAACTCCCTGGTCTCCCCCTGAAAAAGAGAACAGTGACAACCATGAAGTAGCATGAGAGGAAGTTGCTCCAACTGCGATACGCGTCTCGCGATAGTATCAGAAAGTCTATGTTAAGTGTCACGTGATTGAAATTCTATCTAAGATTCCAGAGCGAGTCCACCAAGAGCAATTGGAGGTCAGAGGTTCAGTGTCCTGCGGAGGATAATTCAGTGACTTAATGAATCTTTACAGGTGAACGCTCTCATCTGTGATGGGCAGTAGTGAGCATTCTGCTTTCTTATACATATTGACTTCTGTGCGTACTGATAGTTTTTGCAGTTGTTGACCATGGCTTACAGTATGTGTTACATGTGCATTACAGTTGACACCCAACCCGCTTCCTCACTGTGGCAAATATCAAAGATCATGGGTTGCTATGAATAGGGAGGCTTACTTACTTTCGGCTTGCCATAAATTTATATAAACTGAATTGGACAATGACTAATCGCCTCTTGTTCAGGCAACGACCTCCTTGTCAAAATACTTCAAACCTGATATTGGAATTTGCAAACGCCATCATATTGTAAAGTGTGTGAACATTTGATTCCTGAGGAGACTAAAAGTTCTTTAAAGCTATGTCTTTATGTAAGTGAGGGATTCAAGCTCAAACTTTTTGTCAGTTTCCACCCACTCCTGAGGGCAACATTCCTGGGCAGGTAGCGTGCAGAGCGTTTAATCTGAGGGTTTTTTTCCCTATTGCATCTCGAAAATGACAAACAATCAGCCTAAAGTGAAAACATCCGAGTGGGTGCACCCTGGATTTTTGATTAGTTTTTACCATTCTTCACGGTTTAATTGCGTCTATGGCGTTTCATGAGTCATTTTCCTTCATAAAAAAACAAACAAAACCAAACCACATTTACACTCAAAGCATCTGTTAAATGCCAACGGGGGTTGTCGCACACTTTTAAAGATTAAAATGGCTATAATGTCTTTCGTTGTTAATTGCCCCTTACCCCATTATAGAAGCGATATACAACTTCCCGTAGTGAAATATTCTGCAAATAATGCTTGTAAGTCATCAAGCAAGGAAGGTAGTTAGCTCCGGCGTCTTAATTGACTTCTGTTGCTTTAGAAAAGTTCAAAGCGCATCGTTTCATCCCTCATTTGGTTTATGGCGATGATACCTAGCGCAGTTTACCGCTTCCTTTTTTTCCTGACAAAATAACATCCCTCAAGGGACAGAAATAATTCAGGTAACGCACCGGCGCCTCTTTGCTGATATTCGCAGTCAACTTTAAACCACTAAGCCGTACTCACAGCTGACTTGGCTTACATAAATGCAATGTGAAAGCGAGTTTAGGGTGCACTTCGGCTCGTGTTGTGCTTCTTATGCTAAGAGTGATACACAATTTTTTCCCCCTCATAAAACTACGGGTGGTTGCTCACATTGAAAAATATTTTTGATGTTGATAACTTGCTGTTTTGAAAGATAAGTGGTTCTTCTCCCGCCAATTTATTGTCATATATCAATACAGCACTGAGCCTCGCATGTTAGGAGTGGGAACCTCTTGGTGCCTCACGATACGATATGATTTACGATACAAAGCTCATGATAACGATGATCTGACGATATGGCGATACAACTATTATTGATACATTGTTCAGGAAATCATTCTAGGATATTTTACAAAGAACTAATAAACAGAAAAACAAGCTTCTGTTGTGAATTGGAATGAGTAGTAGACGTCCAATCCATTTGAGCTGGGAGGGTGGCAGCGAATGAACATTCGTTCATTCGCTGCCATCCCTCCCACTTCAAACGGATTGAACGTCCATGGACGTCAGTGGCAGCCAAGGCCAGGCAATGAGGTAATTTTGGGCCATTTAATGTCATTTACCTGTTGATTTTCAGTAACTTCCTGCTGATTTTGGGGTATTTTATGGGTCACTTCCTGTTTATTTTGAGTTACAGAAGAGGAATTGACCTGGGAATCACCCAAATGAATAGGCAGTGACTCAAACTCAACAGGAAATTACCTTGAAATGCCCTAAAAGGGACAGCAAGTGACCTGTTAATGCCCTGAAAATCGGACTGAATGACTGTGAATGCTCTGGTTTTGAATGAACGAACGTTCCCAGTCTAAATGGATTGGACGTCGAGAACAGTCACTGGCAGCCCTAGAGTTAACTGAGACACTATTATGGTAGAAGATTTTGGCAGCAACTTGATGTTTTTTTGTTGTTGTTTTTGTTTCGTTTTTTAAACATTGACACCTTTATAAAACGATATCTCGATTCTTGACAGGAGCATATCGATAACCTTTTGGGATACAAAGTATCATGATATATCACCATTTCAATATTTTGTCTCACCCCTAACGCATGTTGTGAAAAGATGTACCAGATTCCTCCGCTATCTTTTTGAAAATATTCATAATCTTTAGCGTGATGGCGAGCCAAACGTCATTCAAACAAAAGGTCAATGCAGCTTCTAGTCATACCTCAGCCCACACAAAACGCCCACGTTGAACAACAGTTATAACTTCTTGATGGACTGATGATGTGCACAGCCACCAGTTGCTGAGCCCAAGTCATTTACAGTACAGTGAATGTCCCTTAGCGAGGACATGTGAAAAACTTCGGAAGACCGTGAGTTGAAGGGGGGCCTTGTCTATGAGGCAGCAGGCTTGGTAAAAGTCTTACTTGGAGCAATACGACGAAGCTTGCTTTAGTGTCGCGTTACTGAGGACTCTTATGTCGCTGGAAAGGGTCACAAGTATAAGATGAAGCTCCGTTCCAACATCAGTGACGTAACTTGATATTTTACTTAAACTCATTTAGGCCGTCCCTTACAAATAGCAGGTACATGTCTATTGTAGTGGATGATTCATCTAAAATGTACCACATTTTAAGAACGTTAAACACTTTGCTAATGTGATGTGCTATGAATCATCTAAATGCAGCACGATGTTCCGTTTGTCAATAATGGCACTATTTATAGAAAGGCAGTTAGTAAGCAGGGGATTGCTTCGGCTTGCCTTAGGACTGATTTAGAGTTATCCAAATAGAGCACATCTTCTAAAGTTGAATGTCACTCAAGTCGTACCATTTGGAATTCAATGGAAAAAATATCACATATCAAAAGACAATTTCACACTGTCTTATTAGTCATATGGCAATTTAAAAAAAATAATGGCACACTTTATTCCTTATCATAATGATATTTTATCTTTATGATTTTACTATACAGTGATGAACTTTGTCTGAAACTAAAAACCTTTGCTTTTATTTATTTCATTATTATTATTTTTTGTAATTTGGGTAGCGTGTCCCCCACAACCTTAATATATGGGGTTACAATTTCAGTACATTTAATTCCATGGTTTATGACTTCCTGTATCAGATTCCTACAATGACTACAAGTGTATCACTAATCTATACAAGCACATTGAGAAGGTCATAGATAAATAATTATTTTGATTTATTTAAAAAGTATTGGTAGGCCATGAAGAGAAAGCAATTAGACTCTAACACTGCTGTGCAAACTAGTTTATTGCGCTCCAATTTTAACCGTAAATGTGTCTACTGTTGGAAAGTGGGGATGGCGACAGTGTTGCCCTGGAGCAGTTAATCTAAGGCGCCAAACAAACGACAAACTAAATAAAATGTATTATTATTATTATAATTTTTATTATTATTATAAAGTGCATGTAATGTGAGTTTGTCTACGCATGTCCTTGCAAAATTAAATGCAAAAATAAAACCAAGAAGATTTTGATTTTATGGATGTAAACTCTCACATATCCCAAAATATAAATAAGGAAGTTTTTATTTCTTCACTTACGCAATATGTGCCTGTTGGCTTACCGTCAAAGCTGCCGTGTTCCGTGCAGTACTGAAGCAGTTTGTCATAAGTCTCCACAGACGGGCGAAAAACAAACACACCAGAGTTGAAGCAGTCTGGCCAGCCAGGATCGGGGGCAGCTGACAGTTCTTCTCTGTCAAAGAGCTCATCTATATTCGAAAGCACCTGAGATGTATGTAAACAGAGAGGGGGAAAACATGTCACACACCTTTTTTTATGTAGTGGAGTTGCTTGACTACTCTTGTGGTCTCACCAGAGTGTCTGCGTCCATGAAGACACACTTTGAATAATGCGTGAGTGTCCAGCAGTGGAGTTTGGTAAAGGTGACACCCAAATCGGGCCTCTGCATCAAGGCCAGATGGGCCGCATCTTTGCTGTCCAACAAGTCGACCAGCCGAACTTCATCGAAGATCCTCCTCAGCACGGACCTGACGGTTTTTGAAGAGTCAAACAAAAACACAGGACTGCTGTTTTGGATGCGAATGGAGCTTCCTTACTGGCAGGGTTCTGACACATGTGGCCCAATGAGGGCTGCCAACTTTTTGGAGGTTTTGTGTCTGCGCAGGGACTGGCCCAGAACCATGGCTCCCATTGCATAGTTGTCATTGGTAGCTAATGTCACAAAAGCCTGGTCTGTGGAGAAAGAACAGACACAAACTTTTCCTTTACCTTAAATAATTCCCAGACCAGTGGGTAACATTGAGGGGTGATGTAAATCCCTCTATCCTACCATTCCCCCCCTGCCAACAGTAATCAACTTTTAAGTTCAAATGTGCTGAAGGCTGCAAGGAGAAATGTTTGGCAGGACCTCCCTTCTACCACACCCCTTTTTCTGTTGGTGCATTTTGGCTGTGGGAATATGTGCTCAGCCAACCTGTAGAGAAAATATGATGCAATTTCTTTCCCAAGCAATTTGAAAAAGTTACCTTTCAAATAGCATACTGTAATTATATATATCGGAGTCAACTGTTCAAGACAAAAAGTAATTTTCTGTAATATGTCCTCTTTAAAAAGCAAAGTAATGATTTACGGTATGATTCTGACACATTTATGCCATCCCGACATACTTTCCTGATCTATTTGAAGTTGACGTGGGTGACAACCAGTTACATAACAAAATATTTAACTGAAATGCCACTTGGTGAAGCTAATATTACTGAAAACAATGGCAGATATTTGGTTGTTGTTGTGTTTGACTTGTCCCATCAGGGATAGCTACAGCGAGTCACTCACATGATATGTTTGGCACGGTTTTTATGCCAGATGCCCATCCTGATGCAACCCACCCATTTCAGATCTAGGCTTCAGACAAGCTGAGTCTGTGTAAAACGTTAGTAGACAATATTAAACATGAATAATTCATGCTGCTGTCATCGGCAATCATTTTGTTTCACGTTTACACAGAAAATCCAAGCTAACACAGAATGCACGTTAATGCAATGAATTTTTTTTTCACTTAAATGACATCCACCACCCCACTTCACCCCCCCGACATGAGTTAGGACTTCATAAAGCAAGTCAACAAATAAAAACGAACAATAATTGCCGAGAAATTCCATTGCTCATGGCTGTAAATGTTCATAATGGTGAAAGAATTTTAAACATAATCACGCCGCCACTTTTGGCATTTATTTTGTTATGTCAAATGAACACTACAGTAATAAATTGTATATAAAATAGAAATGTCCCAACTTCTGGCTGTAAATGTCAAATGATAAAAAAGCGAAATTGTACTGAACAGCCATAGTTTACTTGAAGTCAGTCATTTTTATTGTGACAACACGAATAATGACGTCATGTTCAGCCACTAAACCCCCCACTCCCAAAAAAGACGCACTCAGGAGTTTGACGATATTGTGAAAACACGCTGCCTTTCACGTTTCTTTTTTTCTTCTCTTTTTTTTTTTAACCAGCGGTTCGTCACTGATTACTTAAAATGTTAACCCGCCGCTGTGGTTTTACATTCCAACCATTTCCACGCCACGACCACACACTAGAAGTCACAGTTCTCGCTCCTTGGCCAGTATCGCGGTATTTAGAGGAAAAAGTTTCGCTCAGTAATCACATACCTGCCATGACTTTGAGGAAGAAAGTCCAAGCTACGTCTTCGTAGCTTCGTGGACGAGACCACTACACGCACGCACAGTCAAGCAGCTTTGGCGTGGAAATGAAAAGGAGCTACTAAAGTATACCGAAGTGCATTTATAGCAGTGGGACAGTGGTCAGCGTCATGTGACTGGGGGGCTGTGTCCTGTCCACACTCTGCAACTACTGTCAACACGTTTCAGTTTGAGGAATGCTTCCAGACGAAAATGTTTAAAATCTAACTGCCATAAATGTGTGAACCGAAATAATATTGTCTTCTTTTGACAAAACCCTGCGTTAGTTTTGTCATTGTTGTTTGCGGTTTTGACGCAATGTAGTTCTACACAAGTGGAAACTACTGCGAAAAAAAACCATTCATGAGCATTGCCTTAATTAGTGTTATATGAATGCGTTTGCAGTTTTAATTAAGTAAAATGTCCGATGACTTTATTTGATGCTATAGCGGCATCTTGTGGACATTGAAGAATAGTGTTTTGTAGCCATAGAGCCAAATCAGTCTTCATCAGAATGATCTCAACAAAAAGCCCCTTTTCTTAATCCTGGGAATTCTTGTCGTGTATAGTTGAATAAAAAGCTGACTTTTTTTTCTTGCCTATGAATGGTGACAGATACAGTTTAACTGCAACAGAAAAAAAAATCCTCTATCCCGTTATGTCATGTATATTGAGATTATTATTATTTTTAAAAGTAATAGTTTGATAGCTTTTGCACGTTTGTACATAAATTTAAGGCATACCTAAAAAAATGTCAGCTTGTCTCTGCTAGCGCCATTCATTTACTGCATATTATAAACAATTTTCGTTTAAGTGTTCTATTTTTAAACATTTTATTAAATTTTATTGCACTTTTTTATGTTGCAGTTTTTGCAAAACAAAATTTAAGACAGTTTTACACAAAATGCAGGTTCTTTTAGTAGGCCTGAATGACAGTACCACTCAGCGTGTTTTCACTAAGAATTTTCTGTACCAGCCCACCTTGCTTTTGTGGGTTTAATGTATTATACTAATAAAATTCACCAATTTATAGTCAATATAATTAGCAGAATTAGAGTGCCCCAAAATCTAATTTTGCTTCAGGCCCTATGGAGGTGTGCTTTTGCTTTGATTTATTGCTTTCAGAATTGTCCATTTTTACCCCCTTAAATACTGTTTTTTAATTGAATGCAGTGGAGGCTGCTTTTTGTTTATACCCACTATACATTAACGTTTAATTCTGTATTTTCCCTCCCATCAGACAAAGCAGCAGACACTTTATTATCATACTCGCATAAAGCTTTGATGCAGCGCGTGAGGCTGGATCATTGATTTTATTGTTCACACTCATCTTGACATTCTGTCAAGCACAGCGAGGAAACATGGCGGGTGGTGACCGTTTCCATGGCTACGGGGTTTGAGATGGCAGAGAGGTTGCCAGGGGCTGAGGGGTGCCGGGGGTGAAGGAGAACCAGTTGGCAGGGGTCCTCGGCTTCTTTCTTCCCACTCTTCTTTTTAATAGAGGTTCTTCTGCACATAGCCGGCAATGTACTTGACGGCCAGCATGGTCTCTTCGCACGTGGGCTTGATTTGAGACTCTGGCAGCAAGAAGCCATAACGACCGGTGTCGCGCAGCTCGAAGGTGAAGGAGTATTTTATACCCAGGTCGTAGGCCCAGTCGTCGGAGCCACCGGCAGCGGGGTCTGAGGTCATACAGGCAGGGGGGGGTTAATCAAAAGAAAGGCTGTACAATATATGCTTTTGGACATGTAACTACTATTAAAGCAAGGGTTGGATTATCGCCTACTGTAAAAGGCAAGGTCACCTGTTACATCCCTGATTTAGTCTTCTGGCTTACTGTATTCAGTATTACTGAATTTCAATTTTACTCACAGATGGTCGCTGCACCAGGTCCACTGGTGTAACGGGTTCCATACAGTCTGCGCAGAGCGCTAGAAGCTCCCTGAGCAATCTTCATCTGCATTACGAAAGGGAAATGAAACGTCATTAGCCTTTGTATTTTCAGTTGACAAACTCTAAATCTGTTCTAATAAACTGTTGTGGTTTCCAACTCCAGGTTTGTGTTAGAATCGTAAACCATGATAAAGAACTGTCACATAAAGTCAAGTAAAAGGAACTCTCATCTACTTCGATTTATGACTGTAATTGCTTAACAGTTGAAGTTTAAAGACTCGCAAGGAGCCATCAACAAAATCCAGATGATAAGAGCAAAAGACATGTGTATATCAACATGCCACACATTTTCGCGGAAATCGCGGTGGCGCCCAACAGGAAATGAAGTCGAGGAGAGAAATGCACGCTCGGGAAATGAAATTCTTGTCTGCAAGATGTTTTTTTTAGTTCTTCATCCCCATTTAAGTGTCAGAAATTACACATGAGGATGCTAAAAAACGTGTGAGCACTGGAGACGGGTTGCGAGTGTTAACTCACTTAATCCTCCCCGCTGAGGGCCTCAAGTGGTGCAGTGACAGCTAAAGTTGTTCTAACACCCTGGTAAAGTGGTTTCTACTAGGACATCTGGCATACTGACCAGCTCATTGTGGTGCGGGGCATGGTCGTAGGTGTACGAGTAGGGGAAGAGGAGCAGCTGCGAGTAAGAATGGATGGTGATGTAGGCCTTGATGGCGGACTTGTTCCTGCGGATAAAGTCGGCCACATTCTTGACCTCAATTTCAGACTCAGGTCTGTAGCCGCAGAAGGTGTCGCTGCAGGGGCTGCTCGAGGCTCCAATTGCTAGAATGATGACCTTGGGGTTATTTTCCAGTAGTTTAGAGAGGCAGTAAATATGTGCTTGTATGAAAATAGTTGGTGTCTACTGAAAAAACGTATAATGTGTGTATCCAAAACCTTCATCCTACTTACTGCACCAGCCAGCGTTCCAGTTCCTGTTGGGATCAGCACCGATGCAGCCCGATCCAGATCTCCTAGAGCGAGTTTTTCTCCACATCCTGTTCTAAAAAGCGAACAGCGCAAACACAATCAGTCATGCTTTTCGATGTGAGCTTCACCGCACGGTGGCATAGTCTCATTACACTCTTATGAGTGTAGTCGTAGCCATCAATGTTGAAGACAGGAAGGACGTAGACATCCATCTGGTTGAGAAGGCTGGTCATTTGAGAATCTTTGCCATAGGTGGACAGAGCCTGTAGAAAATAAATGTCTTGGGAAAACGTTTTTTTTTTTTTTTTTTTTTCTCTCAACACAAGTTTTTTGTCTCCTACCTCCTTGACAAACCACTGGCAGAAAGCAGGGGAGATCCACTCTCTAGCATGGATGCCGCAGTCCATGAAGATGGCTGGCTTGGTGGAGCTGCTTTTCTTACCAAGCTGGGATGGCAAACAAATGTCAAATGCAAACATGTTCAATTATTTGTTCCAACGATTTGCCAAAACAAGGCCTTAATGCACAGGTGTCAAACCGATTCCAGAAAGGGCCAAGTGGGTGCTGGATTTTGTTCCAACCGATACCGTGCAGAGAGTTTAACCAATGAACTTCCTACTAAAACAAGCAGCACCTGACAAAGTTTAACTGATTACACATGTAAAAGATCTGATTGGTGAAAAGGTGTCCTCTTCTTTGGTTGGAAAGCAAACCTGCACCCACTTGGCCCTTTCTGGAATCGGTTTGACACCTGTGCCTTAATGGATACCTTAAGGAGTGTCATGGGGCGTCCCTCGTAGGTATTCCCAATCACTTGTTTACTAATCAGATTGGAGTTGGAGGAGGAAATCGATGCAATCCATGCCTGGACCTACAAACAAAACTATATTTAATGAGGCTCCTGTTTTGGTCTTCCGCAATAAAAAGAGATCCTGCTTCTATTGCTTTTTTTCTAATAGCTGCCATTTCCTCTTACTTTGTCCCAGCTGTTGTACTTGGTGTAGCTGTGGCTTCTAGGTGAAGGCTGATTATCCGTCTGTTCCTCAACAGCAGCTTGCAGGTCGTCAATCAGGACCCTGTCAGAACATTAACAGAACAGAAAATATTTTCAGTCTATTATCGATAATCGGTAGACATAAGTGGATTTTCCCTTTACAAAAGGTCTGAAACATCCTGAGTGACTATCCTTTGGTACTGGGTGAATTAATTCATGCTTATGTAGAAATTATAATGAAGTCTTATAACTTACTCATGCTTCATGTTACTTTGCAGCAGCATGGTGTGCACCATTTCCTGGTACAAGGCGGGTACATGAATGTCCACGTCGATGTCTGTGGTCACCAACTCCGCGCTCTCGGGGCTCCAGAAGTCGAGCTACAAAATGACAATTGAGCTAATACTACAATACGCCACGGATGAAGGTACGTTCAGTATCAAAGGTATACCTCTATGGTTTGTGCCAATTCCTGGATGATCGTAACATGTTCATCATACACTGGTTTCAGCCGCAATACTTGGTCTCTTCAAGGGGAAAAAATTGTTAAGGACCGTATTCGGCTGTCCATCTATTCTCTTCATTTGTGTTGCATGTGAGCTGATTTCCAACTAATTAGGATATTCACGGTCCTACAGAATTTACTTCTATGGGCCATTTAGAGTTATAATTAACATTATCTCAGAACCTTAGAGATGCAAGCTAAGTTTTTCCACGAGGTGAAAGCCAATACAAATTCTGCCTTTGAGAAGGTGGTAATGCTCAACTTTCATTGGTATTGACCGTAAAATACAACAAACGGCTCTCAGTATGATGCAATGCATTTCAACGACAATGATAAACTGTGTCACAGAGGGGGTGAAAAAGCTCCACGATGACAACTTTGTTTGCCGGCACATGGAAAATTGCAATGCTCTGACTTGATGGGAGGCTAATTGAACTAGATCAGAATCCTACGCCCCCATGATGGATCCCAGGCAGTTGTCACAGTATGATTAACTATGATTTGCTCAGCATGTCTCACACCCAAGAAAAAAAAAGAATGATCTTTTCCTCATAAGATTGGGAAATGTTACCCATCAAAGCGAGCGATGTCGGCCAGGGCGACGGCGACCAGTCCCAAAAGCAGGAAGACCCTCATGTTGGCAAGTGGGGCTGACGTGGCCTCTGGGCAGCTCTTATATGCCCTTGCTCTTCACCTCCCGCACACCAATTGCAATCAGTATTTCCATGCATCAGTCAATCATTAATGCAGGTGAGGTGCTTAAACATGCAATGTGAACATTTTATAAATGATGACACATTTCACTATCAACCTAGAAACTGAGAAAGACTGCATAATTTTCACTTTAATATTATATTTTATTCGTATTCTCACATATTCACAACTGTACACGTAGGCAGTAGAAAACATATCAACATATTTAAATATCACGAAGACAACCACCCATATGGCCATTGTTTTTGTACATTATGCTACCACCAAGTATTAATTACGTTTTTTGACATTTACACAACAAACATATTGGACAGTACAATTACCAAATAGCATCCCAGGTATTTTTACGCAGTACAGTACATTTACACCGTGGTTTTCATTTCATGAATCACTACTTCTTACTATCGAAGGAGCAACTGAGCATATGAAACGATTTATAGCTGGAAGCAGGACGTGTTTTCTGCATGGTCCAACAGCTTTTTCTGCATGCGAACAGCATACATGCATACTGATTTATAACACCGTTAATAAAAATGTGTTAAATTGAGACTACCTAATACCAGTTCCACCGATCGACATGTAAAAAAATACAGGATCCCATGCCTGAAATTGAACAGGAATTTTAGGGCTCTAGCCTGGCGGAAACTTGAGTGACTAGTTTTTCGTTTCATAAATAGTTGAGATTTTAAATATGAATAACGCTCTGAATAATCTTTTAAGGCGGTCCAATAATGGGGCAAAAATTGTCCCAATTGTTATGATGTACTCTACATACTTGGAGGAACAAGTACTAGTCCTTCTAAAAAAAAAAAAATAGCATATTGTAATAAAGTTCATTATTTTCTGTAATGTACTGATAAACATTAGACTTTCATATATTTTAGATTCATTACACACAACTGAAGTAGTTGAAGCCTTTTATTGTTTTAATATTGATGATTTTGGCAAGAAAGTCAGAACCCCCCCCCCCCCCCCCCCAAAAATCCCTATCTCAAAAAATTTGCATATTTCATCTGACCAATACAAAAAAGTGTTTTTTAATACAAAAAAAAGTCTACCTTCAATTCTATCAGCTATGCACTCAATATTGGTCGGGAATCCTTTTGCAGAAATGACTGCTTCAATGCGCCGTGGCATGAAGGCAATCAGCCTGTGGCATTGCTGAGATGTTATAGAGGCCCAGGATGCTTCGATCGCGGCCTAAAGCTCATCCACAGTGTTGGGTCTGGTGTTTTTCAACTTCCTCTTCACAATACCCCACAGATTCTGTATGGGGTTCAGGTCAGGAGAGTTGTCAGGCCAATTGAGTACAGTTATGCCATGGTCAGTAAACCATTTACCAGTGGTTTCGGCACTGTGAGCAGGTGCCAGGTCGTGTTGAAAAATGAAATCTTCATCTCCATAAAGCTTTTCAGCAGACGGAAGCATAAAGTGCACCAAAATCTACTGATAGCTAGCTGCATTGACCCTGCCCTTGATAAAACACACTAGACCAACACCAGCAGCTGACATAGCACCCCAGACCATCACTGACTGTGGGTACTTGACACTGGACTTCAGGCATTTTGGCATTTCCTTCTCCCCAGTCTTCCTCCAAACTCTGGCACCTTGATTTCCGATTGACATGCAAAATTTGCTTTCATCTGAAAAAAGTACTTTGGACCACTGAGCAACAGTCCAGGGCTGCTTCTCTGTAGCCCAGGTCAGGCGATTCTGCCTCTGCTTCAGGTTCAAAAGTGGCTTGACCTGGGGAATGCAGCACCTGTAGCCCATTTCCAGCACACGCCTGTGCACGGTGGCTCTGGATGTTTCTACTCCAGACTCAGTCCACCGTTTCTGCAGGTCCCCCAAGCTCTGGAATCTGCCCTTCTCCACAATCTTTCTCAGGGTGCGGTCACCTCTTCTGGTTGTGCAGCGTTTTCTGCCACACTTTTTCCTTCCCACAGACTTCCCACTGAGGTGCCTTGATACTGCACTCTGGGAGCAGCCTATTCGCTCAGGAATTTCTGTGTCTTAGCCCCTTGCATGAGGATGTCAATGATGGCCTTCTGGACAGCAGTCAGGTTGGCAGTCTTGCCCATGATTGCGGTTTTGAGTAATGAACCAGGCTGGGAGTTTTTAAAAGCGTCAGGAATCTTTCGCAGGGGTTTTGAGTTAATTCGTTGATTCAGATGATTAGGTTAGTAGGTTCTTTAGAGTACCTTTTCATGATATGCAAATTTTTTTGGGATTGGGATTTTTGGTGTTTCTTGACTTTTTTGCCAAAATCATCAATATTAAAACAATAAAAGGCTTGAACTACTTCAGTTTTGTGTAATGAATCTAAATTATATGAATGTCTATTTATGTTTATCAGTACATTATAGAAAATAATGAACTTTATCACAATATGCTAATTTTTATAGAAGGACCAGTATAGTAATTCTGATTGTGTTTTATGTAAATCTGAAGGAAAATAAATCTCTCATAAATTCCCCTTACAGTAAGGGGATAATCTTTCAAAGCCAACCGATTATCGGGTCCTTGTCAAGGTAGATCACAAGGGAAGGAATATAGAATATGCTCAAATTCAGTCTGGAGATCGGTATGCATGTACCCCGCTTAAGAAAACTTATTTCATTAAGCTATTCCATTAAGTGACATGTACTATATTTTCATGTGTATATTCCTGATTGACAAGCATGCCACAGGACATCAAGACAGTCTTTGCATGCTTCAGTGCTTGGAGTGTTGGGGGTTTTCCAACAGTGGAATGTGTTCTTCTTTCGCCACTATAGTCAGGAGTGGGCCTGTTCCCGCAATCTTCCACAGTTACTTTCCGTCAGAGGAGGCTTTGCTCTTATAGGCTGTTAGGCTCAGAGCCTCGGAAGCCCGGAAGGACAGGGCGCTCATTTTGGAGCTGATGCTCGGATGTGTCCCGGGGGGTCCGGGGGGTGAGCAACGAAGCAGTCGTTTACAGTTCTTCCGGAAGTTGCGTCCCACAAAGCCGTAGACGATAGGGTTGACGCAACTGTTCAGGTAAGCAAGACAGATGGTGAAAGGCATAGCGGTGTCGATGATTTCCAACATGGTGCAGTTCTCCACCTGCATGAGTTGGGTGAGAACCTGCAGGAAATGGAACACCTGGTGCGGCATCCAGCACAGGAAAAAAGCCAGGACTGCAGCAGCGAGCATACGTAGGACCTCGTCGTCCCGGGACCTAGAGCTTTTCTGAATGTGCCTCGCGCCCACCAGCGCCCGCCCGATCAGGCAATAGCATGTGAAGATTATGATGAAGGGCACTAGGAAACCCATCAGGCTTTTCATCAGGCTGATGGCAAGGAGGAGACCCTTCAGCCTCACATCTTTCTCATCACTCATGTGCAGGACTCCGCACAAGGTTTTGTTGGAGTTAGCAATGTTGATCACATCCCGAGTTAATGCTGTGGGCACACTGAGGACGAAGGCTACCAGCCAGATGACCACGCAGGTGATGCGGGCATACACCACTGTGCGGAAGCGGCGTGATCGCACCGGGTGCACGATGGCTAGGTAGCGGTCAATGCTCAGCGCGGTGAGGAAGAAGGTGCTGGTATATAGGTTGAAGATGACCAGACCTGCACTAGTCTTGCACAGAAATCCCCCAAAGGGCCAGTGGTAGCCCGTAGCTGCGAACGTGGCCCACATGGGCAAGGTGATGAGGAAGGTGAGGTCGGAGACTGCCAGGTTGAGCACAAATATGTTAGCCACAGTCTTGAGCTTCATGTAGCAGTAGATGACCGCGACCACCATGCTGTTACCCACGATGCCGATGACAAAATTGCAACTGTAGACGATGGGCACGAACGTGAAGATGAAGTTATGACTTCCAGACACGCCGCAAGTCAGGTTTATCCCATTTGTCGCCCGTGCCGTGACATTCTCCATTTTTTTGTTCACTACCAGATCTTTGGACTATTAAAGAGGCCTTGGGTGAGAGGGCCTCAACCAGACCTGTAAAGGAAAACACAAAAAGAAAAAAATGTCACTTTTCAGATATCTTTTTACTTTTACTCCCTGGGGAAAAAAAAAGTCATTTGGAGGTTTAGCCTTTTTTTAAATCTATTTTTCATTAAAATTATATTATTTCCAATACTAGCACTATACAAGTTAAGGAAAGAGGAGAAACTATTTTCAATGCGAGGACTATTGACACCTCTGGCACCAGCACGGTCCATAAACGCTAAATCCACACGGAAGCGCTCACCCCTTTCACACAAGCTCATTAAAGAGCCGCACATTAAAACCATCCTTACGCTTTATGCTACCTCGCTAAAAGAGGACGCCATGAAAAAACAGATGTCGCTGCCGTTATATTCCAAGAATGCTCCTCGGGAACGTCGTTACTCAGATGCTCAACGTCCCGACTCCTCGTTTAATAGTCTCTTGGCTAATGAAGGGCAACATTCCGTCCATCTGGGTGGACCCCAAGCCCCCAGAAGGACAACATTATTAATAAAGTAGACAATCCAATGTTTGTGGTAATTGGGCATTAATGCTGAGGAGCTAAAGCTTTACTAAAATAATTTAACTGTAGTATCAGAGGCAAAAGGTCAGAAAAATGTAAAAAGAGGAAAAAATGCTCTCGGTTTTAGGCGTTTTTCATTGCACAGCGACAACATGTAAAATATGTAAATTTCTCAGAGTACAAAATGATTGGACAAAAGACGCATGAATAATGGAAAGATAAATGCACAGAATTTCCACAAAAATTAATAAAATACCAGGAATTAATAAAATACCAGAAATGGAAAAGAAACAGCTTTGCATATATAAACTAAAATTATACTTGTCAGGGAAAATGCATTTTAAAAGAAAAAATTTGGTCTTAAAAAAAAAAAAATCATTTTCTCTTATTCTAAGAAATAATAGATGCTCATATATCAAATGCTTCCTCATCGTACGTGTATGTAAGTGTTCGCTTCCAAACGCCTTTGTGTGTTTTACTAAATGTATAGTTTGGTGAACAGATGGTGCTTGAAGAGTTTTTTTTTTTTTTTTTTTATGTCCAGAGAAGCAGCACCAAGGATTTTAGTTTCCATTCAGGCCCCTGTGCATTACGTGCTACCAAGCTCGACTAAGCACGCCATTAAAACACGGAAGGTATAAGAAGACGCGTTTCAAAAAAGCTGGCTTCGAAACATCGTGCCTCAGCGTGAGAACTTCTAATCAGCTAGCACCTAAACAAACAAGACAGCAGGGATTCGCTTCCCTGGAAACTTCTTTTTGCTTGGTGAGAAAATCAAACCTGCACATGGTGGAAAATTGGCCGGAAGGCTATAGCATTTGCTTCCATTTGTACAGAGAGGAAGACAAAATTCTGTAAAATTAAAGCTTCCTTTTATGTTTAATGTCTCTGGAGGCCTCATTAGGTGCCCTGAAAATAATAGTTGTAGGATACCAAAAACAACCTCAAACTGCAGTGATGTAACTCCACTGCAGTTTATCGGGAGCTTGATTAGAACTTCTATGATTTTCACTTAATGGCCTTCGAAAGAAATTTCTGCAATAATGGTCCAAGTCCAAACATCCGTTAAATCTCGCAATATTGCACGACAGATAATGAACAACCAGGGTTTATCCTAACATCTAGATACACTGGTACCTAGTCTAAAAATGCTCATTGCAAACTATCTTACACTTGTTATGCATCCCAAATAGATATAATGATACCATTCATTGTTGAGGTTGGCCTTCAGTTTGTATCATATAGCTCAAAACCAAGACTTGTGCTGTCCTTACTAAGAATTGTTGCTTGAGCTGATGATGCCTGCTCGAATAAGAGGCGAACCCACCGATTCAAAAAGACCTCCTCGAATGGGGGATATTATCAGGCATGGTAGTGGTTAATTTCGCCACCAGATGGCGGTATTCTTAAATGTAGTAGGTACATAGACAGGGATGCACATATATTTTTTTGCCCAGGTTCTCAGAGGAGGACCTGGAGATGTGACTTGGTCCTCATTGAGCTTGAGAGCCTGATGCGATAAAATTATGACAAGCTTTACTTAGAGCCAATTAACTTTAATTAATTATATTAACAATTAATACTTGATTAACATCAACTGGCACAACAAAATAGCCATTACTTTGAAGTGAAAAGTAAAGAAATAAACATAAAAGCACCAATTCAAAATAAAGGGCGTTATGCGGCTCCCACATTAACTCCAAGCCTTTGTAAAAGTGGGATGTCCTCCTCATAAGACCTCATTGAACGTGCATGTTTAGCTTTGTAAAATGCGAGCAAAAACACATTTATCAGTGCATGGCGCTGTTCTTCATTACCTTTATTCTTCCACTTGTCCATAGGGCGAGTGGGGTCCTGTCTGACATCGATAGTTTGCTTGATTGCCACATGCTCTCTGTTTTTTTTTGTGCTTTCAAAGTTTGGATGGCTGAAATTCTTTGACCCTACATAAAATGCGCTGCTCTTATCAGCGACATTGGGATTCTCACGGCACATTTCGTACCGCATTTCCGTGCGAGCATCATTTGCTTCTAGCCATGTTACCTCCTGCAGCCACTTTTCAGCAAAAGTCGTTTTTTTCGGTAGCTCCGTTGACGTCTCTGTCGTCTGTCTGTCTTTTGACGGGGGTGGGGGAACACGGAAATAGTTACTCAGTGGGGCCTGCCTCTTCGACATTTTGAGAAGTTATTTTCTCGTGTCCGCCGCAAATACAGCGGTCAGCCGTCAGTACGCAAAAGCGTATGGAAGTCGTTGAGGGCCAGCGCATTTGTCTACGTCCAGTACGCGTGCGCGCATGCGGACCACTTATGTGCACCCCTGTACATAGATTTTATTTAGTGATCGGATTTTTCAAGCATTTTAAAATGAGTAATTTAAAAGTATTTAAATGATTGAAAATATCATTGAAATACATTTTTAATACAACATTAGAGTGATCTGAAATTTTTTTCAAATTTGAATAAATTTGTGAATAGTCTTAAAATATTTTAATTTGCTTTTGTAAAAACCATTTTAATACATTTCCATAGGTTATGGCAGACAAATCTTTAAAATATTCTCATCCACCTGTAGCGTTCGTTTGTAAAATACTCATTTTAAAATGGAAAGTGCTTATTTTCTTAATAATAATTTATATAAAATATATACAAATCTAGATAGTAACAAAAAAAATTTGAATTTGCATTTAACTGAGTAAAAATTATATATTTTACGCTTTAGGACAGTTTCACCTTCATGCATATTTCTTTACATTTATCTTATGAATAAATTTCTATGAGAAGGGTAATTATTTTTAGAAAAAAATTATAAAAAGAAATACCCCAAAATTTGAGAATAGTCAAAATAATTCAAATGACATCTTGTGTTTAAAAAAAAAATAATAAGGGAAGAAAAAATAAATACATTCGTAGGTTTAATCAAAGCCAAATAGAGTAAAGAAACACAGTTCTGTTTGATTTGGTTTTAAAATTAAATCAGTCAATTGGGATCCGTTATTGTCCACACATGGTCGATGGCGTTCACGAAAGTTGTCTATAACTCAGTGGGTCATTTCATGTGGTATGGCAGTAATTTCTTGACGAATTGCATCTTTAAGTTGTTCAATAGATCGAGGGTGATTTCTGTATACCTTTGACTTAAGGTATCCCCAGATGAAAAAAAAAATTACACGGATTTAAATCAGGTGAACGGGCGTGCCAACCGATCACACGGATTTAAATCAGGTGAACGGGCGGGCCAACCGATGTCACCACGCAATGAGATCAGCTGACCAAGGAACGTCTCCCTCAAAATCCCCATCGCTTGTTGAGAAGTGTGGGCCATTGCCCTATCCTGTTGAAACCAAACATTGTTCATATCGTGGAGCATATTTAAAGTTACTGTAACGTTGTCTTCTTCGAAGAAGTACGGACCCCATATACCGAATTCTGCCACGGCACACCATACAGTCACCAGAGGACAATGCAACTCACGATCATTGTTGTCGGCCCAGTACCTGAAGTGTTGCTTATTCACTAGGTCACACAGGTGAAAATGCACCTCATCACTGAACAACACAACTGCTGCATTGGGGACACGTTCAATTTCCAAACACAATGCTCTGCAAGTTTCAGTGTCTCTTTCGATGAGTTCCTGTGTCAACATCATTTTGTAAACATAACAAAATGGCATTATATGTACTTTTCAAAAATGACTTTTTTTTTTTTTTTTTTACTTTATTTGGCTTTTATTAAACCTACAAAGGATCATTTTTACCTCACCCTGTATATACATACACAGTGGTACCTCCTACTTATGAAATTAATGGGTTCTGGAAGTAATTTTGTAAACTGAAAATTCTGTAATAGATTCTTTTTCCATGTAAATGCCCTAATCTGTTCCAAACCCCCCAAAATTCAGACATACATTTTTCATAAAGCATAAAAATGCATCAAAACATGTAACAAATACATGTTACAATTAGATGACAGCTCAATGAACATAAAATGAGTGTTGACAAGGCTGAAAAAGCAGTTTCTGCTGCTTTAAAATAAACTGCCGTATTTTAAGCCAAAACAACTGTTGTTTGATAGAACAATATGTCTATATGCTGCCATAGCAGTTTCATGGTGCATTAAGCGCCCGAACTATTTATAATTTGTCCGTTTTACCATGGAGACCCCCGTTTACCACCGCGTTTAAACCAAGCCATAAAAAGAAGGTACGTAAGTAATTATACATATTATTCGAAATGTCTGTCATTTTTAGCTTAGAATCATTAATTGATGTCTAATATTTAAAAAAAAAAAAAAAAAAACACTTAAAAAAAAAAATTCACTTGTACAGTTTATTTTAAAATTTTAAACAAATTACGTCACAATGAAAAAAACAGTGTCTGTTAATTAGTCACGGATATTTACCTCATAACTTTTGCTTAATTTTATTTTCTTTGTTCCTTGCATTTTCTCTAATATTTTAGATGATAAATAATTGATCCAAACAAAGAAAAAGTGACAAAAAGAAACATTTAAAAGGGTAAATATATGTTAAAGAAAATCTCGACTACTCCTTGATGTCTGCGATTTCTGCATTGCGACCCTTGTTATATTACCATGTTTCACCCATAAAATCTCCCCCAAAATCCGGCTGTGGCCATCCACGGCTGTGTCTTGATTGTGTCTTGGTTATACATGGTACACGGAGTTTTTGGATCGAAAAGAGTACGCGATATCTCGTTAGAATCATGGCGTCTTTAATTATGCTATCTCATGCTCTCACCTCTAGTTAGGGTTCTGCTGTTTAAAAAAAAAAAAATTTTTAAATGCCCTCCTGTTCAAAATTTTTCCTCCCCCAGAAAATTGAGATTTTAAGCTTTCCAATGATGTATCACTAGGGATGGGAATCGAGAACTGGTTCCTTTAGAGAACCAGTTCGTGCATTTCAATTCCATGGAATCGTTTAGCAGTTTATCTAACGATTCTGTTATAGATCACAACAAGCACCAAGTACATCACATAAATTACGCATGTTACGTACGTCCGATTCAGCAAGTAATACCACGTGATTATTCGAAGTGTGACCACTCACCAAGTATAATCTGGAGAGCCGTTGCTGAGAGATTATGCATAGATTTTCACAGGCAAGGTTCATAAAACTACTTAAAGAAATGGTCATTTTTCCCAAAAAGGCTATTAATAGGTCTATAGTATTCCTCGTCGAATACTCTATAAGAAAAATATAACATACTGTATATTCATCTAAAATAATCCTAAACGAATTTATTAGCAATTTTAATACTCATTTCGGTCGGTAGTCCACCAATCAGTGTTTTTTTTCGGAATAATTGGATTTGGTGGGTCGTAGGGCCAATCTGATTACTGATTTCACATAAAAGTATATACCCTACGACTAACGCAGTACTGCTCAAATAGTGTGGGGGGCGCGCAGCGATGCCAGGTGGGGCGCATGTGACCTCGGGGAACATGCTTTTTTTTTTTTTTTTTTTTTTTTTCCCGCCGTACTGGAATAAAGTGTACTTGCACATCCACTCAGTGGGTGGCAGTGGTGCTCTCATTTTCAGAGTGCACGCAGTATTTTTGAACTAAGCAAGAGCACTCAGCACACAGAAAACAGATATGAAGAGCAGTGCGCCGCCACCGTTTTCGAAAGCCGTTTTCCGACCGGATTCACTCACGCAGCGACCCACTGTCTTCTCCGGTTCTCATGTCTCCGCCCGGGAAGTGCCATTTTCGGCTTGGGATCGTCACGACGACCGCCCTCACCTACGGTTCTGCCTCGACCGCCGTTTTTTCGTGCCGTTTGCCTTTTAGCTTTGACTTTTAATACAGTGGGTGATGAGGAAAGACCGCTGTTTACTGTGTCTAAAAATGATTATAGAGGACAGCCAGAAGCCAAATCAATTAAGACGCCACTTAAAGACATTAGACCCCAATCTCATTGATAAGCCGCTTGATTGTTTTTTAGCGAAAACGTGCCGAATATTGCCAACAATCGTCCTGCTTTGTCAGTGTTATATCAGTAAACCAGTGAGCATTGTTAGCATGCTCATTGCAAAATAACTCCACCATTGCAAAGGAGATAATACTGTGAGCAGCAAAAATAAAAACTGTCCTTCTGTCCAAAGACACTCTTTTTTTTCTTTTATTCAGTTTTGTTTTTTCGGTCAAATTTTTTGGCATATTGTCCTCATGAGTGAATGTTTCTAATCAATTTGAATTTGTTATTATTTACTGATTTTATCACATTTTATTTTTCTGTATCAAATGGTCAGAAATGTACCTTGAGTGTATTTGTACAGTTTGGATGTGACTTTTAAAAAAAATTTTTTTTTTTAAATTCAGGCAAATTGATGCGCGTCAAGTCTTCTCTGTTACAAACAAAACAATGTTAATAAAGTTATACTTCATTATAAGTTGATCTATGTTACTTTTTTTCTTTATTAGAAAAAAAGGACACAATGTTAGGCAGATGCGTATTTATAATAGTAATTTTATAGACATGATACTATTTACAGTGGCGGCAGAGAGTTTGGGGGGGGGGGGGACATTTACATCTTCCTTGGGGAGGGTGGGCGTGACAGAAAATAATTGAGAAGCACTGGACTAACGGAAGTGGATGTTTCCGAAATGCACCTGATGACTACAGCCAATCAGCGTATTTTCGCCCGTAATTTGAGATAAGATGTTCCCATTGGTCCCAAACCACTTTTATTCTACTCTGTATCAAAAGGCCTTTCCATAGAGGACCCAAACTATGTCTAGGAAGTTAACAAATTCAGGTTAACGGAGGATTGTGCTAAAATTCTTCTTATATAGTATGAGATCCAACTGTCCTTATGTAATTACACCAACCTAATTATACATTTTTTAATATTTGGGACAACAAGAGAGATACTCTGCCCCTGCTGTCTCGATTAGCTGAACACTTTCTATGTGTTCAGGCTTTCTCCACCCTATCTGAGAGGGTGTTCTCCACTACTTAAGACACCATAAGTCCAGAAAGATCACGTATCCTACCTGAAAAAGCAGCCATGCTTATTTTTCTGCAAAAGAATGGTTAATTTTGCACATTTGCACTATGCACTGTTCTGTTGTATTTGACAGTATTTTTTTAAATATCATTTTTGAGTGCTATCAGCACTATTAAGTGCTAAAAAGATTTTTTAAATTTCTGTTAGAAAAATGTTTCAGTAAAATGTTACACATTCTTGTCTATTTGACACAGTTACATATTGCCACAGTTAACATTGAGGCTTTGGGCCTCTTTTGACCTCGTCGTGAGTCTGTAAGGTTGTGACTTTTTATTAAACAAACTATATGTCAATCAAAATGTTTGTTTTTCTTTATCCCCATATTAGAATCGATAAGAGAATCAATAAAAAAATCGAATTGTTAAGCAATATCGATAGTGAAATCGGAATCGTAAAAATCCTATTAATTCCCATCCCTATGTATCGCACATGCATATAGGACAATTTCTAAATTTGGCCAAATTGGGGGTCTCAAGGCGGAACATCTACTGTATTTTTCGGACTGTAAGTCATTTATTTTCATAGTTTGGCTGGGGGTGCGACTATATACTCTGGAGCGACTTATGTGTGATTACTAACACATTATATGTCACATGTTATTTTGTTGTTTTGGAGTGACACTGATGGTTTGATAAACTTGTTAGCAGGTTCTTTATAATATAGTTATCTGAATAACTCTTAATAACTATGTTACATTAACATACCGGCCACGTTCGCATTTCGTTGTTCATGAATCATGTAACATTATCATACTGTACACTTATTCAGCATATTGTTCTCTATTGTATTTTTATTTTAAATTGCCTTTCAAGATGACATATCTGTCCTATGTGTTGGATTTTATCAAGTAAATTTCCCCCCAAAATGTGACTTATACTCCGGTGCGACCTATGTATGTTTTTAGCCTCTTCGTTGGGCAATTTATGGCTGGTGCGACTTATACTCAGGTGCGACTTATAGTCCAAAAAATACGGTAGACAACTGAGTGTTTTCTGCTATATAATATAATATATATATATATATATCTCAAGGATATTGATATAGTGTACATGTGCTTCATTCTAAAACATTCTCTTGCATTAAACAAGTATTTAAAACCCCTCATATGATGCACCACACTAAAACATGAATAGCTCGTCATGAAAAAATAGATCATCTTCCTGCAGCATTCCCCCATAACAATTCTATCTTACCACTCCTCCAAATTTTCCACCGGCTTTGGTCAGGAACAAAAAGCCTATCGGCTGTTGAGGTGGTGTTTGTTACATGTAGAAGACCACTTGGCACTGCCAAGGGTAACACAATGATGGGCTATCTCGCACGCTTTCCTGCACAGGCCCAGTGATTGCACGTCACTGCTTATTTACTTGTACATTATGCTGCTTTCCATTGTTAATGATTAGAACAGCCCTGTTGCTGTGATCTTCGAATGTATAGCTGCAGTTGGGCACGTAGACCATATAGCGTTACTATAAATAGTCTACACCATCAAATCTGAAAAATGTCTTGTCTCTTCATAATGCTGTTATCCGTGATCATTTTTGTCATTATAATGGTAATGTGAAATTTTTCATACTGTTTCATATTCGCCCTTTTTATAGAAACAGAACTCAGCCTGCATAGTTGTCTTAGCTCTCTTGGTTCCTTTTAAGGCAGAAGTTTTGTGTCGTATCTTGCAGGTGTTCTTAATAAAATGTCCGAACATCAGTTTCACTTTTGAGGCCTTTTCAACAAAATCTCTCATTTCGCGGAGGATTTCTGCGAACCGCCTATGTAAATAATA
Organism: Corythoichthys intestinalis; assembly: GCF_030265065.1. Taxonomy (NCBI): domain Eukaryota; kingdom Metazoa; phylum Chordata; class Actinopteri; order Syngnathiformes; family Syngnathidae; genus Corythoichthys; species Corythoichthys intestinalis. The sequence goes on along the minus strand of NC_080414.1, from coordinate 22,884,190 downwards.
GAGAAAATCGACACCATGTGGCTGATTTATGATTTTATGAGAATTTGGAGTGTTTTTCCATGAGGGTAGGTGCACAAACGCAAACAACGAGGTGTGACAGACGGGAGCTCGGTGCTCGGAAGCAGGTGATTTTTACTAGTGGCCGAGATATGCCGAGACGGCACATTACAGGATGGCCACCATAAACCCAGGGTGACCGCAAAACAGGAAAGTAAACATCTAGTTTGAAGCTGCATCCTCCTCCAAGGAAGAAGTGGAAAGGTCATGCAAGGCTTATGATGAACAATCACGTTAGGAATAGCAGGATGTTGGGGGAGTCGGTATTTTTTTTTTTTTTTTTTTTGCAAAACAAGAAACCTAATGGCATATAAAATGTCCATTGACAGCCCACTTTTTAAAGTAGGCGTCAAAAAATACTATACACGACTGTACAATTGGCTGATTAATATACATAATAGAGCCTGTGAAACTCAATGGAAAATGATGACATATATGGTGTTACTGCAGGAAGTGAAATGTAGAAATTGAACTGCTGCGACAATATTGTTGCACAAGTGTGCACACCTTCTCACAAATGGAAACTGCTGCGTTCAAAATGAACCAATCGTACTGAAACCTATGTTAAAACAGAGCACCCACCTACGACAGTTTAAAATTGTTCTGGTTCACCCCAGATTAAGTTCAGATGTTCTAGTAGGCTTTTTCTGTCATTTTTGTTTAGTTTTTTTTCTACTGACTATATTTGGAACATGATTCCCTTAAAGATAGTCTAGCCACCGTATGTGACTGTTGGTATGTTTTTCACAAAAATCAGTGTTATATTTGTGAATAACAAATCTTTTGGAATTCCAACAATTTTCAAACTTGATTTAATCTTAGTTTTCAACTTTTGCTTGTATTGTAAAATGAGACCTAAGAAAACACCAAAAGCCTACTAGAACAGCTGAACTTGTGTTTTATTTCTACTATATCTCAAAATGACCTCCTCCCAAGATCATGGGAAGTTTCTGTCAAGCAGAAATCACAACCTTCGTTTGAGTAAGTAAATAAAAAACATGCTTCCCATCAACGGAGATATGTGAGGCTGCCTTTGGACTGAGCAGCCGCTCCCCATCCACTCGTCTTCCACCCGCCACTCCACTCAGTGGCCACACACACAAGCGTAATGCAGACTTGATGGAGTTAATGATTTATACCAGGCCATCGTCAAGTCGTCTTCCTCTTGACAGCAGTCTTTGGATAAGTTGCAGGGGAGCTATGGAACATTGTGTATGGTGCTTTTAATTTTCAGTTTGTGTACCTAATTTTTCCTATTTTGCCAAATTTCATTTCAGCTAGTATTTGTCTATTTGTGTGGAATGGGAGTTTTTTTTTTTTTTTTTTGTCCTCTATTTTCAGAGGTGGGTAGTAACGCGTTACATGTACTCTGCTACATTTACTTGAGTAACCTTTTGAGAAGAATGTACTTCTAAGAGTAGTTTTACCAAGATATACTTTTTACTTGAGTAAGTTTGTGAAGAAAAAAGGCTACTCTTATTCTCCTACTTTGGGCTACATGAGTCGTTACATTTTTCCTCTTTATTCTACATATTAGATTTTTTTTTTTTTTTTTTGCCAGCGATACCAAGAGTAGAGAAGTGCCTGGTGCCCTACCGGGGTAGCTCTTCCGATTTCACTAATGAGACGTCACAACATGACTCCATTATACCGATGAGATACAAGCTTGCCGTTTTACCTTCACGCCAGCCTGTTCAATCATGTGTTGTCTTTAAAGCAGTGGTCCCCAACCTGTTTTGCACCACGGACTGGGAATGTGTGGCAGAAAATGACAGTAAACATAAAATGACACGTCAAGGCTAAAAACGAATATTAAGTGCAGGGAAAATGTCACTCACCATACACTGAATCAACCTTTTTTTTTTTTTTTTTTTTAACAGTGGCCTCTCCTAAAACTTGTTGGCAAATATCCGTGGTCGCAAGCAGAATGAGTTCTTCTCCAATCGTGAAAGGTTTCTTAGCTTTAGCAATACAGTTCGCCATTAGGTACCATGCTCTCAGTGCATTCGCTTTTGTTGCCTTGTTTGCTTGATTTTAGCCACATATTATGCAAAATTGGACTTGGTTGTAGGCTCCTCTTCTAGCTCAGCAGGTGGCCTTTTCCTCATAAAAAAGCTGTCCAAAGATGTCGCCGCACACAGCCAACAGCACCTAAAGTTACTGTTTACATTTAATGGCGCTGGGCTGCTATAGGTGTGCAAACAGCATAGTATTTGCGGCCAACCACTACAGTAGAAAGTCTTTACTTGGATTAGTCTAAATAGTAGACAGGGATATTGATGTGTCAAGAGCCACAGGCCAGATTGCAGTCGTTAATTATAATTTTTTTTTACTGTGTACCCCATGGTTGGGTAACACTGCTTTGAAAGCACCGTAAAAAATAAAGTATTTCATATAGAGTGCTGACCTTAACATGACTCGAAAGCGTGGATTTTAACCTCTCTCCCAGTTTTTTTTTGGCACCAATTTACCACGGAAAATCGAAAAAATTATCCTCTCAATTTCAAAATAGTAATAATGAAGGAACTCTGCACTATTCAAACTCAAAACTATTTTCTCCACCTGAGGGCAGTCATGCTCTTTGGACGAATAATGCTTCATTTATGTATTTTTTTTCTCTCGTCGGAATTCACAGATTTTTTTTTTTTTTTTTTTTGGTATTTGTTTGACTTGGTGTGGTTATGTTATGGGTTTTTTGTACAGCATCATTAGAACAACAGTCCATATAGATAATTTTGTGCTAAAAAAAAATACCATCGTTTAAAAAAAAAAAAAAAAATCCAACAAACATATAAGCAGTTACTCACAATGTTACTCATTACTTGAGTGGTCTTTTCACCAAATACTTTTTACTTGTACTTGAATACATTTTTTGATGACTACTTTTACTTGAGTAATATTGTTTTGAAGTAACACTACTCTTACTTGAGTAAAAATTTTGGGCTACTCCATCCACCTCTATTTTTTATTTAATTATCACAAAATATTTACTAAGATTAGGGATTTATTTTGTCTAAAAGTATACATTTTAGGTAATTTTCTATATTATGCATATTCCCTTTTTCGATTTCGATTTTTTTTTTTTTTTTTTCCTGGGCATTGTTAAAAAGTTTTTTCCCCTAAAGATCTTCCATGACTCATACTTTGTTACTAGTCTAATTGGTTATCTATCTGCTAATACTTTGGTCTATTATTTTGTATTTCATATATATGATTTGCTCCCATTATTGTTTAAATCTTATATTTTTGTATTTTTCATTTAACGTTTTTGTATTTTTTTAGTCAGATTTTGCTCAATAACCTGTATTTACTTACCGTATTTTTCGGACTATAAGTCGCACTTGAGTATTAGTCTCACCAGCCCAAAAATGCGCGATGAAGAGGAAAAAAAAAAAAAAAAGTCCCATTTTTGGGGGAAATTTACTTGATAAGATCCAACACATAGAACAGATATGCCCTCTTGAAAAGCAATTGAAAACAAAAATACAATAGACAACAACATGCTGAATAAGTGTACAGTATGACAATGTTACATGATGCATGAACAACGAAATGAGAACGTGGTCAGTATGTTAACGTAAATATAGCTATTCAGTTTTTCAGATAACTATAGCAAAAAGAACATGCTAGCAAATTTACCAAACCATCAGTGTCACTCCAAAACACCAAAATAAAATGTGAAATGATATAATAGTGTCTTAATAATTTCACACATAAGTCGCTCCAGAGTATCAGAGTATCCTCAGTCAAACTATGAAAAAACAACTGCGACTTATAGTCTGAAAAATACAGTATATGCTATTTTAGTATTATTTCCTAATAATTTGGAGAAATATATATAATCTTATTAACATTCCATCCAATACTTTTGGGGTATTTATTCAATTCCCAAAAATGTTGTTTTGCAAAAATGCAAGTTTCTGCAATATTTTCCGACTTTTTTCGCATAGTATTTCTTCCTTTTATTTCTCTTTAAAAATTAAAAAAAAAAAAAAAAAAAAAAAAAAAAAGTATTATTGTTTTAACAGCTACTTACAATCTATGAAATTAATTTTCCACTGAATTATTCTGGTCGTTAACTCATTTTTAAAAAATCCATCTCATTCCAGATCGTGCCATAGCCGTAAATTCTCGAGCCATAAATCCTCGAGAGGAAACCTGAGTGAGTGCAAGCGGGATTCATCCACACAATGATGATGACAACCTGTTAAAAAGCAGCACACCCTCTGCTTTGTCTATTTAAGTAAGTGCATGTGTCATGATCTAAATAAGGGCAGCTAATGGATCGCCAGGCATGAATACGGGTGCTGTTTAACGGGAAAACTAGAAAGTCCACAGAACTGTAATATACTAAAAGACATCTGCATTTATTAATGTTTGTCATCAAAATGTTGTATCACAATTTATAAAAATTTAAAATAAGCACGAAAAATGTCTTTCTGAGCACCGATGTAATGATATTTAGTTTTAAAATCATGAACCACATTAAAAAAAATAATAAAAATTGAGAAAAATATTGGTAATGTAGTTGTGACGAGTTCTTAAAACTCATAAATACAGCCAAATCCCATTTTCATTGTGCTTTGCAGAAAAAGACAAACATTTGGATATAAATGCTTTTCTTTGAATGCCAACGAAATATCGAAACAAAAATTATCTGAAAGATGATATATCGTGATCTCTTAATGTATTGTTTTCACACAACAGCATCAAATATCAATACTGGCGCTTTCCATTTAAAAATCCACATATCCAAAAGGCATATTAAATTAAGATCGTATGCACAAGACAAAATGCATTTTCTTTCTGATTTGGGAAATCACAAAATTGAAGCATACAGGTATATGGGTGCCACTGATTTCAGTACTATGTATTGGATCAGTGTTATAAAAAATTGATCTCAAAAACACTACAAAACTTTTTTTTTCTGTTCAATGTTCGCGCATCATTGTAGAAAGAAAAAAAAATAGTAATGAAAGGGAATTTCGTAATATAATGTTACCAAGAATGTCTTAACCTCAAACTATCCCTCCAACTTTTACATTTGTTTTCAAGAAAAGCAAATCGTTGGGACTCGAAGGCTTATCGATTGTTTGCATACAAATAGTTGGTTCTCCTGCATGCCTGCCCACCCGTCAAGTGTGAAATGACCCACCCAAGTCAATCTTTTGTTTGCTGCCTTTATCTAAAAATGTTTCTGTGACTGAGCCCTTCTGAAATTTGCCAAAAAGTAGCCAGTGTTGACTTAGAGCTCGAGCCATTTATTGGCTGTCTGAGTGCTGTGAAGCAAATGTCTGCTCTGGATGGAGTCTTCATCCTGGTCAGTATATCAGATAGAGAAACAAGCAATGAACCCAATGTACAACAAAAAAACATAATTTAAAAGCAAATAAAACATAATGTACATCCACACATAAAGACTTGGGCTTCGACTCAAACCCGAGAAGCATTGCGATGCGTTTCAGTTTAATGACCAGTTTGGCGATAATATTCAACAAAATGATCTACTTTTCCAAAGAGGCAAATTCCCAGTTCCCATTGTTATTGGCAGCAAAAGACTTTACTCTGATTTAGTGCAGTTGGAGACTGCGAATGACAAACATAATAAAAAAATTGTCTTATGGGGTAAAAAAAACACCATTTTACATGGAGATATTACTCAAAAAGCCAATCTAAATTTGAAATCTATATTTATTCACAGAGCGCATGTTAAAACAAACTTTAATTCTTTAAAACTCAACAAAAGACAACAACCCTCATTTACCAGCCCGTAAAACACTGCCCTGTCAACACTGTCAAAAATTGATGCAAGACTAACTAAAGTGGACCCAACCAAATGATCTTAACATGCACGTTTTTGGAATGTGAGAGGAAGCCAGAGAACCCCAGAAAGTCCACGCAAGCACTTTGAGAACATGCAAATTGAACCCAGAAATTTAGAAATGGGAGGCAGACATAGCACCCACTAAATGCACCGTAATCTGGGTTACTTTCAGTAGACTGAAATGAAAATTAAAAAATACCTTACATAACTGTCAAACAGTTTCCAGAGATGCACTTTGCTCCTGCTATCCATGCCGCAATGAGTCTCTGTTCTCTTTGTTTTTGAAACTTTATTAGAAAAGCCAGTACCTAGACATGATGTTAAGTAGCCTTCACGTTGGCCAACATCCTGTTAAAAGCAAGTCACTTTGCGGATGGCAGCCCCTTTAAAAGCCACATTAGAAGGGGCCCGTATTGACACTCTTCTGTTTTGCTGCCCTTCAAACTCTTACTTTTCCTCATCAGCCTCTCAATCGGAAATTGTCTGCAAAGTGACGATTTGATTATCTTGGATTTTGCACCCCCCAAGGCTCAGATAATCTCCATCCCTCCTCACCTTCTATACCCAACCAATTACTCCAACATAAACTACTTGGCCAAACAAACACAACAGGTGGAAAACAACCAATGAGTCAATTTCCCGCCAATTCCAAATGTCTTGAAAGTTATTCAAAGCGAGCTGATCTTTACCTGAAGCAATGCTGTGAGAGTGAGAGCCCACCAGAGAGAGACCACCGCCGTGCGCCACCGGCTGCCTCCGATTGGACTTAACTGGCGGAGCGAGACGAGCAGGAATACCATCCGGCGCACACGAACTCTGACTGACCGCCCCCCTCCCTCTTTCTCTCTCTTTTACACATACACACACGCAAAGTGATGAATGAGTTACACTGGAGCTGCTACACACACACATTGTCCTGGCCTATCTCTTGAGTGCTCATACACACACGCGTGCACACACAAATAAACATAATCTTTCACAAAAGCAACTCTCCAGCCTTCCCTCATTACCTCCATTTCTCCGTGCCTGTTTTTAATCACTCACTTTCACTCTCATGAAGCCTGTTTTTCTTGCAGGTTTCATCAACACTCTGTCAAAATATAACTTTAAAACAGAAAATAGTCACTTCCAATGTATACAGTCCTCTATGGAGGTGAGTTGGAGTCATTGCAAGGCTATTGAGTCGCCTCGTTTTAAATTAAGTCCGCATGGTGGCCTTACTGTCTGAAGTTGATGGTTAAATCTCAGCTCTGTCCGTTCCTGCATGGAGGTCGGATTTTATCCCCGTGCGCCTATTTTCTCCAGATGCTCCGGCTTCCCGCCTACATTCCAAAAATGGGTTAAATGAAGACTCAGATTTTCCATAGGTGTGAATGGTTGACTGTCTGCGCACGCCCACGCGACTGACCAGTGACCATTCAAGTCTGACTTTCTCCTACGTTCCAAAACATGCACGTTAGCTTCATGGAAACCACTAAGTTGTCCAGATGTGGGAATGTCTGCTGGAATGCTTGTTTATCTGTCTGTTCCCTGGCCATTGACCGGCGACTTGTCCAATCTGACTTACAGGTTTGAATTTGCTTGGTGAACTGTAAAACTAGTGCCAGTATTATCATCAAATCCATCTTAGTTTGGTTAACCTGGATGAATTTCCTGCCTTTTTCCATTAAGACTATGAGTCACATGAGTTGACGTACAATTGTAAGTAGTGAAAAATTGCGTTTAATTGACTCACACTTGGAATGCATTGAAAAACAAGACCACGCGGTGTCCAGTTTTCAAGTCGTAGTATTTGATTGACAGTTTAGTAAGGCGCCTCATACCTTTGAGAGTGTAACGGCTTGATACTTCACCGTCTTGTAGTCTCATTTTACATGGGGATTTTATTTAAGCCATTCAACTTTAGCAGGGTTGTTAAGAACAGTGTGGTTTGTCAAATTTAGAATGCATATTTATATTCACTTTACAGTAACTTTAAGGTTATGGTTGGGTTCACATTTGTTTCAGTTGTAGAAAAACTGCTCATCTGTTGTGTAAACAGGTACACATTTAGTAACATCTTCTGAACCACTTATCCGCTAACAACTGGCAGGAGGCAGGGTATACACTCAGAACTGGTTGCTAGCCAGTCACATGGAGACAAACAACCATTTACGCACACGCTCACACCTACAAACAATTTGGATGGTTCAATCACCCTACCATGCATGTTTTTGGGATGTGGGACCCAGAGAGAACCCACGCAGGCACAGGGAGAACATGCAGGGATTGAACCAACAATTTGAGAACTGTGAAGCAGATATGCTAACCACTCTCCCACCATGCCGCCCACATTTAATAACATTTAAACTGAAATACCAACAGCCTTAGGATTTTTTTTTCATCAAGTGCAGCATCAATAGTTCATCTTCTTTTGGGGAAATGTAGTATCAATGTTATATTAGAAAAACACATTTGGTATCTGTAAAATTGAGAATATAGCAAAACCATTTTTTTAGGGTAAACTTTTGAGGGCGTGGCAGTACCTTTTTTCCCCCCTCGATTTTCGTGTTCCGTCCCTTATTTACTGCACTCTGGCTTGGCGTGCATCAAAATTGTGGAGAAGCATTGAGAGCAAATTCATTTCTAGTGCTTGAAGTATCATTAACTCTCTTGGTCTACTTTTGTGCTCATCTTTCATCAATAGTACCCCCCACAACACTCAAATCGTCACATGAAAGGGACAAGCATTCTGACTGTGACGGGGTCTGTCATCGGGCTGTATTAATAGCCAATGCGAGACGGCCCTCGGCGGGGCTATTATGGGGGTGGAGCCGGGCAATTTGTTTACTGAAGTTTCCTCCACTGACAACTCTTCTCATTCATCAAATGTTTTATTTTTATTCTATTTTTTTTTTAGATTTGTCACTGTTTTGGGGTTTGCAGGGAAGCCCCGCAAATGAGCGAAAGGGTGAAGTATTCATTCTATTTCTAAACATGCATCAGTGCTAAACAGCATTCTTTTCTGTCTAAAGGTTTTAACAGGTGCGGAGAAGTGGGTCACATTCACCCTCTTACATGGGCCACCCTTTCCGAAGTTGCCGCAGCGTTAATGAATCATGATGGATGAGGTATCTGTCAGCAGCCACAGCATGGACAAACGAGGAAAGAAAGGAAAAACAAACACACTTGGAGGGGGGTGTAAGTCACAGTCCGGCCGGGTGACTTTGGGGCGCTCAGGTGTGACAGAGTCATCGGTTTACAAAGGCGACAGTGGGTCAAAGGAACCAGGTGAGAGAGTTGTTTGTGAATTGGTGTACCCGAGGCCTCTTCAGTCTTTATGCCTGTCATTAGTCAGGTCCATCCTGAAACTCGGCAACCGAGCCATTTACACCTCCAGAGTCTCGTATAGCCTCCATTACGCTTGTCAATTAAGAATTCCCTCGTTAGACGTGCCACACGTTCTCCGGGCTATCAAACAATGTGGATCTGACCCGCAAGAACTCTCAGGATGTCAGTTATGTATCGAGCAGTGAATCTCCAAGAGCTGCTCTTTACAAAACAAATACTTCTCAGAGGGGACAGGATGTTGTTGCAATACCAAGAGCAGCGCACAATACTGATATACACCCCTCGGGTACGAGAAAAAACAGATGGCGACGATTTAAGAGTGAAGAGAAGATTGCAGAAAGGTTTTGTTTTTGTTGTTCCTCTCGAGTACTTTTTAAATTGATGGTCAGGGTTCAGTTCAGGTTTGCAATGTGAAACGTTATTCTGTTGCCGCTTTCAAATTAACACTGTTATTCAACTCGGCACCTGCAGTATGACCTCTGAAGTCGAACGCAGCTGAAAGTAAGGATTCGGACAAGAATGTTGCAATGCATAAACCTTTAAAGTCAAACTGTGACAGTTCATTAGGAAGTGATGAAAAACCGAATGTTCGGAATACACATTCTCAAAATTAAGTTAAATCTTTAACTTAGACAGCACCACTTTACATACCTGATATATACAATACAGTATATATTTGACATCAATCAATTAGCTGTACAAGATTTAAGTTTAAAGCTTCAATTTTGACAGCACTTAATATATTTTCGCTACTCACCATGAATCAAAGCATCACTGGCACCATGAACGTGCATGTGTACTGCAGGGCTGCTAGTGACACCGGGGAAAAACAGTACTGAAAAGTCACGCGCAAACAAACACACTATACAAACAAGGATTTGCAATTGTAAATATTAAACAGGTTTAACATTTGCAAATTGTTGTTGATCGTTTTAATCATCATTATCACCCTTTTCACTATCACTCTTAACACATCTTAAACTGCAGGATGTAATGCTCAAATTTTAGACTCATCAATCATTAAGAGTGCACAAACTCAGTTCAGTTTCCTATAATTGTAGTTCTGCACACAATGGACTAAAATTCAACTCGAAATTTGACAGAGACTTACAGAAAATACTCTAAAATTGCAACACCAACAGAGGTGAGTTCAAACTGCCTTCATGACTTCAAGCGAGACCTTAGGGTCCGTCACGATACCTCAGTTTCTCTAGCCAAACTAAATGAGGTTGAAAGGCTTGACTGTTATATTGAACAAGTCGGCAAATCCTGCAAGGCCATCAATTTCCTCCACTCCTTATCCTGTCAAAAAAAACAAAAAAAACAGCCAACATCATATCTCTGGTGCTTGGAAATCATTGTCAGTGACGGACTATTCAGAATATTTTTTATCTCTGTACACGTTCCATCTGAAAGACGGTAAAGAGGACAAGACTCAAATGTAGGATGTTTGTCATCGCCTGGAGGCGTGATGCTTCGACCATGTTCTTGCTAATCAGATCCCTTTGACGTGATTAGCAGCGTTCACGCTTAAGCGGCCGTCCAGTGACGATTACGGGCAGAGGCGACCTCATTTTCGAAATGCCAAATTGTTTCCCTCAGCCACCTGCCGAAGGAAAGATGATACCCTGCAATGTGTGACCATACAGCGAACATCTCAAGTAAGTGCATCTCCCAAAAGAATCAATCTTGTTCAGCAAGGTGGTGCATGTTGTTCCACGGTGTTTGTACTTGACAGTTATCCAAATGTAATGTTTTATTTTCACACGTGTTTCCCATTTGTTGCCGTTGCACAATGAAAGTTTTGCATTACAACTTTAGCTGTACTTTGATATCCTCATGCTTTGGCTTTGACTGATGTTTCATTGATGAGCGTGGGCTACACTAAACTGTTTGTACGTTTGCTACGAAGTACCTTCTCCTTCCAAAAATGCATTCATATGTCTACACCTCAGATCCAGTTTGTACTTGAGACACCATGAGTCATACAATAGAGTCATTATTAGACGTGTGATACTATTGTGGCTGCTCAAGGTAGAATTAGTTTGAAACTGTTTGTACAGCTCCATGGTCAGGCCATGATTAATGAGGGAGGAAGGTAAGGGAAAAATGTTCTGCACTGCATGATGCACAAATGTGTTTTGGCTCTTTTTCTCCTTGGCTGAGACTTTCCATACTGTATATCAAAATGAATGAAAATTTTCTTCAAACACACGTGCATAAATAGTAGCCCACAATAAAACATGACATAAAAAATGTATACATAATTTTTAGTTTATGGCATGGAAAACATAATGCATATTACGACATTAATATTTTAAAAACATTTTTAATATGGTTTCTTGTTGGTAAAGAAATGGCAAAATGTTTTATTAGCATTCTTTTATTAATCACTAATTTCAGCTTGCATATTTCCAAAAATATAATTACGATTACTCTTCTACCACTGCAAATGAATATGAAATAATGAATCCCGGATGTAACACTGTAAGGCATCTTCTGTGTATCACTTTGCATGCGTGTTGCCGCTCTCAAGTTTGTGACAAATGTCTGCAGGTACAGTGATGCCCATCCGTGTGTGGAAGCGGATTCATGCCACTGGAAGTGTTCTTGTCTGAGATGCCGGCGACTTTCTCCCTCTCAAATTTCCAGGTAGGGATTGCCTTTTTGTTTTTTGTTGTTGTTGGTTTCAAGTTAAAATTCTCATGTGTGGTGATAAGATAATCAGATGGCCATTGTATTGATTGAAGCATTATTTTATTTGAATTCACGTTGATAATTATTATTGTTGAAGTTATGATTGTGAATGCTTTTTCTAAATTAGGTATGTGGTTGAAAACGTTAAAAGCACGGCACAGATATTAAAAAAAAACAAAAAACTATCAGAATCATCAAAATCTTAACAACATCATGTAATTTGGTTGACAAAAAAGTTGGCTATTAAATTTTAAAGGTTGCTGAATAGTGCTGTAAAATCAGGCTAATCTATAGCCATTGCTCACGTCACCACAGGTGCAATTTACTGCGATTTTAGTCAACAATTTTTCACCAGGTTTAACATGTAAAACAAAAATCTGACCTTAATAACACAAACCTAAATCGCAGGAAACAAGGCCAGTCACCGCTGCCGCCAGACTGACTTCTCGCTTCTGCATACATTATACCCTCATCACGTGTATGATCTTGACGGCGACACATATTTACAGATATGACAGGATATACAACAGCACCAGGAGTCTTAAGGAAAAACAATTGCTGTTGAATGTAATACTCCACTATTGTGACCAAGTCTACAATTATGACAGAACTGGTCAATAAGGTGCTGGATCATCCCAAATAATTGGTGGAACACAGGGAGGCCAAAATCAAGAATTAACCTTTGCTCTTACCTCAAAGGGATTTCACACTCTGCAGCAAAGACTAAGTTGATTTTCTAATGGCGTAATTCTGATTATTTCAATGCTGAAATTGTGTAACACCACCCACCGGTGCTCCACTTATCGCAAGTTTGACATCCAGCCCACATCAGCTGTCAACCATCAGCTTTGTGTGCAAACTACTTGATTGGAGTTCTATTTACACGGTTTATAGACAAGTAGTTCTGGAACGATTAATTGATTAACTCGAGTATTCGATTAGAAAAAAATATTCAAATTAAATTTTGTTGCTTTGAGTATTTGTTTAATTAAAGTGGTGATGTAATGGTTTATTTTGAAAGTGTTTGCATTTAGTTTTGATTAGAGTGGATACACTGCCCTCTGGCCTGCCTCTTTTCACATGGCTTAATCCAACTGCTCCCTGTTAAGACCAACGTAAGATAAGTTTTTGTTTGAGCAAATGGTTTTTAATGCATTCTTAATTTAGTTTATAGGTATATTTAGCCGTTTTTTGTGGGAATATGTGTCTGAACCATTTGTTAGGAGCATTGTTAAAAAAAAGAAGAAAAAAACTTTAGCATTTTATAGCATTTAAGCTAGCTGACTTTTTCTATGTAAGTTATCCAATTGTTCTTTTATTGTACGTAGATCCTCATTTTTATAAAAACAATTTGTAACATTTGAGGCTGAGCTCAGGTATTTTAACTTTTCATATTCCTTATCCGATTACTTGATTATTCGAACTTGAACAAACTAGTCCATCGATTAATCGACTACTAAAATATTCGATAGCTGCAGCCCTGTAGACAACTAACGTTAAAAACAAAGTTAAGATTTTAAGAAAAATACATATCTGTGTGCACGTAGGTGACTTTGACTGCACACATTTTTATCCCAAAAGTTCAACAACAAAGTTTATTAATTCATTAATTTTTTTCCAGGCAAGTTTTTGGCCTTTTGAACGATGGCATCAATATGCAAGCTTCGTTTTTCCTTATTTGGAGAGCCCACTAAGTACAACGACGAAACATCACTGATCAGATGGCTCATCCCAAAACGGGAAATAGGATCACCTGGGATATACCTGTGAAGCTGCATGAAAGGTAGGCTTGTATTCTTTAATGACATTATCATTTACTGACCCTGTGTTATTCTGCTCAAACTGTTTTGTGCTGCCGTTAGGCTTTATTTTTCTCACAAGTTAAAAAATTCAGCTTGGTGCCCTTTTCTCTCAATTTCTGTGTCTAGTTCTAAGGGTGTTCCCTACCTACTTTCGTCATGCTCCTAGTGCCCTGTTATTTAATCATCTCAGTTTGTGTAGTACAGCCTTAATCTCTACCACTGAATCACTAAAAACTGCTGGCTTTAATTATAGAAAAAAAACAATGACATTAATCAAAACAAGTTTTGCTTTTTGTTTTCCCCCTACTGGGATTTGATACCAAACAAGCTTTGAACACCCACCCCCACCACCACCACCACCACCACAATTTTAAGCTCCCACAGAAATGACTTTTTCCTTTGGAGATGATTTCAAAATAATTGTTTCCTCTTGGGAAAATACAGCTTTCAGTCCAAACATATATAGTACATTTGCAAATTAAATTTCAAACATTGTACATTTACCTAAAACGAGCTGCCAAATGGCATGGCTGAACTGATCCATAAGTAACAATATACTGCTGACCCTCCTACAGCTCTCACACTTGTTACTTATGTAAAGGGTTACAGGTGATTCAAGTTAACCTGACATAAGCACATACCTCTGATCAAAAAGTCAAATAAATTTCACATAATCACCAAAATTAATTACTTGCAGAGCACGACTGCTTCATAAATTGTTTCATGGCTTTGCAGTGCATCTGCCGCAAAGATTCTTAAAATGCCATTGCTATGATTGAGGATACTGTTTCTAAATGCTTACAAAAATGTTATGCCTGCTGAACATTCCGTGTTTTACCACTGCCACATGTGATACCATACCTCCCCATTTTTGTGAGGTAAGTTCAAAATACCCAATTTTGACTGTTTATGGTGAACCTCCTGACTAGGTGAGTAACAATGACAGTCTTGTCCACTTACGACCACAACATGTGCCTGACGCGGGAATAATATTTTTACATACGCGCTGGCCCCCTTTCTAACCTCATAAATGTCCAAATATTATAACCCTGGCTCCCATTTTCGTGTTATATAACATTAACGGCAACTGAATTCCAAACATGATTTGCATTTAATTTTCTTTTCCCAGATCTTTTTAGCTCCACTTTAACACATGAAATACCCGAATGTAACACAATACTTTAAATTGCTTGCTGCAAACATGAAAACCCTGTTCCACTCCTGCTCAAATTTTCACTACTAGTCTGTGCAGTTTGGCAGCTAGCATACAGCCAATCAAAAATACTCTATGGGTGTTTGGTTTTAAGGCTGTTTATTGACTCACTTAGATTTCTCAGAAAAAGGATTAAAGCTTAATGCTAACACAATGCAAAATGTCATTAGCATGTTAGCAAAATAGCATTGTTGTCTCTTTAAGAGCCTAATATCTTTACACAAATTTATGCAGAAAGACACAATAATTATACACAAAGGCATACATTCTTTCTACTCAGAAAAAAAATTATATTACTGCAGATAGGTCGCGACGGTCTCCTTTATGTCTTTTTAACAAATCTACCCATTATCTGTGACTGCACCTTACTGCCCCATGGTGCATTTAAGTTGCATTTATATTGTCCCTTCTGGAGCTGTGTGACAATACCTCTAGGTCACATGACAACACTAAAGCCGACTGTAAATTACGCTGCAAAACTGTCTAGAGAAGTGAAGCCTGCACCTTCAACACAAGACTTTATTAAACGTCTGAAGAAATTCAGTTAAAGACTTACCTTAGGGAGACCACAACTGTTAGAGAACACCACCCACTCTAGTACTGGGGGGTTAATAAAGTGCACCGAAGCCTACTGCAGATTCCTTTAAATGAGAAGTGTTCAACTTCAGTGAAATATATGCCAAGTTCAATGATTGTTTTACTTTTTTTTTTTTTTTTTTTTTTTTTTTTTTAATCAAAGCAAACAAACAAACCAAATCAAATAAACACATTTTCATTCCAATTGATCAATTCATCAGTATTTGATATTGGTAAGTACTGTCACCCTTTGCTTACTAAGTAACCATTGATATAATGACTTTAACTATTGTATCTTACAATTGTACCACAAAAATTTACAGAACTCTGACCCGGCAAGACTACTGTAAAACTCTTGGTATCCGTCCTGAACAATGAACTTATTTTGTCCATGTGAACTTCACATTGTGAAGTGTGTGCTTCAAGGGCGACTCGATAGCATCTCTTGGGGGCAGTCAAGGCTTTGACAACATTTGCTAGTGTGTCTACCTTGATTAGCGTGACTCAACTTCTACTTCTGAGAAGGGGTGACAGAATTTCCTGCGGTTATGTAGGTTCAAGACTATCTACTGTAAATTACCTACTGTTCTATAGTTTAGTGCGTGGGCTGTTTACAGTCCTTTGTTTTGTGCATTATTATATTTTTTCCTTGAAATTGGTTAATCAAAATGTAATTTTGCATTCATTGCATGAATAAGGTGATCAATTATCTCTTTGGTAAAAATAACATTAAGAGTCTTGTGAAATAAATATACATTTAAAATATAACACTAAAGTTTGCCCACTCCTGATTCATGACAAATTGTTTTGCCCCCTGCCCTACCCCTGCTTTCAACGTCATGGAAACGTCTGACCCCCAAAAGATGTAAAAAGCTGTCGCCGCTGCACACTCCTCAGTGTTTCAGATATGTGAAAGACAACAAATGGTTTTCACAAACAGGAAGCGGCCCCCGAGATGGTTAATGGTGGGGGAGTGTGGTGGTGAGAAGAGCAGTAATGGGCCTCTGAAGAGTCACACATTGTTTAGGTCTGGCCTCCCCAAGGTTGATTTTTTTTTTTTTTTTTTTTTTTTAATCTACACAAAGGGAGGGATGGGAACGTCTGCCAGTTCCTCTGCACGTCCATTTCCGAAGGACCCTGGTGCATCTTTTTGAAAATGACTAGATTTACTCTTTCCTCAACTCCAGTGGGGAAAAATTTGAATTGAAAACTGAAATGTCATGCGTCACAGCATCTGCGGCTGTTCTAGCAGGAAGTCCCTTATAATCCATTTGACAGCCTTTTATGAGAGACGTTTATCATTTTAGTACACATCACGACCAAAATAAGAGCATAAACAAACAAATGCTAATCTAATCTAATCTTACAGTTCTTGAGTTGAAATGTTCACTTATTTTGACTCATACTGTTCATTCTCACAGTAATGTCAGATTTTTCCCTTGTAGGGTCGTTGGCTATTGTACTGTTTTATTGTCGACCCCTCATGAGACAACATACAAGGTCTGCTTATTTTCTTTGCATTTGTCTTTTATTGGAGGAAAAATATATGTACTCACAGGAACAGTAGATTGAAATTGTTTTCGATCATTTAAAAAAAGTATATATAGTCAGGCACATTATAGCTATTGTAATTTTGTTTTTATTTTAACACAGTGTATGTTAATAATTCCCACTACTTACACACAAAGCTACCCCCACGCTTGTAACGCTACATTATGATATTCGTTTTTTCTCAAATAAAAGGCTGTGTTGTTTCAGAATAATTGTTAATCTATCCTTTTTATTTTGATTAAAGCATCATCCTTATTCAAAACAAGGTATAAGTAGTTAAAAGTTCTTTGCAGAAACACTATGTGGAGTGCAAAAGACGACAAAAAGGAAAAGACCACCTTTGTTAGTCCAAATGAAGTGTTTACGTGGAGTACTTTCATTTGATTTGGGTTTGGTTTCATTCTAACTGGAATATAAGGCTCCATGTAAACCCTTCTACTGTAACATGAGGCTATACTGCTAGAAGGGACAAAATAAACAAATGCTTGAATAAGCTTATCCTGTTGTTGGAGCATGTTAACCCACAGTCTCTACTTGGCAGTGTCCTAAGTACCCTTTGTCTCCCTTTGTATAAAACTGTAGCGTCAAGGGATTGCACAAGTGGACAAAAAAATCATTGCATAAGTACGTGTGAAAATAAAGTTGTACAGTGTCTCTGGTTCATGTGTGTGTATCCCAGTATCACGTGGCCTCTTCCTCTCAGGCTCTGCAAGGGAGGCCCAGCTAAGTCAATAGCACCGGGGCCCAACAGCGCATATAAACAAGCTTGTCCTCGGGGGAAGAGGGTGACTCGCGCCATGCTGGCGATGTTATGTCATGCGTTTATCATCTTGCGCAGCAACACATTTGACAGATTTATTTGAAGCGTTTTCCTCACTCTTTGACAAGCCTATCATCCAACTAATGACCCACATCAGGGACTTAGTTACTTTGTTCTTCAGTTGTTGTAGGCCTATATGTAAAACAAATCATAGCACGGTATTTATATGACTTTTTGACTTAAGACATTTTTCATTTTACACTGATGTAACAGCTGGTCCTATGTGGCTTTGCTGGCCTTGTTTGGCCTCGACAGGTTGACTCAAATAGTTATTGGTCTTCCAAGTTTGGGAAACAATTTGCTGTTTATTTATTTTAAGTTTGGCATTGTGAATCATTTTAATGCTAGCAGTATTCATTGGTTAATACTGGAGTAATTTCCAAAGGATAACAAATTATGCAGCCAGTCAGCCAAACACACATTTAAGCATTTTTACCTCTTGGCTTCATCGTGTTGCTGCAAGATTGACCTAAGGGTTTATCTGGTGCTCTATGATCTGGTGGGAAAAAACATCATGACTGACATTCAGAAATGTTGAATCAGATCGATATTTACAATGGTAAATCCTTGCGTTTGGTCAGTTCTGAGTCTATATTCGTTATGAGACAACATAAAATTTAACAACAGCCAGTCTTTAATCTTTCCTATCTAACACAAACGGAGAACCAACTGGCTCTCTTGAGTCTTTGTGGAATAGATTCCACCAAATATTCACTTTACAAATGACATTAGAAGACTTTGCAACTGCAATGGGGTTATCAGATAAACTAAGTTCCAGTTTAGCTTCTGGTTCATCTACTACTCTGTTTTCTCGCAGTTTGGTGCAGTCTTAGACCTGGGAAAAATCAGTGCAACATATCGTGTTTGTTCTTCTTTGGTTTGTAAAACCACGTTGTGCTCGTAAGGAGACCAAGCAGAGCCAGATGAGGTGGCTTGGGCATTTGGTGAGGAAATTGATTGCCTTGCTGCTGAGATGTTCGGGGTCTTACTGGAAGGTCGGTTTAGGACACTCCGTATGGACTGTGTGTTCTAGCAGGGCTGGGAATGTCTCTGGATCCCCCCGGAAGAGCTGGCTAAAGTAGCTGGGGAGAAGGAAGTCTGGGCCTTCCTGCTAAAGCTGCTGCCCCTACGACCCGACCCCGGATAAGCGGAAGAAAATGGATGGATGGAAAGTACAACTTTTCCCGTCAAAGTAATCCCACTGGAGACTAACACACTTTGCCAACCTTTTTTGCTACGCCTACGTGCACTCCTGCAAGGATTTTTCCCTGACTCGCTGCAGCTCCATCGTCACGGCCATCTATCTTGATGTCGTCTCTTTGATGACGCCTTTGAGTTTGGAAAAGAGGGGAAAAAAATCACACGGCTCTAGCATGGCGATATTTCTTTGGCATGAACTGTCCGATGCTCAGTGCATTGGGAACAGGTGCGTTGTCATGGTGAAGCAGCCACGAGTTGTCCCAATACAACTCTCACCCATTTAAGTCCTGAAGAGAAATCACAATCTGTTTTCCCCGCTCTGGTGTCGTTCAAATATTCAGATGTTAAAAATTAAATTCTGTACTCAAAGTCCCTGCAAATAATGAGTTTAATCAAACAAAAATAGGTCCTTTATCTCATACTTGGTCAGTATAAAGGCTGAGTTATGCTTCTGCGGCAGACCTACAACCCAATTTACGACCCTCCGCTGTAGCCTGACGTGCACCTCATCAGAATCCTGACTGGGCGTCATGTCAATGTGTGGTGACTTGATGCAAATGGACTGTGATTGGCCCGCTCAAACTGGTTTCCGGTTCAGTGCAAAATCACCGCCATTTTCAAACATTGTTGTGCTACACGCAAAAAAGGACCAAGCCAACGAGAGTATTATCGAATAGGTCCGCAAGTATGACAACCTCTACAATGTCTCGTCAAAACATTATAAAGATTTCCTGTTGCCATTTGACAAATGGCAAGCAATTCATGGAAGGAGATTGCTGGAGCGCTGACCTCCAGCAATTGCATTTAAAAAAAAAAAAAAAAAAAAAATGGAAGAACCTCCGAGAAAGTATGTGTGTGTTCGGACGCAAATGGCCACACGAAGCGGTAACACAGTCGGCCAATAACTGCCAGCTTTTTATCACTTTACGTCGTATTTTTGGTTGGTGCACTTCATCATTTATTGTGTACATATGTTTGCTGTGAGTCTGTGACTTATTTACATTTTACACTTAAAGTATATGAAGAATAAAGCACAGGTTTGGTGTCAAAAGAGTTGGTTTGATGTTTAATTTTCAACAACAGACAGTTCACACACTTGATACATCATCACTGATTGAGAGTGCCTCGGTGCTTTTATGATAACATGTTTACCATCAAGGCTTCCAACGCCATTTGGGAAGTTCCATAGCCGCCAGAAATCTGCTATGGCTTCCCACTGGCTGGTTGTAGGACACGGCAAAGAAATCGGACAAAACTCTGGACAACGCAGCTTGCTGGCTTCCACCCGATGCTAGAATTCGTAATGTGACTGCCAGTCTCTGTGCGGCATCAACAGTCAGCCAGACCACCTCTGCAACAGTCTTCCGTGTCGCCTGCGCCTAAACATTTGTATGATCAACATTTTTGTTTAATGTTGATGAGCTGAAGATCCACATTCATTCTCTCCGTTGACATTGTTGGCTAACCGGAAGAAACCTCAAGGAATTTGACAAGAATCCCCCAAAACCGCACAAACAAAATGCAACACCCCTCTAGTGGCTTGGCGGTGAATTACAGAGCAACGCGTTCCCTTGCCGCAGAACTATCGAATGCTCATTGATGCCGTAGTTGCTACGCCGTCACGGCAGCGCAGAACCATAACTCAGGCTTCAGGTTCGATGTGCATCCAGCATGACAAACTGCTGGTCATTTGTTGGGTGAGCCAATTCAGAACTTTAACATTTAAACCACAAATGGCACAACAATACACATGCTCAAGTTAATATACTAAGATGCCTTAGGTTTAGCGTTTTCTTGCTACCCTCTTTTTTTCTCTTTGATGAAATCCCCCCCTGGCCAACGGACATAAATACAGGAGCCCCTCATTCGCCCTCCATTGAATACTTTTTACCATCGTCTCATATGTTATTAGGGTGAGGTTTTCGATGTTGTGGAAAAGTGAAAGTAATTTACAAAATTGTGGGGGCAGGGGTGTTCAGGACTAGGTTTCCTTTTTGTGGATATTCTTTATGTCGTTAGAAACTCATAATTGGTGGCTGGAAATTCAAGCCATCTGTTTTATTTTTTTGTGCTTGTGGTTTTTTTTCTTCCCGAAGCCAGTTAGGCAATAAACTCTGACATGAACAGAGTGTATACTGTAAACACTGCTTCATTACAGGCATGAAGTGTAAACAGCCTGTTCTTGCATATTTTAGAAAATACTCTCTATAGGCCAACATCGTATCTTTTAGAAGCTCTTTCGTCATCCGGCCTCAGTGCAGTTAACAAACTTTCTGGGACACGTATAGTTGACTTGACCTGATGCTGGTAATAGGTCGAGAGATTATTTCAGGCTCTCCCAATGACCTTTCCCTCATCTCCAGTTTTCTGTGTGCTATCTACTCATTTGCTAGCCAAGCAGCGGTGCTTCCTGTTAAATTTTTCATATTGTAATGCAACAATGAAATTCCCACATGTTTCTGCTTCAACACTCAAGGGGATGTTTTTAACGTTCCTGCTTCTCATTGTCATAGTTTCTTACCATGGTGGGGCTGGCATGCCAGTTCCTGGATGGCAAACCTCTCTCTAGGAGACTGGTGGAAATATACTGGGCTCTCTTTCGAGTCTACTCAATTTTGTATTTGGACTTTAATAGAGCCTACAATCATGTGAATGTAAAGTAAAATATTTTAGGCATATCACTGTCATCCAAGTTAAACAGAATATTTGAACTACTTTACTCTCAGGATTATAGTCATGGTATGGTTGACTGTTCTGAGGTAAGTATTGTTTTTTTAAAATATTTGCCTCTCAATTCAGAGTGTAAACCCGCAGAGTAAATATGGCTGGCATTCGGAGTTTTTGTCAGGCCATTCTTCAAAATGTAAAGACACCTCTTCTCTCTTAGGCTAGGTTCATACCGCACGTCCTAATGCACAAATACGATTTTTGTCATATGTTTTTTTGGCGTGCTCGTTCAGACTGCCTTTGTCCATCGAGCCCGTTCAAGTATTACGCATGCGCATTAATTCGCAGTCCGACACGCTTTCCAAAAATAGGACACAAATAACAGACATAAATAATCCCCGTTTAGGCTTGTATTCAAAGTTTGTATGGATCGATAGCATGCACGCACTGTTCGTGCATGACACACACACATACGGGCAGTTTGCCCCGACTCTTGGCTGTGTAAACAATCTTGAAATATTGCTCATATGGAGCAGAGAGAAAACTGAGCATTCTCAGGTTTATCCTCAAACTATTTTATTTTTTTATGACTGTTGTCAAGCCCGACCCTTTCCCAAAAGCCGTGTTCAAGGCAAGCTAGGCGCTAACGCATAGCTGCACCGCTACCGTAGCGCTCGGTCTCTCTCTTTGATGACGTAATTCCGATTTGGGAGATTTGACAGTTCAGACTGCCGCGAAGTTCTGGAAAAATGTGTCCCAAATCGGATTTAAATCAGATATGAAAGTGACCCAGATCGGATTTGAAACTGACCACTATGCGACTTGTCCCGTTCAGACCGTCAAGTTAATGCCTCACTCGAGTCAGGAAAAGCACGAAAAGATCAGATTCGTGCATTAAAGTGCATGTGACCCGAAAAAGCATGTTTATTTCATAATACACGCGGTATTTTATGCTCCAGAATGATATGGACCGCTTGGATGTGTGTGGAACCGATCGCTATATTTATTTAGTTTTTGAATCCCGCGCCATGAAAATGAGTGACATCCGGCTTCGGTCTTGCATTGAGGAGGAGGGCGCTGTGACGTGTACGGATGAAGGCGTCCTCTTCACTATACAGCCGTACTGTTGTGTATGAGGACTAAGGATTCAGCTGATTTTGTGGATTAATACTTTGATTTTTCGCATCACGCCAGCCAAACGGCTGCAGAAAAATCTTGCTGTATGAGGGAGAGGCGTGTGCACCTTTTTGGCATTTCAAAAGGTTGCCATTCACCGTGGATATTGGCCAAAACAAGCCCTACTACTGTGGGACCATTGGACTTACGAGGAAGTGAGTAAACATTGTGTTTTGTATTATGTCAAATACTGGGATCATTTTAATATGTAGGTGGCTTGCATTTTGTGGCTGACATGCACGCGGGTGGCTATTTTTCGGCACAACACCGGTGGCTTGTCGCACATCCACCTGCCGGGAGAGCACTTATTGTGCTCATGTGCCCGGTGTTCTGTCAAATTTTCCGACCGATCAGAAATTGCAACTTTGAGTTAAAAATAGCCGCGAATACAGCGATTACAAAGTAGCCACTACAAACTTTCTTTACATTAAGGACTGCTTGCGTTTGATCATTGATAGGCATGTAAAAAGCTCTCTTCATGCACATTAGCTGCACGTTAGCTGCACAACAACTGCAGCCGCTCTCCTCCGGGGAACGAGCTGTAAAGACAATCGACAACCCAGTCGTCATGTCAAAACATTCGGGCTAGTTATGTGTGATTTTCTGCTTCGAAGACTTTGAAACATCACTCGGTTCGGGTTAGCATGTCGGCTAGCTGTCACGCCTCTTGGTTTGTTTACATTCTCCGAAGCCGGGGAAGGGAAATGACATGTCTGATTTAGGTGTCATAAAATATCGTTCGGGAGATGCGACAGTAAAGTTGAAGTCGACAGTTTTGACCAATATGGAGTCATTTTGCCATGTCGTCCTGAATAAGTGCATTTTTATTATTTCATATTCCATTTAGCACAAGACTGTTATTTTTCATGACCATGCCATTTATTTAGCCATTGGGGAAGATACTTGGATAAAAAGAATATCCTGTAAAAATATTGAAGTAAAAAGACAGAAACAATGACATTTTGCAGCTCTCTTCGTCGCGTTTTTCTCGTTGTGAATAGTTCCCCCTCGACGGGGTGACTGGTCCTTCTAAAGACATTTATTTAGCTATTGGGGAAAAATACTTGGATAAAAATAATATCCTGTAAAAATATTGGAGTAGAGAGACTGAAACAATGACATTTTGCGGCTCTCTTCGTTGCGTTTTCCTCGTTCTGAATAATTCCCCCTCAATGGGCTGAATAGTAAAACCGATGAGCCCAGTCTCCCGCTGACGTCATCCACCTGTTGGGGACGGTAGAGCCCTATAATGGTAGGCGTGGCTAACCGGCAGATTAAAAGACTAATTTCTCGTCATCTGCGCTTTGCTAAATTGTTGTATATAGTCGAATCGTCTCAAAATATGATTCTAATTCGCACAATAATGCTATTTAAGACTTTTTTTTCTCCTGTCGTATGCTCTTTAAAACCTGCAGTATGAACCTAGCCTTAGTCATCTGCAATGAAACACAAGGGAAATGTATGTTAAGTAGAAATGTGACTTCTGATTTCCCAAGAACACATACCATCTCTGAGAAAACTAAATAGCACTTGGCACCATTATTTTCATTTTTGGGGAAAATGTGAAATACTTTTTTTTTTTTTTATATTTCATGGTTAATATGGAGTCGATTTTAAGGCTCCAAAATTGGTCATAAGTTGCATGGTCTTTTCCCTGTGGAAATCAAGAGAGGCACTGGGAGGCCCCCTTGGTGCTCGTACTGTTTGTTTCTGGGGTCAGCTCCCCCCTACTGTGAAGGGGAGGAAGCAGAGCCAGAGGAAATAACGCAGCAGCGGGGTAGCTCATGCCAATCAACGCACTGCAAAGTGAGAAACATTAGCTTAGAGACTGATGCGTGCAGATTTCCCAGAGTTGATATTTTACCCTAGGGAGAGACTACGTGGCGATAATGCTGACTCCATAGCTGTACTTTATTCAGTAATTTAGCTGTTTGTGGACATTTGAGTGTTGCTAACTAAATGCCTTATTTCTGTTGACATCCACCATTATGGCATTTAACTTACATGACTGCCCCCTCAGTCAGCATTACTGTAGAGAAGGCATCTCACCAAGAAGTGACTTGGAATGAAAACGCTTGCGGGGAGCTCTGTAAATATTTTTGCCCTCTCCCGCAGTCATGCTGATAGACTAATTCCACTCTCTAATTAATCAGCCGGGAGTGAAGCGAGGTTGACACGGGAGGAACTGGACAAGTGGTCAGTGTTGCTTGTGTTGGAAACTGTCCATCTATCAGCATCATGTACGAAGTACTGCCTTGACTTGTGCCCAAAATCGTGTGCATACGTGTAAACAGAACACTGATGAGGAATTCCTTTTGATATAAACACTACTTCCTGGATTAAGCAATTAATTTGTGACCTTTATGAAAAGGTCTAAAATAATATTCTCTAATATTGAATAGTCTAACCATCGCTCAGGAAGAATTTGACAGTACAATTGAGGGTCAACTTAATTTTACATATTCATTGCTTGTTAAAGGGCCTCCAGTGACTCAGCTCATTCAGGGATATTCTACCTCCGGTTGGTCATCAGATCATTAAACACAACCACAGCAACTATCTGTAACAGGTAGTCCTGGGTTAATGACAAAGTTCTTTTCTCGTCCTTGACGTAAGCAGAATTTGTACACATCGGAACGTTGTGGTCCATCACCATCTTTTGCTGGCATAGTAGTTAAAAGTGGGTAAAAAGCACTTTAAGGATTAACAAGCCAGTGTAAAAACGTTAACCGCCTGTGCCAATGATGTGTTGTTAACTTCAAAATGTATGTAAGAATGATCCTAAACTGAGGAATCTGTATATAAAGTATTGTCTCAACATTCCCTGTTGATGTTGGGAGTAGGAATAGGCAGATGTCTGAGTGCATGGACTGAAGTTTATTTTGTGTAATTGACACGCTCAAGAATATTTTTCTCCATGGAATTTAAAAACTTTATCCTTGCCAGGTGAGGCAGCTAGAAAACTTGCCTGGAACGGCCAGACTGTTCTTGCCTGGCTCTGCCAGACTGTTCTCCCTGTATTTTTCAAACACTGAGAGTATAGTCTAGGAACCAGCCCATTAACGGCCTTCGAGCAGGTACAAAATCAATTGACAAATCAGATTCGTTTATTTGCGTGATGTGTTCTTAACGAGCAACGTCACTCTTGCGCGTCGAAAGTCGTCTCAACAACAACACAGATGGTGAACGGGAGAGCCGAGAATATGTTCCAATCCACGGTAAAATCAGTTTTAAATTACCAAAAACACATCGACACGAGTCATTGACAACAGTCTGTCTCGCGCTAGCCATGTTGAATAAACTCTGCTCTCTTCGTATGTTTACTTCCGCGCGCAAGTCCCTCGTCCTGCCCTCGTCATTTTACTAACGTCACGTCTGCCCGCCGCTGATTGGTCCACTCCGCTGTCTGTTTGCTGTGGCTTGCTCCGCCCTGGAAATTGTATCCACGTGAATGGTGGCCAGACTCAATACGTGGAACAGCAGTGAGTCTGGTGTACCAGGCAAAGACTGTTCTCCCTGTGTTTTTCGAACACTGAGAGAATAGTCTGGGACCCAGCCCATTAACGGCTTCTCGAGCAAGTACAAAATCAATCGTCAAATCAGATTTGTTTATTTGCGTGACGTGTTCTTAATGAGCAACGTCACTCTTGCGCGCCAGAAGTCGTCTCCACAGCAACACAGATGGCGGACGGGAGAGCCGAGAATATGTTCCAATCCACGGTAAAATCAGTTTTAAATTACCAAAAACACATCCACACGAGTCATTGACAAAAGTCTGTCTCACGCTAGCTATGCCGAATAAACTCCGCTCTCCTCGTATCTAGGGATGGGAATCAAAATCAGATTCCAATTCGGAACCGGTTCCGAGTGTTTCGAGGCCTCGACATCACAATGAAAAAGCCTTAACGATCCCTAAAGACGCATATTGCGTCGTGACGTGTCTTGTTGTCCAGACGCATCAAACTAGCATGGCGCCAAGAACCACTTGCTCCAAAGTTTGGCTACACTTCACCAGGAAAAAGGGTGAAAATGAAAGGTTACGATAGTTTAGCACGAACGTTGCCGCCGTAAACATAACAATGACGTAGGTTCGAACGCTCGAAAGTGTGTCTTCACTTCACGAGGAAAAATTACAACAAAGCGACTTGCAGTCATTGCGAGATGGAAATAACTGCATCGGGAGGGAATAGACTGCACTGTCCTCACCGAGACGCTAAGGCTCAGTCCTGGCTATACAGCTAGCTAAACTCCCAAATGACGATGCAGAAGACGTTGGTATAATTTGCTGACTTTATTCAACCATCACTTGAAACTAAAAATAGAAATGAAACAAATCAATTTCGTCCCCAATAACAAACAGGTTCGCATCAACGTAAATCAGCGATGATTAGCTGCTAACACAGTCATAACAAACAGTTAGCATGCGTTCGCTAGCATTAGCACATCGTTTAAACCACTACACAACTGGATTTAAGTGTCCGATCGCGAGTGGAAACACACAGCAACAACACAGAAGATGATACATACAGGCGTTGGCTCTGTGGATATTTTACAAACATTAACAAAGAACGTAGGCTCGTGGCAGTGTTTCCCTTTCTCACTAACTCGCTCACTGGCTTGGATGCGGCATTTCTTCCTCTTCGCGCTCTTCTTCGCGTGAGGAAGCGCAAGGGCGCCACCACTTGAGCGTGAAAGCGCCATAAAAACTAAAAGGCATGCATTTCAATATACTGATAAATAAAAACAGGGGTCCCCAAACTACGGCCCGCGGCTCCATATTTGGTCCGGCCCCCTGAACAGTTCCAGAGAGCATTTTCAATTTTTTTGGTTTTTTTTCTCCCTCAGTAGTGTTATTTATTTCCTTGCCTTTTTCAGTGAATAACTCAGAGAGGGTTATTTGGTTATTATCTATTTAATTAATAGTGCTATTATTATTTATTATTATTATATTATATTATTATTTTTATTTTATTTACTTTTGTTCCGAGAAGAATCCACAGAGGGTTATTTGATTGTGGCTTTCTGAAAAACAATAATTTTTTTACATTTCGCACTCCTGCAACCGTCACACTTTTTCTGTTACAAACTTACCCCGGCCTCTCATCAGAGAAGGAAAAGTTATTTGGCCCTCACAGGAAAAAGTTTGGGGACATTGCCAAAGGCAGAACAACGACCTATATGCCAAAATATACCAATATTTTTTTATTTCTATTAGAAAAATGTTTCAGTAAAATGTTACACATTCTTGTGCATTTGCCACTTATTGCCACAGTTAACATTGAGGCTTTGGGCCTCTTTTGACCTTGTTGTGAGTTTGTAAGGTTGTGACTTCTGATTAAACGAACTTGATGCCAATTAAAATGTTTGTTCTTCTTTTTCCCGAAATTAGAATCGATAAGAGAATTGATAAAGAATCGAATCGTTAAGCAATATCCATAATGGAATCGGAATCGTAAAAATCGTATCAATTCCCATCCTTACTCGTATGTCTACTTCCGCGCGCAAGTCCCTCGTCGCTTTACTAACATCCGCCTGTCGCTGAATGGTCCACTCCGCTGTCTGTTTGCTGAGGCTTGCTCCGCCCTGGGAATTTCATCCGCCGGACTCAATCGCTGGAACAGCGCTGAGTCTGGTATACCAGGCTACTAGAAAACTGCGTCATCAATCTCTATCCTACAAAAAAAAAAAAAAAAAAAAAGTCATATGAAAGTTTGTCAATTCAGGATAAGAATATTTAATAATATTTAATTAGAAAAACGTTCCTGCGCCATGAACATTAAAATAATCAAATAAAAGCATTTGCAATCGCGGAAACATTTTTGGGCAGGTTTGGGCTGTATTAAATGTTGAACTGTTTGAAAAGCATTATTAACATGAACAGCACTATAGTTCTTTTGTTATAACTGACATTTAACTTGCATTTGCTTCTCTACTGTTTTCCCACAGAACCATTTTCAATGAGATTTAAGGTTCCAAAATTGCACTTATATAGTAAGTTCATACTAAGTGGTTCTGGAGGCTGAAAGGATTTAGGCATAGAAATCAAAGTGTGACATGAGCCTTGTCGTGTAGAAACACGTGCAAAAGGTTACGGGTCTCTGAGAACCGTCAATCATATTTAGTCTATTTAATCTCACTTTGCTGGGCTTTGGGTGGTGTACGCTGATATTGGACTCAGAGCTGGCGCAGCGCAAATCAGGTTAGCGCTTTCATCGAATGTGGCGGGGCGCCTGTGAGCGGCGGCAGCCCCCGTTCCATTTCCCCTGGCTGCATTAGCCACTTGTAACAGAATTACAGCACTCATCTCATTTTTCATTGAATTAAAAGGGCCATCGAGAGTTGGACACGAGACGGCAACTCGCATCAATCCCCAAGTGTACCTGCACACCTATCATTACATGCACACACATTTCCGTTATCTCCCTTCGATAGACTTATCACTTTTTGGTCATATATGGAGTCTGATACTAATCCCTCTATAAAACACACGCTCCTCATTAGCCTCTTGGCTCAGTCGCCATCTTAACTGCATTAGAACGAGAACAACGGCGCTGACGATGACCATTACAATGACTCAGCCCCATTAAAAAGCTTTAACAAGGCAATAGACAGAGGTTTATTGCCAACCTGAAATAGTTTTTTGTTTTCTCTGGATTCATTTGGCAGCGTTGTGGACTGTTAGTTCTCCATCAAAAGAAAGTATGCTCTTTTTAACAAAGCCGTAGACCAAGTTATATGATGCCCCTTTTTCAATCGTTATCCAAGGGAAGTTTATATTTTGTACACGTGTTCACTCATTGTAGACGTTGGGGATGTGCTACACAGTTAAATACAATGTTAATTATTGTCAAACACCAATGTTCCAAACACTAAATACAGCTGAATACAACAAAAAGTTTCCAAATGGACTGTTGTCATTTTTTTCCCCATTTCATATGTTTTATATTTCACAGAGCGTAACCACTCCCTTGGGCAGATTACAGTCCAATATTATTGTTTCTGAGAATTTTTTTTTTTTTTTTACAGTTCTCATCACAACAAACTTTGATTTACTGTTATACAGTATGTACCCTATCCAACTATAGGGTGCTAACTATTCACAAGAGTTTGTGTCCCACCACTGAAATTTAGCTGGGGTCGGAGTGTTGGCGAGAGGTTATTTCCCATGCGTGTTTCCCAAGTTGGTTGTGCAATTTGTTTGAGCGATGTACTTTACAAAAGCAGCGGGGTGCAAAAAAAATCCAGATGTTTTATGCCTTATGCTGTAATTGATTACAGGAGTTCTTACAATAGAAGCAACCTTTCATTCCAACATCCTTCTTTCCTTTTGACTTCCTAATGAAACCATTATTTCCTAAAATCATGGTTCGAATTTTGCTCATCAGCTAAATTCAAGATACTGTTTCTGCAGCAAACTTGATCAAATCCGCTTTTGTTGACTTGAGCTTCCTTGGTTTGTATTTCAAGTCCACTGGCTTGTGCCTGTCAGTCTCTTAGCACCAGTGTAAACCAATACAAACGAAGATTTTTTTTCATGCTTCTATTAAAATAAACACCAAGTATTACCTCTACTAAACACAAAAATTGTTATTTGTGCCCACCAGAGGTTGCGCTAGACATTTTCGTTGTCTGTCATTTTGACTGACAGGGTCATAAAAATCCGGTCATAGTCTATTTTTACCCGTCACTTAAATTTTTAAAATGATAATGATGACATATTCAATAGTATTTAGTTTTCATTCATTTTTAATTAATATTGTAATGCTTGCTTGGCGGCGAAAAATTAGACACGGAAGTCGTGGTATTTTTCTCCCTTTTTACTCTGCTTACCGCCAACAACTCTGCCCCCAAAGAAAAGGAGGCAACGATATAGACCCCAATCACCAACGTCACACAATGATCTTAATTGTGGTTGTCAGCCCAAAATCTTCTAAATATATATTAAGTGCATCTTACCAGATATAAAAAGACTACTACATAGTCTGTGGTGATCGTTTGGTGCCCAGATTTCTTGTCGAATTACAGCAGTCCATCTCGCTCTCATCTTCGCGTCTCTCAGAATACGGTAGAACTTCAAGTCTCTCCGTCTATCTTCTCTGTTACAGCAACCAACCGCCACACACGCCTTCACCATTTTGATTATTAATATTAATGAGCAGAAAAACACGCCATAATAGGAGGCATGTACGTAGCGGTAATGTATAAACATGACGGGCTGACACACAATATGGCGGCTCCGGTCAGGGGGGCGGAGTTGTGACGTCATGTGATTGGGGTCTATACACAGGCGG
This sequence comes from Corythoichthys intestinalis, assembly GCF_030265065.1. Classification (NCBI taxonomy): domain Eukaryota; kingdom Metazoa; phylum Chordata; class Actinopteri; order Syngnathiformes; family Syngnathidae; genus Corythoichthys; species Corythoichthys intestinalis. The sequence continues at coordinate 22,852,986 of NC_080414.1, read as the reverse complement.
CAATCTTGTCCATCAATTGGATGACGCGCTGGCACACCGGGTGCACCAATAAGAACCTCGCGTTGATGTGTCAATCACGGTGCCGCCGCCAGACCCCGGTTACGCTACAATATTCTGACAGAATAGCCAACGACGTCGTGCATTAAGAGAGACAATAGCTAATTAATATGCTAACTCGCCACCCTGTGGTCTGGGGTGTGAATTGCAACCTGTCAAAATGACTGACGGACTTCAGTTTTTTCCGTCACCGTTTTAAAAAACCGGTCAACGACGGAAAATTTCCGGTTAACGCAACCCCTGGTGCCCACTAAATAGTTAGTAAGCCCCCCCCCACATATCTACGAGGTGCCAATTTACACGCGCTAGGTGTGTTTGGTTTTTATTAAAAGAAAGAATACTCAGAAACTTATGATTTGACCAGCAACAGCCTCACTTTTTTCTTTATTGGTGTTTTTAAATGTTGTTGGAAACCCTTGTGACAGGTGCCAGGGCATTTATTGTACTGTACCTTTTTGTTGTATACGATAACGTGTCCCTTGGTACACCATCTGCTCGGACCATGCGTGCAGCACTGTGCTGACGTCATTCGAGAGACTTTTTAAAAGTGTCTCTACCTGAAAGGGCCATAGTGTGTCATATTCCTTAAGCTTAACGTCCATCAGACCACTCGTGTGGAGCATGTGAGTCACAGCAATGCAGGCAGGTTGTTAAGTGTGCAAGTAACCATGCTGCACTGATGTCATTGCCCAGGATGTAAAAGAATACTCATCGCGGCTCACAGAAATAGAGCAGGTTCTGCATTATTCCCCGCTGTCACTTCCAGGCATTGTTTTACAGTGGAGACTTTTGTATATTCCCTCACTTTCTTCAAATCTCTGGAGGGGTATATAAGACGTGTATGTCCACTGTAAAGAAATACTTTCAAATGTGACGTTAATTGGTTTCAAATGTTCTGTATGGGATACTTGAAACTAGAGATTTGTTACTCCCCCCATCAGCTCCTGGCCATGTCGTCACTCTGCCACCCGTTGGAATCTTTCATATCAGCTGGTTTATTCTAGCCCTCCTAGACTTACTAGATTTCTCATGTATCTAAAAGCACAACATGTCCATAAATTTTGCTAATTGTATCATCAGTATGTCTCATGTACAAGAAACGCAGCGGTTACTTAACAGCCTGTTGTGAAATGTATTATGGTAAAATTAATACATGAAATAGTTTTGTTCATTAGAACTAATTAGAAAACAGCAAGAATTTAATAGCCAACTTGTACCACATGGTTAATATGAGTAGCAAGTTCAGTGTTGCATTGCGGATGTTATCGGTGACATCTTGTGGTTTTTGACCCTAACTGCAGGTTGAAAAATATTGGCTCGCCCCATTTTGTTATGTAATGTCTAACTTTCTGCTTTTACAGGATAAGTAAGGAGAGTAGTGTCTCATGATTTTAACAACAGTTTAATACACACATAACACAGCTGGTAAACAAACAATGCAATTGTAAAAGCTAGAGTCCCTGAAAGCTTTGGGTATGTTGTCACAGGCAGTTTGATGCGTGGATCTTTGTAAGTGTCATGGTGAGCAGTTATTGTTATGCTTAAGTCTTTGCCTGCACTCGCCTCCGGCAAACATGCTCTGAAAGCGCTGAAGTGAGTGTGCATCTCTAATGTCACAACAAAAACAAAACAAAACAAAACGACGGCCCTGGCATTTACGTGGTTTGCCATGTTTATTTATTTTCAATCTCACCCTTCTCCCTGATTTTTAATTAGTCAATTAGCATAGTAAATTAGCAAAACAATTATGATGCATGGAGAACTTCCAGCACGCCCAGTGATGAGTGAAGTGATCTGGGTAGTGGGAGGTTGGGGTGGGAGGGTTCTTGGAAAGTGAAGTTGGTAGGAATAAAATATTTCAACAAATGATGTGATTCTGACTCTGCGTGAGAGGTAATAAACAGAATGCAAATGTATTTATTAGCAATCTATAAAGAGTAATGAGTTAATCCTCCATGCTATTTCATGCCTACAATTAAATGTTGTCTTTATAAGCTTCTCACATGAGCCCTGGAGTTTTCGCTGCCTGCGATGTGACACATCTTCATGCCCTTTTTCACCTCAATCTGATTTCATCATGAGGCACAGTGACACATATTTACCTTGAGACTAACGATGATGTGAAAAGTTCCTTAAGTGCAAGTTGCTTGTACATCAGAACAAGACAACCTTATTGTGTGATTTTGGTTGATTGGCAACAACTTCAGTTTTTTTTACACATGTAGAGGTCCATAATTGAATTTGACAACATCAAATCACAATGTACTTAAGTAGTAAATTAAGCTGAACTTCTCACTTCAATGGAGTGCTAAACCACGGTATGATTTTCAACTTTGTGAGGAGTGTCGCTGATTCCGTTTCACCGGAATGCTCCCAGTGGCACAAGTTCCTTGTGAATATCACATATCTCATTACGCTCCACTCGGTTTACGTTCAGTGTGTAATTAGTTTAATGAGTGTTGTCCACCGAGAGTACAGTGGGGGGTATAGGGGGGAGAGAGGCATCTCTTAAGCTCTTGTATTTGCATGTGAGCAGATTGCACATCACAGTGTAACAGTAGGTGTCTCTCCTATGTGTAATAAAAGATCCAAAAGTCGTCGGTTGTTGCAGTGAGTGGGCGCAAACACTACACACCAACACACCCGCCAATTTCATATCTTATTATTTTTAATTGTGTTTGGCAAATATCGCCTTTTATTTGTCCAATTTTTTGGGGGGGGTGTCCTCATCTCCGATACAATCTGTTCTGTCTTGTCATGTAAATAAAAGATGCAACTTGAATAGAATTAATTCAAAGTGGAAGCGTCCCACTGGCTTCCTGGCAGGCCCGTCAAATGGCCAAAAACGAGAAGTTCTTTCATGCTTTCAATGTGTTGTTTGTTGTTCAAAAACCTCCCCATGAACAAAAGGCAATTTAACGGCCGACGTGAAGGTTATCTCAAAGGAGGCCTGTGAATAAAGACGGCACATCAAATATGCCCTATTCGCCAATGTTAAGTGCTATAAAGATGTTTGTAATATGTGATCCAAGACATTACAACTTGCAGTATGGCATAAAAAGCTGATCACATTGAATAAGTTTAAATAATGTTCTTAAAACTCAAGTGGGAAACCCTTGATGAGGCACAACAACATTCTTTTTTTTGTATTCCATTAGTGCGGAAGTTGAGCAATTTCGCAGCAGAATATCACTTTATGGCAGAGTTCCGTCCCAATAAACAAACATTTATTTCAGAAATACGAGGATAGTAGCCCTTACTATGAATAAAGACAAACAAATCGATACAAACTAGAGCTGAAACGAATACTCGAGCAACTCGAGTAACTCGAGTTTAAAAACTGATCCGAGTAATTTTATTCACCTCGAGTAATCGTTTATTTTGACAGCTCTAAGCATCACGTTTCGCTCGGACTACTTTTAATGCGGGACAACGCGCTGACGTCACGTGCGTAGAGGAAGAAGCAATAAAAAAATATAAAAAACATTTCCGCAGCCGACAGCCGCTCCAAACTACGCCGACGTTGCTAAAAACTAGCCCGCGTGATGTTAAGTTGGTAGCAGGTAGCATCTGAGGAGTCTCATAGAGATCACATGTATGTTGAACTAGATGCAATATGATAGACTCGGCCGCGTCTGGGCAGCGGTAATAAACAGCGGTCATCTTAAAGCAGTAGAGCGCTAAGCGCTAATAAAGAGCGCTAAGCGCTAAAAAATAAGATTAACGTTACTGTCTGAGTCACTAGCTCATGCAACGTTAGCCCTGCGGAGGGCTAGGTTTCTATTAATTATGACCACTTTCGATGCGTGGCTAACGTGTCTTACAGACAGGCTTTAACATAACATAGCTTTGTGGAGTGATAAGGGTGTAAAATAAAAACTCAATAATGCTAACTATCAATTTTAGCTTAGTAGTCATTGCTGGATAAAACACCAAGTAGCACTGGTCCCTAATGTGCTCCAATACAGCCTGTATCATACATTTATCTTGAACACTGCAAAAACACAAAATCCTATCAGGACTTACAGTTTAGAGAAGCGTAAAACTTAACTAGAACTTAAAAATGGCTTGACACAAATAGAAATTCAATTGAAACAGGTGGGAAAAAATCTAACTTTTAAGTGATGTGTGTTATCAAGCGTAATGGCATTTTTAGGTATAAATATATATATATTTTAATAAGATCTAAAGGTTTTTTTAAGTGAAAGCAGTGAATTTGTCTTTTTTTTAAAATTCTAGTTACATCTGAGATGCAATTGTTGGCTGTTTTCAACAATATACATCGAAAATAAAGACATTGATTGACTGAAAATGGTTCAAGATTAGATGAAATGTCTTGTTTTCTCATGTATATTTATAATTGCTCTTCACCTAAAAATATGTTTTATCCGATTACTCGATTAATCAATAGAATTTTCAGTCGATTACTCGATTACTAAAATATTCGATAGCTGCAGCCCTAATACAAACAAATCGATAATCTAGTCTGAGTTTATGATTGATATCCTCAACTGTCAAGTGCCAAGCATTACACTTCTATTATACTAAAACTTCACCGGGGAATGACAGAAAACTCCAAAAATGGGCCGGACAAAAGTATTGGCACCCTTAGCCTAATACTTGGTAGCACAACCTTTAGACAAAATAACTGCGAACAACCACTTCCGATATTCATCAATGAGATTCTTACAATGCTTTTCTGGAATTTTAGACCATTCTTCTTTGGCTAACTGCTCCAGGTCTCTGAGATTTGAAGGGTGCCTTCTCCAAACTGCCATTTTCAGATCTCTCCACAGGTGTTCTATGGGATTCAGGTCTGGACTCATTGCTGGCCACTTTAGAAGTCTCCAGTGCTTTCTCTCAAACCATTTTCTAGTGCTTGTGAAGTGTGTTTTGGGTCATTGTCCTGCTGGAAGACCCAGCCCTCTGAGGGAGACCCAGCTTTCTCACACTGGGCCCTACATTATGCTGCAAAATGTGTTGGTAGTCCTCAGACTTCATAATGGTATGCACACGGTCAGGCAGTCCAGTACGAGAGGAAGCAAAGCAACCCCAAAACATCAGGGAACCTCCGTCATGTTAGACTGTGGGGACCATGTTCTTTTCTTTGAAGGCCTCATTTTTTTCCTGTAAACTCTTTCTTGATGCCTTTTCCCAAAAAGCTCTACTTTTGTCTCATCTGACCAGAGAACATTCTTCCAAAATGTTTTTGGCTTTCTCGTGTAAGTTTTGGCAAACTCCAGCCTGGCTTTATGTCTTTGGGTCAGAAGTGGGGTCTTCCTGGGTGTCCTACCATAGTGTCCCTTTTCATTCAGACGCAGACGAATAGTACGGGTTGACACTGTTGTACCCTCGGACTGCAGGACAGCTTGAACTTGTTTGGATGTTAATCAAGGTTCATTTTTTTTATTCATTCATTATTTCTTTGAAATCTCTCGTCAATTTTTCCTTTCCGTCCACATCTAGGGAGGCTAGCCACAGTGCCATAGGCTTTACACTTATTGATGACGCTGCGCACGGTTGGCACAGGAACATTCACGTCTTTGGAGACAGATGTGTAGCCTTGAGATTGCCCATGCTTCCTCACAATTTTGCTTCTCAAGTCGTCAGTTGTCTTGTGTTGTTAGATCAAGTGTTCCTCCTTCAGATGTGAGTAAATGAAGCCAATTTTATTGTTTGTATTTGTTGACGAGAAGTTACTACTACTACTACTACTACTACTACTACAACAACAGAGCGCTAAGCTAGTTCGCGATGATGGTAATCAGTGTCTTGAGTGTCCGTTTGTTTTGTTTGGGTGAAGCATATTAACCCTTGAGTTATTGTTAGATGATAAAGTTGTCTCATTTCTTTTTATAAATAAACCACACACCCATTCATATAACAGCTTAGAGTTTCCTTTCAACACAAACTCCTATTCGTACTGTAAATTGTCATACAAGAGTGTACTTTGAAATTGGATTTGGATTAATATTTATGAACAACTGTTTGATAAAGAAAATGGATTCATTACAGTCTGTCGCCTCATTATTCGATTTTGTTTAGTTTGTTTAAAGAAAATAAATGAGTCATTGACACAAAGTGCTTTTCCCACTAGAAACAAAATATCAATCAGCAGCACTTTAAAAAAAATTTTTTTTATTTGAATGAACAGGACTTTTGTCTGATTGATTTGAGTACTGAGAAATTCTTTTAATGTTTTATACTCATCACCATTATTATAAACTAGGGGTCAGCAACCTCTTTGGTGTGGAGTGCCACTTTCAAATTTTCTTGTCAATCAGTGTGCCACACCAAGCTTAATGACGCACATCCGAATTATTATTTCCAGCAGAGCTATAATTTTATTCCAAAGAAAACAACATGGACATACATTGAAATTCTGTAACTACCATTCTTCTTTATCAATTAACTAAAAAATAAATGCATATTGAAGAAAATATCAAAAGTTGAAAATAAGTGCAACAGTAATAACAACTGTACAGCATCATCATCTTATGTAAACATGTCTCACACACACACACCCCAGCAAAAAAGGGGAACAGGTGATTCTCAGTGTAGGTATCTCACAGGGCTGAGCGGGCTGTTTTAACCTTCAAAGTCAGAACAGGCGACTCTTACATTTCCCGAACAAGAATGGGTAGTTGCTCCCCTGCTTGTACACGTCTTTTTGTCATCCTTTTGAGTAAATTATTTAAATTACATAAGAGTGAGCTGAAAACATTTTTTTTCAACCACCTTAGTTACAATTTCTTCTTCTTTCTATGGGGGAGAGGAAGGTTTGAGAAAGACAGTGCATTTCTGGCTAAGCCCGCATAGAGTAAGTCCACAGGTCTTCGATGTTCACTATTAGTGATAGTAATCTCACCTTTCTTTAGCTGTTTTCTGGAAAAACTCATCTAGTTTTGAAATATTATTGTCATTGTGGGGTGGCGTGGCTCAGTGGTAGAGTAGTTGTCCCCCAACCCAGAGATTGTGGTTTTGATTCTCTGCCCTGATGAACACGCCTAAGTATCCTTGAGCAAGATACTGAACCCCACATTCCTCCTGGTGCTGCGTCACCAGTAGGTAGATGGCAATGTAGTCTTTGAGCACCTTGAAAGGTGGAAAAGCGCTATACAAGTATAACACTATTTACCATTCTACAAACCTAAAATTCCAATGAATGTGAAGTGCAACACACACACCAGCATCCTTGCACTTCTGTTGTATTATTTTCTATAGACCCTACCCACGTGACGTCACAACTCCGCCCTCCTGACTGGTGCCGCCCAATTGTCCGTCAACACATCGTGTTTACCTGTTACGGCTACGTACATTCCTCCTATTTACGGCGTGTTTTTCTGCTCGTTAACATTAATAATCAAAATGGTGAAGGCGTGTGTGGCGGTCGGTTGCAATAACAGAGAAGATAGACGGAGAGACTTGAAGTTCTACCGGATTCCGAGAGACCCCGGAGAGGAGAGCGAGATGGGCTGCTGCAATTCGACGAGAAAACTGGGCTCCAAACGATTACCACAGATTATGTAGTAGTCATTTTATATCTGGTAAGATGCATTTAATATATATTTAGAGGGTTTTGGGCTGACAACCACAATTAAGATCATTGCTAGGCTAATCGCCGACAACATACACGTATGTATGTAGTGAGAGTGCTATCGCTAAACCATATAAACATTAAAAGCCCTAGCTCCATTGACAAATGACATGAAATACATTTGACTTGACAGTGGATGTTAGCAAGAACAAAAGATTTTGAATTGAAAATTTCGTAACTCACCTTTCCAAGCACAAGATAGATTCCTGCCGAATTTTCGTGGAGGAGGACCTGTTTCACCCAACCAGCAACGAAGTATTTATAAGCCTCCAAGCTCTTAAAGTTTTTCAAACTTTCGTGAGAATAGGTTGATTTGTGTGGACAAGATAGTTGTAAATATCAGGGTAGCTAGCAGATGTCAGGCAAAGACTGCGAAGATAGCGGGTCAAAAAACATCGATTTAGGCATCAAATATGGATCTGGCGAATGGATAAACTGAAGCTTTTCCACATAACGCCTTTTATGCAACGCATCCAGTGAGTTTACGGCATCCGAAAGCACCGGGTCTTCCATGAAATGCATTATAAATTGCTCGATCAATTGAGACCATTGATAATACAGACACAAAATGACGGACAAGGGGGCGGAACAATACAGTGATCACGTGATTTTGTGACGTCGGTGGGTAGGGTCTATATCAAACCATAAGTCAAGTGATTTAGTTTTAAGGGTAATGCTGAAAGTTGTAATCGTTGTAATGTATGGTTTTAACGCGAAATCTTATAAAAACATTTTTTCTTTTATATAAATATAAATCAAACCCATCAGCTTTGCTTTACGTATGTGCTGTCAAGATCAGAAATTCCCTTATTATTCTCGCCGTTCCATCCCCTCGCCTCCTCCTTCTGCAAGGAAAGTCACCAGTTGGAATGTCAGCAGTCCTCGCCTGTCAGGCTGTCACAGCTGGACTCCTTGTGCGAGTTGATTAAAATAAGAGAGTCCATAGCTAATTAAAAAGCTCTTCCCCATTCGCTCACCCCCCCTCCTTTTTTTTTTTTTTTTTTTTTTTTTAAACGCGAGAGTGTTAAATAAAGGAGCGGGAGAGAGGCTACAAACAGCCTCCTGACAGATCGTTCATTTGCAGAAACTCCGGGGCTCCCAGTCGACTGAAGGCGAGCGTGTGAGGAGTGTTGATTTGCACTCCCAAATGTCACCTCCACGCAGTTGTTGTACGGGTGTCCATCCGATGGGGCGGGATATGGGGGTGTTTAAGGCGTAAAAGTTTATTTTCCAATTGCATTTACATTTATTGCATTATCATATCGTCCTATTTCCACTACCCGCAGCGAAGCTGGCCCTGTGTGTGGGGGTGTACAAAGTACCATGTTGTCCTCATGGTATGCATTTGCGCTGTCTTTCCAGGCCCAAAGGGCAAAAGGGTAAAGCTTACTTTTTTCCATGAGAGGAGGCGTCTGATTCTGGTAAGAGCTCCCTCTGGAGGTAAGAGACACTGGGTTCAGTAGAGTGTGTATGGTCATTCAGAACAGTTTTTTTTTTTCTTCCACCATTCACATCATTATGTCAATGTAAGCTTGTGGAATGCCACGGAAAAGAAATATCATAAAAATATATTTGCTGGAATATTATTGTTCATTTGAATTAACTCCAAAATGTACTTTTGATATTGATAAACTAAGGGTGTAACGGTACATGTATTTGTATTGAACCGTTTCGGTTCGGGGTGCTCGGTTCGGAACGGAGGCGTACCGAACGAGTTTCTGACGTAACGTAACCCTTACTTTTCGAGGCTGTGAGTCGATCTGGTTATTTTCTTTGTGTAGATTATATTTACTCTGTCTTCTCTACTATAATGAGGACCAACACGGTAGGACAGTATAACCCAGAAACGTCTACGGCGCGACAATATGGCCGCCGCGAGAACACAGTGAAGTGCGGGCGTTAGTCAATCAGCCAATGCACACCAGTCGCAGTGCGGCCCCCCCGTGTTAGACGCGTCCCAGAAGTAACTCAACACGACGCACGTGAAAAGAACGTCAGAGTTTATTATTTGATGCGAGACGCGACCCTCCTGCGTCAATACTACTACCCGTAGCTCAGATCGAGCAGACCGGAAGTCACTCGTGTAAAAATACGGTGGATCCGGTCGATTTTCAAACTAATATGCAATCGTAACCCACTTTTTGAGTCCATCAGATCTCTTGATTGGTAGATCGGGGCACAGTTGATTTGTCTATGTTGATTTACTGCTGTCTTCTCTGCTATAATAATAACCAACACGGCCCCGTGTTCAATACAAAACCCTCCTACCACAACAAAACGAGTAGGAACTAATATTCACATAGGAACTAAATTTATACAACATAAAATATACAATATAAATGAATACTATATCACATTTGTAAAATATAAACACATAATAAAATAAATAATAGCCCATTTAAATCAAATAAATTGAAATGAGCTAAAACACCTGTAATTAAATAATAAGAATAATGCACAGATCCTGCTTATACAATTAAATTTATTCATTTCTGTGTGGCGCTTTAACTTGAGAAAATCCACCAATAAAGCTTTTGAAAACCGTTCATAAGGAAAAAAAAAGATTCATTGAGGCATTTCATTTGTAAAATACATGTTAAAACCTTTGTCATTGGGATTGCTTTTCTCTTTAGCACAGGACTTCTTTTTTCTTCTTTCTTTCAGAGAGGAAGCTGACCGGGGTCTGAAAGGCAAATTGTTGTTGGATTATCTTTAAAACCTGCTACTTTTCTTCTAGCTTTGTATAGGCTAATGTTCCTATTGTTGAAAGCACAAAGGTGTGTAATAAACAACTAGCACATTTATATTTTGCATTTTGTTTTCTTACTGTACCGAAAATGAACCGAACCGTGACCTCAAAACCAAGGTACGTACCGAACCGAGATTTTTGTGTACCTTTACACCCCTATGATAAACTGATATAGTTAAACAATTGTCCCTTTAACACTCGTGTGGAAGAGCAGATACGAAGTCTAGCTTTGGTCATATAACAGTCACGTTTCTGCATCAGAGCTGTTTTAACATCAATTTCACGTAGAGCAGAGAATGGTTTTGGACAAAATGACGGCCCCCTAAAATGAATGAAAATTGAAAAATCTTTTTACTGAAATCATTTGCTGTGACACACTCGTGATCTGCCACTGGTTTGGAGTTGCAATATTCTTGACCACATAACCCTAACGCAGTGTCATGTTGTCATACATTTTTTTTATTTTTTTTATGCAGAACACCTGACACCCCCCCCCCCCCCCCCCACATTAGTTTATATTTCTTCAGCTGCATTTTGTTGTGCTGACCAATCAGTCTTATAACATGACTTAAAAAAATTGTGCAATAAATTTGATGCCCAATATTTAGCTGAGAATCTGTATCAACGTTTACATTTTCAACACCTCAGTAGTGCAAGCACGTTGTGATCATTATCGCCATCTCATTGTTTTTACTCCTTTGGTGACTCCCCTTACACTTACGGATACTTAACTCATTTGCTCCCAAAAACATATAAATACTTTCTTTTTTTAAATTGTTTCAGTGTTCCAAAGACGTATTTATACGTCTTTTATGTTTTTTTTCACAAGAGACATCTCTAGGTTCTGATTAAACTTAGCTTCAAAGCACAATGCTGAAAATCCATTTTGAAGCAATAAAACTGGCCACTGGAGGGCAGTAGCGCATTTGGTAAGACCCCCAACCCCATTCAACGGAACGAACGGCCGGGCTGCACGGCTTGGGGTGCCGGCGGAAGACGACCGAATTGGCGTCCAGGATGCCAGGCGGGGGACGGCCGAGCAGGACAACCGGGAGGATGCCCGGGATGTCAGACGTTGGACGACCGAGCAGAACAACCAGGACCACCAGTGCAGCGAACGATGCGGTTGAGTCCGTGCTGCTCGCCGAGCAGAGCCTGCGCCACTGTGCTCAGCCGTTCGCGTCCCCCGCACCCTCCAGTGTCCCGCGACTCACCCGGAAATGCGCACCGCCAAACCAGTTCCCCACCAGGGACACAAGTTCCCCAGGTGAACTCCGCCACGAGGCAGTGGTCACCACAAAATGAACAACAACAACAAAAAAAACATCTTTATGAGACAGGTGGCGATGAGGGAAAAGTTTACCCCGACTGTCGCGGCCACAACAGCGTCATCTCTCAGTTATGTGTAAATAAATTGTTACTTTGCTATCAAAAGCTTTATTTGTCTTGTTGTGTTCGTTATTTTGTAAAAGGAAAACATTATTCAGATGTTTGGGATGTAACTAAAGCAAAAAATAGCTGTGTTAAAGTCAAAGTTGTGTTTGAAATGTATGCGTTTACAAAAACCACAATTTCTCTGTTTTTTCATCAGAAATTGGAAAATTGCTCAAACTAAGCTATTTTCTAATGCTGATTTCTAAAGAATGGAAAAAGATATGAACTATTTTTCCTGCTGAAAGAAAAGAGTATAATCTTTCTTTTGGTGGGTTCCACGTTTATATAGCAATAGAACAGAATTTTCTGAGGGCCTTGCAAAATCAGTCAAAATCCAGTAAAACGGCAGGGAGCGAAGGGGGTTGCACTGGTGAAAATGGCTGAGAGTGAATTAGTTTAAATAAAAACAAGAGTTTTGTGATCAATATCCTGCCGCAAAAAAATTAATTGTGTATCGACATTGGATATATTTTTTGTCCGTTTTTTTAATGCCTCCCCTCCTAAACAGCCTCTTTCCTTTCATGCCTTATTGTCTGTCCTGACCTTTTTAACATGTGACCTGTGTTACCCAACATTGTAAACGGCAGATAAACATTTTCAACTCCTGCAAAGCTATCACAACAAAGAAAATATTGTTTTGAGTGTAATATAAAGCAGACTAGATCCACTCTTAAGCTGCAGTTGCGCAAACAGTCGATCTCACACAACAGAGGTCCTCTAGAGCTTTTGTGTGGCCGGCACGTTTTTACGATCCTAATTCTTTCACATATAATGCCAGCATAAATATGGCGTTACACAGTGGGATACTCCGTGGTGGCTCGTAAAAAGCGAGACTCGACAGTAACAGGTTCAGTTGCACATCCTTTTATGACTGGCCTATGAATTTTCCCATCAGCGGCCTCGCTGTGCACTTGGTGTGAGCGTAGGCCGCATACTGTGCTGGACTTTTAACTGTGTGGATTTGTGCATATGATGATTTAAAGTCTCGCTTCTGCCAATGCCACAATGCCACTAGTTTAACCATGTTAACACTGTTGACTGTTTAATGCCTATAGATGAATTTGATGCAACATGTAGAGCAAATGGATTTTTGAGTCACCGTGAAATTTTCAGCCTTCAGTATACAGTATCCCTGTGAATATATTTTACTCATGTTAATAGTACTGTTGCTGTGACATTCAAAATCTTGCATAGTTAAAGGAGAAGTAGGTTAACTCCTTATAAATAAAGTTATGAAGAGACGATGGATCAGCGTCATTTATACAGTGTTCCCAGCAATTTATGGTTTGAGTCCTTGCTAAAGTCTTTTTTGTGTATGTGGGGGTGTGTGCTCTGGAACGTATCCATTGCGATAAACTAATGTTCACTGGCCTTTTTCTTTCTGTTTCTTGGCTGCTATTGTGGTCTGGGTGTTGCTAATAGTGTTGTTTTTGCTAAGCAGGCTATCAGATATCCCCATTTGATCTGGTTTCACTTGCGGTGTTTAACTACACCGGAGCTCGTTACCTTATATCTCAGCAATGTTTGCCAACTGCGGCTGGGCAGCAAGGCCGAATCTCTAAAATGCCGTCAGCAGCACCCGTCATCAAAGATGAAGCACATCGATGACAGAGATGGATGATCCCGTTGATACCGAATAGTGATTGATTTGACGTGTATGTTACCAGTAGAGGTGTCATAGCGACAATGTAACAGAGACCTAATCTGAATTTGTGCATCAAGTCAAACCATAGTCTATCACTCCTTTAAGTACCGCTAACCCCTTTGTAAAGTCATGGTTACAGAATGAGAAACAGTGTCAGTTCCTAAATATTCAAACAATTCTGAACTGAACCGAATGAACTCTTTCCATGTCAGCCATTTTTTAAAAAGATAACCCCTAAACCCCTTTCAGACTTACAGTATGTCCTGCTAAATTCCCATGTAAGATCATGGCTTTCAGACATGGAAATTTATACCAGGAATTAGCCAGGTTGGACAATTTCATACTTGTCGCGTGTTGGCGACTCGGCGTTCTCTGTGCAGGGAGGGCGGGATTTTATAACTTGGGACTTTGTCATTTTTGGTCCAAAAATGGACGATACTCTCTTCCTCAGCGCTAAGATCCAGTAGCAATTTAATTTTGTTATGTTAAACCCTGTCGCGTGTTTGTTGGGGCTCGCATGCAGCTGGATGTGATTGGGCACGCTCGGGTGGGGGATCCCGGATTGACGACGGGTCGGTTGCCAACGGGCTTACACTCACAAGGGATTCACGCGATTACTGATTTCTAGATCACAGAGCTGATTTCTGTACACTCTACCCCTCCCAATCACTTAGCTTATAGACTCCTCGACCCTCCTCCCCTTCTTTCCCTGGTCAACAGGCCCCCCACATGGTGTCAACCAGAAATGCATCTAGCTGACGATAGCACCAACATATTCATACAGTAGTTAGTGTAGGCGTTCTATGTATTTCTTGTTGTTGTTTGCGTTTCTTTTCTTTCATTTCTTGTTTTTCTTTTCTTCTGTTCCCACATAGCCCCTTCCTGTTTGCTGCTTTGTCATAAAAAAAAAAAAAAAAATCGTTGTTTCCAGTTTAATTTTTCTATCTTTGCTAGGAAATGGCTTTCTGACATGCCACGTCCTGGGTAAATCATTATACTAAATCATTATACTAAGACGCAACCCGGTTAATGTCTGTGTCATCTCCGTGTCAGTCGACCTAGGAAATTGCTTTGACATCAGGGTTACCCGTTTAAATCTCAGGATTTAACCAGAGTTCAGCGTATGTCTGAAAGGAGCTCTAGAGTGCTAGCAGTTATGGAGGATTTTGAAGGATTTTTGATGCAAATCTTTTAGTACTTCGTTGACTTCAGTTTGTTTTGAGCATATGTGTAAAAAAATACTAGCGTAGAACATATTTGGTATTTACTCCACCTTTGGGCAACCAAATGCAAGAACGTCTAAGGCTACGTTGCACAACAGGGAAGGAGGAAAAGCAGTTGACTAAATCATCGTAACCCTATGGCAAAAACACTGTGGTGTGTGATTCAGAAACATGTGCTGCCATTTTATCATGCCGAGGGCCAAGTTTTGGAGCCTTAAACACCCCGCCAAGGCTTGATAAATCTGGCTAGCAAAATCTCATTTGCAGAGAGTTAAGCATCTGCAACAGTATTTATCTTCTTCCCGTCCAAGGGTAATGGCTTGGGCAGGATGGATGAGGGCACAGTTCCGTTGCCTTCAGGTGTAGCCATCTTGAAAAAACAAGAAAAAAAACCTGTGTAGAAAGGCTGCTTACGACACAGCGCAGGAAACACATGAAACCACTCAGTAAACATATCACAACGGTTGAACAGTTTCTTATTAGCATAATTAGCTGGCCTGATCTTTCCCGTATTCCTGAATGTGTGTGATCGAGGGGGTGTTTTTTAACCGTTGTTCCACCGCAATTAAACTCATCTCATTTCATGAAGCGCAAATATTCTTTGGTGTTGAGGGGAAAGCTTTAGGGCACCCAAACTTCATGAAATTAGGGTCCTTTGTGGCACGGAGACTTGTCTGATGATTGCTAATTATGCAGCCAAACACTTTCTGGTGGTAATTGGCATATGCCTCTGCCCGAAGCTTATCAAGAAACAAACAGGCAACTCTATCTGACTCTGTGGATTTCCATTTTGTGTCTCGTACAAGAAATTGGGAAGGACATCTGAGAAACAAACAATTTCAAAGGTCAAATTCTATTGGCATGTTGTCATTAATCTGACGTATCTCACGATCCAGCCAGCAATTAGTGTATTTTGTCATCATTAGCATGAAGTGACCTCTAATCTCCACTGATAAGTTCATTTAAATTGCAAAAAAAAAAAAAAACTCAAAGCCACCAACACTCTGTAATTTCCAAAGAGATTTCACTATTTGCTTGAGCCTAGTAAGCACTTGACAAATGCACCTGGTTTTCACAAAAGTATACTCAACGTATACAGTATGTCAACTTTACGAAAGAAAGTTATTTGAAGCGTGAATTCAGACAGTCCAGAATCAAGACGGTGAACTCCTCGGTGCTATCATGTCTCTCAGAACGCTTTAGATCTCTTTAGAAAAAGATATGGCGAGGACATGGCCTGTGAGGATAAGCCAGGAAACCACAGGGTAGTTAGATGTGTGAAATGCTCTTCTCTCAGCAAGGGCTGCAGATGTAAAAATATGACCTGTTATTATGGCGCACACACTCTCAGAGTGGACTTTGAAGCGGATGCTACTATTCCCCTCCCTTATACTCGCAGAAATATATATTGCTATGGCAAGATACCTGCAACATGTCGCAGCGTTTTCTTCAAAACACCATTTATCATAAATTCCATACAGTTGACCACGTAAAATGTATATCCATCCTAACTTCCAATTTTGAAGTAAATTTATAATAAGAACTTAATGCATACACACCAAAAACTGTTTCTGCAATACATCTGAAAGCTCTAGTGTGAATAGCGCCAATATACCCAGGAGTAAGAGAACATTTGCCACCATTTCTTAAATTCATTAATTTACTTTTCCAAAACAGCTGTTTCTTGCCCAATACCACCTGAAACAAACAGATTGACTCAGATCTCGCACTTCCTCATAGAAGTTGCTGATGATCTTTCCATCCGTAAAATAGAGCACATTTTGTGACCATATGGGGATTTTTCACAATCTTAAAGATCAAGCCAGAGATTTTATTGTATTATCTCAGCATGCACATCTTTGTCTTAAGTATTTCATTTTTTTTTCATTTTATTAATTGTAACTAAAGTCGTTGAACAATTAGACCACTATTTGGCCAGGATTAAAATGTATGTATATGGCGGAAAACACTCAGGTGACTTGAAGTTCCGCTCTGAGACCCCCCAATTTAGCCAACTTTCAAAATTGTCCGATATGCATGTGTGATACATCATTGGAAAGCTTAAAATCTCAATTTTCTGGAGGAAGAAACATTTTGAACAGGAAGGCATTTAAAAATAAATAAATAAAATTTAAACAGCAAAACCCTAATTGGAGGCGAGAGCAGAATTAAAGACGCCACGATTTTAACGATATATTATCGTGTACTTACCTTGTTTCAATCCAAAAACTCCATGTAGCGTGTATCACCGAGTGTCAAGACACAGCTGTGATTTGCCACAGCCGGATTTTTATTTTATTTTATGGGTAAAACATGGTGATATAACAAGGGTCGCGATGCAGAAATCACAGACAACAAGGAGTGGTTGAGATTTTCTTTTTCATATAGTTACCCTTTTAAACGTTATTTTTCAAATTTTTTTTTGTTTGGATCGATTATTTATCATCTAACATATCGGGGAAAATGCGACAGTGACAAAAAAAAATACATTCAAGTGATAGTTATGAGGTAGATATCCATGACTTTTTTACATACGCCAAATTTTTCATTATGACGTAGTTCGTTTAAATGTTTAAAATATGCGAGTGAATAATTTTTTAAAGTCATTTTGTTTTTTTAAACTAAAATTTAGACATCAATTAATGTTTCTCAACTAAAAATGACAGACATTTTGAATAATATAATTCTTTTTATAGCTAGGTTGAAACAAAAGCGGTTGCGCGACGTCTGTAAATGGGGGTTTTCAGGGTAAAACGGACAAATCAAAAATAGTTCGGAGGCTTAGTGCGCCATGAATCTGCTATGGCAGCATATAGACATATTGTTCTATCAAACACAACAGTTCTTAAACAGGCTTAATATACAGCAGTTTATTTTATAGAAGGTTGCAAGAGCAGAAACTGCTTTTTCACATTTGTCTGTGTTTTCCGCCATATATTAAATAAATATTGATTGAATGCTGTGTATATATTTGTAAAGCAGCTTACACAGAGGCTCAATAGTTTACTACAGAAAATTGTTCCTATAGTGTTACAGTGTCTGTAACTGACTAGTGCTTGGAAAAAAAAGATATGAATGCGTCTCTTATCAATTGATGGGCCTTCTGACAATCCACAAAATGTGTTTTATGAAGATGAAGCATATGTCCTTGATAATTGTAGCCCGTGGTAGTTGTTCATGACATGTTTTGAAGCCTAATCATCTCGAACGCTTCAAGGCGAGACTGTTGTCTAGGATGCCAGCCCTCTCAATTGAAAATGGCAGCCAGTCATATTTAAGGCCATACAATCTTCCTCTTTAAACTCTTAACAATGCTTCGCCATATGCCCCTTAGACAGAGCGCTATTCAGCAGGCCATACCCAATGAAAGAGCTTGATTGGAAAGAACTGATTGGAAACAGCCGATCCAAAGGGGGCGTGAAAAGGAAAAAAAAGGTGTCTGTACTTCAAACCATCTTGATTGGCCATGTTTTGCGCGGTGTCCAGATCGTCCGCCGCCTACATCAAAGCCGTCGAGCTCCAGCTGAGATGTTTATCTGCTTCCAAGTCTTGAAGCCACCCGGCCAAGAGGATCAATAGTGGGCTCTGGCCATCTGTGTCCCATGCTCTGCTCGACGCAAATGGTCAGTATCCTAGAGTTCATAGTTAGTGGCGCCATTAAACACAGCCTAATGTTGGACCGTGAGCATCTCTATAACGATAACTGCTTTGAGAGAAAGAAAATGGACTTCCTTATGTTTGACTCCCAACTAGGTTTCCAGATGTGCCTGGGGTCAGGGGTTAAAGATAAAAGTACCAGGATGTGGCGGTAGCCACACTTGAAGGCGGTTGCAGTGTGCGCATTCCTCACCGGAGGGGGCCGTCGAGCCGAATGCCTTGCGTTTCTTCTTTCTACCGCTCGCAGTCGGAGGCCTCGTTTCGCAGCCGAGAGTTACGACACCGCAACTTCTACTTACTGGCCCTGTTTACCAAAAGGTAAAATGTCAACCCTGTTAAACATTGCGCAGGGAAGTTGTTCGCTGCTCTTAAATTCGCCTCTGACCAGCCCTGTAGGGGGCGGCCACCAGACGTGTTAAAATCATACATCTTTTATTACCCAGCAAAATGATATCATTTAGCGCCACATCCTTGATTACTAACCCTCCAAAGGAAGTGCGTAACAGGCCGAGCAGTGAGAGGGGTGGGACTCATGGCTTTTCACCCCCTGCCTGTTACCCAGCACCAATAGAGACATCACAAATGTAGGAGAATCTATTACGTCAATGTCCCCCCAGAAATTGGGCTAATTTCACAAAAAATGCTAATACGATTATTTCGAGTGTCAGAGGCTTAATAAGTGTGAAAATTGGCCTGTCATATAAGACCTGGAAGCGCTGCTAAATTGCGTGATTACAGCGGCAAAGCCTCGACCTCCCGTATTGTTTCTTTACATATCGTAATCTGCAAAAATTGAAAATAGATCGGACAACTTCATTAGGATTCCTAAAAGTATTAATTCGACACAGACAACTTTATTTTGCGGTATTATGCTAATAATGAGATTTAGAGGATGTAAAAAGATTACGCATCCCCTTGAGGCCAATTCTTTTATTATTCAATTTGAACTTTAAGGCAGGAGGTTCAACGCCCAAAATTGTCTACTGGATTAGGATGCTCAAAATGAACTGATCTAAAAAATGTTATGTTTCGACCAATATTTAAGATTTTTATGAAAATACTCGTAATCGTAGTTCATGAGAGAATGTAGTTTTACGGTTGTCACACAACTGCTAGCCAGGCTTTTTACCGTGAAATGCAGGGAAGCATGATATAATGTATTTATATCTCTATATATAGAGAGAGATATAAATACAAAATCAGATGCTTTTTCTCTTAAAATTTTGTAAAAGCATTCAAATTTGGTAAACATCGTGAAAAATGTGGTCTATGTGGGATTATTCTGGCCATGGCCACTAGGGGGTTTAGTTAGACGTCATAAATCAAGATGATTTCAATTGGGCTCAGTTTGTGCCATTTTTTCCTTTTTTTTCGGTCTCAAGTCACACAATTGTTGCACGTAGTAAAATATTTAGGAAAACACCTTACATTAGATATATGCATATCAAAATCAGACCCGATCCGAATGTGGATAAAAATCCGACAATTGGACAGTAACAAAGTTAATGCACAGCTTTGATATATTTTTTAAAGTGAACTTGATCTCATTTACATATTGCATGACCTAAATAGCACAAATAAACACATTAAAGAACATACAAAACTCCAAATCTAGAATATACCAAAATACATTTATGTATGGTCTGATTTGTGCACATATTAAATGAGCAAAATCTTTTCTGTCAGCCGCCAGTCGAGTCGTTTAGTTACACGCTTAAATTAATAGAAAATGTTCATTTGTATTGATATATTTTGTGTCGTCACTGCTATCAAGAGTTTGCACTTTTAGATTTACTTACGTGCAATGTGGAAGTCTGCTCATGTCATTTCATCTTTGCAAACGTAGCGATATTGTTTGTGCGCTTTTTTTCATCTACACTTTAAAAAAACATTACAGTCTTACAAAAATATTGGCTACCTTTTTATGTTTAAGTTGAAGTACATTATATTTCCCCTATTAAAAAGTATTATATTCTTTCATGTTAGCCATTGTCTGGGATTTGTTATGTGTTTTTGAAGGTTTTAGCATTTTGTTCCATTAGAGGGGAACTTTTTGTGGATGTATCGTGAGTGAGGTTTGTCCTCGAATTGTTGAAGAGCTTCTACATTCCCGCTAGATGGCGATAGATGCTTCAGGAGAGCTTTGGGACCTCAACAGAAGCTCTGACAAAATCTTGAAAGTGAAGTACAGGACAACAGACTTGCACTGAGACCACAGCTTAGTCTTTAGTGGCCTTGCACCCTTGAGGAAGCATAGTCTGCACAATGTTTATTAGTGACATTTACACCAATTTGATAGCGTTTGGATTATCTGCGACACTGTAAGTATGTATATATAGAAAATAGGTTGGATTGGAAGTTTGTTTTGGATAGACCACATAATATAGCTGTGATTACAAATGAATAACAGATAGATTATAAAATAGAAACAGATGCATGCCTCAACATCTAATGGAGGTAAAAGGATAGCCAAAGGGTTTGCCTTATTAAGTGATGTATGAAGTACAATAAATTGTTTTGATTGAAGCATGTTGAAACAATAGCAGCAAAAAAAAAAAAAAAAAAAAACACTGGAACCCGTATTGCTGTTGACTCGCAGACATACTGTCACCTGTCCTGCCACAACATATTTAGACGCTTGTTCCACAGGAGTCAACTCTTGTCAGTGAACGTTTAGGGCTGTGAAATGAGGCAACAACAACAAAAAATGCTCCACTTTCACTCCGTCTCTCACGTGCATTGCACCGTTTAGCCAGCACCACTCGTGACAGGTAATTGACTTGGAGTGTTTTGCATCACACTAGTAAATAATGCATTGTTGCACACTGCTTTTATGAATATTCAGATTGTATGTTTGATTTGAACGACCGGTGCTTTTTCATTGCACCAGACAAAATCTTTTTTTTTATGTATTAATTCAATCAGTGCCCCTCTTCAATATGAAACGCCGTCTATTAAAAATTCTTCAGTGAATGACTGATTGTTGGAAAACGGTTCTGCTTGTGAAATATTAAAAGCCTAATATGTCATCTGTCGTGAGTGTCATTTGTCATGGCGGCGCGTCCCGTGGGCGTGTCAAGATTTCCCTCCAATTACTTTTTATTAAGTTGCCCACATTTGTTCCCCTTTTTATATGCCTGTCCATCCGTTTTTTTTATTCTCGCTTTGGCTCCATTAGCAGCTGCCCGTCGGTTTCTTTCTTTCTCCCCTCCACCACTCCCACTCCCCATTTACCAAATGACCCAACATCCAGTTTTTTTCTGTGTAGGAGCTGAGCTGATTAAGAAGTTGTCTTTTGAGCACTAATGTATTCCACTTTTTCTCTCTGTTCTTACATGCCCATTGTTTTATTTCAAGTTTGGAAGTCACATTCGTTTTGAAAAGCTATTTGGCCTTACAATGTACTATGATGGATCTGATTAGTCAGTCATGCCGGCCTCTGCCTTTATGCTTACATTAACTAACACAAAGAGCCCCCCTACAGGTTAAAGTTTAAATGTGGATTAGCAGATAAAGCAACTCCTGATTAGGTTACCGTGGGGGCTTTAGCAGGGAGAGAAAAATGGATCTCCCCCCACACCCCCTCAAAAAAAACCCTCACTCGGCCAGTTTCTTTTTCGTCCTCCGACTCACGCTCAGCATGGATGTCTATTTCACCACAAAATCTTTGAACAATTATGCAAATGCGAGTACGGCAATGCACAATACAGTATGGAAATGGCACGGGGAGAAAATGGACTCATTAAGGACAGATGGCATGAGTGCGAGAAGCCATTTGTTATCGATGCGGGAAGACTTTCTCATGCCACATCACAAATCGACAAGCGGTGTTTGTTGTGCTGCTCTGCTTCTGCTTCTTGTCTAGTTTTGCGTGTTTGTTAAAAAAACAACAATAACAACAAAACCCTTTATTACAGATTACGAGATGGGATTAAATGATCATAATAAATTTGTCTTGAATTCATGATGAATTATGTACTGTTTGACCATTAAAAATGTCTCCAAAATGAAAAGTTCTCTGTTGGCTCGAAATCCGTTCAGTTGTGCGATACTGCCAACAGAGGTGTGGTGGTTCTACAGTATAACTTGGAATCCACATTTATAGATCAGGAATGGTTCTATTAAAGCAAACTAGAACCATTTTTTTCTCCACTTAATTACACAGAGTAAGTCTGACATTCAACCAACCGCAACAATCAGAAAGAAAATTCTGCTTCTACACCAAATTTTAAATGATTAATTTCCCCCTTAGTTCCAACATAATTTTTTAAGAATAGCAGCCTTTTTTTATCTATTTTTTTTTTTTTAAATTAAATTCATAGGTACAAGGAAAATTAAAATTAGTCATACAGTATAGATGCTTACCAGTGCTTAGGCCTTATGAAAATGGAGTACGTATATTAATTCCAATGCCATAATTTAGATGGACATATCTGCTCATGCATACTTTAACCTCTGAAAATTTCTCAATGATCATCAATACCAAATGTACCAAAATGTAGTTCAATACTTGGCTTTACAAACAACCACAAATGGGAAGAAATTACTGCACCGTCAAGCTGGTTTTAGTGTAATCCTACTAACGAAGACAAATTTTGATTAGGAATTTTTTTTTTTAACAAAAACAGCATTTTAAAGTCCGTGATTGCTCTGGATTGTATCTGTCAAAGTGAAATGTAACGTGCTACTTGGCTGCAGACTATAATAATAATCTGCTGATAAAGAATCATTCAAGTTGGATGTTTAGGTCTCGATTCAATCAGTCCACATTTCCTTTCATCTTTGACACCTTTATAGTGCAACCTCTGTGCCATCGTTGCCCCATGGTGAATATAGTAGCATGTCGTGTGATAAAATCCAACATGAACAGGGGAGGGTAGGGGCAGCCATGATGTAAGACGATGAAATTACACACGTGTGCTGATATTACAGGCGTTTCATCGTCACATGGCTGCGTATGAAGCGGAACGGCAGCAAAGATTAGCCTTCGCATATTGAAACACACTTTTGAAAGGGCATGCGAGACACATAAAGTGAACAGTGGGGTTTTGCACGTCCAATTAAGATAATTAGTTCTTTTTTGCTGCTCCTCTCTTATGCCTGCCAAGGATAAGTATTATCACTGAGGCCATGTTAACCCCTGGGTGGCAGAAATATATTAAGATTAAGCTTTATATACATCTATAGTGTAAACAGTAAATGCAGGATGGGGGAGGCGATAGATAGATAATGTATGTTTAATAACTCCTCTGTTTGGGCTAGGGCCCTCTGCGGACTCGCCCACCATCGCTACCTGGGCCTTCAGAGGTTGTTTTCAAATCCACTTTTTGCCCGGTGGCCTCCATATTCCTCGAGGAGAGCATAGAAGGCAAATTGGCTGCTGCCTTATTTCTACACTCATTTTCCTTTGTGATGGATGGATTTCTTATTGTGTCATTTGAGAAATGCTCGTTGAAGCAAAAGAAATGAATGGCTTCAAAATTGTACATTTGTATGGTGAAATGAGGCCAAGCTGCATGGACACAAAAGCAACATAAATTATGTTCAAATAAGCTTATCAAACCATCTGAAAACAATTTGCATAGTTTGAACTCTAATGCAAATCTTTGAAAACCCTAAAATGCAGTTTTTCACAGTACTGAGAAATGATTTAATCTTTGTTAAATTTGTTTTCATTGATTGCTGCTTTGCCTAGCAATGCATATTTTGGTGAAGACAAAACATTTTCTTCTGGAAAACCTATCAATAAATGGCTAAACTTTTTTACTGTTTAAAAATTATTTCAGATATTTATTAAGAGCATCTAACTTGTGAAGCTAATACGCAAAAATGCGACTACTTATAGATGCCCTCAAATAAATTGGAATGAATTGCGTAGCTTCAAAGACCTAGAACATTACAGAAGCTCCTCGGTTTATTACATAGCTGCAAATTTGTGCAAAATTGTAAAATCATAATTCCATTAGATAATTAAATCAAGGAGATCAAATGGAAAATGTTAATTATACATTTTGATCATTATAATTCAATTTGTAACAGCACAAAGATTTTTGAAGACTTGTTCTGCCTTGAGCTGTGTTTCTTTACATCACAAACTTTCACTATTCACCGTTCACTATTCTTTTTAGTTGTGTATTTAAAAAACAAAAAAGATCGTCTCTCTAATTACTGTACTTGTTTTATCCAAGTACTTTTTGTAAACTCGTGAGTGTTAAACTGCAAGGGAAGGTGCCTCATAAAAAACAAATCCCAGGAGAAAAAAAGTCACTGAACAAACGAATCAAAGGCTGTGGCATTCAGGACGCCCCTTTTGTTGCATTCACGTTGTCTTTTGTGCGCCCGTCGGCTATTGTGACAGGACACAGAGACTTCTGAAGGCCACAGTCTCTTATTGAATTATTTCTGGGTGAGATGAAGAGCGGCCTGAATGGCATCATTAAAGTTCACCAGTTATAGGAATGTGTGCACGCCGTCTGCAAGCGAGACTAAAAAGCTGCACGTTTTCATGCCCCTTCACAAACCTTTAACCGCCCATGAAAAGATATGACATCAATCCTGGCAAAAACACAAGGGGGCAAATGAATGATACCATTGTGGTGCCCAAAACATCAATCATGCTCAATACTTAGCAAAAACAATGAATTTTTTGTTTGCGTTTCAGTGGTGGCAAACAACACTTGTGACTGCCTTAACATTGTCAATTCCCATTACTCAAAAAGCTGAAGCAAATCAGACCTCAACCATGGCCCTGTTGCTAGGCAGCAGACTTCTCTTGACATGGTGGTTAGTTTTTCTTTCACGGCTTGACAAGAGCCCAGTGAAAGGAGTTTAGAAAAAGTTGCTTCAAGGCGCTCGGAGGAAGGGGATAATTGGGGGGCCAAAGCTTGTGTGGAAACTTCCCGAGCCAGAGACAGAGAGTCGGACGCAACCGAATTTTAACTTTTGTACACAAACTTGACCCCCGGGAGCGACTGAGGGCTTTCCCCCCCGCACCTTGTTCAGCGAGTGTCAACACTAGCTAGATAACACTCAACGGACTGTTTAAGAGAAAGTCAGTGCACTTGGGCTGGATTTACACGAACGTTTTCAGTGTCCAGATCCAATGTAATGTCCATTCTCAATGATACTGCTCAAATTCATGAAACAGCCCGTGTTTGCAGCTTCCAAAATTTTACTACAAATGCCAAAAAAAACGGGCAGTTACAGCTCAGGATTAAGTGTTTGGCTTAATCAGACCAACGTCAACGTTAAGCCTGTCGCGATATGCATTAAGTCAAATTATCGCACGGTAAATAAAATTGAGGGCGGTAATTTTCCCGACTTCGATTTATCGCCGCGTCGAGCGTGCATACATTTGTGCGTGCGTAAGTTTACGTGTGCTGTGTGCACTCGGCACAAGTGCCTGATGATTGCATATGAGACCCCAGGTCCTTTCACAGATGTTAATTGGCCATCAACACGCCGTAGTATTAAAGGTCAGGCATACAAAGTAAGGAAACATCTGTATTAAACTATGTAAAACGTTAGCATTGCTACATTGAAGCTAATAGAAAAAAAGACAATGTAGGACTACAAACCACTTTAGCCTGCTACAAAACATTGGCAGTCATCTCCAAAATGCAAAATTGCGGTTAAAAGATGACACATCAAAAACGAAAACTCGCTGGATTACAGCATTTGCCAACCATGCGAACAAAAAAATATATATATATATATATATATGGCGGAAAACGCAAGACTGAAAAAGCAGTTTCTGCTCTTTCACTCCTCTTTAAAATAAACTGCTGTATTTTACGTAGGGCTGTCAAACGATTGAAAATTTTAATCGAGTTTATCACAGCTTAAAAATTAATTCATCGTAATTAATCGCAATTCAAACCATCTATAAAATATGCCATATTTTTCTGTAAATTATTGTTGGAATGAAAAGATAAGACACAAGACGAATATATACAGTCAACATACTGTACATAAGTACTGTACTTGTTTATTATAACAATAAATCAACAAGATGGCATTAACATTAACATTCTGTTAAAGCGATTCATGGATACAAAGACTTGTAGTTCTTAAAAGATAAATGTTAGTACAGGTTATAGAATTTTATATTAAAACCCCTCCTAATGTTTTCGTTTTAATAAAATTTGTAAAATCTTCAAACAAAAAAAAAACAAACTAGTAGCTCGCCATTGTTGATGTCAATAATTACACAATGCTCATGGATGGTGCTGAAACCCATAAAATCAGTCGCACCCAAGCGCCAGCAGAGGGTGACAAAACACAAAAAAACACAAGTAACAAATTGACATAACACTGTCATTTTAATCTGTTTGAGCAGGGCATGCGCGTTAATTGCGTCAAATATTTTAAAGTGATTAATAAAAAAAATTAATTACCGCCCGTTAACGCAATAATTTTGACAGCCCTAATTTTAAGTCAAAAGAACTTTTGTGTTTGATAGAACAAAATGTGTATATGCTGCTATAGCAGATTCATGGCGCATTAAGCCCAAAAACTATTTTTAATTGGTCCGTTTTACCCTGGAAACCCACGTTTACAGACGTCACGCAACCGCTTTTGTTCCAACCAGCCATAAAAGGTAAGTAATAATATTTATTATTCAAAATGTCTGTCATTTTTAGTTTCGAATCATAAATTGATGTCTAATATTTAAAAAAAAAAAAAAAACCGACTTCAAAAAATTATTCACGCACATATTTTAAACTTTTAAACAAATGACGTCACAATGAAAAAAAGGGTGTCTATAAAAAAGTCATGGATATCTACCTCATATCTATCGCTTAAATGATATATTTTTTTGTTACTGTCGCATTTTCCCCGATATGTTAGATTATAAATAATCAATCCAAACAAAGAAAAATTGAGGGGGGAAAAAAAAACAAACAAAAAAAACGTTTAAAAGGGTAAATATATGAAAAAGAAAATCTCGACCACTCCTTGATGTCTGCGATTTCTGCATTGCGACCCTTGTTATATTACCATGTTTCACCCGTAAAATCCCCCCCAAAATCCGGCTGTGACCATTCACAGCTGTGTCTTGACACTCGGTGATACATGGTACATGGAGTTTTTGGATCGAAAAGAGGTAAGTATGCGATAATATCTCGTTAAAATCATGGCGTCTTTAATCATGCTCTCGCGTGCGCTCACCTCTATTTAGGATTTTGCTGTTTAAAAAAAATTAATTTTTAAAATGCCCTCCTGTTCAAAATTTTTCTTTCCCCTGAAAATTGAGATGTTAAGCTTTCCAATGATATATCAAACATGCATATAGGACAATTTTGAAATTTGGCCAAATTAGGGGTCTCAGAGCGGAACTTCAAGTCACCTGAATGTTTTTCGCCATATATTACTGACACCGAATACATGCTGAAAAGCAAGGTGCACTTTGTTTTTTGTTTTTTTACTGAGTGTAAAGCTTATGGTTAGCGGCATAGCAAACATACTTCCGGTGAACATCTCAAGATAAAAGCACGTCATGTTAAACATGTAAAGATTTCTTGAGATCATCTCACATACTTCAGACTTTACAGTAAGAATAGATTTAAAATAACCCATAATGAAAAATCTGATCACCAATGATAATATGATATAATAAATGATAATACAGTAATTTGGCATCAAATATTTTAACATTCACTTTGTGGGACAAGATGACAGTAATTTTGTCTTAAATCAACACTCTTAATGGGCTCTAATCTGCAGACAACAAAAAAGGTATTGGGTTTCTCACCTTTCATATTCTGCACTTAATTTGCTTTAAAAAGACTTGTTATGCATTGTGTGTTGTTATTAATATTTACCATTTCTAATATAGTTTTTTTTTTTTTTTTTTTCCCCCAGAATAACAATTTATTGCATTTGAATAGGACATTTATTGGATCTATTGTCACGATATTCGTGGTTGAATTGGTTAAAAAATAAAAACTTACAATATCACATATCGGCAATAATTTGAGACAATATATCGCCTACTAAAATGGAATTAATGGAATTAATAGGGTGTCCGATGTACACGCAGATGGACATATTATACGCTACAAATTAGATTTTTATAACATTTGTAAGAAGCTTAATTCTGTCTAAATAGATTCTCCAGGTATTCTTTTTATCCTGACGTAGTAGAAATATATGGTGTCACTTGAACCATGTAATGTAAATCCAGCTCTAGACAAAAATATATGACGCCCTTGTTAAGCATCGGCGGAATTAGCCAGTCTCTTGCAGAACGGAAGTAGGTTGAGTCAACAATGCAAAAGGGGCCTATGTTTTTGGGCTTTGAAAGTGCACACCCAATTTAAGATGCAACCAATTAATGCCGGATTAGCATTCATGCCCATTAACAGTTGCTTTTGTGCTCATTTCTGCAACTTCCTCGCAGAAGCGCTGAACGCCAAAGGGGCGAGTGTCGAGGGGCATGGCTAGCTGGGCCAGGGGGGTTTGTTTGGCCGCGAGAGGTGCAGTGAGGTCCATTGTGAGGACGGCACCTCTCTCATTATGCTCTCTCAATCGACACTCCCGCTCACAGGAAGCCCCTGTAAAGCCCATCTGCTGTCGCTAATCTACAGACTGCCCCGCGCTTGCGTCCGGGCCCGCTAGCCTCCGCCACATTATTCTACAATCCGAGGCTTTGGTGTAGGAATCAGCCAAAGCCCATTAAAGTAAATAATGGGCAGAAATGACAGGCTTAGTGAGGATTGGGCAGGAAGTTGAAGACCAATTGAAGCTGCAAGGTCTGATTTGAAAGAGAGGAGCATTTTTTTAAGGGGGGCGTTAAAGAAGGTAAAGGGAAGAGAAAATTACTTTCGCTTGGTGCAATGCATTTCTGAACCTTACCGTGTTGTAAGTGCTGGTGCTACTATCTGAAGCATTAGCGATCCGGGAGCGCCTATAGCTTTGATGAGACTCAGTTGGGTTGGAGCGAAGGGGGTAAGGAAAGGGCGCGAAGGGGTTTTTCTTGAGTCAGTCCCAGCAATTGAAAAATGGGAAAAAAAGTTATGGCTTACCTTTTATTATTGAAAAAATTTTAACTTGACAATTAAAACACATGCTTTTACAGTGTCATTAAAAATTTAAAGTTTAATATTTCTGAAGTTATTTTTTTTTTCTCTAAAGGGAACCTCGGACTTAAAGACTTGTAGGCTCTAATAAGCCACAATTGTTCTCTTTTACTAAAATGTTATTAGAACACATAAAATATTGCCATTGATTTAGAAAATCTGTAATATTTAGTACATGTGTTGACCTACAGAGGGCGCCATTTTTTACGCGTGCAATGGACGCTCGGGGTGATGACGTAGATTGTCACTGTCACTCGACGAATACCACCGGGTTACTGCAATTCCTTCTACGTGGCGAGACGTCCAACACATGCGCTCATTGGTTAAAAGCGGCGAGTACTTACGATGTGTGCTTTTTTTGTCTTTTTTTACCTTTTCATTGCCTCAAAATACTTTTTGCATGTGTTTCCCTCTCGTACTTTTAAGCATTGTGTTTTCTCGTGGTAGCTTTAAAGCAGATTGTTGATCTGTTGACCACATTAGTCACGTAGTATATTTAAACCACCCTTATTTAATATTACTACATTGAAGTATTTTCTTAAGGCATCTTTAGTATGTTCTGTGTGTATACATTTAAACAAAACAAGCAGAAATCACACGGTAGTACTTTGGATGTCAAATTTGCCTCTTGTTGGACGTTTTGCTGGTGTAGCACATTTTGGCGTTTTTTTCTTTCTACTCTCGTCTCATCCCGTCTTTCCTTTTCATTTTGCTTTTGTTGCTTGTTTTGTGAAATATCGACAGTGCTGTCATGCTCATTAATCTCTCCAGTTCAAATTGAAAGGGTTGAACAAATTACATGTTTATGTTGCTGGAGTCATACTCTGGAAGCCATGTGTGTAACCATGTGACGTCAACAACAATGGCGACCTACTAGTTAAACTAATTCTACAAATTGTATAAAAACGAAAACGTCAAGAGGAGTTTCGATACCAAATTATTTTATGTCATAATAACCTTTAGCTTTTAAGAACTACAAGTATTTCTATCCGTGGATCCCTTTAAATCATTCTAGATTGATGATCAATTAAAATGGATGGAAATCTAAATCCACAGTGAGAAACCGCAGACTACTTTTACATTTAAAACAAGTAATTAAGCAAGTACTTGACAAATAAAATATATTTTCTGTTTTCTTGAATATACTATCAAATGCATCAAGCCACCAACTGGTAAAATCGTCAGGGTTCGTCTTTGCTTTTATCAGTTCATAAACGTATAGTCACATTAGTGCCGTACCCAGACATTCTTTGTCCTTGAGTAAGCCTGTTGGCACATAGAGAAAGGGCTACTTTGTCATGGTCAGCTTAAGGTTAAACAATTAAAGCTGCCTGCTTGGATCAAGTTAGTGTCAAGTTAGCCATACAAATGACTAGTTGGCTTGGTTAAAGACGAGAAAAGGGGGAGTAAATAACCTGACCTGGGTAATAGTTAACTGACCTGCTGCTGCCCCCTGCCATTGTGTGACCTGATTTTTTTCAGCCTGAATCCAATTCATCACAATATTTTTTTTTTCTGTCTGTGAATGTGTCAGAACCTTCTTAACACTAAATTAGGGCTACCTTTGGAAAAGACGTTTAAACATCCAGTACCGCAAGCTGCGACTTAGGGGGGTGGAGGATGTTTTAGCATTCTGAAAGGGCGGATAACACCGATCGCAGTCGTGTTTGCGCTGTCCATCCTGGAGTGTTTATTGCTACGCAGATGGAAAAAAAAAAGCTTACGCTGCTTTGTGCTTGAGCTCAGCCCGAGGATTTTAACAGGATCTGTCACCGGGCCGACGGTGGAGACTGTCTAAGTGAGATTATGTGAAGCAGTTCCACCTCTACTTAACTACTGTAAAAATTGCTTATACGCCTGTGAAGGAATTGGAATGCCTTGGGGAAGAGGATGATCGGGGCGTTTGCGGTCGGAGCGCTTTGCAACTGGAAGCCTGGATTGGACGCACGGCCCAGACGGGAAGAAACAAGTTAGCACTGCATGAAAGGCGCAAGCGCTCCTCCCAAAGAATTTTCTCCATTGATCTCACTGTTAGCGGGACCTTCAAAAACTCGCTTCCTCTGAGATGTAATGAAGAATTTAAGATGCTCCCAATGTTTTATTGACAAATGTCTGTAAAAAGATACCATTCATAGAAACTGACAGGGGCCTCTAGGGGAAACACTTAAGGCTCCTTAAAGAAGTGTTTAATGGTATCGATTTTTATTGTTCGTCGAGCCGTGTGAAGCCTTTGACTGTTTTATTGAACGGATTCAGACACATGCTCTTAAAAACCAAGCGTGAGGAAAGGAGAGACTTTCACTTCTTAAATTTAATCCATCAAGTTAGAGCGCACATGGAATTTTACCAAGCATGCCTGTTTATAAACCACACTATACGCCACGGAGCTCGGCTTTCACACTTTACAGTAGCAGCTTCCTGCAAGTAAATGCCTCTTATGTCAGGAAGTGGTTAGACTGTTGTGTTAGGACCATGGCAGCCAGTAGAGGCCTCTCAAGACTTCTTAAGAATATGCTTTGAG
This sequence comes from Corythoichthys intestinalis, assembly GCF_030265065.1. Lineage (NCBI taxonomy): Eukaryota > Metazoa > Chordata > Actinopteri > Syngnathiformes > Syngnathidae > Corythoichthys > Corythoichthys intestinalis. The sequence goes on along the minus strand of NC_080414.1, from coordinate 22,821,022 downwards.
GTGAGGTGCAAAACTGCTTGTAGCTACAGGGGCCTTTCTTTAGGGGAAACCTCCCTCCCTTTCCCTGATCGTTCCTCTTCGGAGAGTCTCATCTGCATGAACCCGGTTTCGCCTTGGTGTGCCACAAGAGTGCCACTGTGACAGTGTCTATCATTCTTTTTTTCCCTGGAGACGTTGTGATTTCTATATCTGTTGTCATGGCGACATGGCGAGGAGACAGGAAAAACGGCTCTAACCTCTGAGTTGCATTGACCTGATATCTTCAATTTGTCTGCTTACACATCAGTAGATTCAGAGTTATTTTTAAGCAGAATTAGATCACTGCTATCCTCTTCCCTGTGTTTGTTTTTTTTCCATTTCCACTTACATTGCCACAACACTTCAGAATCTGAAAAGATAGGAATTGTCATTTGAACCGTGTCGCCTTATTCCAACCTGTGGGATTGATTTTCAAAGCCCCTAATATGTTGGTGAAAATATTTATAATTTGAATATTTGTCCAAATGTTTAGCGCTTTGGCCTGATCATCGGTATTATGTTGTTGTGTTAGTGACACGCTTTGAAAAAGAGGCTTGATATGAGCACAAAATGAATATTTATTGACATTGGAAAGTATGCTTTGTGTTGTCTCCTGGGCTCCCGGGGCTAAAGTGTGAAATCTAATAGAGCCGTTCTCAAGGGGGGCCGCTTTGATCAGCAAGTCTCTAAACAAGCAGCCGCTCCCAAGTGAATGCAGGATCCATAGTATCCAACATGTGCTATCTTTGCATCTCCACTGCTGTTTTTGCTAAAGGAGAGTTTTGTATTGGAAACAGCTGAAACGTCTCACCCTCTTGCCCGAGGCAACATTCTCAAAGAAGTGTTGAGATACATGTCAGAAATACTTTCCATGAAGAGACTCTTGATTTTTTTTTCTCCCGTGCTCCAATATTTAAGCTTCACGCCAGATCTTACTAAAAAATATAGTAACAACATGACTGGTGTGAAAATAAGGCATATAAGTACTGGTGTATTTTGAACATCGAGCTGTAAAATGAAGGTGGCATGAAACCATGCTTGCCATATCCGCTGAGTGATAATGCCTAGTGTTACTGGCAATTTACACAGGATGCCAATAATTAGGTATGAAAACGAAGCACGCCCAGAATTGAGTTCGGGGATTTTGAGCAAGCGAAAAATAGCCCGGGAAGCGGCAGAAGTGTGTTGGTGTGTAGAACTCTCCAAGATGCGTAGTGGGCAGTTTTGGCTTGGCACACTGCACTGACTCTTACTGTGGCTCCTCTCACACTCTCCAAGGTCACGCAGAGGCTGGCTGGTGCCCACAAGCGTGCCCGTAGAGCATGAGCCCGTCCTAAAATAGCCGCAAGGGAACGTGCGACTGATCAGAACAGACCAAAAAATGCTCTCCGCAGTAATTCTGATTAGATTGTCCAAGAGAAAAAAAGGCCTAACATTCAGAGTTAATTAGGGCTAAAACTCCAGGTCTACCTTTTTATTGCTTACCCTTAACTTCCTTGTTTGAATGATCCAATTACCTGAACGTGCTGCAGGCCACGGAAGAGACAAACACATTTCAGAGCTTTTTTGTTTAACATAATCAGCATTTTTTTCCTCACTGGCTTTGGCATGCATCGATGCTCCAAAGTGTCTGCGCGCGTGTGTCCGTGTGTGTGTGTGTGTGTACAGGATGACTTACCAAAAACCACCAGTCTGACTTTTGTAAAACTTTAGGGCTGGGAGCTTGGGCCAAAGATGAACCCAATCCATCTTGCGGCAGATCTGCTGAGCTTGCCGTTTTTGACGTGTGTACTGACTAAGCTATGCTTGCCGTCACACTTTTTACACTTGTGCCATTTACAGAAGTGGAAGTAAAGATTAGGATTTTGTCCATGCAGGGGGTCCTCGGTTTACGTCAGTCCTTACATGAACTATGGCATTTCAAGGTTATGAATGGCGCGCTGTGTAAGAATGAGTTGTCTTGTAGCAAGGCACATTCAGGTACTGCTATGTTTACATTTTTCCCCCTCATTTGGATGTTTATTATCAATGGCTTTTTTTTTTTTTTTTTTTTTTAGCATGACTTAACCATTGTACTAACAGTTCACCGCCAAAAAATAAGAATGCATCAGTCCAGAGCACAAGAAGGTGCACGTAGTTACCAACGTAGTAACTTTTTTATTTGAGAGTTATACATCTACGCCTTGGAAGAACAGTGGGGCAAATAAGTATTAGTCAACCACATAATGTGGGGGAAAAAAACAGAAAATCACATTGTTTGATTTTTAAAGAATTATTTCCAAATTAGAGTGGAAAATATGTATTTGGTCACTTACAAACAAGCAAGATTTCTGGCTGTCAAAGAGGTCTAACTTCTTCTAACCAGATCTAACGAGGCTCCACTCGTTACCTGTATAAATGGCACCTGTTTTAACTCATTATCGGTATAAAAGACACCTGTCCACACCCTCAGTTAGTCACACTCCAAACTCCACTATGGCCAAGACCAAAGAGCTGTCGAAGCACACCAGAGACATAATTGTAGACCTGCACCAGGCTGGTAAGACTGAATCTGCAATAGATAAAGGCTTGGTGTAAAGAAATCAACTGTGGCAGCAATTATTAGAAAATGGAAGACATACAACACCACTGATAATCTCCCTTGATCTGGGGCTCCATGCAAGATCTCACTGCGTGGTGTCAAAATGATAATAAGAACCGTGAGCAAAAATCCCAGAACCACACGGGGGGACCTAGTGAATGACCTACAGAGAGCTGGGACCACAGTAACAAAAGCTACTATCAGTAACACAATGCGCCGCCAGGGACTCAAATCCTGCACTGCCAGACGTGTTCCCCTGCTGAAGAAAGTACACGTCCAGGCCCGTCTGCAGTTCGCTAGAGAGCATTTGGATGATCCGGAAGAGGACTGGGAGAAAGTATTATGGTCAGATGAAACCAAAATGGAACTTTTTGGTAGAAACACAGGTTCTCATGTTTGAAGTAGCGGTGTCAAATGATTAATTTTTTTAATCGAGTTAATTACAGCTCAAAAATTAATTAATTGTAATTAATCGCAATTAATCGCAATTCAAACCATCTATAAAATATGCCATATTTTTCTGTAAATTATTGTTGGAATGGAAAGATAAGACCGAGATGGATATATACATTCAACATACGGTACATAAGTACTGTATTTCTTTATTATAACAGTAAATCAACAAGATGGCATTACCATTATTAACATTCTGTTAAAGCGATCCATGGATAGAAAGACTTGTAGTTCTTAAAAGATAAATAAAAATAATAAAATATATAAATAATTAAAATATATAAATATTTATAAACATTTATAGAAAATAAATAAAAGATAATAACCAGTAAAATTTATAGAAATTTTATGTTAAAACCCCTCTTCATGTTTTCGTTTTAATAGAATTTGTTAAATTTTCAATCAAAAAATAAACTAGTAGCCCGCCATTGTTGTCAATAATTACCTACACAATGCTAATGGATGCTAAAGCCTATAAAATCAGTCGCACCCAAGCGCCAGCAGAGGGCGGCAAAACTCCGAAAAACACAACAAGTACACCTTTCACTTTGCTGTCCTTTTAATATGTTTGAGCGGGGAATTTGTGCGTTAATTGCGTCAAATATTTTAACGGGATTAATTGAAAAAATTAATTACCGCTCGTTAACGCGTTAATTTTGACAGCCCTAGTTTGAAGTAGAAAGAATACTGAATTGCATCCGAAAAACACCATACCCATTGTGAAGGATGGGGGTGGAAACATCATGCTTTGGGGCTGTTATTCTGCAAAGGGACCAGGACGACTGATCTGTGTTAAGGAAAGAATGAATGGGGCCATGTATCGAGAGATTTTGAGTGAAAATTTCCTTCCATCAGCAAGGGCATTGAAGATGAGACGTGGCTGGGTCTTTCAACATGACAATGATCCCAAACACACAGCCAGGGCAACAAAGGAGTGGCTTCGTAAGAAGCATTTCAAGGTACTGGAGTGGCCTAGCCAGTCTCCAGATCTCAACCCCATAGAAAATCTGTGGAGGGAGTTGAAAGTCCGTGTTGCCCAATGACAGCCCCAAAACATCACTGCTCTAGAGGAGATCTGCATGGAGGAATGGGCCAAAATACCAGCAACAGTGTGCGAAAAGCTTGTGAAGAGTTACAGAAAACGTTTGGCCTCCGTTATTGCCAACAAAGGGTACATAACAAAGTATTGAGATGCTTTTGGTATTGACCAAATACTTCTTTTCCACCATGATTTGCAAATAAATTCTTTAAAAATCAAACAATGTGATTTTCTGTTTTTTTTTCCATGAGAGACATTTTTCAACCATGAGAGACAGAATGTCTCTCATGGTTGAGGTTTACCCATGTTGACAAATACAGGCCTCTCTAATATTTTCAAGTGGGAGAACTTGCACAATTAGTGGTTGACTAACTACTTATTTTCCCCACTGTGTGTGTATATATGTGTAGAATATTTACTTTAAATTTGACGTAACAACTGCCTCAAAATAGGTTACAACTATAGTGACTAGCTTCTTCGTAGTGTGAAATGGGGTTATGGAACGTTGTTCCGAGAAGAACTAAAGGCTCTATCCCATATGCTTTCAAAATATAACAAAAAAAGATGTTTGAAATATCCCCATTTAGAATGCTAGTTACCGTTACCTATACAGGAAATGCAATTAGGACCAAATCAATTTTTGAATACAGGTAATCCCCGGTTTACGAACGAGTTCCGTTACTGTGCTGGTCATGTAACCCGGATTTCTGCCTAAATCTAAATTAACCCTTTAAATACAACAAAACACAATCTTCAAAAAAACCTATGCAAAAATATTTTTATTTTTTATAAATATTATATATTTAGTATTATACGTCATTGTACTGTCCTCGCTGAGACGTCGGAGCTAGACAGTGAGCTAAGCTCCGAAATGACGACGTCAGACGTCCATGTGCTTTGCTGACTTTATTCAGCTGCTCATGACATCAACACTTGCAGAATGAAACTAAAATAAAATGAAATTAAATCAGTCTCATCTTCAATAATAGCAATTCAAATTTCCGTTTACAAGTAACTGCTGATACAGCAATAAAAAACGATTGGCATGTATCAGTTGGCGTCCGCACATCATCAAAAACACATCACATAAACTCACCTCAAGCATTCGAGTCTCGACCACAATTGAAAACGCACAATAAACAGTACAAAAGGGGTTATATTTAGCTGTCGCCTCTGGAGGCCTTACAAGCAACAAACGTGCGCGCAGGCTATCTTCTCTGTCGCTCGGCTGCTCTGTGTGCGCGCATGAGTGGGGTGGGCGGGCATGCCTGTACATACTTGCTTCCTGTTATACGCTTCCTGCACCAAAATAAAAGCATGCATTACAAAACAAAAGTCAACATTAAAAAAAAAAAAAAAAAAAAAAAACGACAAGACGCAAGCATCGTAAAGTCAAAATCACGTAAGTCGGGTCCATCGTAACCCGGGGACTACCTGTAGTTACTTTGAACAAAGCAGCACTTACATGGAAGGCAAGTACTGTAAATCCCAAGGGGGGCAAGGAAATGCTGTTGTGGTGCGGCTATGCAGCCGTGACGCTAAACCTACTTAACCACTTCCTTCACATTGGATGCACTTTGACAAACAGCCCTGCTCCTCGGTGCTTACGCCATGTATCCTGAGCATTAACGCCAACACCCTGCAGTATGGTCGGCTGGACAGGCACTTGACTGATGGCTCTATTAGACGTCACCCAGTCCTAGAAGGGCCTTCTCCTGACCGGACCTGCTGCTGCTAACGCATTGATGGGATGAGGTGGAAGACTAAATGAAGTGCTAAACACACCAACAAGCACATTCATAGATGCGCTGCACACAAAAATAGATTCGTGGGAGGGAAGGGCCTTGCATGAGCGCACATACAAGACCCTCAGACGGAAGTAGCAAGGATTTAGCCATGCTTCACCTTTTGTACCCGCTTGGAACAATGGCTTAGACAAATAGAACACCCAGCTGATCCGCACCCCTACGATTCCGCTTCTGTGGCGGCTTGTTCCTGGGACCACCATGAAACATTGGGGGCTGCTGAAAGGCTGGATCCCGATAATCAGCTCCGAAGGGGGTGGAAAATACAATTCATATCGGCGCTCTCCCCTCGAAAGCAACCACTGGAGCAGGAAATGACAGTGGATGTTTTAATCTTCAAACGTTGAGCACCACTCTCCCTCAGGCTAGATGGAAGGATCTGCTCAAATGTGACGGTGCTGCCTTCACATTTTTTTTCTTAACATAAGGCGGGTGGGGGTGTCCTTTTTAAATGTCTATTCAACTGCAAAGAACGTCACCAGAGACTTGCTTGTCCTCCTTTCGCCGAAGCTCATCTGTGGATGAGCTTTTCGAGATCCTGACTTCACTGGCTGTCCAGGCCCGGCTTGCCACTTCCCTCCTGGGTGACACTATAAACACCTCATCCCCCCACCCATGCTCTCTGGAAACCTGTCACCCATAGCTGCCTGCTCCCTTCCGACACAATTCAAATGGACTATGCAAGGTGCTGAAATGACATGACAATTATTTCCCAACACCTCTCAACAGCTGTGTTGCTCCTTTCGCCTGCTACCAGTCCTCAAACCGATTCACAGCCGCAAGATTTAATCAAAGCAGTAAGTTGAAAGTAGAATAAAACGGATGACACCAACGAAAATGGAGTATCTGTGGCCTGGATTCCAGTCTGAATGAGCTCAATTTATCAACGTCAATAGGTACAACGTTTCCGAGACAGAAGGGCATGCATATTAATTGAAAATAATCAGATTAAGCTACTTGTATTTGACATTTTCAAATGGGCACTTTATCTTCATGTCTGCGGATATGCAAGACTGTACAAATCTGAGATCGAGGTTTAATTGCATGTTATCACCTTGCAATTGCCTCGACATTATATAAGACAGTATGGTAATTACTCTGCGTGTCGTGACGTCGCTAGCCAGACTTGGGACCGCGGTTCTCAGGCGGCAACTGGGCCTTAACATCTGGGGGACATTATTCCAGGTGTGCCGTCAGGTGATTAACTACATCACAGAGGTGTTAGCTGAAATAGGCTTGACGGCTGCTCAGTATCCCGCCATCAAATACCAGAGCGGGAATATAGAGTTTGACGGAGAAAGTGGCCCTCATGGTGTCACTGCTGCCCAGCTCCATGAACAGATGTACTGTGGGCCAGCTGGATGTACCCCCACCACAACCACCATCAGCTCCCCTCCCCTCAAAGCCCCGGAGGAAACACAGCTTTGAGGGCTGCCATCATATGTTTTCAACGTTTGTACAACGCCTGATAAATGTAATGTAAAAGGGGGCTTTGTGTGCAGGGTAGTGGGGGTTGACTGTGATTGCTGGTAATAACTGACTAATAGAATAAAGCAATAACACGCGGCCTCGGGGCTGAGAACGCCACACCGACGATTTCATACCGCAGATTTATCATCGTATGGAAATTGGCGTTCCCGTCTGAAGGAGCACCACCGTGAGAGCATGTTGGCCTGCTGACTCTAGGTGCTTTTTGCCAAGATGCTTCATAAGTCATAAACTCCTCGTGCAGAGTGACGTGACGAGCTAAGAAGTGACAGACTACAATCATGCTCATTTGACGCATGCTTCATTGACACTATTACTGAAATATACTGGAGTTTGCTTGTCGCTTATAACCTTTCGTTAAAAAATTTGTTTTCATTGTTTTAAACTTCACTAATGCCATTTTTGATTTTATTTTCATTATTCACAGCAGAATTTCCCCCAGACTAGCAGTTTTTGGTCTGGAATTTTTGTTTTATCGCTCTTCTCTGCTCTTGTTTTGATGGCTTTGGTACTTGAAAAGCTGTATTTCAAAGTTCAAATGAAAGTCGAATTAAAAAGAAAGTCTCTCCCACCATGCCAGTATTTCCAGACAATGACCGTTCAAACTGAGCCACTGAATGGTTTTCACAAGCCACAATTATTATGTTTTGCAGTTCTGAGAAAATTACATTTTTCTCAAATTCATCTATAAATGGGTCCATACTGTGTTGGATTTTTGTTATTGAGTTTAACTTGAACCCACCTATTGCCTCATAAATGATGGGGGTACTCAGCAGAAAAATATGCTAAGAATTTTTTTGGGCACATTTTTCCCTGACGGACACAATAAGCCAATGTTCCTTAGCCGCTTATTTTGCGTACAATGTTGTGTGGAGGCGTATGATAGGAATATTAATTAGACCCATCTATGACAGTCAGATAATAACAATGTCAACCGCTTGAATGGATTCCATGACCTGTAAAAGGGCCTATTCAAAATCTCCAGTCTGCCATAGTTCATTCTTTTGGCCAAAGGCAGCAGACTTTTTCACACCCTTCTATTTTCTTAAATACCCCAATTGTCCCACGCTGAAACACTGTGACTGAAGTCTGTTGGGGTATACAAATATGTCAAAATTGAAATTCTGCCCCCATTCTCATTCATTTTTACCCTTACACTGTGCTACATTTTTTGAAAGGGTTCCAATTATGGCGTATCCTTTCTCCTGAAAAGCTGACTTTTAATTACATGACATGGATAACAAAAATCAAAGCTGAGGGGACAATAAACCAATGGTAACTCATAACAAAGCCTTGTTGCACCTTCAGGAATGTTTTCAAGCTATAGTTATGTTTTTTGTGCGTATGAACCGTACCCTTTTGATAATAAAATTGATCTGAGAGAAAGAAAAGGTCCATCTAGTAATTTGTGGAAAGTTCCTGCATGGTACCAATGTTTATTTAATTTTTAAAATAATATTTGAGATCAAATCATCATTCTTAACCACTAGTAAGTAATAATGTATGAGTCCTCTCATGTCCAATAGTCTTTATGTAGCAGTTGATGGTTTCTGTTCGGAAACTTAAATCAATGTTAATCCATTTTCCCAAAGATTTTACCCAATGTCAATATTATCCCATACGCTGATGTTTTATGTGTTCGTGACAAAACGCATGATTAAGTTTGCTTTCTTTGAATTACCTCAGTATTAAGGATGGGAATTTGAAAACTAAATCCATTCCGAGATACCACAATGATCACTTATTTGAATGAGTTAAAGACTAACTAAATATTCTTAATTCATGTTTTGATTGATCTTTTAGAGGAGTTCATGTAGTGCGGATATACGTACGTAGCTTAACTTTTTGACGTTTTGTGGTTGTCTGAGGCTGCAAGCTACTTGAATCAACACTGCTTCGTGCAGCACTAGGTTAATGATTGTTCCTATTTTAATATGATCTGAAACTCCTTCTGATTAATATGAACTCTCATTTTGATATTATTCTATTGATTTTTTTTAATACTCCTTAGTTATCTGATGGTTCACATAGGGTGGTTTCGGTTTAGGAAAATGTTTTGCTCTTATGAGGGCAACATAACCCAAACTTATATGGAACACGCATAGTACTGTCATAGCAATGAATAAACTCAGAAGCTATGTATTTACAGGCAAACTAATTGAGTGAATCAATGGCGCCTCTGCTGTTTGCAGCCAAGCCATGCTCGCCTCAGTTGCTTCAAGACATTATTACTAGGGCTGTCAAACGATTAAAATTTTTAATCGAGTTAATTACAGCTTAAAAATTAATTAATCGTAATTAATCGCAGTTAACCGCAATTCAAACCATCTCTAAAATATGCCATATTTTCCTGTAAATTATTGTTGGAATGGAAAGATAAGACACACGACGGATATATACATACAACATACTTTACATAAGTACTGTATTTGTTTATTGTAACAATAAATCCACAAATGGCATTATTAACATTCTTTCCGTTAAAGTGATCCACGGATAGAAAGACTTGTAGTTCTTAAACGATAAATGTTATAGTTACAAGTTATAGTAATTTTATATTAAAACCCCTCTTCATGTTTTCGTTTTAATAAAATTTGTAAAATTTTCAATCAAAAGTAGTTAATGTAATAATAATGATAAGAATAAAAATAACAATAATAAAAATAGAGTGACCAAAGTCTAAGTTTTATGTGTATTTTGCATAGCTATTTTGATATGGAATACCAGTTCATTTTGCATTGTTGTTTAACTGTGTCAGAATAGGGACTCATTACTATATACTGAAGTGCTTTTCTTTTTGTGAACATTATTTTTTTTTATGGAGAGATAGGAATATTATTTTTGTTGTGCTTTCACTAAACGATACTTAAGTTTGTTGTGAAGGACTTGCCGAAGCTTATGTCAATCAACGGCGATGGTCCAAAGAACGCCTGTGTCCACTTGCCTTTACTGTATAACATATATCTGTACATATCTTACCCAAAATACAACAAGAGACACATAATTGCCACTAGAAGAAAGAAAACTTACCGAAATATGTGTGGAGCACAAATAGCAATTTGCATTGCATTGTGAATACAGCATAAACGTCTCACAACTACTAATTCTCCCACGTTTAGAAGAAATAACATGAGTATGGAACGGCGCTGCCCCCAAGCGGCCGGTGGCATTCTCTTCACTCTTAATGTCCATAAACGGCCTCATTGTAATCTGTTTCAGGCAATATGCGAGTGGGTCATTCAGTGCATGCGTTAATCGCGTCAAATATTTTAACGTGATTAAATTAAAAAATTAATTAACGCCCGTTAACGCGATAATTTTGACAGCCCTAATTGTTACATATCAATCAATAATTCATTCTACACACTACTTAATGACTGACGAATAAATCAGGCCTATCACAATGGACCTATCGCAAAACCACGCCCCTACATCCGAAAAGTCGGAGATCTAGCGATATATTTGCATCGGAATGCTATGTGGTCATGACTGAAAACATAATTTTTCTAACTTTAAAATAGCAAAAAACTGGATGTTTTATTGCTTTGCGTGGGGTACCTGTAATCCCGAAACCAGGTACACTGAAAGATTGGGAAGAATTTTTTGTGTGTGCCTTTTTCAAAGCCGAAAAAGTAGGCTCACCAAATGCACGCTATGGATAAGGCTCTGTCGTCGACCACATAAACAACTTAATGTCAAGACAGTCACCTAAGGATGCTTACTCAAAGATGGCTTAACTCATTCACTCGCAGCCATTTTCACCGGAGCAAGGCCATTCGCCCTTTTACTGGATTTTGACTGATTTTGAAAGACCCACAGAAAATTCTGTTCTATTTACATATAAACATGGAACCCACCAAAATAAAGATTACTCTTTTCTTTCAGCAGAAAAAAAGTTCATATCTTTTTCCATGCTTTAGAAATCAGCATTAGAAAATAGCTTAGTTTGAGCAATTTTCCAATTTCTGATGAAAAACGGAGAAAATGAGTGTTTTGTAAATGCATACATTTCAGACATAACTGACTTTAACACAGCTATTTTTTGCTTTAGTTATATCCCAAACATCTGAATAATGTTTTCCTTTTACAAAATAACATGAACAACCAGAGAAATAGAGCATTTGAGCAAAGGAACAATTTATTCACACATACCTACAGGCATGAAAATCTCTCTCCTTTCGGCGAAATTTGCCGTTTTGAAGTCAAAAAGGGTGACCTATGTGAATTGCATAGATCCGAGGAGAAAATTTTTGAGAGGGTGGGTGGGTAGTCGGGAGTAGGCATGTGCCGGTTACCGTTTTCCCATTGTAGGAAAACGTTGCAGTTTCAAAACCACTAAAATATCCCGTCATCCAGTAGTACGGTATTCGCCCTTTTTCATGTGTCAAAAACGCAGCCAGAACGGGCTTGGCGCACCAGCGCTAACCCTTCTCGTTTGTTCCAGCTAACCCAAAAACAAACACTGGAAACACAAGGTTTACTTTTCTTGAATTTATTGAGCTCTCAAATCGTGCTAACTGAAACATACAAAATGAATACATTTAAAACGTTTTACAATAGTATTTTTCCATGTGTGAGTAGCTTCAACAGATTAGCACCATGAAAAAGTTCGCCAAAAACAAAACACACATTTTCCTTTCAAATTCAATATACAAACTAATACATATACAAACTTACAGAGACAAATGTTAGCCTAGGCTTAGCTGGGAGAACAACTTCGTTGAGGTTATAATAACAGCCGCTGAGTGAGAAACAAGTTTGAAGTGGGGAAAAAAAGGATGGCGTCAAAGATCGCTAATTGCGCCAGATCATCTTGCCCTAAGCACAAATTCACGTTCGCTGGACGAGGAGAGGTATCACTCTCAATATTTTTTAGATGAATGCATTTGCCAGTATATTGAATTTGGTGAGTAATGGTTTTAATCCTTTTCATATTTTGAGGTATAACAATGTTACTGCCGTTTGTTGCAGCTTGCGTCGAACACTGCCAGAGCTAGCCAAATCTCGGGTGAAAAAATAGCTCCCATTAAGTTAGCGTCAAGCTTGTGTATTTAACGGTAATATAAAAGAAGAAACGTCAGCTTCTTTCTAATATCTCTGTAATTGGTATTTCTGGGACGTGTAGTGCCTTTTTTTCAGTGTGACATTCGTGTACATTGTTGAACACCCAACTCGTTTAGCTTCAAAGTAAACTTTATTTCTACATAAAACATGGCCAGCACAAGGTATATTTGTACCTGTGGTGCTTCCCGCAGATTACTGAAACACAGTGTGTGTCGACAGAGCTCAATATTTTGGTGGGTTGTTCAGTGTACCGGTGTTCGGCAATTCCTTGCTACGCGGTGAAAGGTCTACAAAATGCTCAGCGCGCTTGCGCAAACGTTCGCTCGCATGCGCACATTGGTTAAAAGCGGCGAGTACTCACTATTTTTGTTTTTATTGAGTTTTTTATGACATTTGCATTCCCTCAAAATTTTTTTGCATGTATTACCCTCTAATACTGTTAACCATTGTTTTTTTTTGTGGTAGCTTTGACCACATTAGTCACGTAACCTATTTAAACCCTCCTTATTTGATTTGAGTCTTTTCTTAAGGCCTTTTTTAGTATGTTCTGCCTGTATGCATCTAAACAAAACAAGTTGAGAGTGCATGGTAGTACTTTGGGTGTCAAATTCGCCTCATATAGATGTTTTGCCGATGTAGGACATTTTGGCAGAACGCTGGAATATATGTCCTCCACACTCTTCTGACCTTTTTAACCCCTGACCAATTTTCATGCCTGTACCTTACTGAGAGATGACGTTTTGTGGCCACGGCAGCGGGTTAAACTTTTCCCTCATTGCCGTCTGTCTCGTAAAGATGGATTTTTTTAGTTTTTCATTTGTGGTGAGCACTGCCTTGTTCGCCTGGGGTACTTGTGTTCCTGGGGTCGGGGGGGGGGGGGGGGGGGGGCGTAGTTTGGCCGTGCGCGTTTCCGTGCGGGACACTAGAGGGTGCAGGAGACGTCGTGAGCGGCAAGCCATTGGAGCGGGTTCTGCTAGGCGAACAGCATGGTCACAACTAGGGATGGGAATTGATAGGATTTTTACGATTCCGATTCCATTATCGATATTGCTTAACGATTCGATTCTTTATCGATTCTCTTATTGATTCTAATTTGGGGAAAAAGAACAAACGTTTTGATTGGCATCGAGTTTGTTTAATCAGAAGTCACAACCTTACAAACTCACAACGAGATCAAAAGAGGCCCAAAGCCTCAATGTTAACTGTGGCAAATACACAAGAATGTGTAACATTTTACTGAAACATTTATCTAATAGAAATAAAAAATATTGGTATATGTTGGCAGATAGGTTTTTGTTCTGCCTTTGGCAATATGTGTTAAAGCAGGGGTCCCCAAACTTTTTCCTGTGAGGGCCACATAACTTTTCCCTTCTTTGATGAGGGGCCGGGGTCAGTTTGTTACAGAAAAAGTGTGACGATTGCAGAAGTGCATAAATGTAAAAAATTATTGTTTTTCAGAAGCCACAATCAAATAACCCTTTCTGGATTCTTTATAATAATAATAATAATTAATAATAAAAACACTATTAATTAAATAGATAATAACCAAATAACCCTCTCTGAATTCTTCAAGGAAAAGGCCAGAAAATAAATAACACGATTGAGGGAAAAAAAAAAAAAAATTCAAAATGGCCGGACCAAATGTGGTGGCGGGCCGTATTTGGGCCGCGGGCCGCAGTTTGAGGACTACTGGAGCGAGCATACACCCAAAGAAGAAATGCCGCATCCAAGTGAGTGAGAGAGGGAAACACTTCTACGAGCCTACTTCTTTGTTAATGTTAATATCTACAGAGGCAACGCCTGTATGTATCATCTTTTGTGTTGTTGTTGTTGTGTTTCCCCTCGCGATCGAACACTTAAATCCAGTTGTGTAGTGGTTTGAACGATGTGCTAATGCTAGCGAACGAATGCTAACCATACTGTTATTAGCAGCTAATCATCGCTGATTTACGTTGATGCAAACCTGTTTGTTATTGGGGACGAAATTGATTTGTTTCATTTCTATTCTTTGTGTCACTCTTCAAGTGATGGTTGAATAAAGTCAGCAAATTATACCAACGTCTTCTGCATCGTCATTTGGGAGTTTAGCTAGCTGTATAGCCGGGACTTGCACTGACTGCAAGTCGCTTTGTTGTAATTTTTCCTCGTGAAGTGAAGACACACTTTCGAGCGTTTGAACCTACGTGCTGTCATTGTTATGTTTATGGCTGCAAAGCTCGTGCTTACCCGTCGTCGCCTTTCATTTTCACACTCTTTCCTGGTGAAGTGTAGTCAAACTTTTGAGCGAGTGGTTCTTGGCGTCATGCTAGTTTGATGCGTCTGGACAACAACACATGTCACGACGCAATACGCGTCTTTAGGAATCGTTAAAGGGATCGTTAAGGCTTTTTCATTGTGATGTCGAGGCCTCGAAACACTCGGAACCGGTTCCGAATTGGAATCGGATTTCGATTCCCATCCCTAGTCACAACTATGCTGTACTGGTTGAATCAGGTTGGGGGGTCTTACCAAATGCGCTACTGCCCTCCAGTGGCCAGTTTTATTGCTTTAAAATGGGTTTTGAGCTTTGTGCATTCTATGTAAGATACATGGGAACCTGTACATGCTGATTGTGGGGGGGAAAAAAAAAAAAAAAAAAAACGCAGAAGACGTGTAAATACGTTTTTGGGAGCAAATGAGTTAATGACAGTTAAAAAAAAAAAAAAAATTATAATATTTGATAGCATGTAGTAAAAACGTAAACTATTAACGTTACTTTGCCAACATTTGACTGCCTACTTGTTTAGTAACCTGCCACTACACAAATTGAAGAAAAAATATAACTAATCTAAGCTGTCAAGACTCCGGCACTGAAAGTCCAAAGTAAGTGCCACCAACTTTCTATAAAAGGAAAAATGTACTTATGTTTTTGTCATGGACGCACACGAAGGAAAGTTCTCCTCACGCACACACCTAGCATTTTGCTGCGGTCAACTCTAATGCATGCCACTCTCTCAACGATAAGCATTTATTTTAGGGCTGTCAAATTTAACGCGTTAACGGGCTGTAATTAATTTTTTAAGATTAATCACGTTAAAATATTTAACGCATGCGCGGAATTACCCGCTCATGCATTGCCTCAAACAGATTACAATGACGCACTTGAGAGCTAAGAGGCAGAGAAAGATGTCTTGTTTTGTGCTTTTTCTAAACAAAAGGTATACCACACGCGATGTGCTGGCACTTTGTTTCTTTAATGGCACATTCAGCTTCAACATTAACACAGCTTACGGCTCTCGGCAGGCCGTAACTCTAACACACTCCTGCATCATGTGAGTAAACAGCACTGGCGCCGCGTTCACTTAAAGGTGCCTCGGATAATTCTATATCAGAATATTACAAAAGGCGAGTGGACACAGGCATTCATTGGACCGCGCCGTTTATTGGCAACTCCTTTACAACAAATATAAGTATCATTTAGTGAAACCAAAACAAAAATAATATCTCCCAAAAAATGTTCACAAAAAGAAAAGCGCTGCAATCTGTATTAATGAGGCCCTATTCTCACACAGTTAAACAGTGTGAAGAGAACTGGCATTCCTAATCAAAATAGCTTTGCAACAGACACATAAAACTTACTGAGACTTTGGTCTAACTCTGTTTAAACATTTCGTTTAGTTCAACAAATACACTGGATGGCAATATTTATTCACAATATACAAACTATCAGAGGTCAAGTACGTTGTGAAGCCAGCACTCAAATGAACGTAAGGTACAATGAAGTAAAACAGGAAACTACGGTGTCAGTCGAGGGGACAAAACACACTATTTGGCTTGATTTCTAAGTTAATTTAAAACTCGCCATTGACACCTTGTGGTGCAGTTAGTGTATCTAGTTTATTTTTTGATTGAAAATTTTACTAATTTTATTAAAACGAAAACATTAAATAAGGGTTTTAATATAAAATTAGTATAACTTGTACTAACATTTATCTTTTAAGCACTACAAGTGTTTCTTGTGGATCCCTTTAAGAGAAAGAATGTTAATGATGTTAATGCCATCTTGTGGATTTATTGTTATAATAAACAAACACAGTATTTATGGACAGTATGTTGAATGTATATATCCGTCTTATGTCTGGTCTTTCCATTCCAACGATAATTTACGGAAAAATATGGCATATTTTAGAGATGGATTGAATTGCGATTAATTGCGATTAATTAGTTTTTAAGCTGTGATTAACTCGATTAAAATTTTTAATCGTTTGCCAGCAATAATTTATTTACGTCGTATCCATGTTGCACATGTATGTTTATGATGTAAGTTGTTTATTTAGCACCTCTGGATAATATTGATAATCTGACTGAATGTGAAAGACTTCTTATCCATCGCCCCAAAAACTTCGGGAGAAAAATCTGACAGAACACATGACATAACGTTACTAAGTAGCTAATGTTATAGCTAGATAGATATTCGGCCAGTAGGGTTTTTCGTTTTAAAGTTGTGAGTGGTAGCATTTCGCCTCAATTATATTATTGGTCTCCTCTCTGTAAAGTTTAATACCATGGACATGACGCTCCACTGCGTACTGCTGCTAGATGAAATTCATTAAAAAAAAAAAAAAACATTTCATTTAGAAAAAAAAATCACGTCTACTGCCAGCTGTGGTAGTGCAAATTCAGAAATTTGAACTCCCAGCATCAATCGTTTGTTCACTCAATCACTGTCTCTGAGAGGATATGACATCACCTTTCGTTGAATGAGTTTTACAAGGGCGCGGGGCTTTTGTGATACATCCATTAGCTATTTAATACTCAAAAAACATTTGTCATCTGAAAAATCTTTCATCCAAACTTTATTTGATATAAATAAATAGAAAAAAGTGTTAGATAAACATTTACAGTTGTGAGAGACGAGACTTCAGTGCCCAGCTAAAAAACTCCCTGTGGAGCGTCGACATAAATCAACCCATCACCTTACACTTCTCTGCATAAAAAAAAAAATCAGTCTGAATCAGCGTTGTGTTGGGGACTCTGGCCTGGCAGGCATGTGGCTAGTGGCAGTGGACCGCGGCGAACAAGTTAAATCAAGCCCCACGCCAACTCGACCCTGTGTCGTCACACGAGTGAGGGGGAGGCAAAAAACAGGCCAACGACGCACGCAACAAGGGAAATCCAACAGTGAGCCGGTGTGGCAGCCCCGCACCCCCTGTTGGTCCCAGAACGCCTCCAATAAGTCAGCCAAGGAGAGGAGAAAGGACGGCCATGGATCAGATGGCAGACTGGATGCGGAAGGCAGAAAGGATTTGTCTTTTACTTCCTTATAAAGATGCTTCGAATGTGGCACCCTCCCCCTTGTTGTTTCAGCACTATCAATCCTGCACATAGTGGACTCATTGAATGCAGGGCTGATGGGTCTGTGGACTGTTGCCTGTCACCAAGAAAGGTTACCATCCACCTAACATTTTCTTTCCCTTCCTCACCCACCCATTCCGTGTTAAACAAAGTATTATTGCCCAATATTGTGGAGGTAATGAATTACATTAATAATGATTGTGTCTTATTCCTCATTTCAACGGATGGGCATAATAGTCACTTTGTATTGAGTTTTTTGTTTTTTACATCTGCATATCAGATACGTGCCAACGCCATTATACCCCGTCAGCATAAATTTTGAAATCGACCTATCCATGATGCAACGATGTCAGGCATTATGACCCTCAAGCATACTACGATGGATAAAGAAACATAACAAGACTATTACCGTATTGGCCCGAATACAAGACGGCCCTGATTATAAGATGACCCCCTCTTTTTGAAGACTCAAGTTTGAAAAAAAGACTTTTTGAACACCAAATTAATTTTTATACAGAAATTAATTACAGTACATCCGAAACAAATGATTATAACTAGGGTTGTTCCAATCTTGTTTTTTTTTTGCTCCCGATCTGATCCCGATTGTTTTAGTTTGAGTATCTGCCGATCCCGATATTTCCCGATCCGATTGCCTTTTTTTTTTTTGCTCCCGATTCAATTCCAATCATTCCCGACAATTTTTCCCGATCATATACATTTTGGCAATGCATTGAGAAAAAAAAAATGAATAAAACTCGGACGAATATATACATTCAACATACAGTACATAAGTACTGTATTTGTTTATTATAACAATAAATCCTCAAGATGGCATTTACATTATTAACATTCTTTCTGTGAGAGGGATCCACGGATAGATTTGTGACTTTGTATATTGTGACTCAATATTGCCATCTAGTGTATTTGTTGAGCTTTCAGTAAATGATACTGTAGCCATGCCCAAATGCATGATGGGAAGTGGAACCATGACTGTGCGTAGTGCTACCAATTGATATATCTTCTCTGCGTTTGGAATTAACATAAGGTGTTAAGAAAAAGATCAATTGCTACCTTGCTTCCCCACATTGCTTCCCATGATATTTCTAGTTGTAGGGAGAGGGATTGTAAGGCTTTAGCCAATTAATAAAAGGCTCCAAAGGCTGCCAAAATTCACTCTATTCATTTTACGCTACCTTTTATCTCTCTATATAGGTAAAATGGTGCCATTACAGATTGAGCGCGACAATGCGTGAGTGGGTCGTGCAGCGCATGCATTAATTGCGTTAAATATTTTAACGTGATACATTTTTTAAAAAATTAATTACCGCCGTTATCGGGATAAATTTGATAACCCTACCTTAAGCCTAAACTAAAGACTCCGGATGAGTGTAACATATTATGTCTGTAACATTAAATGCAATTACAAAACGATTTAATTAAAAAATATATATTAAAAAAAGGCATGGCCGATATTTTTTTGCCGATTCCGATACTTTGAAAATGACGGGATCGGACCCGATCGATCCTGATCGATCGGGACATTTCTAATTATAACAATATACTATTTGAGAGAAGAAGCATGTTATTTTGCCTCATTCAAATCTTAATATCTGAACATTTAAATATTTAAACTAAAGTGCAGTCACATTCGTAAATGAATGGCTTCTGGGTTTTGAAATGTAAATAAACCAATCTATTGTGATGAAACAACAAAATTGCAATAACTGCATTAACCATCAAAGTGAAGTCTGTAACTGTAGTCTTGAAACAAATCTGAATAAGGAAAAACATTGCAATCAAATAATGCAAACTGGTTAAACTTGAGAGTAGCTGAGATCTGTCATGACAGAACATCGCTTCAATGATATCTGGCGCCATCTAGCGTCGTGAATGGGTATAACGTCTAGACTGCGAATAAAAGACGACCCCCCCCTTTTTTTTAGTCTTATTTCAATGCAAAAAACATCTTATATTCGGGCCAATACGGTAATTGGAAGAGGGCAGCTAGCAAAGAAATTTGGAAACACTGCAACCTGCAGTGAAAATCCAGGCTCCAAAGCGTGGAAACAGCAGACAATTTGAATGTTTCCATCAAGTTGGTTTCCTGCACTAATGAAAGACGAGTGTCAGTCAAGCGGGACCCTCCCTGCTGTCCAACATTAAAATAGGAGCCCTAGGCAGTCTGTCTGTGTGTGTCGTTCACGGGGTCGTCGGGGTGATCGCCCCGACCGGCAGCCGACCACCTGCTTTGCTTGTTCACGCTGTCACTGGTGCCCTTTTTTGGTGCGGGATGCCTCTTTAAGAGTTTAGCTATGCCTTTGATGTGGCCTTTGATTTTCAGGAATATGTGGCAGATCAATAAGGGCCCAGGAACTTCAAAGCGCTGGCCACCGTCACCTGCTGCTTACCCACCAGTCCAAGTCGTGACGCGTTTCCAATCAGGACTAAACAAACAACCTCCGCATGACTTTCACATGAAATGTTGGCACCTTGATCAGACTGCAAATATCCAAATGGCCACTTGAGGTGTGGTCCATTGATACCATTTCTGTTTTTTCAAAGTAACAACATGCAAGGCTCTTAAATGTACTCTGGAAGTGCATTTTAATAATTCCGTGCACACGTTCACTTCAAAGCCTTCCCATTAACGCTTGATAATCTCCAAGCGCCATAACGGTTTAACAACTCACTTAGATGTCTCTAATATGTCACTCATCTCTCCAACACTAAACATTTTATAATGATTTTTTTCCCCTCCCAAATCTACTAACCTAAGTGGCTCCTAAGTTCAAAGAAGCAGATTGTAAAGCATGTTATGGAAATAAACCTGCCGCTGATTATCCCTTAAATCTCCCACTGCCCCAGCCTCCCCCTTCCTGTCTCAAAAAAAAAAAATGTCTGCCATGATGAAATGACTATCCTTTTATTACATTCTTTTCCCCTTAATCCTCCTCAATTTATTATAAGGGGGAGTGCCTCTCCACAACAATGCCAAAACTCATTTCCATGGGAGCCCACACGGCATGGTGTCCACGAAGGCACAGGCAACTGATTTCCTATGCAAAGGGTCCTTTTGTAAAGGGGAGGGTGAACCAGGGGGAGACACTTTTATTGCAAATGACTTCAGTGTTTTGTTTGGGGGCTGAGCCAGCATGAGTCCTTCTTGCACACTTTAATTTAGTCCAATGCAGGTGCGTGGCTAATTGCAGGTATTGCACCAGTAAAGCTGTAAGCAAGGTACATACACAGGCTAACAATTGGGACGAATTTGAGCATCTACTACATGTGATGATCATGCCCAGTTCTCAGGTGGCTCAAAAATATCTGGTAAGGGGTTTGATTAAAAATAAAGGAATAATAAATAAATAAATAAACAGGACATTTGAAATGTTAAACCTTTTCAATAATTCTGATTTTGTGTACAGTAGGGCAAATAAGTATTTAGTCAACCACCAACTGTGCAAGTTCTCCTACTTGAAAAGATTAGATGCCTGTAATTGTCAACATGGGTAAACCTCAACCATCAGAGACTGAATTTGGAAGAAGAAAAAAAAAACAGAAAATCACATTGATTGATTTTTAAAGAATTTATTTCGAAATTAGAGTGGAAAATGAATATTTGGTCACCTACAAACAAGCAAGATTTCTGGCTGTCAAAGAGGTCTAACTTCTTCTAACGAGGCTCCACTCGTTACATGTATTAATGGCACCTGTTTTAACTCATTATTGGTATAAAAGACACCTGTCCACAATCTCAGTCAGTCACACTCCAAACTCCACTATGGCCAAGACCAAAGAGCTGTCGAAGGACACCAGAGACAAAATTGTAGACCTGCACCAGGCTGGGAAGACTGAATCTGCAATAGGCAAAATGCTTGGTGTAAAGAAATCAACTGTGGGAGCAATTATTAGAAAATGGAAGACATACAAGACCACTGATAATCTTCCTCCATCTGGGGCTCTATGCAAGATCTCACCCCGTGGCGTCAAAATGATAACAAACGGTGAGCAAAAATCCCAGAACCACACGGGGGGACCTAGTGAATGACCTACAGAGAGCTGGGACCACAGTAACAAAGGCTACTATCAGTACCACAATGCGCTGCCAGGGACTCAAATCCTGCACTGCCAGGCGTGTCCCCCTGCTGATGAAAGTACACGTCCATGCCGGTCTGCGGTTCACTAGAGAGAATTTGGATAATCCAGAAGAGGACTGGGAGAACGTGATATGGTGAGATGACACCAAAATAGATCTCTTTGGTAGAAACACAGGTTCTCGTGTTTGGAGGAGAATACTAAATTGCATCTGAAGAACACCATACCCACTGTGAAGCATTTGGGTGGAAACATCAAGCTTTGGGGCTGTTTTTCTGCAAAGGGACTAGGATGACTGATCTGTGTAAAGGAAAGAATGAATGAGGCCATGTATCGAGAGATTTTGAGTGAAAATCTCCTTTCATCAGAAAGGCCATTTAAAATGAGACGTGGCTGGGTCTTTCAGCATGACAATGATCCCAAACACACAGCCAGGGCAACAAAGGAGTGGCTTCATAAGAAGCATTTCAAGGTCCTGGAGTAGCCTAGCCAGTCTACAGATCTCAACCCCATAGAAAATCTGTGGAGGGAGTTGAAAGTCCTTGTTGCCCAACGACAGCTCCAAAACATCACTGCTCTAGAGGAGATCTGCATGAAGAAATGGGCCAAAATACAACAACAAACCAAGGGTACATAACAAAGTATTGAGATGAACTTTTGGTATTAACCAAATACTTTTTTTCCCACCATGATTTGCAAATAAATTCTTTAAAAATCAGACAATGTGATTTTCTGTTTTTTTTTCTCCACATTTTGTCTCCCATGGTTGAGGTTTACCCATGTTGACAATTACAGGCCTCTCTGATATTTACAAGTGGGAGAACTTGCTTGCACAATTAGTGGTTGCCCCACTGTATGTTGTTGTTTGAAGACCAATCCATTTTGAACACTGATTTTCCTTATCCGGATCACAGGGTGCTGCAGCATATCCAAGCTGACTTTGGGGGGGGGGACAGAACACACCCTGAAATGGGTGCCAGTCAGTCACAGGACACATACAGAGACGGACAATCATTCACACTCATATTCATAGTCACTGAGTGGGAATTGTTCTTGTGCTACCTGTACCGAAGTCAGGCGAATGTACCGTTACTTGTGTGAAAACTGTACACCCAAATTTGAAGATTACCAAAAGCAGTACTGTTGCTGGCGTTCGGGGTCGAAAAAACATACAATGACCAACAAGCGATGCATAATATACAGTGAGGAGCAGTAGTATTTGCGTCCCTTGTGATTTTGCAAGTTCACCCACAGAGAAAAAAGGTAGAGGTCTGAAGTTTCAATGATAGATTCATTTCCACTTGCAGAGACATAATCTAAAAAAAAATCCAGAACTCACATTGTAATATTTTTCAATAATTTATTTGTAGTCTACTGGGGTTCATAAGTATTTGTACCCCTGAGAAAATCAGTGCTAATATTTAGTGCAGAAGCCTTTGTTTGCAATTACAGAGGTCAGATGCTTCCTGTAGTTCTTCACCAGGTTTTCACATATGGAACCAGGGATTTTGACCCATTCCTCCACACAAATCTTCTTCAGATCTGTCAGGTTTTGGGGGTTGTCGTTGAGAAACACAAAGTTTCAGCTCCTTTCAAAGATTTTCGATTGGATTGAGGTCTGGAGACTGGCTAGGCCACTCCAGAACCTTGATGTTTTTTTATGCAGCCACTCCTTGGTCAGATTGCCTGTGTGTCTCAGATCATGGTCATACAGGAAGATTCAGCCACGACTCATCTTCAAGTCTCTGACTGAGGGTAGGAGACTGTGGCTCAAAATCTGACGATACATTTCACCATTCATCCTCTGCTTTATACAGTACAGTCGTCCTGTCCCCTTTGCCGAAAAGCAGCCCCAAAGCATGAAGTTTCCACCCCCATACTTCACAGTGGGGAGGGTGTTCTTGGAATTGTACTCCTCTTTCTTTTTCCTCCACAAACGATGAGTAAAGTTTGCGCCAAAAAGTTCTACAATGGTCTCATCTGACCACATGCCTTTCTCCCATGACCCCTCTGCATCATTCAGATGGTCCCTAGCAAATTTCTGACGGGCCTTCACATGTACTGGCTTCAACAGAGGGAACCTTCTGAGCAATGCATGATTTTAAACCATTTCACCGTAGTGTTCTACTGACGGTAGCCTTTGAAACTGTGCATCCAGCTTTCCTCAGGTCATTGACCAGCTCTGTCGTGTAGTTCTAGGCTGAGCCCCACGAGGAGAGATTTTACATGGAGCCCCAGTCCTAGGTATATTATCAGTCATGTTTAGCCTTTTCATTTTCTAACAATGCTGCAACTGTTGATTTGTTCTCACCAAGCTGCTTTCCGATCGTCCCATAGCCTTTTCCAGCTTTGTGGAGCTCAACATTTTTTTCTCTGGTGTCTTTGAAAGCTCTCTGGTCTTGCCCATAGTAGCAGTTGGATTATGACTGACTGTGACGTGCACAGGTGACAATTACATACCTGTCAACCCGAGGCCGTTGGCAATCTTACAAATAGTGACGTATGCCCTTACAAATTGTTGCCTAATCTTACAATGTTTTATATAACGTGCAATTTGAAACAAAAATAAAACTCAATTTTTAAAATGATATTAATATATTGGTAATATTGTCACATATAACCTTGTGCAATCAAAGAACAACCAATATCTTCAGCTACATCATGAATACTAAAATTTAACAGTAACTTTTGTTATAATTGTATGTAGTACTTTTGGCAATTTCAATCATGTCTTTTGATTGCAGCACTTCATGGCACTTCGGCTCGCAATTAGGTTTGACTTGAAGGTAGTTCGGTAGTGTGTCCAGTTATAAATTAAAAAGGTCAATTGATGACATTAACTTACCGATGCCATCTTTGAGCCCGGTAACATTTCTTTTGCTAATTCTGAGAGTGATCAGCAATGGGCAAATAGTGTTCAGCAACAAATTGGCAGAATAAAATCTCCGCTTTCGTCACTTTTCATTCTGCAGACTGCATCTTTATGACCAGTGTTCTTAATCTTACTTTTAAAAAGTAATTAATTACAGTTACAAATTACTTCTCCCAAAACGTAATTGAGTTAGTAACTCAGTTACCTGAATGTAAGCGTAATTAGTTACTTGGCAAAGTAACTGGTGTTACCTTTCATGTTTCATTTTTTTCACACACACACAAAAAAAACCTAAATAAATAAATAAATAAAAAAACATAGTAACCTTTGGTATGTTTGGAAGTCATTTAATGCTGTGAATCAACCGTTTAAGTTGTTAAAATTGCTCCCGTTTTTGCAGTAGTTCCCTTCTGTCTGCTTTCGACATGTGAAAGTTTTAAAACTGTTTCATCATTTAAAGATCGATTCAAGTCAAGATTTTGCCGATTAAGGAGTATTTAAGATAAAAAAGTTACTTAGCTTCGCTAGGAAGGTTCACTACAACAGAGCCTTTCTGAGAAGTCTACTGCTATAAGATGGTACTGTTTACTAACGCCGCCGTGTCTGTCATTTCGCATATAGTTCTATATGCATGTGACATCTAGTTTAGCATTAAGTGGGCGTAGATTGTAGGCTGTCAGCTACAGTCAGAAATATTGGAGCTACCTAGCCTAGCATCGCGTTTGCAACAGCGTCACAACTCTTTCCTCCTCCCACTCCCGCTCTTCTCTCTCCGTGTCTCTGACTTTTCTCGCGTCAGTCAACCAATGCAGTAACGCATAGTAAAGCACATTGCCTCGTTGCCGAAACGGTGTCAAAATCCGAACAGAGAAAAAAAAAACGTAATGCGCGAAAAACGTACAGATTTTAAACGTACGGCATACACATTTAAAAATCAGTGCTCACTTGTAAAAACTAACGGCGAAACCGTACAAATTGACAGGTATGCAATTATGAGCTCAAATGGTTGGTTGGTTGGTGGTTACTCATGGTGTAAAGGTGGACTTTTTTAAAGGTAGGCTGACAACTCTTTGAGTGTCATAATTATTGCTGATTCTCAGGGGTACAAATACTTATGAACCCCAGTAAATAAAAAAAAGAAAAATGCATCTATGATAGAGATTTCAGACCTCTCCCTATTTTCTAAGTGGGTGAACTTGCAAAATCACAAGGGGTGTAAATACTTCTGCTCCCCACTGTATAACATAATATTGCATTAGTTGATTCGTAAGACTGTTGGTGTGTAAGTTGATTTGATTTTTGATTAACCAAATTTATTACTGGTTCTCCAAACCTCTATTAGAATAAACAAATACAATTTTACTGACCATGTTTCCCATAGTTTGCTTAAGAAAATTGTCAAACACGGCGAGCTTTACGGTAAGATATTGGCGTTATTTTATATTTTTTGCACTGACCCCTCCCTATGCTTTTAGAAGGTGGAGAAGGCAACTTCTGACTGAAACCTTACACTCCAAAACCCAAATGAGAGGAAATTACTCATCAAGTGATTATGAAACTGTTGGCATTATAGAAATCACTGTGCAGAGAAAGGAGCCAGAAGGGAGGGAGGGCTTCAGCAATTTGTTCTCAATGGAACAGCAGATGAAGAGAAGGCAAGTTAGTCTTCTGTCTGAAGGGTCCCCTTGGAAAGCTAATTCCAGTTAATGGCCAGGGGCTGGGGGGCTCGGAGGGGCTGGGTAGCGCTCATCCCGGCTATATGTGACATCCTGGCCGGCAGGTAATCAGACTGACATTAATGCAGCCTCCAAAAGAGACACCTCGTCATCGGGAATTTTCCTCATTGGTACCGAAAATGCCAGACCACGCACCTCTGACTGCGTGGCCCCCACATCTATTAACCTTATTGATTTGGAGCCCCGCTGAGCCCCTCCGGAGCTCCCCGCCCCCCCGTTGCTGGACTGAAGTGGATCAATCCTCCGCCAGGGGCCACAACTCGATAACAACCCGGTGCTCCCTAGCTACTGTTTACTACCTGAAATGAATACACTCCATCTGTGTGTTTAATTCTAAGACTTATCTGTGGGCATTGTTGCAACGATACCCTCAACTTTTGAAATTAGGTACAAAATTTGGTCTGTTACCCAAAGGCGGGTCAGATAGGAGCCATCTAACTTGCATCCCTGGGGACACTTACAGAAAATGGTAGCAATGCCAGTCTTGTATTGCGCATCATCCAGCTGTCAATCTTCTATCTGTACAAACACTTGTTAACAGCCACCATGATTCCCAACCAGCAGGATAATTTTGGGAGACACCTCTTATTAATCTCAAACGTAACAAATAGAGTATCTACAAAGAGAGAATCCAATATCAGTCTTACCCACTTGAGCTCGATTGATTTATTTTTGATCCAGTGCTGTTCATTGAACTAACAAAATACTATAATCAGCATTCAGTGTAAATTTTCTGCATCCCACACTTGAGGCAATTAGCGCATCACCCTCGCATTTACAAGTAAATCAATGCAAAATTCAGCTAAAAATGGTTTCGATCATATCACTGAGACAATTCACGCTTGTTTGTTTAATGGCGAACTCCATGTGTTGCAAATAAGCACATTTGGAGAAAGTATTTTATTTCATTTGATTGTATGTCAATTTTGCATATTTCTTTGTTTGTAATGGCTATTGACTGTAGCGTGTGGCTGATTAACAGATCAATAGTAAGCGATATTAGGCCCATGCCGGTTTAAAAAATGTCAATGTCACCACTGAGGTTACAATTGCGAGTCTAGCATCCATTGTCTGACCTTAACTCTAACTTCAGCAAATCCTTTATGTATATGTGGTTATGTTAGAAACAATCCAGTCAAAGTGCCGTTCTTTACCAAATTATGACATTAGATTTGCCAATGTAGGCTTTTCAAGGCTTTGTATAAACATGTATCCGCGCTTTCAAAATCACTTTTTTATTCTGTATCAAACCGCTGCTTGGCATTTGTGTTTTTGAAATACACTGTGGGTAATTCTGTCGCGGATTTTTATATTTTTTGTATTTACACAGACACATAGGAGACACATTGGAGCGGACCATAAAGAATTTCCCCCGCCAAGCTATGGAAATTTATCTACGAAATTGTCTGGCGAAAAAATATCTCAATTCAGTTTTGAGTGATTCCCATAAAAACCAAACTTGTGCCTTGTGATGAGCCAAGCTCCCTCCCAGTTTCTCTTTTGAAGTACGCTCCAAAGAGAGGAGGGAAAAAAAGGCATCTGTGAAAACAACCCACTGTGTCTTTAAACTCCGAGCACATTCTTCACTTAGCAGCTGTAACAACCAGAGCTGTTCAAAAACACTGGCGAGTCATGGCTGTCTATTGTACTGCTATGGGACCTTCTAGGTCGGGGTCTGCCATCAACATATGCCTGTTTAAATTCCTCGATGACATTTCATTTTCCTCCATTGCGCAGCAAGCCAAGGCAGCGATTTATGTATTTGGGGGGCGCGAATGTAAAGTAAATAGTTGTTAATAGTGTCTCATTTAGTGTGCCAGAGTGCAGAGTGCACACTGCGGCTGTTGCCGGATGCCTGGTGTAAGCCACGGCGGGCGAGCCCCCCGCGTGATGGAAACATCAGCGTCAGTGTCAAAACGCTGGCGCTCATCTGCGACTCATCATCAGCCAGTGAAGCCCAGCAGGAGGGAAAATGTACACCCAGGGCAAATCTGTAAACACCAATTTAATCTGCATGGAGAAAGTTACTGTCATCGGCGGTGACAGCAAAAGCCTCTGGGCCACGCCAATGCGCAAAGAGTCACTCTTCTTCTCCTGCCGCCCCCCAATCTTTCTGTCAAAAGACGACGTTAAGCCATTATGGACGTCAAGAATCTGCCATTGAGAAGTTCTTTTCCGTCTGCCACTCATCTGCGCTGCCTACGGGATTTTCTACAAAATGTTTGCATGCCCTGAACTTCTTACAGGCAGGAAAAAAAAAAAAAAAAAACACTTGACCTTTTCAACGTTGGGATGTACGACCATAAAATGATTAATCTTCCGTCGCCTTTCATTTAGGATTTGACAATAATAAGCAAGTGATGAAGAAAATTCGAAACCTTTAAAAGGTCCGGTCTTGTAGTAATTAATTTAGGGTCATATTGAGACTTAAGAGGATTTGCCCCACCACAAAAATCTTTTGCTTTTGAAAGTGACGGCGCAGATTCATGTTGTTTCTCGACAGACAGAGCTAAAGTCAACACTAAAGGACGACGAACATTTGACAATAATGAGAATTACTTGCGGTCCCACCCCTGTTTTTCATACCCTAACATTTTGATTTCATGGGTGACACTTAGGGACTCCCCCCGCGGTCCCTAATGTGTGCTTAGGGACCCATGTGGTAGTCATAGCCAAGCCTCTTTATCAAACACAAAGATGTCGTGCAAATCAGGGAATTAATGCTGTTTAAATCAGGGCACAAATCTCACATCACTTATAGTTAATATAATTTAAGGTACATGATGTATTGGACTTTATCTCAAGTTCATATGTCCAAATTATTTCCCCCAATAAATATACAATGTGACCATGACGCGATTGCCGTCTTACAACCAGCAGCGGTTGCTGCTGAACTGGTGTCCTAGCGTCCACGGTCTGCGATCTGTCAATCCCATTTGGGGTCACCGTGTTTGCGGTGGCAGGGACTTACACGGTTCAGCTGACTCGAGGCCAGGGAAGAGAAGGGGGCTTGGGGCGAGTGGACTATTGTGGCGCCCCCCCAGAGGGCCTCCTGACAGGCTCTGAACATCAGGGTGGATTTGGTAAGGCAAGGCTGACAGGGGAGCGAGGGAGGCTCCCCGGCAGCAAGGGTGCAGCCCTGCAGCAGGACAACTTCTAAGAGGTCATTACTCACAGCTCATTTCGAAATGGGTCAAACCGGGCAGCAGGTTGGACTTCAGCTATTAGTAAGTGATGGACACAATCAGCCGTTGTGTAGAATTGTTGATAAAGTGTGTCTTGAAGCAGTTGGAACACAAATGGTGTGTACTTCTACACATTGACACTTGTGTGGAAATGGATTTCAGTACATTTTGTGTAAGTATGCAAACTTGAGATGTGTCTCAATTTCTGATACGGATATGCGAGTTCTAAAAACAACAACAATAATGATTAGAATTTGTCTTTATATTCATTATGTGTTATGAATATTCTGATCAATATAATATGCACATTTGTCAGTATACCATGCTGTTTTCTTCTGTTCCCCACTTAAATTTTGAGATTGTGTTTGAAGTAGGGTTGTTCCAATGTTTTTTTGCTCCCGATCCGATCGTTTTAGTTTGAGTATCTGCCGATATTTCCCGATCCGATTGCCTTTTTTTTTTTTTTTTTGCTTCCGATTCAATTCCAATCATTCCCGATAATTTTTCCCGATCATATACATTGTGGCAATGCGTTAAGAAAAAAATGAATAAAACTCGGACTAATATATACATTCAACATACAGTACATAAGTACTGTATTTGTTTATTATGACAATAAATCCTCAAGATGGCATTTACATTATTAACATTCTTTTTTGTGAGAGGGATCCACGGATAGAAAGACTTGTGACTTTGTATATTGTGACTAAATATTGCCATCTAGTGTATTTGTTGAGCTTTCAGGAAATGATGAATGGGAAGTGGGACCATGACTGTGCGTAGTGCTACCAATTGATATATCTTCTCTGCGTTGGGAAATAACATAAGGTGTTAAGAAAAAGATCAATTGCTACCTTGCTTCCCCACATTGCTTCCCATGATATTTCTAATCGTAGGGAGAGGGATTGTAAGGCTTTAACCAACTAAAAAAAGGCTTCAAAGGCTGCCAAATTTCACTCTACTCATTTTACGCTGCCTTTTATCTCTCTATATAGGTAAAACGGCGCCATTACAGATTGAGCGCGACAATGCGTGAGTGGGTCGTGCCGCGCATGCATTAATTGCGTTAAATATTTTAACGTGATACATTTTTCAAAAAATTAATTACCGCCGTTATTGGGATAAATTTGATAACCCTACTTTAAGCCTAAAGTAAAGACTCTGGGTGAGTGACACATATTATGTATGTAACGTTAAATACAATTAGAAAACAATTTAATAAAAAAAAAAAAAAAAAAATATATATATATATATATATATATATATATATGTGTATATATATATATATATGTGTATATTAAGAAAAGGCATGGCCGATATTTTTTTGCCGATTCCGATACTTTGAAAATGACGTGATCGGGACATCTGTAGTTTGAATTGTTCATTTTAGTGGTCATTCAGTGTTGGCTGATGCCCACTGCATTGAATGACATTTGCAGCCAATATGTTGACATGTTTAACGTGATTTTTTCTTTTTTGAAGCACTTACATCCTACTCTGGTCGACGATTCCGTCTTAAGCCTGAGTTATACTCCCGCGTTGCCCTTCCCCTTTTCCCCATTAATTATATAAAGACGAAAGAGGAAGTTGATGCTAACGCTTTCGCGCGAATTCTGCAAAGATGGCAGAGCAACAGAGACCAAATATTTTGTCTGAAGAGTAAAAATAAAGTATGGCTTGCAGGATATACAAAATAAACATTGACCCGCCTTCTACTCGCAGATGTGACGCCCAAACAGAACTAGTCAGCGCTGATGAGTTCGGGTGGCCGCACTCAGCCACACGGTTGCTAACCATCATATGCTAAATTTTAGCCATAACTGAACTCATTCATCTTTTTATTTTTATTATTATTATTTTTGTGTGTGTGTTCCGTTGTTGAGTTACCATTAGTGGTAGCCAATTTTGCTTCCTTTGGTTGTATGGGTGTCACTGTAAAAATTGGCACCATGATATGCAATTGAAGGAGGATTACTAATAAAATTTACCCTGAATCATTTGTCACAGAGGGAGCTTCTGTTGGGGCAATTTTGAAAGCGACAGGTCTCTTGAGCATTCTGATTTTTTATTTTTCATGTTTTCTTATTCACCCCATTACATTATCGACTTCTCAAGACCATTGGATGTGGGCACAACATGTTATTTGACCTTTACACATTAATGCAGTCTGCTCATAAACTTGCGTTTAAGAATAAGTGATTTCATTTAGTCCACACAGCATATATTTCCTATCTAATCAAATTGCCACCCTGCGGGTCCGTGATTCATTTTTAAGATGGTTGAGGTTGAGGAACATCTCCAGGAGAGCCACATTGTGCATCGCCCCCCAACAGCGTGAACCGATTTACTTCATATCTCCAAGCCAAGGCTGGGGATTCCAGCACGGGAGTGGTTTTGCGTAGTGCTGGGCTAAAATAATTAGATGACACCTTCAATTGTCTCGTCACCCCCTTTAACTGAGACATTCACAGCCGCTAATTGAATGAGCTAGAGGGAGGGAAAGCCCAGACAATTCCAGTCACTCGTAAATCTTCCATAAACGTTATTTGTTGGGGGAAAAATTCGGAATCCCATGCTGTTAAATTCCTTAGGCCTGCTGTTGTCGATTAAAAGGACAGTCAGCTGGACACCCTTGTCCTACTGTGTAATGGTCAGTGGCCCGGCCATTGACCCCTGCTGCTTTGAGTAAATTAACACAGGGCAGGACATTCTCTCTTGTTTTAAATCACAAGACAAATACATGGACAACAACCTCAAGAGCTCAACTGTTAACACTGAGTGAAAGCGTATTATTCGAATACTGTGTATACACTATAGATTATGTAGCATGTAGCCATGCTATCTTTATTGTTCTGTAATAATGATGCACGTGAGGAAAAAATATCAATTAATAGACTTTTTAATCCAATTGGAGACTCTCTTTTGGCCAATTTCGACAGTAGCAAATTAATGTTTGAGCTACGATATTTTGGAAAATAACATTTCCTTTTTGGAACTATTGTCTTAATTATTCTCCAGAGCAATTTAGCAGTACATTTCCAAAATAAATCAGCATTAGGGGAGAGTGATTTATTTTTCCAAGGAAGTACAAGTTAAAAAAAAAAAAAAACTATATATAGTACATTTCTGGCACCTTAGCGGATTTAGGGGCCGTTTACATGGTGACTCTCCAAGAATAAGAAAAATTTCAAATTTGCATTTATATGGCCCAGTCTCCATTTGAACAATGTGGAAATCCCGCATGAAAACGATGTGGTATTCATGCCAGGCCCTAGGGGGCAGTGCAGATTTACAAGGCGACAGCGAATGATGCACTTTGACCTCAACAAGCTCCTCAGCCCGGAAAAAGATATGCCTGCCTACTCGAAGCAATGGCATTTTTCTTTTGTTCAAAAAGGCACAAAAATGGAAACATTCAACATATTTAATTTAAAAATATCATTAAAACAGTAAATTAAAGCCGACATTCCGCTGTATGTGCTGTTTTTAATGTTTAGCAGCACCGCTGTGCACGCCCAATGTGACGTGTACGAGTGCTGATGTTATCGGCGTGGTCTCGCGCCGCGGGAGCTTTTTATATTCATACGGAGCTAGTGCCACTCAATCCCCCGCAATCGAATTCTTCCACTTTGGTGGCAGGATTCAGAATTTTTCGTCTTCGTCTTCCGTCTTCGCCGTCACCAGATGCACGCGAGGCGATTCCGCTACTCAGTCATTGCATCTTTGTGTCGCCATGTAAGCTGCCCCTTAGTGTGGAGTGTAGTGAGTAGTACGCTCCAATTTGTCTAAAATACTTCAAGTGCCAAGACAGACATCAGTTCTAGACACAAGAAAGGATGCCTAATGATCAAGTAATTGCTCATAATGCCCATTGCTAGTATTTTCTTGAGTAGCTATTGACTGGGTGTTAACTGATTTTACATTGACAGGAAAAGCCGTGGATTCAAATGAGTTGTATTGTAATTCCTAGTGGTATTTCTGTTAAAAAGCTATAAAGCGAGACAAGGCAATCTTCTACAGTACAAAGATGACCTTAACAATGTAAATACATGGTTTCAGAGTCCACATTGTAACCTCCAAAGAAATTGAATTAAGATGAAACCTAATTAGGTGGCATCTCTTTCTTAGCGATAGCCTAATTACTGGTGAAGCCGCTTAAGTTGCTTTTGCTCCTTAATTGAAGTAGATCATGAATCCAGCGAGGATCTGTCCTGGCATGTTCCGAGCAAATCTAAATCTTAATTAAATTTTGTGCAAAAGAAAGTGTTGGGCGAGTGGGGCTTTAATCCATTTAGAGGAGGACGGGCGAAGGGCTATTAGAGGGTGTTAATTTGTTAATCAGAGCTCGGTGTGGCTATCCTTTACTGTATTGAAGGCTGTGCTAGATGTGAAGCACGCAGCAGGTGGCATACACAAACAGCCCGCAGCCATTGTGGATGCAGTAGGTGCTGGGCCGGCAAATTAGAAAAAAGGCATTGAACGAATTCTTGTGATGATGAAATATTCTCTCCAGTTTTTCCATCATGTTGCCCCATTATGCCCTTCTGTTGATATTTCCTATTGTAATGGGATCATCCCAAACAAGTACCCAGGCAGGTAAGCCCACGAGTGGCCATAACAACAAAGACACCGTGGGGGTCAAGTTCCTGCGTAAAGCCTTGTTAATGACGCCATAATGGACACAGGAGCTTGTTCTTACTACCTTCGACTTCAAAAGAGCTTAGGAGAATGTGGCCATCCAGCCTCATGATGCAGCGTGGCCCCCTGCTCCCTAAGCCCTCTGACTGCAACACAAATATATGCACAGAAATGCACAACAAAGCCAATTGCTTTTAAGCCCGCAATTGAGTTGTGCAGTCCTAATACAGCTGCTGAAGAAGTAGTGCTCCATTCATGATACTTTGCTGCTGAAAAAGAAAAGTTGAGGACACATCCTTGACAAAATCCTCTTTTCACACATAATCCACCTTTTACTGGAGGACTGGAGTGTGTAACATCTGATCTCATCTCCAAAAAGCCATTCAGAGCTATAGTGCGGGCTTGATTATGTTTCTGGTGCACACAGACAAGACCCTTTCACTCCCCAGTGCCTTCCTATCACACCTGGGATAATAAAGAGGATTTAAACAGGTCTGAATAGGTTAACCAGGTGTTGAAACAAATAATGGTTTAAAATTGTAATTAACATGGCTTGAATAGAGCATTGCTCTTAGTAAAGGTCTCCTCTGTTGAATGACTTTGGTATGCGAGGGGAACACAAGACTGAAAGGGTCTGGTCTTTGTCACTGGAGAGAATAAGGAACTAATGGGGAATTAAGATCTTTAGAGCCTGTGTGCTTCTACTATGCTCCCCCCTTTTTCTTTCTCAATGTAACGCCACAGTTCACCGTTCAGCCCGATGCATTAGTTGCATTCTACTTGATTAAGTAACCGCCGCCAGCTCACCATGCTAAAATGTCACCCAATTAAAAGTGCATGTCCTCACTTTAGGACCAGAGTTATTCCAGGGTAGCATGCGATGGATCTAAACTGTGTTTAAAGGTAAACATGGCGTTTATTTTAGTTGCGAAACTGTGCCATTATCTACAGAGCAGGCCATGACACACTGTCGGACACTTCCAATCCTTACCTAACGCTCATACTGTACATTCGCGGCATTTGCATTTAAATGGCCTGTAATTCAATTTGGGCATTTAATTAAAGCGCCTCTGTGGTCAGAAACACATGCTGTTGCATGCTGGCTGAAGTAGATGAATTGCAGCGATACAGTAGCGCTTCAATGTTCGTTTCTGTTGACAACTAATCACCGTGGATCCTCTCAACATTTATAGTTCTGCTCGAAGCCCAAAGGGTCATGCCTCGCGAAGTTTGCCAACACGGACTGCAGAACTTGCACATGCTTCTTCATTTCCTCTGACTGTTTTCTAACCCCCCGCCGAGAGGGTTCTAATCTTGACGCATCAAGCAATGAAGAGCGAGAGGGGAGGGTGTGGGGGGCAAGGCTGATTGCAAGTGATTGACAAGCTATGCGGTTGCCACAGTAACTCCTTTTTTAGGTTTCTGTGGTAGTCCAATTCAGCCTCAGACTTTGATGACTCAAAGGTGTCCCTATTATCATAAGCGGTGCAATTGCCAAACCCGCCGATCGATGAAAAACTGACTTGAGCTCAAAATACAAATCTGAGCTGTTGAGCTCAAAATACAAATCTGAGCTGTGTGAGGTGAAGACAACTTGATTTTCTTTGGTTACTTTCAACTAGGGTTGTTCCGATCATGTTTTTTTGCTCCCGATCCGATCCCGATCGTTTTAGTTTGAGTATCTGCCAATCCCGATATTTCCCGATCCGATTGCTTTTTTTTGCTCCCGATTCAATTCCAATCATTCCCGATAATTTCCCGATCATATACATTTTGGCAATGCATTAAGAAAAAAATGAATAAAACTCGGACGAATATATACATTCAACATACAGTACATAAGTACTGTATTTGTTTATTATGACAATAAATCCTCAAGATGGCATTTACATTATTAACATTCTTTCTGTGAGAAGGATCCACGGATAGAAAGACTTGTAACTTTGTATATTTTGACTAAATATTGCCATCTAGTGTATTTGTTGAGCTTTCAGTAAATGATACTGCAGCCATGCCCCAATGCATGATGGGAAGTGGAACCATGATGGAAAGTAAAACCATGACTGTGCGTCGTGCTACCAATGGATATATCTTCTCTGCTTTAGGAAATAACTTAAGGTGTTAAGACAAAGATCAATTGCCACCTTGCTTCCCCACATTGCTTCCCATGATAATTTTATACATAGGGAGAGGGATTGCAAGGTTTTAGCCAATTGAAGAAATGCTCCAAAGGCTGCCAAAACTCACGCTACTCATTTTGCACTGCTTTTAATCTCTCTATATAGGTAAAACGGAGTCATTACTGATTGAGCGCGACATTGAGTGAGAGGGTCATGCAGCGCATATGTTAATAGCTTTAAATGTTTTAACGTGACACATTTTTTAATAAATTAATTGCCGCCGTTATCGGGATATTTTTGACAACCCTACCTTAAGCCTAAACTAAAGATTTTGGATGAGTGTAACATACAATGTCTGTAACGTTAAATACAATTAGAAACCGATTTAATTATATATATATATATATATATTAAAAAAAGGTATGGCCAATATTTTTTTGCCGATTCCGATACTTTGAAAATGACGTGATCGGACCGATCGATTGGGACATCTCTACTTTCAACAGCATTTTTTTTTCGTAATGCCTTTTTCTAATATGACCCACCATGAAGATTGATCTTAAAAACACAAAAATGCCCTCACAAGTTTTATTATCGCTAAAGAAAAAGGGTAAAGTCTATTCAGGGGTGCTGGAGAGGAGGATCTGTCGGGAAGTCGAATCTTGGATTCAGGAGGAGCAGTGTGGTTTTGCTCCCGGCTGTGGAACAGTGGACCAGCTCTACACCCTCGGCAGGGTCCTCGAGGGGGCATGGGAGTTCACCCAACTGGTCTACATGTGTTTTGTGGATTTGGAGGACCATGTGCCTTGGGGAGGCTTGTGGTGGGTGCCCCAGGAGAACATAGTACCGAGCCTCTTGGTAAGGGCTATTCGGTGCCTGTATGACCGGTGTCAGAGTTTGGTCTGCATTGACAGCAGTAATTCGAATTCGTTCCCAGTGAGGGTTGGACTCCGCCAAAGCTGCCCTTTGTCACCAATTCTGTTCATAATTTTTATGGACAGAATTTCTAGGCACAGCCAAAGCGTTGAGGGGGTCCAGTTTGGTGGCCTCAGCATTGCATCTCTGCTTTTTGCAGATAGTGTGGTGCTGTGGGCTTCATCAACCTGTGATCTCCAACTCTCACTGGGGTTGGGATGAAGATAAGCACCTCCAAATCCAAAGCCATGGTCCTCAGCCGGAAAAGGTTGGCGTGCCCTCTCGGGGTCAGGGATGAGATCTTGCCCCAACTGGAGGAGCCAGTTGAGGTGGCTCGGGCATCTGGTCCGGATGCCTCCTGGACGCCTCCCTGGAGAGGTGTTCCGGGCATGTCCCACCGGCTGGAGGCCCCGAGGACAACCCAGGACATGCTGGAGAGACTATGGCTAGGTTCATACTGCAGGTCTTAATGCACAAATCCGATTTTTTGCCATATGTTATTTTGGCATGCCCGTTCAGACTGCCTTTGTCCATTGAGACCGTTCAAGTATCACGCATGCGCACTAATTAACAGTCGAGATGTGCTCTGCAAAGAGACCTGCATGCGCAGAAGCATCAAAACAAATTACACATGCTACCTGTATGTCATTCGAGGCTGATCATATTTTGATTTCCAAAAAGAGGACACAAATAACATACATTAATAATCCCCGTTTAGTCTTATATTCCAAGTTTATATGGACTGATAGAACACACACACGCACACACATGAGCCTTGACGTCTGCGTGAAATGACGTGGGTGCGTCAGTTTGCCCCAACTCGGCCATGTGTGCAATAATGAAATATTGCTCATTCGGCGCACAGAATGAAAATCGAAAATTGTAAGGCTTAACCTTTTCTTCATTTTATTTTTTCATGACTGTGGTCAAGCCCACTTCGTCCTTAAAAGCAAAGTTCAAGCTAGGCACTAAAGCCTACATGGCTGCCGTCCTCCGTGCCTCTTGCTCTTTGAGGAGGTACAGTAATTGCTGCATTAATTCCGATTTGGGAGTGTTGACAGTTCAGACCACCAGTCACATTCTGAAAAAATGTGGCCCAGATCGGATTTGAACCACATACGAAAGTGACTCAGATCGGATTTGAAATGGTCCACTTCTATGCGACTTGTCCCGTTCAGACCGTCAAGTTAATACCTGACTCGAGTCGGAAAAACACGAAAAAATCAGATTCGTGCATTAAGACTTGTAGTATGAACCTAGCCCAAGTCTCTTGGCTGGCCTGGGAACACCTTGGGATCCCGCCGCAGGAGCAGGTTGAAGTGGCTGGGAAGAGGGAAGTCTGGGCTTCCCAGCTAAAGCCCACCCCGGATTAAGCGGTAGATCAGGGGTCCCCAAACTACGGCCCGCCTCCACATTTGGTCCGGCCTCCTGAACAATTTTTTTTTCAATAGTGTTATTTATTTCCTGGCTTTTTTCTGTGAAGAACCCAGAGAGGGTTATTTGGTTATTATCTATTTAATTAACAGTGTTATTTTATTTTATTTTATTTTATTTTATTTTATTTTATTTTATTTTATTTTATTTTATTTTATTTTATATATATATATATATATATATATATATATATATATATATATATTTTTTAATTTATTTTATTTACTTTTGTTCCGTTAAGAATCTAGAAAGGGTTATCTGATTGTGGCTTTCTGAATGGTAAATGGTGTTACACTTAAAACAATACATTTTTACATTTAGGCACTCCTGCAATGGTCACACTTTTTCTGTTACAAACTGACCCGGCACCTCATCAGAGAAGGGAAAAGTTATGTGGCCCTCACAGGAAAAAGTTTGAGGACCCCTGCGGTAGATGATGGATGGATAAAAAAACGTGTAGCTAATCATGTGACACTCAGAGAAAGAACAGAATAGCAAAGGATGAAGAAGCCATGCTAACTGAGAGGCTAACGTGAAATGTAGGGTAGTGAAACACTAGAATAAGTGTTAAGGTGTTGCAGTACTCTTTTAACAGTGGTCTGGCTTGTTACAGTGGAGACGAATCAACCATGAACAGCCAATTAGCCGTTCAAGTGTGTGTGTCTCAAGGTAAAAAAATACAGCAACTACACAACAAGCCTACATATCCCAAAAACAGAAATGCCAGGCTGATATGGGAAAAAGTCAATTGAAATGAAGTATATTGAATAGTTGTTATACAACTGTTTTGAGTTCATTTTTACCATTATATATTAATTTAAGCCATTATCGCCAGAGGTGAATAGTTATGCATTACATTTGCTCAGTTACATTTACTTGAGTCACCTTTTCAAAAAAAAAAAAAAATTTTAGAGTAATTTTACCACACAATACTTTTTCCTTTTACTTGAGTAGATTTGTGAAGAAGAAACACTACTTCTGCACCGCAACTTTGGGCTACACTTGAGTCGTTACATTTTTCTTCTTTATTCTACATATTGACTTAATTTTTTTCCAGAGATGCCGACAGTAGTTCTACCAGTTTCACCAATGAGATGACATGATTCAATTATACCAGAGGTAACAATGTTTTTTCTCCACTAGAGGCCACTCATGCTCTTTGGACATGTATTAGGTCATAGTGTTTTGGTCTGAATTTGATGATTTTTGTGTCATCTTTTTGGCAGAATACGGTCATTTAATAGGCTCGCTATAGTACAGTATAATAATAACAATTCATATAGATGAAGTTGTACTTATAAAAAAATATACCATTATTCAAACTAACACATCAAACAATGTACTCAGTTACTCACAATGTTACTTGAATATTCTTTTCAACAAATACTTTTGTTTTTACTTGTACTTGAGTAAATCTATGGATGACTTCAGTAATATTATTTAGAAGTAACGCTACTCTTACTTGAGTAAAATATGCTATGCTAGCTATTATACCCACACCTCTGATTATTCCCCAGGACTACATGTGGTCAAAACCTCTTTGATATTCCCATAAAGGTAACATACAGTTCATCATCAATTGATGAGAATACTATACAAACTGTGTGGCTCTGTCACTACCAATATAGTGAGTGTTTTAGGTTTGCAAAATCTTCTTAAGTTTAGTGGTAAAGCATTTATATTAGGGCTG
The DNA here is from genome assembly GCF_030265065.1 of Corythoichthys intestinalis. Lineage (NCBI taxonomy): Eukaryota > Metazoa > Chordata > Actinopteri > Syngnathiformes > Syngnathidae > Corythoichthys > Corythoichthys intestinalis. The sequence goes on along the minus strand of NC_080414.1, from coordinate 22,780,555 downwards.
TCAAACGATTAAAATTTTTAATCGAGTTAATTACAGCTTAAAAATGAACTAATTGTAATTAATCGCAATTAATCGCAATTCAAACCATCTCTAAAATATGCCATAGTTTTCTGTAAATTATTGTTGGAATGGAAAGATAAGACACAAGATGGATATATACATTCAACATACGGTACATAAGGACTGTATATGTTTATTATAACAATAAATCAACAAGATGGCATTAACATTATTAACATTCTGTTAAAGCGATCCATGGATAGAAAGACTTGTAGTTCTTAAAAGAAAAATGTTAGTACAAGTTAGAGAAATTTTATATTAAAACTAGGGCTGTCAAACGATTAAAATTTTTAATCGAGTTAATTACAGCTTAAAAATTAATTAATGGTAATTAATCGCAATTAATCGCAATTCAAATCATCTATAAAATATGCCATATTTTTCTGTAAATTATTGTTGGAATGAAAAGATAAGACACAAGACGGATATACTGTATACATTCAACATACGGTACATAAGTACTGTATTTGTTTATTATAACCATAAATCAACAAGATGACATTAACATTATTAACATTCTCTTAAAGCGATCCATGAATAGAAAGACTTGTAGTTCTTAAAGGATAAATGTTAGTACAAGTTATAGAAATTTTATATTAAAACCCCTCTTAATGTTTTCGTTTTATTAAAATTTGTAAAATTTTCAATCAAAAAATAAACTAGTAACTCGCCATTGTTCATGTCTTTACACCATGCTCACTCCCCAAACCCATAAAATCATTTGGACCCAAGCGCCAGCAGAGGGCGCCAAATAACAAAAAACAAGTAACAAGCGGACATTACACTTCTGTCATTTTATTCTGAGCGGGCCATGTGCGTTAATTGCGTCAAATATTTTAACGTGATTAATTTAAAAAAATAATTACCGCCAGTTAACGCGATAATTTTGACAGCCCTAATTTATATACTTTGTTCTTTCTCGCCAATGAGCCCTCCTGCATATTCCACGTTTGGGTGAATGGCATCACAGTTGTGTGAAAACACCCTGGCAAAAAGTGGTCAATTTCATATATACGTATATCCCCAAATCAATTTTATTGGCCACTCCTTTTGCCGGTAAGTATTTTCTACTAATTGAATGGCTTGCTTTCTTTGACGATGGAGTGTTAATTGCTCAAAAACATTTTTTTTTTTTTTCCTTAAAAGTAATGTTTTGTGTTTTGTGGGTGATGCAAAGATTATTAAGCTCATTGAACTCTATTGTACCTATTTGACCTTTTTAAAAATTTGATGATGTGCAAATAGGCCCGGTAGCAGGACGTTCCTAAAAGCAGTTCATTTCTAAGAGACAGTGGCAGCTTTTGGTCAGCAGGCAAAGGAAGAAGCGTCAGCTCTGGCATCAGTGTTGTGGAGCATCACTGTGTCAGAGGCAGCGGGGGCCATGGCACCCATGCGGGCTTCGCATCAGCGCGGGCGTGGAAGTGAGCCGGCCAGACAGCGCCACGGCGTACTCCCAACTTACTTAGTGTAATTAAAGTTGAGAAAGGTTAAAGTTTGATGCTAAGGGGATTCGAAGGCTCTGTTCTGCCGGCGAGGGAGCGCGGAGGGGTCCTCGTCAAAGCCGCTAAGCCATGATGCCGCTAACCCTCCTGGAAAGCGAGGGAGACACACTGGAAATGTGGACGCACATCTAGTATCATGATTAGGTGTTGGCCGCTGAGGAGAGGGGACAATTGTGTAATTAGACTGACCAACCTTTTGTGGCATTCCGCCTCGTTCCGACTGATCCAGGAACAACCATCCGTAAAGAGAAGCGTGTAATAGTATGTCACCCGTGTCTACGAGGGCTGAATGTGTAATCCTTAGAATAAACACAACAAGATGTAGCGTCAACTCTGGGGCTTGTGGAAGTCTTAATGGTTTAAGAACGCTACAAATGTGCTTGTCAGCAAGTGGAGCTTGAGTGGTCTGCTAGTGGAACCGCTAACATACATAAGAACCAAGAACTAATGGAATTGGATTTCCTAATAGACTAGACTTTAAATAAATTTAAACAATTATGGGATTTTCCAGAACCGGGTACACTCCGGACTAGTCAGCAGTCAATCACATGTCACAGACAGTGTTGGGAATAACGCCATTATAAATAACGCCGTTATTTTTTCAGTAACGTGGTAATCTAATTATTTTTTCCGCCGTTACAACGCCGTTACCGTTACTGACGGTCAAAAGCGGTGCATTACTTACTTTGAATAAATTGAAGAAACTACCAGCCATAGCGAGTCTACTCTGCTCTGTTTATTTGTCATCCAAGACTTGGGGTGCGTTCAGGTTCATGGCAATGAAAATAGTAAACACACATAGCCTACCTTTGCAAGAATGGAGTTGCCGTTTGATACAGTCATAATGTGCAGGTCCTGCACCCATCCGCAGCAAAACTGTTCGTATTGTAGCGATTTGTAATTTCGGAATCGCTGATGAGTTTAGTAATATACACCAAACAATAAATACAACAGAATGTCTTTTTCGCTTAATTGTGGAAGCCCGTCGACATCTTTACTCCATTTGTCTTCGGCTTGCTCGTAAGGGTCAACATTGTTCACATCCTTAAGTTTGATCACATATCTGTTCTTCGCCTTAGTAACGAGTTTGTCTCTTTATGGAACTGGCAAGTTAAAGTTTAAAGTTTCCTGCGAGCCAGACCTGCTTCCAATATGGCTGCGTTGTTGTTAAATCTCACGTGATCCCCCATTCTGTGACGTAAACGCTCGAGCCTAATAGCGAACGTACTTCAGAGCCGGTGTTTTTACACACAAACCGGAACAGCGCGTGCGGCAAACACACACACGCAAAACAGATGCAGAGGGATATGATGGCAGAGCATTCAGAGGAAAATTTGTCCTTTAAGAGGTGGAGATATAAACACTATTTCAAGTTGGTCGAAATTAAAGGAAAGAATGTGCATTCAAAGTGTAATTTATGTCCCGGGGCAAAGCTTTTGTCGATATCTGTGGTAAGCAATTCAAATCTGTTTATTTTTGTTGCACTTCAAGTGTAGGATAAATCTGTTGCAATAGGTGCAATAAATTTTACAAGGTTCTATAACACAATTACCTGTCTGTTCTTCTCTATTCAACTGACTCGAATACTGCTCAGAAAATTTCAAATTCTTTGACATACAACAACTTCTTTTTAAAGTAACGGAAATAGTTACTTTCCCTGGTAATTAGCAGTGTTGTCTGTAACGCGTTAGTTAGTAACGCGTTACTGTAATCTGATTACTTTTTTCAGTAACGAGTAATCTAACACGTTTATTTTTCTACACCAGTAATCTGATTAAAGTTAGTTTCCTTAGTGTCTCTGCGTTAGTATTTTTTCATTGCCTCATTACGTATGTAAAATACAGATTATTGTAGTCATGTACGAAGAGCATTTTGAATAGAAAATGCTCAAATAAAAGGTTCCCGGTACGTGTTTCCATGACAACCCCTTAGCTATTTCCCGTTTTGGTCTCGTGTCACATGTGTTGTGGGACTGAAGGCGTGGGCCAGGCGGGTGGACATTGGAGCCAAGTGTTGACACGTTGCGAGGGAATGTTGATCTGTGGATATCCATGAATGAAGGTGAGTATTTTTCCTTCGTCAGCAAAAGGTTGGACTTCCTACATGCGCGGCCGCTTCATAGCTTTGCTGTAGCAACGACGGGCAGTCATCGCTCCAAGTTGGCAAGCTTTGTTTACATCAGCAAGCTTTGTTTACATCATATGCGTGTTGCACATTTATGCCGTGAGGTGATGTGTTCGTTTAGCATCTGTGGGATGTGTTGTAAGTCCGATTGAGTGTAAAGTGCTTAGTTGCCGCCACGTTTTGTGGCCAAATTGACCGCGTGTGTGTTGAGAGGACTACTTCCAGGTTGTGGACGCGCATCCGCGCCCGCCACCATTGCTATTTTGTGCATTCAGTTTGCATTGTTTTACATTGGCACTGATATGCTGTTAACCATAAGCCGAAATTCAGAGTTAGCGGGGTTTAATCGGTCGGTGGAGTTGATTTCAACAAATTCCAAGCAGTTTGTCAGATATTTGTTAGTTTCAGGGCTCCGGAGTGGCTAAGCTAGCGCGAAATTCTGATATTCTCCTTTAAATTCAATCATCGGAAAGTCAATTACATGTGATGACATTTTTCCGTTTGTCATTCTTATGTTGAGGCGGCAAAGTGAAAAAAATGGGTAAAAAGTAACTGACAGATTACTTTTAGAGTAACTTAGTTATTTTGATAATGAAGTAATCAGTAAAGTAACTAGATTACTTTTTTGAGGCGTAATCTGTAATTAAATTACTTTTTCAAGTAATCTGTGACAACACTGGTAATTAGTTACTTTTACTATTTACTAACTCAGTTACTTTTTGGAAGAAGTATTGAGTAACTATAACTAATTACTTTTTTAAAGTAACGTGCCCAACACTGGTTACTGATAGACAAACAACAATTCATACGCATATTCACACCTAAATTAGTCTTAACTGAACCTAACATGCATGTTTAAATAAAATAAAAAAATATTAACAGATATATAAATAAAATCTGGCTATACTAGAAGCATAAAAGGAGGGTTAATTATTATACCCATTACTTTAGATATGTATGGCGCAGGGGTCGCGTTAACCGAATATTTTCCGCCGTTGACTGATTTTTTAAAAACGGTGACGGAAAAAACAAGTCCACCTGTCATTTTGACAGATTGCAATTCACACCCCAGACCAAAGGGTGGCGAGTGAGCATATTAATTAGCTATTGTCTCTCTTACTCTGAAAAATGTCAAGGCAACTGAGTGTCTGAAGTTTCGTCAAAAAGCCCACACACGACGATGGTGTTGATAAAAGAGGTGGAAAAACAAGGACTGCACAAGTGGGCACGCAATTCAAGTCCATGCGCACCAGGAGGAAGGTGTAAGACTCCGTTCAGGCCACAGCAGGTGAACTGTTAATTTCATTGTTCCATAATGTAGCCTACCTACTGGGGCCACAGTCAGCTGTTTTTGTCACTGCGGAGAAAAAATTACATATTCATCTGCTCAATGTGTGATGGCACGGTGTGGATTCTCTGTTAAGCTTGTTCGGACAGAAGATTAATTTAAAATGAATCAAAACTAAATACTATTGAATATGTTGAAGCGGTATGCAATGTTAAGAGTCTTGTTAGCTCGAATTGCTGTGTCCAGCCGCTGGAGCTCTGCTGCTCTCTATGAACTCTCTATTCAAGCCGGAACGCGCGCAGCTCTTAAGTGTCTCTGTCACGTGACTGTGTCGTAGCCGCTAACGCGCTCGGCCAAATGGACACACAAGTACGGAAGGTGAATTATGCCAAGCAAAGGGTCACCACAATGTCATTATCATCATTTTAAAAATTAAAAAATAGATTAGATAGATAGTAAAAATAGATTATGACCAGATTTTTATGACCCTGTCAGTCAAAATGACAGACAACGAAAAAGTCTAGCGCAACCTCTGGTATGGCGTTGCCAATGTGTTGGGATAGAAACTACAGATCAACCGATATGGGTTTTTCAGGACCGATACTGATTATCAGTAGTTAGCGGGGCCGATAAACGATTTTTATTCATTTGCAGGAAAAGTGTAAAAATTGGCGTAAATAAATTTAATAATGCAAACACTGAACTTCATTGAAAAGCCTAAAGCATGTATATTGAATCACACAGATAGAAAATGATGTGGTGCTGTTGGCTTCATCAAGCCATGACCTCAAACTCTCACTAGAGCGGTTCGCAGCCGAGTGTGAAGCGGTTGGGATGAAGATCAGCACCTCCAAATCCTAGACCATGGTCCTCAGTCAGAAAAGGGTGGCGTGCCCTCTCCGGGTCGGGAATGAAATCCTGCCCAAAGTGGAGGAGTTCCAGTATCTTGGAGTCTTGTTCACGAGTGAGGGTAGGCGGGAACGAGAGATCGACAAGCGGATCGGCGCAGCGTCTGCAGTGATGCGGACTCTGCACCCGTCCATAGTGGTGAGAGGCGAAGCTCTCGATTTACTCGTCGATCTACGTTCCTACTCTTACCTATGGTCATAAGCTGTAGCTTGTGACCGAAAGGACAAGATCCCAGATACAAGCGGCCGAAATGAGTTTTCTCCGCAGGGTGTCTGGGCTCTCCCTTAGAGATAAAGTGAGAAGCTCGGTCATCTGGGAGGTACTCTGTGTCGAGCCGCTACTCCTCTGCCTTGGGAGGAGTCAGTTGAGGTGGCTCGGGCATCTGGTTCGGATGCCTCCTGGACGCTTCCCTGGAGAGGTGTTCCGGGCATCTCCCACCGGCGGGAGGCCCCGGGGATGACCCAGGACACGCTGGAGAGACTTGTCTCTCGACTGACCTGGGAAACCCTTGGAATCCCACCAGAGGAGCTGGTTGAAATGGCTGGGGAGACGGAAGTTTGGGCTTCCCTGCTAAAGCGGCTGCCTCCACGACCCGACCCCGGACTAAGCGGTAGATGATGGATGGATGGACAAATAGAAAATAGTTAATAATAGGGGGTGGGGTGGTTCAGTGGTAGAGTAGTCGTTTTTCCCCAAACCCAGAGGTTGTGAGTTTGATTCTCCGGCCTGATGACCTTGTTTAAGCATCCTTGAGCAATATACTAAACCCCACTTTGCTCCTGATGCTGCGCCACCAGTAGGTAGATGAGGATATAGAGTGGAGCGCTTTGAGGGCGGTGAATACTAGTGCTGGAAACAGCAGGCAAGAAAGAAAGGCGCGGCTGCATCTTAGCCAAAATAACCCAGTTTTTAATTTTTTCATATTGGCCGATCACGATATACGTCAAATTTCCAAATATCGGCGCCAATAAAAGGCCTGGCTGATTATCTGTCTATCTCTAATAGAAACATAGTCAACCCTGAGTACTTATAGTATGTGCATATGTATACACACACCATATTTATACACACATCTTAACCGCTTTTCAAGCCGTTTTGGCTCATTGTAGGTGAAGAGATGGAGCACATGTCCGAGGCTTTGTTGTTGTCAGAAGCCCATACAAGAAGCCCGACTGGGTTTTGTTGATGTGTCACTCGCACCCTCTCGGACTGAAGCCCACTTTCTGTAAATGATAGTCCCCTTTGTCCGCCATCAAAAGGACTCCTTCACTCGCCGCTGTTCTTTAAATGCACCCAAGCAGCTGTCATGCAAAAGCGCCTGAATATCATTAGAAAATGAATTCAGCCCATCTTGACGAAGTCCCTCCACCCCTTTATACCCACCCACACGCCTCACCTCAACCTTGACAGAACCATCGCTCCCAGCGTCCATCTATAACTAAACAAACAGCGGGATCATTTATAAAGTGAGAAACGACACTTAATAGAAACATCATTAAAGTCACACATTTATTATGCTGAATGAGGTTAGTTATTTCTTTCCAAATGTGTGCAATAGCAATGCCTCACTTGATTAACTGTCAAATTTGATTGCAGATGGATTATATATTTAACATTTATCGGTAGACCATATCCTGGTGTGCTCTATATAAGGGTTTTCTGCTCAGTCATTTGCATACAATTTACATAGATACTGTACATGCATTATTGCATTGGGCAGTAATGCATTAGGCTGGTAAAATAAAACTGCTGCGTTTCCTTGATTGGTCATTGAGAACATTAGTTTTAGATGACAGAAAATACAAAGTGTTAAATATTATGTAGTTCACGTCTTGTTGTTCTGGTGTTTGCGCCCAAGAATTTGATTAACCCTTTAACGCCTAAGCCTATTTTGGCCAAATTTGCATGCCTTTGATATTGCCTTTATATTTCAAAGAAAAAATTGTTCACAATGGCCAGGTTGGGTCCCTTTTTTTCAGGACACCATAACCTCTATGTCCAATCTGTTGTTTTCTTCACTGACCAATTTAAATCAACATTTTGGACCCAAAAAGACCAAAAAAAATCCCAAAATCTTTTTTCAAAATTTGTCATATTGATGTCCCATTGACAACCAAAGATGCTCGACCAACCCTTTTGAAGCTTGATAATATTTATTCAACATGTTAGCATAAACATTCAATAGAAAAAGATAAGACTGAATAGTTTTATGTTTGACAATTCAACACAAACAGCAGGTATGGTCATAGGCGTTTTTGGCCTTTACAAATACTATGGTCAAAACAGGTTATATACAGTGCAAAATAGTAAGAAATTTTTAAGACAAAAAAAAATATTTATACATCAACTAACACAAAAAGGGTTGAGAGGACATCTCTTTGTGAGGTTACGTATTGTACCCATCACCTTATCAAAAGTATATACTGTTGAAATTCGCCTCCCCAGACAAGCCGCACGGAAACAGCAACAGCCGAACAAAGTGCTGCTCTGCCGATGCTGCCTCCACGCGCGCCAACCGGGAAGGCGGAATTTTGCGCGTTCATCTCGGATGTTAACCCTTTGTACTGACTCCATGTTCCCAAAGTTTGAAAAAGACTCGCCGAAAGCAGGTTGACAATTTATTCGTCGACAATGGTCAAAAACAAGGCAAAAACAGACGACGGAGGGACAATTCTGGATCCAAAACAAGGCTATATGTTTCCGAGCAGCAAAATCTGTGTTATCTCAGTGTCCAGTGTTTTTAAGTCCGTGATGTAGTGGGCCGGCTGAAGGTGTGTCCGGGCGTTGCTTTGGGATCATCCCTCTCTGGCCGGTTTCGGGCTGTTTAGGTTCATGCGTGGATGGGATGTGGTTGCCACAGCGACCGACGCTGGTCTTGACGTCCCAAGCGCCTGCTATCAACTTTGTCATCCGGGCTGGCTCTACTTGTTGTCGGACAAAGAGCGCTTTGTCCTTGCAGAACTGATTTGCAAGTTTTGGTGCATCAATCTTGCTCGTGGCGCACACGTTGGGCTTGTATGATAAGATGGCGTTGTGTGTTTATTCTGCTTCTTTTCATTAAACTATGGTGTGCTATCTATTCTACACTAGGTGTGTCAGAGCAGTACAGTCCCACAGTTAATATGAGAAATGATACTATTCCCTGATTAATTGTATTCCGTGTGTTCGAGTAATGCAAACAGTTAGACGGTGTCTACAAGAAACGCTACCATTTTTCCATTTCCCCCTCAGGAGCCCTGATAAGGTGATTAACTTTACTGTGTCAATGCCACTGAGTGAAGTCTGCCTAAACTATAGTTAAATGAATGTGTTAGACTAATGCAAACAATTATATGGTGTGTGAGAGAACGGTACCTTTTCCCTTCAATACATGCAACTAAGCTTCTCGAACACACACATCTATATACAAATTGAAAAGATTGATAATGGAGAAAAAATATCAAATATAACCTTGAAAAAAAGTACTTAAAAAAATAATGACAAGTATTTCAGTTCAATTTTTTCAGACAAGCGACTCAATAAAATTTCCTCTTGAACAGGACACGGAGCTACGTCACACACGTCGCACAGCCCACTCTTCCGCCATTTGCGCGCTGTCACTTCTACCCACCGAGACGCCGACTCATCCGAGGAAAACAATGACAAAAACGTCTCATCCTCTTCCTTGAGTTAATGAAATAATGCATTAGTATTGTATAGTAAATTTAGTTTTCGATACATTCCGCACGTTTCAAAGTCTCTCGCTCAATCCAACTGGCTGGTGATCGCTTCGCATGTCTCCCTTTCCTTAGGTGGCGCCTCGCTCGGCAATTTATTAAAAATGTTCACATTAGGTTCGTTCTTCTTGACCTCACAACGGCTCTTGGGATATGTAGTCATTCGGGCTGCTTTCGGTTTTTAAAAAGGACAAGAAATGATGGAAATATGGAGATAAACACATGGTCCATGCAGCGTTTTAATGCTTATTTATGAGTGCAATAAAACTATGAAACTCAAATGACATTATCTCCCGTTTTACTTGGTCGATTGACTTCAAATAAAAACTGGTGTGGACATCAACTTCCGCACTTTCAAATGAGAGCAACCATCGGCACGTGAGTGACGTAATTACAGCGTGACGAGGCTTCAAAGATGATATGCGTAAATACGTTGCCGCCGACACGTTCGGTGTTAAAGGGTTAAGGAACAATGCATTCCAGTAGTACCCTGACTTAAGCCTAGACAGATGGACATAGCTGCCTCTCGAAACTTTGCAAAAAAGCTTTTTAAATTTAGCATTAAAGTGTGATGAGAAGGCATAGTATTCATGACAGCTGGGATGCCACAGCCCATTCTTTGTGGCTTAGAGATGTAGTCATTTTTTCCAGAAAAACAAACACAAGAAAAAAAAAACATTCATAGGTGCATGCTTTTATTAGACAGTAATGATATGTAACTTGATTCCTAAACCTGAATTTGCTCAAGATTTTGAAGTAATTCAGAGTCAGCAAGATATTAGCATGTAATGTGCTCGCTCACACCTCCTTTAAATTGTAGAAGTAATTATTTCTTTTTGATGTTTCATCTTTTATTTTTTTTATTTTTTTTAACAGTCGAGCATTATTAATCCGGTCCAGATTAAAACACTCCCCTGTTCAAATTCTGCAGCTCCGCAATATAAATCTCCTAATCGCTAGTTCCCAACCGCAGAAAATCCTATTAAGATCACCTTCCGTTTAACATGTACATTGTTGCCAAATGCAAAATATGCAGCTTCACCGGTGCACTTTTAATTGAGGGTAAAGTGGCCCCCGGTTGTTAGATACTGCACTGTATGCAAAACCATTAGAGTAATTCTGAGAGTGTCTGTCAAGGAGAAATTCCCAACCAGCAGATCTTCCCTCGCGGGGGTTCCCTCAGGGCTGAGCCACGGGTGGGGGGCACCGAGGTTCAGGGGGGTCTCGTCGGGCGCCTCACAAGAGGTGTCAGCTCAGGAGGGTTTGACTGATTAGGTAATATTCCCACGTGTTCCCGTGTAAGCAACATTCGCAGAACTCATTTCTCTGCCGCACATCGCCCGGTAATTCTTGTCCTTCGTGCTGGCTCTATTTTCCCCCGCTGGCGTTCATCCTTTAAACGTGGCGACGGCACGCTTAAAGAGCCGCCTGGTGACAACAACCTTGACGGCGGTGGCAGGCGTCAGCTTTCCACCGCAAAGCCACTTACCCAAGAGGGCAGCCGTACGCCCTCGCTTCACTCCCCCCGCCTCCCCAGTGGATACGTTGACGCTTAAATTGCCCCCGTGGCCGCCGTAGCAACCACGAGGTGACATGGGGGGAAAGTGTCTCGACAGAGGTTGGATGCTATTCATCATCAGGAGCTCATGACCCCCTCGATTCATGCAACTGATGAGAGGTTGCTAACCTGTTGTTAAGAGACCACAGTGTCAGTCTCCACCAGGAAACAAAGACTATTCCCAAGGTGGCTTGTGTTGGTCAGGTTGCAGAAAATCAAAAACACAGGAATTTGTTTGCTTTGTTATTTTATGCTATACCTCTTAAATGATTGAAAAAAATTAGATAAACTGTAGGTGCTTTCTTTCTTACACCGCTCGGAAGATGTACCAAAATCTCACTTTTTTCTTCTTATTGTTCTTCTTGGGGAGGGCACTAACTGAATTTGTCACCCCTCTGTTATATAAGGACAGATCAGAATGAAATTGTATAGGTACAGTGGGGCAAATAAGTATTTAGTCAACCACTAATTGTGCAAGTTCTCCCACTTGAAAATATTAGAGAGGCCTGTAATTGTCAACATGGGTAAACCTCAACCATGAGAAACAGAATGTGGGGGAAAAAAATCAGAAAATCACATTGTTAGATTTTTAAAGAATTTATTTGCAAATCATGGTGGAAAATAATTATTTGGTCAATACCAAAAGTTCATCCCAATACTTTGTTATGTACCCTTTGTTGGCAATAACTGAGTCAAAACGTTTTCTTTAACTCTTCACAAGCTTTTCACACACTTGCTGGTATTTTGGCCCATTCCTCCAAGCACATCTCCTCTAGAGCAGTGATATTTTGGGGCTGTCATTGGGCAACACGGACTTTCAACTCCCTCCACAGATTTTCTATGGGGTTGAGATCTGGAGAGTGGCTACACTACTCCAGGACCTTGAAATGCTTCTTACGAAGCCACTCCTCTGTTGCCCTGGCTGTGTGTTCGGGATCATTGTCATGCTGAAAGACCCAGCAACGTCTTATCTTCAATGCCCTTGCTGATGGAAGGAGATTTTCACTCAAAATCTCTCGATAAATAGCCCCATTCATTCTTTCCTTGACACAGATCAGTCGTCCTGGTCCCTTTGCAGAAAAACAGCCCCAAAGCATGATGTTTCCACCCCCATGCTTCACAGTGGTTATGGTGTTCTTCGGATGCAATTCGGTATTCTTTCTCCTCCAAACACGAGAACCTGTGTTTCTACCAAAAAGTTTGGTTTCATCTGATCATAACACATTCTCCCAGTCCTCTTCTGGATCATCCAAATGCTCTCTAGCGAACCGCAGACGGGCCTGGACGTGTACTGGCTTCAGGAGGGGGACACGTCTGGCAGTGCAGGATTTGAGTCCCTGGCGGCGCATTGTGTTACTGATAGTATCCTTTGTCACTTTGGTCCCAGCTCTCTGTAGGTCATTCACTAGGTCCCCCCGTGTAGTTCTGGGATTTTTGCTCACCGTTCTTATCATTTTGACGCCACGGGTTGAGATCTTGCGTGGAGCCCCAGATCGAGGGAGATTATCAGTGGTCTTGTATGTCTTCCATCTACGGTACTAATAATAGCTCCCACAGTTGATTTCTTTACACCAAGTGTTTTACCTTTTGCATATTCAGTCTTCCCAGCCTGGTGCAGGTCTACAATTTTGTCTCTGGTGTCTTTCGACAGCTCTTTGGTCTTGGCCATAGTGGAGTTTGGAGTGTGACAGACTGAGGTTGTGAACAGGTGACTTTTATCCCGATAATGAGTTAAAGCAGGTGCCATTGATACAGATAACGAGTGGAGCCTCGTTAGACCTCGTTCGAAGAAGTTAGACCTCTTTGACAGCCAGAAATCTTGCTTGTTTGTAGGTGACCAAATACTTATTTTCCACTCTAATTTGGAAATAGATTCTTTAAAAATCAAACAATGTGAATTTCACCCCCCCCCCGAACTCTGTCTCTCATGGTTGAAGTTTACCCATGTTGACAATTACAGGCCTCTCTTAATTTTTACAAGTAGGAGAACTTGCACAATTGGTGGTTGACTAAATACTTATTTGCCCCACTGTATATTCTAGAGATGTATACGCATCGACCCTCGGAGGCAGATTTGTTTTGTTCTTGTCTCTGGGCAGTGTAATTACATTTATTGCGGAATTAAATTTGCTTCTCCATTATTAGTGGACAGATCACAATAAAATTGTGTAGGTACTGTATATTCTAGGTATGTTTACACACTGTTCCTTTAAGCCCTATTTCTGTTCTTTTATTTGTTTTTGTTTTTTTGGTCTCAGAGCAAATTACAGTGGTACCTCTACATACGATCACTTCGACACACGATCTTTTCGACATCCGACGTAAAATTTGAGCCGCCATTTGTTTCTACATCCGACGAGTTGCTCGAAATACGACGACATGACAGCACTGCAAACGAACGCACGGTGGATTTTCTTGTGTGAGAAATCAACACAGTTTTCAAAAAAAGTTGATACAGTTGGAGAAACAAGGAAAAAAGTGATGCTTACCTTTGAAATGAAGATGCAAGTTATAGAAAAATATGAGCTTGGGGTGCGCGTCCCTGAACTGGCTCAACAATACAGCTCCATGGTCCTCTTCCGACCACCGTTCGCCACTATTTATAAGTTAAGATGACAATTATTATTGTGGTAACATTGCCAAGGAAATCGCCAGCTTCGTCACGTTTTTATCATTTATTTAAGAACTTATTCAACACAAAACGCCCATTGTCTTAAGCAGTTGACTGCTCTCAAGAAAACGAAAGTATTATCTCTACCGCACCGACCTATAGACGTCAGCTTCGCGGTGCGTTCAGGGACAGTAAAAAGTGTCCGCCATATTAGAATCCGATTCGTTACATTATTTACAGGAATAATTATTAATTATTCTTATTATTATTATATTATTCTGAATTATTTATTTATAACTTATTTGTTTTTCTATGTTTAATTGCCATTTGTAACAGTGCCAGCAGTATTTATTAAGAATTTAGAGTATGTTTTTAGGCTTTGGAACGAATTAATGGAATTATAATGTATTCCTATGGGAAAATCCTGCTCGACATACGACCATTTCGACTTACAAACAAGGTCCTGGAACGAATTAAATTCGTATGTAGAGGTACCACTGTAATTGAATTACTTGCGGACTTACTGTTCCCTGTACATTCCAAGTTGACTAGTAGAGTGGGCCAAGCGGTCAAAGTTCATTCTAAACCTGTTTAATCCATGTATCGTTAAGATTTTGCATGATGACAGTAGCCACTCAAAATATAGGGACTCCGGTCCAAAAAATGTACACGTGTGAGTGATTAACTATAAACTTGGTAGTTAAGAGCAAATTTTACCTCAAAGTTTTTGATCCATCTGAAAAAATGACTTGGAGGTTCAGCATTGATTTCAAAATAAAGGCATTCATGCCCCGAAAGGTTATTAGTGAGCCTTCAAAGTGACTGTAAATGTCAGTGCAGGGTCGACCGCGATGTCACATTTCTTGCGACTGGTTTGGCCATTGGCTGGGTGACCACCACAAAGCTTTTTGACATAAATCAGTTGCACCAGCTGTGATAAAAGCGTTTAGATATATGGATGCATAAGCAGGTTTCCAGCTTTCCACAAAATACTGCAAGGATCAAGAATCTGTGTTGTGGATGTTCGCCAGGCCTTATGTACTGCTGGGCCGATTCTGAGTCACTTTGGAAATGGATTTTGTTGACATTATAGACTGAAGTTTAATACGTGAGATTTACAAATGTTCCTTTAAAGTCTCAATGATTCTTGATTTATGGACACCAAGGCGTGCTGCTGAGATGAACAGGATGGTGGTCAGTCACTTTTCTCAAAGACAAACGTGATCAAAGAGCATTTGAAAATGTATAAAGGTTGCTTTCCCCCCTCGTCTTCCAATTTTTTCCCCTCTCTTCTGGAGTTTAAAGAGTGTAGAGCAGTTTCCAGGGGATACTGGTGAAAAGCTGTAGGAATTGTGCTCAGGGATGCAGCTTGAAGGGGTGTCTTCTGGGAGAAATTCTCATAGTAGTTGTGGAGCCATCACTGGGGTACATACAAAGAGGAAGGTGTGCTAATATTCGCTCAGGGTCAGCCATGTCTAATGAGTGCTTGTGAGTCATCAAAAGAATACCTTTAACCAATGACAGTGTTCCATTAAATTTGAATTACTGCCAGTTTTGCACGTTCAAACGTTAAGAATTTTACTCAACCCAATGTACAGTGGTACCTCTACATACGATCACTTCGACACACGATCTTTTCGACATCCGACGTAAAATTTGAGCCGCCATTTGTTTCTACATCCGACGAGTTGCTCGAAATACGACGACATGACAGCACTGCAAACGAACGCACGGTGGATTTTCTTGTGTGAGAAATCAACACAGTTTTCAAAAAAAGTTGATACAGTTGGAGAAACAAGGAAAAAAGTGATGCTTACCTTTGAAATGAAGATGCAAGTTATAGAAAAATATGAGCTTGGGGTGCGTGTCCCTGAACTGGCTCAACAATACAGATCCGTGGTCCTCTTCCGACCACCGTTCGCCACTATTTATAAGTTAAGGTGAAAATTATCATTGTGGTAACATTGCCAAGGAAATCGCCAGCTTCGTCACGTTTTTATCATTTATTTAAGAACTTATCCAACACAAAACGCCCATTAAGCAGTTGACTGCTCTCAAGAAAACGAAAGTATTATCTCTACCGCACCGACCTATCTCACTTTGCGGTGCGTTCAGGGACAGTAAAAAGCCTGAACTGGCTCAACAATACAGCTCCGTGGTCCTCTTCCGACCACCGTTCGCCACTATTTATAAGTTAAGGTGAAAATTATCATTGTGGTAACATTGCCAAGGAAATCGCCAGCTTCGTCACGTTTTTATCATTAATTTAAGAACTTATCCAACACAAAACGCCCATTGTCTTAAGCAGTTGACTGCTCTCAAGAAAACGAAAGTATTATCTCTACCGCACCGACCTATCTCACTTCGCGGTGCGTTCAGGGACAGTAAAAAGTGTCCGCCATATTAGAATCCGATTCGTTACATTATTTACAGGAATAATTATTAATTCTTCTTCTTATTATTATATTATTCTGAATTATTTATTTATAACTTATTTGTTTTTCTATGTTTAATTGCCATTTGTAACAGTGCCAGCAGTATTTATTAAGAATTTAGTATATGTTTTTAGGCTTTGGAACGAATTAATGGAATTATAATGTATTCCTATGGGAAAATCCTGCTCGACATACGACCATTTCGACTTACAAACAAGGTCCTGGAACGAATTAAATTCGTATGTAGAGGTACCACTGTATTAGTTTCTGATGTTAGCATGTCTTCCTGTATTGTTAATTAGCTTCCATTGACTACAGTAGACAGCCAATCCATTTGAATTGGGAGGGCTAACAGCAAAAAAATATTCATTGCCAATCCTTACCAGAAAGACTGGACATCTACTAGTGACAAAATAAATTAAAATTCACAAGAGAAGCATGAAAAGAGCCAAATAATTATACAGTGGAGCCTCGACACACGATCTTTTCGACATCTGATGTAAAATTTAACTCGCCGTTTGTTTCTACATCCGACGACATGCTCGAAATTCGACGATTTATGACAGCGCCGCAGTTCCTTTGTTTTCCTTTTGTTTTATTGTGAGAGAAATGAACTTGGTTTCCAAGAAAGTTAGTGCAGGTGGTGAAAAAAGGAAAAAGGTGATGCTTACCATTGAAATGATGATGGAAATGTTGAAAAAAATATATATGACTGTGGCGTGTTCGTAGGTGAACTGGCTCGACAATACGGCTGTAGAATGTCTACAATCCCGACGGTCCTCCGTTCGCCAGTCATTATAAGTTAAGGTGATGAGTATTTTTGTTGTAACATCGGCAAGGAAATCGCCAGCTTCGTCATGTTTTTAATCATTTTTATTTCAGACACGCCTACTGTCCCCCACAGCAACAGGGCATTAAAAATGTAAGAAAGTCTCTACCAAACGCCCCTATCTCACTCTGACGTCAGCCACGTCAGGTACAGCACGCAAAACACACCTGCCACATTAGAACTCGGTTTGTTACATTACAGAAATTATTATCACCGTATTGGCCCGAATATAAGACGGCCCTGATTATAAGACAACCCCCCTTTTTCAAGACTCAAGTTTCAAAAAAGACTTTTTGAACACCAAATTAATTTTTATACAGAAAATAACTACAGTACATCCGAAACAAATGATTATAACAATATATTTGAGGGGAAGAGCATGGTATTTTGCCTTATTCAAATCTTAATATCTGAACATTTAAATATGGAAACTAAAGTGCAATCCCGTTCGAAAAGGAATGGCTTCTGGTTTTTGAAATGTAAATAAACCCACCTAAATCTATTGCGATAAAACAACAAAATTGCAATAACTGCATTAACCAACAAAGTGAAGTCTAGGTGTAACTGTAGTCTTGAAACATCTGAATAAGGAAAATCATTGCAACAAAATAATGCAAACTGGTTAAACTTGAGCGTAGCTGAGATCTGTCATGACAGAACATCGCTTCAATGATATCTGGCGCCATCTAGCGGCGTGAATGGGTATAATGTCTAGACCGCGAATATAAGACGACCCCCTCATTTTCAGTGTTATTTCAATGCAAAAAAACACCGTCTTATATTCGGGCCAATACGGTATTATTTTTTTTCCAGTTTTTATTCGTAATTTGTTTTTCAATGTGTAATAGCCATTTGTAATGTTACCAGCAGTATTTATTAGGGATTTAGTGTTGATTTTCTGGCTGTGAAACAAACTAATGGAATTATAATGTATTCTTATGGGAAAATCCTGCTCGACATACGACATACATATTTCGACTTACAAACAAGGTCCTGGAACAAATTAACTTCGTATGAAGAGGTACCACTGTACGTCTCTTTTCATCAATGGCACAAAAGAGTAAAGATTATCAGTTCTAATATGTCTTTTAGGCACTATCATATTAATAAAGCACTTCAGTCTTAATTTACATCAGCGGCTTCATAGGTTAGTCTGAAGGCTCTTTCCTACATGCATCCCTCTTGACCCTTCTCCCCTGAGGGTTAACATGAGTGAGATGCTTCTGATGGACACACGCCGTACATGTTCTGCCCATTCTTAGGTTAGGAAACTGAAAGAATTCTAATAAGGATTTACAATGCATTTAAAGCTTTTGCCCCTAGATTAGACATGATGCTGCATTTTTGAAATATTTTTGGCATATGAATAAAAATACTGTACATGAGTACAGAACCTTTTATATATTTTTAAGCACCTTACACACCTTCAAAATTTCATCTAACAATCAAGCCTTTGCTGACTTGGATTTGGAAATGGATGAAACTGCTCAAATTCATCCATATCGCTATGCCACTCGTCGCATTGTTAACCTCCCCAGAAGACCATCTTGTATGCAGATCTAAAGCAAGATAGATACGGTCAGCGTGTGATGCTCTCATTATTGCTCTGTTCCTCCCAGACTGGCCTCATTAGGTCTGACAAGTCACGCAGTGATTAGAAATTGGAATGCTGCAGCAACAGTGCAAGCATTAGGATCAGTGACTGCCTTAACCGCCAGTGACAAGGAAAGGCTGGCCGACGACTCCTCTCCAGTCAGTGGGAAGCCTTCAGCCTGACTGCTTTTCGTCTATTCAAAGCGACGGCGAAGGGCTCCTGTGGGCGGTCTTTGGCTTTTTACGCCTCTCACCACTGTTAGAAAGCTAACGCAGCAAGCTGACACACAAACAGCCATATGACTGTCTGCGCCATATGCTGTTGTTGTTGTTTTTCTTTGCGCTCCCCCCATTTTCCATATCACTTATTCTCGTTAGGGTCACAGGTGAATTGGTACATCCTGGACCGATTGCCAACCAATCACAGGGCACATAATTTAGAGTTTTCCATGGCTCTCTTGTAAACGAGCCAGAGGGATGGCGACTTCTCCACTCACAGGAAGCAAGTGGCTGAAGAACAACATGTGCTAGCCCAACATTGGCCGGTCACCAGACCCTGTCATCACCTCCTTCTGCCGGGAACACAAGGCGCTCCACATTCCCTTCCAGAACATGGCAAAATTGTTTTCTTTTTCAAAGAAAGTTGTCAAATTCGAAGCCCGCGGATCAGTGGTACATTCGCTTAATTTTTCTGCCTCAAATTATTTTCTTAATTTCGCTTAAAAAACGAGCTATCATTAAAATAATCTTAATTTACCGCAGGGGTAATCATGTAATATGATTACAGTGGTACCTCGACATACGATCGCTTCAACACACGATCTTTTCGACATCCGACGTAAAATTTGACTCGCCGTTTGTTTGTAAATACGACGACATGACAGCAGCGCAAACGAATGCAAGGCAGATTTTCTTGTGTAAGAAATCAACACAGGTTTCAAAAAAGTTGGTACAGTTGGTGAAACAAGAAGAAAAAATTTATGCTTAACTTTGAAATGAAGATACAAATTATAGAAAAATATGAGCGTTGGGTGCGCATCCGTGAACTGCCTCAACAATACAGCTCCACGGTCCTCTTCCGACCACCGTTCGCCAGTCTTTATAAGTTAAGGTGACAATTATTATTGTGGTAATATCGCCAAGGAAATCACCAGCTTCGTCACGTTTTTTGCATTTATTTAAGAACTTACAGTGGGGCAAATAAGTATTTAGTCAACCACCAATTGTGAAAGTTCTCCTACTTGAAAAGATTAGAGACATGGGTAAACCTCAATCATGAGTGACAGAATGTGGGAAAAAAAAAACGGAAAATCACATCGTTTGATTTTTAAATAATTTATTTCCAAATTACAGTGGAAAATAAATATTTGGTCACCGACAAACAAGCAAGATTTCTGGCTGTCAAAGAGGTCTAACTTCGTCTGACGAGGCTTCACTCATTACCTGTATTAATGGCACCTGTTTTAACTCCTTATCGGCATAAAAGACACCTGTCCACAACTTCAGTCAGTCACACTCCAAACTCCACTATGGCCAAGACCAAAGAGCTGTCGAAGGACACCAGAGACAAAATTGTAGACCTGCACCAGGCTGGGAAGACTGAATCTGTAATGGGTAGAATGCTTGGTGTAAAGAAATAAACTGTGGGAGCAATTATTAGAAAATGGAAGACATACAAGACCACTGATAATCTCCCTCGATCTGGGGCTCCATGCAAAATCTCACCCTGTGGCGTCAAAATGATAACAACAACGGTGAGCAAAAATCCTAGAACCACACGGGGGGACCTAGTGAATGACCTACAGAGAGCTGGGACCACAGTAACAAAGGCTACTATCAGTAACACAATGCGCCCCCAGGGACTCAAATCCTGCACGGCCAGACGTGTCCCCCTGCTGGAGAAAGTACACATCCAGGCCCGATGATCTAGAAGAGGACTGGAAGAATGTGTTATGGTCAGATGACACCAAAATAGACCTTTTTGGTAGAAACACAGGTTCTCGTGTTTGGAAGAGAAAGAAAACTGAATTGCATCCGAAGAACACCATACCCACTGTGAAGCATGGGGTTGGAAACATCATGCTTTGGAGCTGCTTTTCTGCAAAGGGACTAGGACGACTGATCTGTGTAAAGGAAAGAATGAATGGGGCCATGCATTGAAAGATTTTGAGTGAAAATCTCCTTCCATCAGCAAGGGCATTGAAGATGAGACGTGGCTGGGTCTTTCAGCATGACAATGATCCCAAACACACAACCAGGGCAACAAAGGAGTGGCTTCGTAAGAAGCATTTCAAGGTCCTGGAATGGCCTAGCCAGTGTCCACATCTCAATCCCATAGAAAATCTGTGGAGGGAGTTCAAAGTCCGTGTTGCCCAACGACAGCCCCAAAACATCACTGCTCTAGAGGAGATCTGCATGGAGGAATGGGCCAAAATACCAGCAACAGTGTATAAAAGCTTGTGAAGAGTTACAGAAAACGTGTGCCTCCGTTATTGCCAACAAAGGGTACATAACAAAGTACTGAGATGAACTTTTGGTATTAACCAAATACTTCTTTTCCACCATGATTTGCAAATAAATTCTTTAAAAATCAAACAATGTGATTTTCTGGGTTGTTTTTCCACATTGTCTCTCATTGTTGAGGTTTACCAATGTTGACAATTGCAGGCTTCTCTAATATTTCCAAGTGGGAGAACTTGCACAATTAGTGGTTGACTAAATACTTATTTGCCCCACTGTATTCAACACAGAACGCCCATTGTCCTCCGCAGTTGACTGTGCTCTCAAGAAAACGAAAGTATCATCTCTACTGCACCGACCTATCTCTCTGTGACATCATCCCCGTGGTGCGTTTAGGTACAGCAAAATTGTCCGCCACATTAGAATCCGATTCATTACATTATTTACAGGAATCATTATTAATAATAATAATGATAATAATTATTATATTATTCAGATTTATATTCATAACTTATTTGTTTTGCTATGTTTAATTGCCATTTGTAATAGTACCAGCAGTAATTATTAAGGATTTAGTGTAAGTTTTTTGGGCTGTGGAACAAATTAATGGAATTATAATGTATTTCTATGGGAAAATCCTGCTCGACATACGACCATTTCGACTTACAAACAAGGTTCTGGAACGAATTAACTTCATATGTAGCGGTACCACAGTAATTTGATGTGTAAAAGAAATATGAAATGGTGCTGTTATTCAAACTGTTACTGGTTCACTTGTCTCTTATCTTCTATTCCCTAAAATAAGAACGACTGATGATGCACTTTTGAAAAAAAAAAAAAGAAGTAACTTATCATCGTCATCAATTCTGTCCCATGTATTGAATTTATTTCCCCGTTGTACCAAATGTGAATACAACTATATCCTTAAATCCAAAGTACATACCCAGCTATGATTGTTTTTGGCGCACCATCTCACCCCTTGCGATTATACATTGACTGTATGTGGTTTTTCCATGGCAACGGTCCCTCTGAGGACAACCATTAGTACAATGTGGCCTGTGATATATAACGCTAAAACAAACCCCCACTTTTTTCTCGAATGCCTCGAATGAATTTAAGTGAACTAAAGTTGTTGACTATGGCTTTAATAGTACTGTAATAGAGTTCTGGCTTTCATAATTGCGTTTCTGCTTCATCATTTTAGGAAATGTAGTAATTTAAGTTTTGCGAGTCATCAAATGGTTAATGATTTGTCTTCATGGTCATGTCAACATTGTGGGGGAAAAAAATAATGTCGCGACTTATGGCACCAAGAGGCTCGACCCTGCGGCCCTCCTATGACCTCAATTCCATAAGGCACATTCTACTTACTTTCTCCACGGCAACAGCATTTACTTGTAATCAGACGGCGAGACAAATAAAGGAGCGGGTATTTCTTCAGGAATAACGCCACGGACTACACAAAACTGAGAGTTACTGCATTCCGGTCTCTCTCCTCCCCACACCCTCACCCCGCTACATCAAAGTTGCATGGGGCTGATGGCTGCTGGTGCGCCCCCCTGTGTGTGCGCGCTACCAGCCACCCCACCCACCTATAGTTGCTAGTCTGATGGATTCTGTGGTCATGTTATGTTCTGTTGCTGTATACTGAGGTGTTTTCCCAATATGTGCCTTCTTGCTTTTCCTTTTCCACCTAAAGAATCGTGATGCCGTATATTGGAATACGAGAGCAGGCCCCTCAAGCATTTCCCTCTGTATGAGTCACTGTTGAAACTAAAAAGTAATTCTCCCCATTTAGGATTTAAAAAAAAAAAAAGTCCATACTACCAGTGGTGGATGAAGTACTCACTTTAAAAAAAAAAGATTTTTTTTTTTTTTTTTTTTACTTTAGTAAAAGTACAGATACAGGTACAAAACATCACTCAAGTAAAAGTACAAAAGTACTTGCTTTAAAATTTACAAGTTAAAAGTAAAAGTATTTTCTCCCGATGTGAAAAATTTAATATATGTACCGCAATTTTTGGACTATAAGCCGCTAATTTTTTCCCTCATTTTGAATCCTGCGGTTTATAGTCCAGTGCGGCTTATTTGTTGATTTATTTAGGTTAATAGGTAACTTTTTATTTGACAGCTGCGTCATAAAACTGCCATAAGACCGTCATTATTATGACATGATATTATGACGGGCATTAATGAACGCTTATGACAGATGTCATTAAGTTTAATCTGGCAAATTATGTCACTAAATCAATTTATGTCCATCTGTTCTTTTACATCTGTTCAAAAAGAAGATAATTTGCTGGATGACATAAAATGACATCTGTCAAAAGCATTCATTAATGCTCCTGGCAGTGTCATGTCATAATTATGATGGTCTTATAACAGTCTTATGGCGCCACTGTCAAATCAAGTGTTAACAAATTCCATAACTAGCAATGAATGAAACAACTAGAATGGCAACTAAAGAAATAATTAGCACAGAACATGAATTATGATTTATTTACATATGTAACGCTGCAATACATGCTAGGAGGCATTTTGGACGACAACATTGTTGACAGCAAGTGGCAGCAGAGGTTGACAGTCTCCCCCATGAGAAAATTGATGGCCAAATTGAAGCTTCCTGAAGCAATGGTGGTTCATTTGGTCTTATGACAGTCTTATGATACCGCTGTCAAATAAAGTGTTACCGGGTAATATCTTTCAGTGTAAATATCTCATAATACAGTGAGGACGGCTTCGGCTTATAGTCCAGTGTGGCTCACCTATGAACAAATGCCGTTTTCGTGTCAAATTCGGTGGGTGGCGGCTTATAGTCAGTTGCGCTTTATAGTGCGAAAATTATGGTATATATTATATGTATTATGTACATACAGAGATCTGAGTTAATATTCAAAGAAAGAACCAGAAAATTAATTGACTGCTCAGTTTTATTTAAAACTGCAGAATGGAAAACACAAGCAAAAAAAAAAAAAAAAAAAGACCGGACTCTAAACAGAAGCTTAACAAGCTTAAAAACTCCAAAACTTGGCTCAATGGCAGATTTCAAGCAACTGTCTGATGCATAATGCCACCTACTGTACACAAAATCTGGCTCACCTGCCTAATCTTTCTTGTACTTGTCTTGCTGCCTCCAGTGCTGAGTTACGGTATAGTTGTACGGGGCTTATCGATTGCACCGGAGGCATGGAAAGGGAACTATCAGTTTACAATGAGGAAAAAAAGAAAACAGAAGTAACGTGTAATGCAGGTGACAATTTGAAAAGTAGTGTAGTAAAAAGTACAGATACCTCCTGTAAAATGTAGTGATGTAAAAAGTACCATTTCATATTTACACTCAATTAAAGTACAGAAACACAAAAATGAACTTAAGTGTAGTAACAAAGTAGTTTTACTTCGTTACATTCCACAACAGTATACCACACCAAATTCAAATTTGGATCATGTGTGAAAGTGTTAAAAGCACTTTTACTCCCCCCTAAAGCCATTGTAACTAAAGGGTCCGATCACGTCATTTTCAAAGTATCGGAATCGGCAAAAAAATATCGGACATGCCTTTTTAAAAAATATATATATATTTTTTAATGAAATCGTTTTCTAATTGTATTTAACGTTACAGACAAAATGTCCTACACTCATCCAGAGTCTTTAGTTTTGGCTTAAAGAAGGGTTTTCAAATTTATTGCGTTAATGGCAGTAATTCATTTTTTTTTTTTATTAATCACGTTAACGCAATTAACGCATGCGCTGCACGACCCACTCACGCATTGTTGCGTTCAATCTATAATGGCGCCGTTTTACCTATATTTAGAGCTAAAAGGCAGCGTAAAAAGAGTAGAGTGAATTTTGGCAGTCTTTGGCGCTTTTTATTAGTTGGCTAAAGCCTTAAAATCCCTCTCTCAACAATTAGAAAATATCGTGGGAAGCAATGTGGGGAAGCAAGATAGTAGTTGATCTTTTTCTTAACACCCTATGTTATTTCCCAACACAGAGAAGATATATCAATTGGTGCCACTACGCACAGTCATGGTTGCAATTCCCATCATGCATTTGGGCAGAACAGTTAAATGGCTACAGTATCATTTACTGAAAGCTCAACAAATACACTAGATGGCAATATTTAGTCACAATATACAAAGTCACATTTATCCTTTAAGAATTACAAGTCTTTCTATCTGTGGATCCCTCTCACTGAAAGAATGTTAATAATGTAAATGCCGACTTGAGTATTTATTGTCATAATAAACAAATACAGTACTTATGAACTGTATGTTGAATGTATATATTTGTCCGAGTTTTATTCAATTTTTTCTTAATGCATTGCCAAAATGTATATGATCGGGAAAAATTATCGGGAATGATTGGAATTGAATCGGGAGCAAAAAAAAAAAGCAATCGGATCGGGAAATATCGGGATCGGCAGATACTCAAACTAAAACGATCGGGATCGGATCGGGAGCAAAAAAAACGTGATCGGAACAACCCTAATTGTAACCAAGTATTGCAATTGTATTTACTGCATATTGCAAGCTAACAAAATATAGAAAGATTCAAAGTGTACAAAGCATTATGCATCCCTCTGTATTGGAAAGAACATTTTATTTATACATTTCAACATATTGCTATTTGTTTCCCAACAAACACTGCATTTGTAATTTCACAATTTACCACGGTCACTATCCATTAAGGGTTTTTGCAACATTTATTAGAGATTAAAATATTCATAAAACTGATGAACACAATCAAAATAAGTCTGCACTATAATGCACTAGGCACAATTATCATTAAAAAAATGTCCTTAAATTGACAGGTTGTTAATGATAATCTCCTCATATAAAATCCATCCAAACACAGTAGCAGTGAATAGTTGGCCATCCTACTTGAACCGTTTCTGCGTATTATGGCTGTTGGCAAAGTTCACTGTAGAGTCTTGGGAGACATTTTTCTGCTGTCTTATTTCTCTGTCACCCTTTTTTTAATTATATGTTGGCAGGGCTTAAGATCTCATTAAATTTGAGAGTATCATTTGAACGCTTGAGAGACAGCTTAGTGTCACTCGGCGCTACGTTGATGGATACAATAAATCCCGCGCCTTCTAATCCCATGATGTTAAATTCATTTTCCCAAACCTTGCAAATAAATCGCCAAAGACAACCCCTCCAAAATGCCTTAATAGTGCGTGTCAGCGCTCTCGCAGACAAGTTGGGAATATTCTCATTTCACGAGTGTCTGATAAAGACTGAGAGGAGTCAGAGAAGGAAGTCTCTTGGCTCATGCATGCCAAAGTTTAATACCAAACAATTCAGCAACACGCATTTGACTTTCGACTTGCATACTGTATGCCTTTGCCATACAATATTAAAAGCATTGTGATTGTCATGTCAGCCAAATTCCTACTGTCGTCAAGCAAATTTGATTACGGCTGTTTTGAAGGGTATCGTAAAGAGTACCGTAATTTCCCGAATATAAGGCGAACCCGTGTGTAACGCGCACCCCAAATTTACTTGTAAAATCTAGGGAAAATTATTGTACCCGTGTATAACGCGCACCCTAATTTTAGCACCAATAAATAGAAGAATACAAGAAAACAGAGCTCGTGTACAGATACAGAAATGTCATTTTACTGACTGGTGAAACACAGCACAAGCATAGTACAATGGTAGTTCAAAATATTAGCGTAAACTGACAATATGTACGGTAATAATATGATCTGATAACTTCTTGAACTTACCAGAATCCAAGAGAAAACAAAACAGATGTGACTTTTCTTGTAAAGGCTGCTGTATAACCTGCTCGTTTCATCATGATGAATAAATGTTTCCTCCATGGATTGATACGGTAAAATGAAAGTGAGAACGTAAGTCGTAAGTCCGAGAGAGCTCATCACTGTCGACACGACAGTAACAATAGGAACTATTGTTATTTGGGTTTGAGTTTCCCGAGGCACAGATATAGTTGACGGACAGAGGAAGTCTGTGTTGTGTTACGTTTGTTATGGTCAGAGTTGCGGAGCTGCAATAAACGTTCACTCAAATGAGTTCAAGAAACTAAATTCTGTGCTTTATGAAGAGTGGAAAAAAGCAGAATTGAACACAGACGAAATCATTCGGCCGATCAGAGTGAAGTATTACCGAAACAAAATGGTGACGTCATGTACCGTAATGGTCGGCAACGGATCGCCGCATACCTTTCTTCAACACAACGTGGCCGTGTCATTAAAAAAAAAAGTTTTTTATATATATATAATATATATTTATTTCTGTCTCCATCCACGTACCCGTGTACAATGCGCACCATGATTTTACAAGTTGATTTTGGGTGAAAAAAAGTGTGCGTTATATTTGGGAAATTACGGTAATATCAAAATTTGGGTCTTGTAATAAACTACCATATCATCAAAAATAATGCGTTTTTTTTTTTTTTTTTTAACATTCAAGCCAGAGCACCAAAGTGTTGTCCAAAATTTTGCTTGCGACGTTCCTGTTTACATTTTATAGTGAATAGCTTTGCTGATTTATGACAAATTCATCGCTAACAATACGCCATGTGAGAAAAATTTGCATTCACATCTATCATAAATCAGTAGGCACACAATTTGAATACTTTTGAATAAGTTGAGAAAATGTATTTATAGTACGATAATAGTACTCCATTTACATAAATCTTGTTAACCGTAAGGCTAATGATCTGCTACTACTTTGCTATCTAAAACCAGAGGTAGGTAGTAATGCGTTACATGTACTCGGTTACATTTACTTGAGTAACTTTTTGAGAAAAATGTACTTCTAAGAGTGATTTTACTAAGCTATGCTTTTTACTTGAGTAGATTTGTGAAGGAAAAAACGCGACTCTTACTCCGCTACTTTAGCTACACAAGAGTCGTTACGTTTTTACTCCTTATTCTACGTATTATATATATATATATTTTTTTTTTAGCCAGCGATGCTAAGACCAGCTCTACCGATTTCACCAATGAGACGTTGCAACATAATCACAGGACTCCATTATACTGATCAGACGCAAGCTTGCCATTCTATCATCACGCCAGCCTGTTCAATCATGTGGTGTCTTTAAAGCACTGTAAAAAATGAAGTATTTGATATAGAGCGCTGCCCTCAACATGACTTGAAAGCACAGATTTTAACCTCTCTCCCAGTTTTTATTTGGCACCGATTGACCACGGAAAACCGGAGATATGATCCTTTTAATTTCAAAATAGTAATTATGAAAGAACTCTTCACTATTCAAACTAGTAACTTTTTTCTCCACCAGAGGGCATTCGTGCTCTTTGGACGAATAATAGTTCATTCATGTAATTTTTTTTTCTCTGTCGGAATTAAATGATTAAAAAAAAAAAAATCTTCCTTTGGCCTAATGTGGTTACGTAATGGGTTATTGTACAGTATTATTATAACAACAGTTCGTATAGACAGCTTTGATATTTTTTTTCCTGAGCACATAGTTTAAAAATAAAATCAAAACAAAAATATAAGCAGTTAATATAAGCAGTTAATAACAATGTTACACATTACTTGAGTATTCTTTTCAACAAATACTTTTATACTTGTTCTTGAGTACATTTTTTGGACGACTACTTTTATTTGAGTAATAATATTTTGAAGTAACGCTACTCTTACTTGAGTAAGATTTTCGGCTACTCTACCCACTTCTGTGTAAACCTTTTTTTTTTTCCTGGTGATGGCAAAGCTAGATCAATCGAAAGAGATTAATTAATTAAAAATATCAAGTTTTAAATATCAACTACTACTAGACCAATATTGCTTGTTGTATTGGTGAAAAATTATGTATATGGTGGAAAACACTCAGGTGACTTGAAGTTCCGCTCTGAGACCCCCAATTTGGCCAACTTTCAAAATTGTCTGATATGCATGTGTGCTACATCATTGGAAAGCTTAAAATCTCAATTTTCTGGGGGAAGAAAAATTTTGAACAGGAAGGCATTTTTAAAAAAAAAAAAAAAAGTTTTTTTAAACAGCAAAACCCTATCTGGGTGTGAGAGCACGCGAGAGCAGAATTACAGACGCCACGATTTCAACCGTGTTATTATCGCGTACTTACCTTGTTTCGATCCAAAAACTCCATGTCGCCTGTATCACTGAGTGTCAAGACACAGCTGAGAATGGCCACAACTGGATTTTTGGGGTATTTTATGGGTCAAACATGGTAATATAACAAGGGTCGTGATGCAAAAATCACAGACATCAATGAGTGGTCAAGATTTTCTTTTTCATATATTTACCATTTTAAAAGTTTTTTTTTTTTCAATTTTTCTTTGTTTGGATCAATTATTTATCATCTAACATCGGGAAAATATGACAGTAACAAAAAAATACAATTTAGCGATAGTTATGAGGTAGATATCCGTGACTTTTTTACAGACGCCATTTTTTTCATTGTGACGTAATTTGTTTAAAAGTTTAAAAGATGCGAGTGAATAATTTTTTAAAGTCCTTTTTTTTCTTAAACAAAATATTAGACATCAATTAATGATTCTAAGCTAAAAATAACAGACATTTTGAATAATAAATATAATTACTTGTTTTCATGGCTAGGTTGAAACAAAAACGGTTGCACGATGTCTGTAAATGGGGGTTTCCGGGGTAAAACAGGCAAATTAAAAATAGTTCAGTGGCTTAATGCACCATAAATCTGCTATGCCAGCATATTGTTTTATCAAACACAACAGTTGTTTTTGGCTTAAAATACAGCAGTTTCTTTTAAAGAGGAGTGCAAGAGCAGAAAGTGCTTTTTCAGTCTTGTCTGTGTCTTCCGCCATATACGTATATTTGTAAAGACAGTTGTGCATCAACTAGTGATCAAATGAAAATATGCCTGAAGAGCACACTGCAATTAAAAGAATCAAGGCTGAATCCCAACGTCTGTCCAGACACATTAAGATGTTTTTCCGGCTTCCTCAATCAGTGAACAGAATCACATTAAGGGATTAAAGTCATTGAGCCAAGTTTGTTCGGTGTTCGCTTTGAAAACTAGTGAAGAGCCAACAAGTAATTACTTCCGCAGATATCGACGGAGGCCATTGACTTGTCCGTTCTAGCTGGATTTGATAGGTTCACTAACCAATGCTAACGTGTATGTTTCTACACCCAAAATATGTAACAATCCCCTGGAAAAAAAACGCTCATATGAGTGCGTCTTCTTGTGATGTACAATATGACAACATGTGGACTAAACGTGTTTTCCATACAAATATTTGACTTTGTACATTCCGACTTGTGTACACATATTCAATTTAGCTTGATAGGTAAATCAGTGACTCCAAAGAAATATTTTACATTTGACGCATGAAGGTGTCATCTTGTTATACCCAATTGATGCCCACGTGACACTAAACCCACTCGAGCCGGAATAGATGTGATGTTTATTCAGTTAACTCGTAAACGGAACAATCTCTCTCCTCAATGAGATTTTTTCGTCGGCACTCGATAAGCATCCCCCGCTGTTTGTTTGTATTTTGGCGCTGTCCTCTTATACCTCTGAGAGCGCTTCCCTCTGCATCTTCCAAAATTAGATCAAAACAATATAAAACACGCCAAGCCACAACCACTGGTCCGGAAATGCAATAACACGCGTTTTCTCATTTGCAGCATTAATGAAGTTCATGCATTACAGTTTAGTGTAATTCGTACAAATTGAACGATGAGCTCTCGGCATTAGCGGCAGTGAACAAGCGCCGCGACAACTTCATTAGCATAAGTAGAAGTGTGTGTCATAAAAATCATATTGAAAATTGTTCCCCAAATTACTATCTGGCTTTCTTTATGGGGTTATTTCTACACGACGTACGGTAATAGAATGTTCTTTACCCTCCGGTGCATATTAAACTCGCTAATCTTCTGCTCTTAGTCCGCTGCTATGAACTTAAAACATCAAGTTAACTCTCATTTTGTGCTAGATTTATTCACAATATAAAATCCTCACTTTCCTTAGAGGTATATAAATGGTCATTTAGCGTAGTCGCGAAAGAGTGTTGACTCTTAAATCAGGTTTCCGTGAGTGATAAACTGATTTGCTGTCTGTAGAATAGAAGCATCAGCACAATGGAAAACCTGCTGCCTTTTTCACAACTGAGACAAGGCCTGCTAGCATTGCCCCACAGCTTATCATTCATCAAGCGTGAAGGAAGCCCTTTACTTTGAAAACTGCTTACATGATGGAAAATACATCCTCGGGTTCAAGTGACAAAATTCAAGTGCCGTGCCATCTCTTTTAGTATTTCACACATATATTTACGATTGACAAAAAATGAAGACAATACCCTTTGGGCAGCTAGTTGTACATTTAACTACTAGCGTGAGAAGCTAACATCAAGGATGTAACATCCTTACATCTAAGGTTGCCAACTCAAAAAAATCATTGGTAGAGCTGTCCGGCACGATAACCGTCACCCTTTAATTATTATTTTTTGTTGTTGTTGTGAAAAGTGATTTTTTTATTAGAATTACAATATTATAAAACGAAATTTGAAATATAAAATGAAGCAAAATTACAAATATGTACAGTACAGTTGCCGAATTCAGAAGGGCTGACATAGTTTGTTGTTCCAAGGAAATACCGTATAGGCCCGAATATAAGACGGTGTTTATTGCATTTAAATAAGACTGAAAAAGCGGGGGTCGTCTTATATTCGCAGTCTAGACATTATACTAATTCACGATGCTAGATGGCACCAGATATCATTGAAGCGATGTTCTGTCATGACAGATCTCAGCTGCTCTCCCCATTCACAACGCTAGATGGCGCCAGATATCATTGAAGCGATGTTCTGTCATGACAGATCTTAGCTACTAGTTTAAGCAGTTTGCATTATTTTATTGCAATGTTTTTCCTTATTCAGATTTTTTCAAGACTACAGTTACAGATAGACTTCACTTTGACGGTTAATGCAGTTATTGCAATTTTGTTGTTTTATCACAATAGATTGGTTTATTTACATTTCAAAAACCAGAAGCCATTCATTTACGAATGTAATTGTTGATTATAATCATTTGTTTCAGATGTACTGTAATTATTTTCTGTATAAAAATTAATTTGGTGTTCAAAAAGTCTTTTTTCAAACTTGAGTCTTGAAAAAGAAGGGGTCGTCTTTTAATCTGGGCCGTCTTATATTCGGGCCAATATGGTATGATAAGGTATTGTTCATCTGGTTAGTTTATAGTTGTGGCATTATGAACTCATCACACATGTACATATAAACATAAATAGCATGTCATACTTTTTATTGCAGATATTGATGGCAATGAAAATTTGGACAGCATGATTACGTTTTTTCTTTAATTTAAAACGATTGGTGCATTTGCAAAACAAGTCAATAAATCACAATTTATAAAATTATTACCGTAATGTTCGGATTATAAGACGCTACTTTTTTCCTTCATTTTGAATCCAGCATCTCATAGTCCAGTGCGGCTTATTTGTTGATTGATTTGGGTTAATAGGCAACACTTTATTTGACAGCGGCGTCATGAAACCATCATAATTGTGACATGACACTAACATGGGCATTCCTGAATGCTTATATCATTAAGTGTCATCCGGTAAATTATGTCACTAACTCCATTTATGTCCAGCTCGGCTCTTTTACATCCATTTAAAAGTAAGATAATTTGCTGGATAACACTAAATGGCATCTGTTATAAGCATATATTGATGCTCATGACAGTGTCATGTCATAATTATGATTGTCTAATGACAGTGGTATGACGCCACTGTCAAATAAAGTGTTACCATATAACATAACTAGCAATTAATGAAACAACTGGAACAGTAACTGAAGAAATAATGAGCACAGAACATGAATTTTGATTGTTATTTACATCTGTAGCGCTGCAATGCATGCTAGGAGGCATGTTGGATAATATCAGTGTTGACAGCAGGTGGCAGCAGAGGTTGACTGTCTCCCCCAAGGGAGCAGTGATTGCCAAATGAAGCTTCTTGAAGCAATGAAGCTTATCAGCCAGTTGCTTCAAAGCTTTATGGTGGTTAATTTGCTCTTATGACAGTCGTATGATGCCGCTATCAAATAAAGTGTAACCGGTTAATATCTTTTGGTGTAAATATCCCATAATACAGCTGTGGCTTATAGTACAGTGCGTTTTATCCATGAACAAATGTTGTTTTGGTGTCAATTTGGTGGGTGGCGGCTTATAATCGGGTGCACTTTTTAGTGTGAAAATTACGGTAGAAAAATATTCACGAAGGTGGAGCATAAGTTGAGCCTTCCATCATCAAAGTAGAATGCACATAGTCTCAATTTATGGCCATCAACGTACAGTATGTGTTGTTGTGAGGCACCCCAAATTGTCTTTCCTTGCCTAACAGCGTTTTCCACTTGTTAATAATCGAACAAAAACTTGTAACACTTATTTATCATTCAGTCATCACTCATATATGCATTTAGGGTAAGAAGCCCATGTATGACTTGTCGGAGATGAGTGTTTGTTTTCCATTTCAATCTCGTTGTATAACTAGATTTAGCAAAGCTAATGATGTCTCAGCTGTGACGCAAAACACAGAATTGTTGTCAAATTGAACATAATTATGCCATCCTACACGTACTGATTAGCAACAGGCTAGCAGCAGATAGCATGTGTTGCAGCCACAGCTTTACTGTAGTTGTAGTAAATAATATTAATCATCATCATAATTATAATCATGATCGTAATAATATCAAAGACAACAAGTCGTTTCAAATTTTAACTTTAGTAATTTTGGAACACTGGACACTTGAAAATGCAGGGATAGGAAGAACATACAGTGGGTCAAAAAAGTATTTAGTCAACCACTAATTGTGCAAGTTCTCCCACTTGAAAATATTAGAGAGGCCTGTAATTGTCTACATGGGTAAACCTCACCCATGAGAGACAGAATGTGGAAAATCCCATTGTTTGATTTTTAAAGAATTTATTTGCAAATCATGGTGGAAAATAAGTATTTGGTCATTACCAAAAGTTCATTTCAATACTTTGTTACGTACCCTTTGTTGGCAATAACGGAGGCCAAACATTTTCTGTAACTCTTCACAAGCTTTTCACACACTGTTGCTGGTATTTTGACCCATTCTTCCATGCAGATCTCCTCTAGAGCAGTGATGTTTTGACGCCACGTGGTGAGATCTTGCATGGAGCCTCAGATCGAAGGAGATTATCAGTGGTCTTGTATGTCTTCCATTTTCTAATAATTATTCCCACAGTTGATTTCTTTACACCAAGCCTTTTACCTATTGCAGATTCAGTCTTTCCGGCCTGGTGCAGGTCTACAATTTTGTCTCTGGTGTCCTTCGACAGCTTTTTGGTCTTAGCCATAGGGGAGTTTGGAGTGTAACTGACTGAGGTTGTGGACAGGTGTCTTTTATACCAATGAGTTAAAACAGATGCCATTAATACAGGTAACGAGTGGAGCCTCGTTAGACCTCGTTAGAAGAAGTTAGACCTCTTTGACAGCCAGAAATCTTGCTTGTTCGTATGTGACCAAATACTTATTTTCCACTCTAATTTGGAAATAAATTCTTCAAAAATCAAACAATGTGATTTTCAGTTTTTTTTCCACATTCTGTCCCCCACGGTTGAGGTTTACCCATGTTGACAATTACAGGCCTCTCTAATCTTTTCAA
Source organism: Corythoichthys intestinalis (assembly GCF_030265065.1). Taxonomy (NCBI): domain Eukaryota; kingdom Metazoa; phylum Chordata; class Actinopteri; order Syngnathiformes; family Syngnathidae; genus Corythoichthys; species Corythoichthys intestinalis. The sequence continues at coordinate 22,745,819 of NC_080414.1, read as the reverse complement.
GTATGAGAACTTGCACCATTGGTAGTTGACTAAATACTTATTTGCCCCACTGTACCTTCCATAACACAGCGGCAACATGGCTACATAAACACCCGGTCTTTGTGGTGTCACGGGCTTGGCTCCACATCTGCCTTCATGAACATTTTGTCCTCCCATGTCGTGATGATGGCAGATGAATGCGGTATTTCCAAATTGTCTTTTTGAGGGATTTTGATGAGTGTTGCCACTCCAGCTCTACTGTTGTTTTGGTTAGAAAAAGTGTAAAATAGAAGTCGCGAGCAGAAATGCGGAAGTACCTCGGAAATGTGTCTAAAGAACACTGGTCATCTTTTCTTTGTTAAAGTCAACCAGGGAATCGACCTTTTTCTGACATTTTATTTAAGGCATAACTGTGTGTGACACCACTAGCTTTGACCATAATGTGAGGTTTAACACCTACTGGTGCACTGGCTGTGTGAACGTGTAATTTGGTGACATCAGTCTGAAAGATATACCCAATTAAATCCTCTCTGTACCGTACAGTAATACCTGAAATGTTAGGAATGTGGTGTGAAAACAGCTCCTGTTGAGGTGATGATACGCTTAAAAAGTTTAGGAAAGGTCTCTTTAAATCTATTGGTTGACAGTGACGGGCTACCCTGGTTTGTCGCCTGACAAATCAATCGGGTGCGGAGTAAAATGGCCCATCATTGTTGAAAGGGATGTTCATTAATTATGTCATTTAATTGCATTGGAGGCAGGTGCTCAATGAACACCTCAACCAGGGCGGTCAATGCTTGCTAAAGGCCTGAGTGCCACTTCCTGGCTTTTTCTATTAGCAGCCAGCATGTCCCCTGTCTACTGGAAGTGCTGTGCTCTTTATTGATTAATGGCCCTAATTCATTACAGAGAGGAAGCCTGTAAGTTGCGTTAAATGCACTATTAATCAACGCTGGCCATCACGTTATGAGGACCTGCATTGGAAATTAGCTGCACAATGGCCGAATCTTTTTTTCTTTCCTGTAGCCGGAAGTCAAGTAGCTGATTTGAGCGGGAATTAAGTGTGATGTCGGCCTCATATGGGCTGTCCTGAATGACAAATGTCTTTGCGAGACTCCGGACGTTTCTCACAATCAAGGGGCCGCTGCGTTCTTGCTACAATTCATTCAAAGCCACCACAAGAATGAAACACCCTTGAAAAGCCGTCTATTAATTTCACAATCGGGGAGGCAAACGCCCGCAGCGCCAAATTTATCACAGATAAATCAACAATATTATATTAAGCTCAAAACAGATGAGGGGTTAAAGGACTGGAGGCAAGCGAGAATGAATTTTGACTCTCATGCGTCTCAACAGGGCTATTATTTCCGACTGCAAGGCGACATTTGACACTTTAAACCCAGCTTTGTAAAAAGCCACAATTGATCATAATTTGTGAATGCAGTCAGTGCTTAATCTGCTCGCATTTGAATCTTTTCCCCACAGCTGTGTTATCATGTATTCAACTTGCTATGAGCAGAATGTTACAATGAACCCCTGAAGTAGACTGAAATTGACAGGAAGTCGCACTAACTGTTCATATTAAACCCAGACATTTTTATTAAAGCAGTGATTTGTTTATCATATTCCTTATATTGGTGTCGCTTTCCTTAAGAATTATTATTGCGCTATTATGGATCACATTATATAAAAGAACAATTTAACATCTAATACACTTTGGATTCAATTTGTTTTTTTGTTGTTTTTTTTTGTCAGTTTGAGTGAGTGCCTCTGCAGTGACTTGCACTCCTTCACTTCATTTGAATTGGGTGATTTGCACTTTTTTTTAATTTATGTTTTTTTTTTTTTTTTTTAAATAAAATGAGGCAATGTACGAGGAAGTGTTGGCAGTTGACTTTCAAAACAGTATTTAGTCCAGCTGAGTAAACCATGTTCATGTGACATGATTATTTACTGGTATTCATTATTATTATTATTATTGTTTAAATATTTCTACATAAAAAACACTCTGAGGATTTCTTTTCTTCAAATTTAATATGTAAATGTAAGTCCCGGAACATGACAAACAGGCATTATTAAAGGTGGACAAATTGTACGATACAGGTCGTCCCTGGGTTACAAACGAGTTCCATTCCTACGCTGGCGATGTAACCCAAATTTCCACGTTCAGTGCTGGCCAAAAGTATTGGCACCCCTGCAATTCTGTCAGATAATGCTCAATTTCTCCCAGAAAATGATTGCAATTACAAATGCTTTGGTTGTAATGTCTTTATTTATTTTGCTTGCAATGAAAAAACACAAAAGAGTGGAGAAAAAAATTAAATAACTATTATTTTACAGAAAACTCCGAAAATGGGCCGGACAAAAGTATTGGCACCCTCAGAAAAATCATGTGGTGCTTCTCTAATTTGTGTAATTAACGGCACCTGTTACTTACCTGTGGTACATAAAAGGTGACGGCAATAACTAAATCACACTTGCAGCCAGTTAAAATGGATCAAAGTTGACTCAACCTCTGTCCTGTGTCCTTGTGTGTACCACATTGAGCATGGAGAAAAGAAAACCAAAGAACTGTCTGAGGACTTGAGAAGCAAAATTGTGAGTAAGCATGGGCAATCTCAAGGCTACAAGTCTATCTCCAAAGACCTGAAAGCTCCTGTGTCTACCGTGCACAGTGTCATCAATAAGTGTAAAGTCTATGGCACTGTGGCTAACCTCCCTAGATGTGGACGGAAAAGAAAAATTGATGATAGATTTCAAAGAAAGATTGTGCGGATGGTGACTAAAGAACCTCGACTAAAATCCAAACAAGTTCAAGCTGACCTGCAGTCCGAGGGTACAACAGTGTCAACCCGTACTATCCGTTGGCGTCTGAATGAAAAGGACTCTATGGTAGGATACCCAGGAAGACGCCACTTCTGACCCGGAGACATAAAAAAGCCTGGCTGGAGTTTGCCTAAATTTACCTGAGAAAGCCAAAAACGTTTTGGATGAATGTTCTCTGGTCAGATGAGACAAAAGTAGAGCTTTTTGGGAAACGGCATCAACATATAGTTTACAGGAGAAAAAAACAAGGCCTTCAAGGAAAAGAACACGGTCCCCACATTCAAACATGGCGGAGGTTCCCAGATGTTTTGGGGTTGCTTTGCTACGTCTGGACTGCTTGACCGTGTGAATGGCATTATGAAGTCTGAAGACTACCAACAAATTTTGCACCATAATGTAGGGCCCAGTGTGAGAAAGAAAGGTCTCTAAGAAACTCAATAATGGATACCGGAAGTGGTTGTTCACATTTATTTTGTCCAAAGTATTACCAAGTATTAGGCTGAGGGTGCCAATACTTTTGTCCGGCCCATTTTTGGAGTTTTATATAAAATAGTAATTTTTTTTTTTTTTCATTTTCTTAATAAATGAAGATATTACTACCAAAGCATTTGTAATTGCAATCATTTTCTGGGAGAAATTGAGCATTATCTGACAGAATTTCAGGGGTGTCAATACTTTTGGCCAGCACTGTAAGTCGGAATTAACCCTTAAAGTACCCCTAAATTACACCCGAAATATCAAAATAACAATTAAAAAAACATTTATTATACATCATATTAATAAAATAAAGTAAAATCTAAGATAGATCGGTAACACTGATTACACCATAGTTCTTCTTACAAATGACATTTATTAATTTGTCACTGTCACCTATGAACACACTATTAAAAAATAAAATACATTAATGACTAAGAGTGTACAATAATGTTGTAAAGTCAATCAATAGAGACATATTAACTTACAAAATCTTCCAAATCTTGGCCAATTCAACAAGAAAAATGGCAGCTATTAGTGACACCGGCCCAGCGGTGAAAATGAACGCTGCTCAATAAGCTAGCGGGCTAATAGTGAGCTAACGGGGGGGTATATCTCTTCCATGTTGACCCGCCTCAACAGGAATTGCTTCAGCTTCTCAGCCAATCAGAACAAGCCAATCAGAGCTGCCTTCCGTGTCCACTGTACGTTAACTCACACATACATATAAACTTTCACTCACACATACATACATTCTCCCCTCACACAGATATATATTCACTCTTATACAGACATATTCTTCACTCATTTACATATATTTTCTTTCGACATACATACACACACACAGTGAAAATGTATGAATGTGAGAGTGAAAATGTATGAATATGAGAGTGAAAATATATGAATATGAGAGTGAAAATGAATGAACGTGAAAGTAAAAATGTATGAATGTGAGAGTGAAAATATGAATGTGAGAGTTAAAACAATGAATAGAAGAGTGAAAATGAATGAATGTTAAAGTAAAAATGTATGAATGTGAGAGTGAAAATGTGTGAATGTGAAAGTAAAAATGTATGAGTGAGAGTGAGAGTGAAAATGTACAGTATGAATGTGAGAGTGAAAATATATAAATGTGAGAGGAGAATATATATGAACGTGAGAGGAGAATATATGTGTGTGAGAGTGAATATACACTCACCGGCCACTTTATTAGGTACACCATGCTAGTAACGGGTTGGACCCCCTTTTGCCTTCAGAACTGCCTCAATTCTTCGTGGCATAGATTCAACAAGGTGCTGGAAGCATTCCTCAGAGACTTTGGTCCATATTGACATGATGGCATCACACAGTTGGTGCAGATTTGTCGGCTGCACATCCATGATGCGAATCTCCGGTTCCACCCCATCCCAAAGATGCTCTATTGGATTGAGATCTGGTGACTGTGGAGGCCATTTGAGTACAGTGAACTCATTGTCATGTTCAAGAAACCAGTTTGAGATGATTCCAGCTTTACGACATGGCACATTATCCTGCTGAAACTTGGCCATCAGAAGTTGGGTACATTGTGGTCATAAAGGGATGGACATGGTCAGCAACAATACTCAGGTAGGCTGTGGCATTCCAACGATGCTCAATTGGTACCAAGGGGCCCAAAGAGTGCCAAGAAAATATTCCCCACACCATTACACCACCACCAGCCCGAGCCGTTCATACAAGGCAGGATGGATCCATGCTTTCATGTTGTTGACGCAAAATTCTGACCCTATCATCCGACTGTCGCAGCAGAAATCGAGACTTATCAGACCAGGCAACATTTTTCCAATCTTCTATTGTCCAATTTCGATGAGCTTGTGCAAATTGTAGCCTCAGTTTCCTGTTCTTAGCTGAAAGGAGTGGCACCTGGCGTGGTCTTCTGCTCCTGTAGCCCATCTGCCTCAAAGTTCGATGTACTGTGCGTTCAGAGATGCTCTTCTGCCTACCATGGTTGTAACGGGTGGTTATTTGAGTCACTGTTGCCTTTCTATCAGCTCGAACCAGTCTTGCCATTCTCCTCTGGCATCAACAAGGCATTTCCGCCCAAAGAACTGCCGCTCACTGGATACTTTTTCTCTTTCAGACCATTCTCTGTAAACCCTAGAGATGGTTGTGCGTGAAAATCCCAGTAGATCAGCAGTTTCTGAAATACTCAGACCAGCCCTTCTGGCACCAACAACCATGCCACGTTCAAAGTCCCTCAAATCACCTTTCTTCCCCATACCGATGCCCGGTTTGAACTGCAGGAGATTATCTTAAACCATGTTTACATGCCTAAATGCACTGAGTTGCCGCAATGTGATTGGCTGATTAGAAATTAAGTGTTAACGAGCAGTTGGACAGGTGTACCTAATAAAGTGGCCGGTGACTGTATATGTATGTGAAAGGAGAATGTATGTGTGTGAGAGGGCCAGAATGAAAACTGTCTGGTACGGCCCCTCATAGAAATGACATAAAATGCACACATTACTTTTATTTTTAGTTTTAAACATATTGGCTCTCACTTAATTACTTTTAAAAATAAGTGGTGTTCATGACTCTCTCAGCCAAAAAGGTTCCTGACCCCTGGTCTACAGGATAAGTTGAAATGTCTATTTGACTAAAAGTCATAATGTCTAGATGGATACAAATGTGTACTAGTCGTGGTCCTCCTGAATGGCCTCCACTGCAATATAACAGCGACAAATAACAATAACAAACTGATCACAAACAAAGCATAATGTGGCTCATTATCAGATGTTTCTTGCAGTACTTCCATTAAGGTTTGCTTCTGAGGAAGGTGCATGCATGGCTGAGCCGATGGCAGAGAGGTAAAAAAAAAAAGCAATATCCCGTGATGATCGGGCATCAATCCACCAGTTTGTCAAAACCAGGCTCGAGCCATAGTACCTTGTTAGATGGAGGCGCTCAATCAGGGGGAGCGCTGAAGTGCCCGGACCAGGTCGGTGAGAGCGGTGATTACCGGGTGGTGGCTGTCCAAAGCCGGCGAAATGCTCCACCTCGCCGCAGGAGGCCCTCTGACATTCAAGCCTGCATTTTCTGAATCAGACTTGAGTGATTAGGGCAGCGCCAGGCAAAAGGACAGATCAAACAATTATTCCTGCTCAACCTTCTTGCCGTCCTTTTGACGTGCGCCGGAGCAGGAAGAGCACCGATCTGTAAATTTCCACCATTTTAATCTATTCTAATGTGAGGAAACTGCAGCGGTCTTGTCGATTCGAGTCGTTGACTAAACGAAATGTCACATTTGTGTCGATAAACTCTGTCTGTTCAGCAAGCCATCCATTTTATCCTAGAAGTATTAGATATGGTTTCCCACATTTATTACGAGACACAAGCAGCACTAATTTGTTGGCGCTGAATTGTGATAAGACGTGGTCTAACTTGGCAAAATAGGTGTCGAGCCAACTTGTTTTATTTAACCCACTATTAAATGTGCATATACAGAGATCCCTCGTCAATTCGCACATTGAAATTTGTGATTTTAGTTATTCACGGATTTTGAGGTGCTGTATAAGGCTCCCTTGACACCTGTGCATTGTGTCATCTTCATCATATTCATTGAAGTGCACAGGTGTTTCTTCATCATAATCAAAACTGTCAGTCAAGCAAGGAGCCGCTGGAGTTTTATGTGTTATTTTATTTAAAAATGTTAAGATACTGTATATAGATGTATATTTGTGCAAATCATTGTTTTCTTATATATACGGTGTAAATGTCAATTATTACTTTTGCAGTGCTTAAAAACATTTATAAAAATATACATACGGCGTATTCGACATACGATTGCTTCGACACACGCTCTTTTCGACATCCGACGTAAAATTTGACTCGCCATTTGTTTCTACATCCTACAACATACTCGAAATATGACGATTTATGACAGCGCCACAGTTTCTTTGTTTTTCCGGAAGACGGAGGTACGGTGGATTTTCTTCTGAGGGAAATCAACACTGGTTCCAAGAAGGTTAGTGCAGGTGGGGAAAAAGGAAAATATGAGCATGGTGTATGCATCTGTGAAATGGTTTGATAATATGGCTGTAGAATGTCAATCTTGACGGTCCTCCCCCAACCTCCGCTCGCCATTTTTTATAAAATAAGTGACAATTCTTATTGTGGTAACATCGCCAAAGAAATCGCCAACTTCTTCATGTTTTAATCATTTATTCCATCAACTTGTGCAACACAACATGCCTAGTGTCCGCTGCAGTTAACGCCCGCGTCAAAACATTAAAAGAGAAAGTAAAATAGAACCACACTCTCTATCTCACCATCACATTAGCCCCACAGTGCGTTCAGGTACAACAAAAAACGTCCTCCACATTAGAACCCCATTAGAATCATTATTACAGGTATTATTATTATTATTACTATTATTATATTATTATTACGATTTTCATTCATAGTTTATTTGTTTTGCGCTTCGTAATTCCTATTTGCAATAATAACAGCAGTATTTATTAAGGATTGAGTGTAGGTTTTTGGGCTGTGGAACGATTAAAAGACCATTTCGACTTATAAACAAGGTCCTGAAACGAATGAACTTCGTATGTAGAGGTACCACTGTACTAGTTGGGGATGTACCGATCCAGGTTTTTGCTCTTCGGATCCGATACCGATATTGTTTTGCATTTACGATACCGATACTGGCTGATACCGATAGCGGCCTATCTGAGCATGTGTTAAAGTTTAAAGTTATTTAGCCTCCTTACTTAGTTGTCAGACTTATGTTGAAAAAGGTTTGAGTACTTTTGATAACAACTAGCCAGCTGAATTAGGTGAATTTGAATAACACACAACGGTTGGTGACAAGAAACTGACCTGTTTATTCAGTGACAAATGCAAAAATTTATAAATAACAAACAGAAATGGCATAGTCAGTCAGTAAAACGTGCAAATAATATTGTAAACTGTCTTAAAAAAGCAAAACACACAAACAACCTCAATGGAAAATCCCACAAACCCCCCCAAGCTATTAGATGCTTTTAATGTTTCGTGCATTAGTTACAAAAATTGTATAAAAAGCCTATCAGGTTTAAATAAACGACTATTTCAGTATCAAGTTAACATTTTAAAACAGTAAATAAAATACTCAAGTCCCCATTCTGTATCAGCAGCTTTAAGCTACATTCAATTCATTTAATTTTGCGAATCAACTGTTAAAGTTGTTAAAATTGCTCCCGTTATTCCATATTTTCCTTCTGTCTACTTTCGACATGTGAAAGTTTTAAAACTGTTTTGAAGATAGATTCAAGTCGTGATTTTGCCGATTTAGGAGTATTTTAGATAAAAAGTTAATTACGTTCTCTTGGAAGGTTCACAACAGCCTACTAGGGAAGTCTTTAAGATGGCGGCTGTGTACTAACGCAACTAGTTTTCAATACTTCAATGTTGCTAACGCCGTCGAGTCTGTCATTTTGCATCTAGTTCTATATACATACATATGATATCTTTTGTCTACAGTAAAACGATGTTGACGTAGTTTGTAGCGGCTGTCAGCAGCAGTCAGGTATTGTGTTTTTTTATCCAGCGGCATGAGTTGAGCTAAAGCCGTGAGTTGAGCATTGGCATTACCCGGGTCTATGACAAGCATTATGTTCAATCATTGCGTCCCGAAGACCGCACTGTGTATTAGTTCCGCTTTACTTGACATATTTCAATAATCGGAATTTGGATGTTTGTGAATCGTTCTCGAATCTTCCACGGCCGAATCGCTCAAGGATGTAATGACGGCTGGGCATGTTGTACCGTGGTTCTAAGTGTTGGATGGTGCGTCTTTACTCACGAGAGATAACGGCTCGTCCTCCAGAATGGATTCTTCGGCAATGACTCTTGTTATTCCCTGGGCTTTGGGACTGTCGAGTGCCAGTTTGTCACGCATAGCAAAAAGTTCTGCCAGTGTTAGTTGCGTTAGACCTTTCTTTTTGTCTTCTGTTGTCTTAACATACTTCTTATATTGTTTGTGGTGGTATTTCGCTAAATGCTTCATTAGGTTGTTTGTTTTAAAAATTCTTACAGCTTTACCACCACGCTTGACTTTATTGTGGCATATGTTGCACTCGGCCTCTTCGTCTTTGTTGTCCTTTAAGGTGAAATGATCCCAAACAGCTGACATTTTTACCAATAAAATCTCTCGGTAAATTGGGAGACTGCAATGTAAATGTAGTGTGTTGAAGGTGTGCCGTAAAATGCAAACCGGATTTTAGGGAAACCGAAGCAAAAACTGGAATGGATTATGTAAAGTGGTGCGCTGGAAAACCCGGACCGGGTTTAAAAAAAAAAAACTGGATCGGAAGTCTGGATCGGAATTTATCAGTGTGGGCCGATCCGATACCAATGCGCATTTTTTTGCCCAAATCGGCGTCCGATCCGATCCAAATATCAGATCGGGACATCTCTAGTACTAGTATATGTAAAAAGGCTACGCCTTACTTTGCAGATTTTCGATTTTCTCGGGAGGGTGGTCCCCATTAACCACGAAAAACGAGGGATCAATTTAAACCACTTATCAACTGCATTATTGTAAAATTATCTTACAAATACCGCAATGTAATATTGAGCCCGTAACGCCCACCCCCAGTGTTGTTTTCGGCAGGCCTTTTAATTTTCATCTTGGTCTTAGTGTTTTGGACAAAAATACTTTTTAGTCCGTCAATTTTTAGTCATTTCAAAATGTGTTGGTCTTCATCTAATTTTAGTCGTTAATCACTCAAGATGTTTTCATCTGTAAACTTAAAAAGTTTAAGTCCATGAATAAATAGATAAATCAAAGGTTTCCAACAATTTCGAATGAACATTGACAGACGTGCATATAATTGTAGATTATGTAATTGTCTACAAGGACATCACTGTCTTCGTGATGATAATATACACTCAGCAGGAAAACCGTACATTACGAGTATTGTCAAGTAAATAGACTCACCTGGACGCCATGAACTGTATGTAACACTCGCTATGCTAAATTGCAAATGCTAACACGAACGCTATGCTAATGCAACAACTTACATTTAGTGTGTGATGATCACTCAGCACAGGCCTTACAAGGCTAAAGCAACATGACATATCAAGCCAAGATAAGAAAACAAAACTTACCAAGCATCACCTGACACATACCGTATTGGCCCGAATATAAGACGGCCCTGATTATACGACGACCCCCCCCTTTTTCAAGACTCAAGTTTGAAAAAAAGACTTATTGAACACCAAATTAATTTTTATACAGAAAATAATTACAGTACATCCGAAACAAATGATTATAACAATATATTTGAGAGAAAAAAACATGTTATTTTGCCTCATTCAAATTTTAATATCTGAACATTTAAATATGTAAACTAAAGTGCAATCACATTTTTAAATGAATGGTTTATTTACATTTTAAAAACCAGAAGCCAATCTATTGTGATGAAACAACAAAATTGCAATAACTGCATTAACCATCAAAGTGAAGTTTAACTGTAATTGTAGTCTTGAAACAAATCTGAATAAGAAAAAACATTGCAATAAAATAATGCAAACTGCTTAAACTAGTAGCTAAGATCTGTCATGACAGAACATCGCTTCAATGATATCTGGCGCCATCTAGCGTTGTGAATGGGGAGAGTAGCTGAGATCTGTCATAACAGAACATCGCTTCAATGATATCTGGCGTCATGTAGCGTTGTGAATGGTTATAATGTCTAGACCGCGAATATAAGACGACCCCCTCTTTTTCAATCTTATTTCAATGCAAAAAACACAGTCTTATATTCGGGCCAGTACGGTACATTTCTCAAAAGGCGTCTGTAATGGACACAAGAATATGGCCGGAGAGTAAGCATGTGTGTGGGGTGGGGAGTGGCGCAGCATGTCACATGAGTGACACAACCACGATGCGTGCTAACTACACATTCAATAAGAAAATGTGCACATTTTGAACTTATGACAGAAACAATGGCAAATTTCATCTTGTTCTCGTGTTGTCAGACGAATACTGGCATCCATCTTTTTATGTTTTTTGTCTCCCAAGACACGTTTTTAGCTTGTCGTCATCACGTCATTATCATAAAAAATTTTTTTTGCTGACAGAATATTTTCATTATCATCATCGTTGACGAAAAAAACACTGCTCACTCCTAAGGGTTGACTTATGCTTCTACGTTCTGACGGCGGAGCGACAGCGTAGTCCCTATGTCGTCATTGCGCATTCGAAATTCGGCGTCAAGGGAATGCATTGCTCTATAATTCACCGCCAAGCCACTTGAGGGGTGTGGCTTTGTCTTTGTACGGTTTTGGGGGACTCTTTTTGAATTCCTTTAGTTTTCGGAGATGGAGATGGAACGCGTGTATTTTGTTAACTAATAAATATTAAACAACAAATGTTGTTTATAAAAATTTTGAGGAATAGGCGATAGGAGAGGTTTGCGAAGGTATTGTGCTAAACTGGAAACAACACTCTGAGTGGACCAATCACAGTCCTTTGACTTTCACGTCACGACGCGTAGACGCGAAACGTAGTCAGGATTTTTTGTAGGCGCACGTCAGGCTACGCCGTAGGGTCCAAATCGGGTCTGGTGTTAACAGCGTAGGTCCGTCGTCACAGCAACGCAGAAGCATAAATCAGCCTTAATGGTTGTATGATAAAGGACAGAAATTGTCTTTCAATCTGCTGGACCATACCATAAAACACTTTACATATATTGGAGCTCATGTTGCCCACTCCAAAATATTCATATTTAGTGGTCTTAAAAATCAACTTTAGACCTGCAGGTGAACCAAAAGGGGCAAATAATCATTCTGTTAGCAAATCTGTACGGTGAGTGTAAGCAATAATCTCATTCAAAGCTCCCACAACGGTGCAAACTATTATGCTCATCCCTAGCAGCTTGTAAAAAATCAATAATGTGACTGTAAAGTGCACGTTTCTCCCTCATTTTCATTTCCGCCCTCATGCTATCGATATAATCATGTTACAATACATGATGGACCAGATAGGGGCATCGTTCAGTGTCCCCCTGTTCAACTTTTTGCCTCCCACCTGAAACAACAGCCATGAAAAAAATGTTTAAAAATCAGTCATGAATCTCCAGCTGAGATTTTCCTTCATAAAGCTTGTGCCTGAAATCGGATTAGAAAAAGAAATGGACCGCTGTAGGGACAGTCTTGTATAATGTTCAGCGGGGGCGGGGCACTACTTTGATGTTTGGGGTGGGGGAGAACAGTAGGCTTTCCGTGTGGGAATGCGATTTCAGACGTAACAGCAAACTGCATTTGTACATTGATCGAATAAAAAATTTGTTAGGATAGAAACAAATTTGACTCAGTGTTTGGCCATTACGAGAATAATAAAGATTAATTCCAGTTTTATTCAAATTTTACGAGTATCAATCTTCATCGACTTAGTTGTACTGTTATATTTTTCATCCCATTTAAAAGTGAGCAAATGTTTTAATACATTTACATTGTTTTTGGCATTTAATTTCTTTCTATTTCTATCATGTTGCCAATTAATCTAAAGGTCCCTCTTTGGTGATGCTTTTTGTGAGTCTGACATTTCTTCCTGTTAAAAGTGTTGGCCGGACTACGGGTGAAAGGTTACACAGCTTTCAGAGGGAATGCTGATTTGAAATTTCCAGCAGTTGTTTTGGAGAATTTTCTTGCTGGCTTTGAAGTTTGCACCCTGCTGAGTGTCCTAACTTTGACACGAGGAGCACAGTGGCTGCAGCTATTTATACATCTTGTGGGAGAATAGGTCCCTTCTCCTCATCTAACATGGTGGCTCTCTATGACGGTCAATTGAGGAAAAAAATTGTTCCAAAGTTGCAACATTGCCATATTTGAAAATGTGGCTATAGAAGAGCATTAATACAATAATTTGCCGCATTTTTTGGTAGGGATCTAGCAAAAGCAAAATTCGGACAAAAACGGAAACTGAATATTGGAAACACTTGGCCAAAAAACAGGAAACCGAAAGGCCGAATATTACACATGTGTACAAATTATTATTATTATTATTTTTTTAATTGTTATTTAATTTGGCCTTGTTTTTTGTACGATCAGATGGAAATAAATATGGTCCCTTCTCACAAGTATGCAAAAATCCTCCAAAATGTTCTATGACCCCGGAGGCTTAGAAAATTTTGTTTGGAAAGGTGCCGATTGCATAGCTGTCAAGTTTAACGGTTTCAGCGTAATTTGTACGAGTGAGCAATGATTTTTAAATGTGTACGCTGTACTTTCAAAATCTGTGTTTTTCATGCATTACGTTTTTTAGGGCTGTCAAATTTATCACATTAATGGCGGTAATTCATTTTTTAAATTAATCACGCTAAAATATTTGACGCAGTTAACGCATGCATGGAATGACCCGTTCATGCATTGCCTCAAACAGTTTACAATGACGCAGTTTTAGCACATTGAGAGCGAAAAGGCAGGGAAGTGTGAGGGGAAAAATGAAAAGATGATCTTTTTCTTGACACGGTTAATTGAACACAACACAGAACATACTGTATACCATTTGCAGCCACTACTAAATGTCATGGTTGCCCAACTTTCCATCATGCATTTGGGCGGAGCATGAGACGATATTTTTCTTAACATCTTAACTGAGCACAATGCAGAACATACTGTATACCATTTGCAGCCACCACTGACAGTCATGGTTGCCCAACTTCCCATCATGCATTTGGGCGGAACAGTTAAGTCGCTACAGTATCATTTAGTGAAAGCACAACAAAAATAATATTCCTATCTCTCAAAAAAAAAAAACAATGTTCACAAAAAGAAAAGCGCTCAATGCAAAGACAGCTGGCTTTCCCAATCAAAACAGCTACACAAAATACACATGAAACTTACTCAGACTTTGCCTTGGCTAGATCTTTAATTAATTTAAAACTCGCCATTGACACCTTGTGGTGTATTTCAATCTTTACCTTACTTAGTTAAAGACCCTGTGGAAGAACGGCAGGGAGCCCATATGACGTCCCGCTCGGCGACGTCAACAATGGTTGACAACAATGGAAACTAAGATTTGAATAATTTCAGAATGTACATTTAAAGAGAACCTCAGACTTAGACTTGGAGGCTATAATAAGCCAAAACTTATTCTCTTTTACTAAAGTATGTTATTCGAAACACGTAAAATATTGCCTTTGATTTAAAAATCTATAATAATTAGTATTAGTAAACATTAGTATGTTTTGACCTACGGAGGGCGCCATGTTTTATGGACGCTCGGGGTGATGACGTAGATTGTCTTTGTCACTCGATGAATACCGTATTGGCCCGAGTATAAAACGTTGTTTTTTGCATTGAAATAAGACTAAAAAATAGGGGGTCGTCTTATATTCGCGGTCTAGACATTATACCCATTCACGACGCTAGATGGCGCCAGATATCATTGAAGCGATGTTCTGTCATGACAGATCTCAGATATCTCATGTTGAACCAGTTGGCATTATTTTATTGCAATGTTCTTACTCATTCAGATTTGTTTTAAGGCTACAATTACAGTTAGACTTCACTTGGATGCTTAATGCAGTTATTGCAATTTTGTTGTTTTATCACTATAGATTGGTTTATTTACTGTACATTTCAAAAACCAGAAGTCATTCATTTACAAATGTGATTCCACTTGAGTTTCCATATTTAATAGTTCAGATATTAAGATTTGAATGAGGCAAAATAACATGCTTTTCTCTCAAATATATAGTTATAATCATTTGTTTCGGATGTACTGTAATTATTTTCTGTATAAAAATTAATTTGGTGTGGAAAAAGTCTTTTTTTCAAACTTGAGTCTTGAAAAAGAGGGGGTCGTCTTATAATTAGGGTGGTCTTATCAACGGGCCAATACGGTACTACCGGGTCACTGCAATTCCTTCTACGCGGCGAGACGCCCAACAGATGCGGCCATCGGTAAAAAGTGGCAAGTACTTACTACTTGTTTTGTTATTGAGTCTTTTATTCCCTATTCATTGCCTCAAAATATTTTTTGCATGTATTTCACTCATACTTTTAAGCAGGGGTCTCCAAACCAGTCCTCAAAGGCCACTGTGGGTCCTGGTTTTTGTTCCAACCGATCGAGTACCGACAGTTTAACCAATGAAGTTTCTGCTAAAACAAGCAGCACCTGACTACAATCAACTGATTATACTTGTAAGACAATAGATTGTCGCACAGGTGTTGTCTTTTGTTGGAATGAAATCCTGCGCCCACAGCGGCCCTATGTGGAACAGTTTGGAGACACCAGTGTTGTTAATAACAGCGTTAGAATATAACGGAGTTACTAACTGTTTTATTTTTTTTCAGGACTGAGCAATCTAATTAATTAGTTTTCTCATTTTGGCAACACCATTACCGTTACTGAGGTGGGAAAGGCGTGCTTTACTATGAGTAACTATGTTGGTTGAATAACGCGAGAAAAGTCTGAGAGAGACTGACTCACGGAAACGAGAGAGAAGAGCAGGAGTGGGGAGTAGGAAGGAAGTTGTGACGCCGTTGGAGACGCGATGCTAGGTGGCTCCAATAATACTTGACTGTAGCCAATAGCCTGCAAACTACGCCCACATGATGCTACGGTAGATATCACATATTATAGAACTAGATGCAAAAGACAGACACAGCGGCATTAGCAACATGTATAAAGAACTAGATGCGTTAGTAAACGGCCACCTTCTTAAAGCAGTAGACTTCTCAGTAAGGCTCATTTGTGGAGAACCTTCCTCGCGAACCTAAGTAACTTTTTATCTAAAATGCTCCTAAATTGGCAAAATCTTGATCTTCATCTCCATCTTTAAACAATGAAACTATTTTAAAACTTACACATGTCGAAAGTAGATGGAAGGGATCTAATGCAATAATGAGAGCAATTTTAACGGTTGATTCACAACATTAAATGACTTCCACACATAGCAAAGGGAACTATCTAGTTATCGCAATTTCCGCAATACCCCTGTGTCTAGTTAAGTTTAGGGTAAAGAATTGCGCTAGAGCTAATTTTCCCAAAAGCCCTTTAAACTTCACATTGTGTGACCTGTTTATATATTTATTTATTTATTTATTTATTTTTGAGAGAAAAAAAAAAAATGAAAATTATCACTAGTTACTTTGCCAAGTAACTAATTACTCTTACATTCAGGTAACTGAGTTACTAACACAATTACTTTTTGGGAGAAGTAATTTGTAACTGTAATTAATTTTTTTAAAGTAAGATTAACAACACTGGAGACCACTGCTATTAAGCATTGTGTTTTCCTGTGGTAGCTTTAAAGCAGATTGTTGATCCGCATTAGTCACGTAGCAGATTTAAACCACCCTTATTTGATATTATTACGTTTAAGTCTTTTCTTAATCATCTATAGTATGCTCTGTCTGTATGCATCTAAACAAAACGAGCTTAAAGCACATGGTCGCACTTTGGGTGTCAAATTGGCAGAACACCGTTTTTTTTCTTCCTATTTTCATCTCGTCTCATCCTGTCTTTTCAGTTTATTTTGCTTTTGCTGCTCGTTTTGTGAAATATTGACAGTGCTGTCATGCTCATTAATGTTCCTCTCGGGTTCAAATTAAAATGGTTGAACAGATGACATGTTTATGTCGCAAGAGTAATACTCTGGAAGCCGGCAGCATTACCATGTGACGTCACCGCCCTGCGACGTCAACAACAATGGCGACCTACTAGTAAAACTAATTTTACAAATTGTATAACAACGAAAACATCAACAGAGGTTTGAATATCAAATTATTTTAACTCATAATAACGTTTAAGTACAAGTCTTTCTATCCGTTGATCCCTTTAATAAATCCACAGCTGTGTTGTTATACCCATCTTGACTTGTTGCAATTTTTTTTTTTTTTATTTGCTTCACCTAAAGAAACATCATCAATTTCAAACATTCACTGGATTCAATGATCAATCTTTTTTTTCTGAGCCAGTGTTGGTTTGTTGTTTTTCTCTGCAGTGGAGGATTGTTGATACTGTACAAAGCAAAGTATCAGGGTCACAGTCATAGAGTCCAAACCAATGCATCTCCTCCAATTCTCACAGTCTATTGATTCTTCCTCTGAAATTTATGTTGCCTTTCAGTGGCGTCCCCCCTGCTGGGGCCCTCGCTGCCTCCCCCACCGGGGGGGGGCACGGTGACACAAGAGTGTCAGGCCAGATGCCGAGTGATCCCCTCCGATCCACCTCTTCTTGTAAAAAGCCACATCCATCGCCACCGCCAGTACAATCAGCTCCGACCCTGTTGAAATACCACACTTCAAACCCGAATCCCTGGCGTGGCCCGCTTTCCTACTCGCTGTGATTCTCTTGTTTATACCTCACAACAGAAAGTGTAAATCTTCCGCCCAAATGCTCTTGGAAAGAAAAATGGGAAGAGTTGACGACGCAGAGATGGAAAGAAAAGGCTAAAAACAGAAATGCCGAACAAAACAAGCCAGCTGGTCCACCTTTTGGCTTTTGGATGTGCTTTTTTGTCAGGGTGTGTGTGAACCAAACGCTCTTTGAAGTCGGCTTACAGCACTGTACTGTGGCATCACTACGGTCACTACTAAGCCCCATGCAAAAATGTGCTAGGCGATTATAGGAAATGCAATAGAATCCAGTCATAAATCACCTAAATTTTCATGCAAATGTACTTCTCCACGGGGCGTTTGTCGTGTGTGTACAGCGGCATCAATGGCACATAAAAAGGTGCGTTTTGGCACTTAAAAGAACTCCCTGAGACATCTCGCCCCCCGAATGCACACAGAAACTTCAAGGTCAAACAGCGCCACATAATAACTCTGACAAGCGCACACAATTGCGACGTACAACAAGACCGGGGAGTCGTTAAGGCTTTTATCCTTTGGCTGAAGGGGAAAAGATCCACCCGACATCCCAGAGGGGGCTGATCAATCACAGCTTGAGTGGTTCAAACTGTTTGTGCCCGGTTCTACATCTATCACCGTCCGGTGCAGCCTATAAAAAAAAAAAAAGAAGTACTTTTCAATTAGGGCATGGCGAAATAGAATCACACCACTTGATTTATAGAGCAAGACTAATTACACAAGCTTCAGGGCTGCGACTTTCGGTTATTGTCTTATGTGAGATGTCACATCTTTTTGCCTGATCGTGATAAACACTCTTGAGATTCTTCACGGGCGATAATGATCCCCAACATTGCGCAAGACTTGCTATACGGCTGAATTTACACCGCATTGTTCCAGTAACTGTTGTTTTGCCCATACAGTTTTTACATTACTTCTATTAAAAATTTTTGTGGAAATTTGACGCCATGAAAATTTGTGGTTGATATGAGGGTCATTCAATAAATGAGGTGAATTTTTCGGGATTAGGACTTCTAATACAGATAAAAGCTTACTTTTTATTTTTTAATCAAAGTAGTCTCCCAGCATTGTCACATGCTTTTCCCACCTGTCCGCAAGCTTACTTATTCCCTCGGTGCAAAAATTTTTGAACTGATGTCTCAGCCAATCGCTTGCTTTTGACTTGATCGTCACTTTCAAACTTCATGGCATTTTTTCAAACATTTTTTCGGCTGAAACACCGTACACCAGGGGTCCCCAACCTGTTTTGCACCACGGACCGGTTTTATTTGGGACTTTTTTTCACAGACCGGTGTTCTGACAAATTCTGCAACCCATCAAAAATTGCAACAATGCGGTTCTGCTCATGCGGTTAACGTTAAACATGGCCGCAAATGCAGCGATTCCAAAGTAAACACTACAAACTGTCTTTAAAGATAAGAATATTAACTCACGTTTGATCATGGAAGGACATGTTGAAAAGTTCTCCTCAGATACATCCTGCCATGTTAGCTGCACACAACAACTGCACAACGGTCTCTCAACATTAACGACTTCTGTCGTTAAGCATTATTTAGGAAGCCCGCTTCACAAAGACACGATGTTGGAAATTGTTGCAAGATTTTCAATGCTCTCGTAGCGATGTCAGGATATTCCATAATGACTTTAATCCAGAACCTCTGTAGAGTTGTTGTCTCAAATGTACATTTAAGGTCGCCGTCATTTGCGATCTCTACCAGCGGATCCTCCTGTTGCACAGACATACTCGAATCACTCGGTTTATTCACAAACGGGTCACGAATCCACTCCTTCGCAGTTTGTGGGTCTTCGAGGTTGTAGGCTCATCTTCTGGCTCGTCAGGTGCCCTTTTCGCCGTAAAAAATATCTCCAAAGACGTCTGTTTTCCAGTCATCTTCACTCGTGTGGGGGCTAATTATTTCCGGGAACAAATGTGGCCTAATAATACGTTATTATCGACGACAAGCGAACATAGATATATACATAAAACAAGATGTACTGCTAGCAGTCCAATCAATGGATTTCTATGACGACATTCTAATCTATACTGTAGTATTATATCTAGAGTAGACAGAGATGTTGGTTTGTTAAACAGGGGCACAGGGTTAATTCGGCCAGAATGCGGTCGTTAATAAATTACTGTTTCTGTGCGCCCCGGTAGCAAATGCGCCACGAACCGGTACCGGTCCCCGGCCCGGCAGATGGGGACCCCTGCCGTACACAGTTGACCTTCTCCTATGAATTTCAACTGGTTTGCAGTTGGTCTTGGTCGGCCATAGACATATGCCAATTACCGGTTTCAAGGTATACCGTGGTATGAAAACGTCAAGGTTTCAAAACTGCAAAAATTTTCTGTCATATCATTCCTCAGGTATTAGCTATTTTTATGTCCCAAAAATGCTTGGAAAAATCCCTCGCTGGCAGCTGTAAGGCTCAACCCTCCCCCACCGGTTGTAGCTGTGCTACACGGTGGCTGGAGGAGGTGAAATTCCTGAACGTTTTCCCCCCATTGAAGAAAACGAAATCACGGGTATAGGAATAATTTGGCTACATAAAAGTTACAGACGGCCGCGGCTTAAAGGAAGAGGGCCAACCGACATGTAAAACGGAGGTTGGCTGCCGAGGAGGCAATACCTCCAATAATAATTTCACATTTATACAAAATTAAAGATTCGTAAACACTGTCATAAACGTTTCCGACAAGCTACAGTTGTTAACTCCAGCGTGTTTAGTGTGTCTAGCGGTATTAGAACACGTGTTTTTTTTCTCTCTGGCAACTGTCTGTGTTGAGAAAGACGGTGTGTGTATAGTGTAAACATACAAGTCATACACACGTGCCTTTTATGGAAAATAATTCAATTATTTTTGTTCTGATGGTAACAATGTTGAGCTCTGGCTGTGCGTTTAGGTTATTTTAATGTCATTATTTGTGGTACTTTAGCATAAGGTTATCATACCGTCAGAATATCATACCGGCACATGCCTAGTCGCCAATATTTGTTAACTGCCAAAAGTTTAGTTTTTTTAAAATCTGCAAAAGAAATTCAATCAATTTGGAAAAAAAAGTAAGCTAAGCTTCTATCTGTACTTGAAGTCCTTATACAGAAAGATTCACCTTATTTATTGAATAGCCATCGTAGCAATCGTTTTCTTATGTAATGTCAATCTTAACACGCAGAGGTTCTCTGCAATTACAGATTCATTCAATACAACTACTAAATTTTGTACCTTTAATATACAGTAACTACATGTTGCTCTTGATTCGATTGCAAAATTCCTTGTACTTATTTTTGCACCTAATTTACCTCAACAATTTCATTAATAGTTTTATTGCAAATATAATATTTTATGCATCTTCAAGTTACTTTTAAATCAAATTACAAATTACATTGTAGCGCTCAGCAACCACTTGAGAGGAGACATTATTTTAAGAAAAACTGTATTGAGACTGAATGTGTTGTAAACTGTTTTGATTCAATTCACGAACAGTTAAGTTTTCTTGTGTATTTTTGTTGCCTTTAAACATTCATGTGAAAGCGTGCTATAGAGTACTGTTACACTCGGGGGATTTTCATTTCCTTAAACATAGCCACGAGCGTACATTGCTCAATGAGGGGGAGCTTTATAGTACATTCAAGGCATAGCACTGGGGCCATGAATATCATTAACTGGGAGCTTAATTGGCTATACCATGGGACAACCCCTTGAAACATGCATTGGATGTGAGTGCAAAGTATGCAATAACATATTGTAAAACTGTAAAACAAATGTGCAAATAAAAAGCATTCAAACTAGCCCTGGTGCATTCATACAGAAACCCATTGGTCTCAATATAAATGCGAAGTACTTTTACGTAACAATAACAGCTATTTATTGCCGTATTTGCAAACAGCACAATGAAGCTCCCCATTCTATGTAAGCATGCACACATTTAACATTGTAATCAGTTGCTAGCGTTAGTTGAAGCATCTCCAAAAGAAGAAAGTGTGCTTGAAAGCCTTACACGCCCTGCGCCACATACTCTATGTGATGGAGGTGGGAAAAGCTGGATGTCACATTCTCCATCAGTGAGCTTTAAAAGGATTTCACACCAGACTAAGAAGGTCTACACCTCCCAGTCAGGTGCTACACTGGAGACGAGCAATGGCACTTTAAAGAAATTACTTTTTTTTTCTTTTAAGATTTAAGTGGCGACTTATTCCTCGGATACAAAGGTTTTATATCCCTAAATAGTTGCACAATTTTTAATGAGTCAAATAGGAAGGAATCATATCTTGACTTGTAAAACGGTTTTTAAAAAGATAAGACATGCCCAAGAGCCCAATCTGAAAATTAATACCCCTATCTGATGTTTATGCTAACAATAATCATGGGAGAAAGTGGCTAGAATTCCTAGCCAGACCTTACTGACATAAAGGTTGGCACGGAGCCCCTTTGTTTTATTGGAGGTGGAGTGGGGGGGGGTAAACGTTCTAAAACCACCGATGTGCAAAATCTGTTTTTGGCACTGTTATAAATATAACACACAGTAAAACACAACAGGTTTCACACACAGTGGTTAGCACATCCGCCTCACTGTTACAGGATCGATTGTTTTGGCCTGCCTGTGTGAAGTTTACATGTTCTCCCCGTGCCTGCGTGAGTTTTCCGGGTACTCCTATTTCCCCCCACAACCCCAAAACATGCATGGTAGGCTGATTGAACACTCTAAATTGTCCATAGGCATGAGTGTGTGCACAAATACAGTATTTGCTCATCTCCCTGTGCCCTGCGATTGGCTGGGAACCGATTCAGGGTGTACCCTGCATACTGCCCATAGTTAGCTCCAGTGACCCCGTGACCTTCGTGAGATTAAGCGGCTCTGAAAATGAATGAATAAAAGGTGTCACGCATGCATTAGCCTCATGCATTACATTGAAACAAGGCATAAATGAGAAACTGATTTCCATTCAAAATTGTATTTTTTCACTGATTTACAAATTCCATCTAAAACTCCATCTAATTTTTAATTTCCCTCATTTTCTCAAATTTAAATGCAAAACCTCAATTTTAACTATTCAAGAACATGGGACATTGACTTTTGTTTAATAATAAAGACATAAGTAACATACATTAACGGTAAATAAGTACAAATCACTTCCATTATGCACAGTGAAATGGAATATATTTTGGAGATAAAACAAACATTGACTTTTTTTTTTTTAAGTATAAGGAAATAAATGAACAAAACTTACATAAATGACTGACATTAATGACTTAAATAACTTACATAAATGAACAAAAATAAGTCCAAAGTGCACATTAACATGGAATCTTATCAATTTTCCGTTGCATTGCCCTTTTAATTTAACAAGCTCCTTTTTCCCCTCTATTTGCTGTTCCAAAAAAATGTGCAGTTGAACCAACCAGAGTTAACTATCCATGCTGATCACATATCAGTATGTCAGCCAATTGAACAGACAGCACAGTGGGGGTTTTTTTTTGTTTTTTTTTTGCTTCATGCATGTGCACAACAAAGCGACTTGTCATATACAGAGAGACGCTGGGAAGAACTACGTTGAATAAATAAATGAATAATATCACTGGACACGGATTACGCTACACAAGCACCTTATTAGGCTTGTTGTTGCATGTGTCATCATCGCGTCATCTCAATACTTTGTTATGTACCCTTTGTTGGCAATAACGGAGGCCAAACATTTTCTGTAACTCTTCACAAGCTTTTCACACACTGTTGCTGGTATTTTGGCCCATTCCTCCATGCAGATCTGCTCTAGAGCAGTGATGTTTTAGGGCTGCCGTTGGCCAACACGGACTTTCAACTCCCTCCACAGATTTTCCATGGGGATGAGATCTGGAGACTGGCTAGGCCACCCCAGGACCTTGAAATGCTTCTTACGAAGCCACTGCTTTGTTGCCCTGGCTGTGTGTTTGGGATCATTGTCATGCTGAAAGACCCGGGCACGTCTCATCTTCAATGCCCTTGCTGATGGAAGGAGATTTTCACTCAAAATCTCTCGATATATGGCCCCATTCATTCTTTCCTTTACACAGATCAGTCTTCCCAGCCTGGTGCAGGTCTACAATTTTGTCTCTGGTGTTCTTCGACAGCTCTTTGGTCTTGGCCATAGTGGAGTTTGGAGTGTGACTGACTGAGGTTGTGGACAGGTGTCTTTTATACCGATAATGAGTTAAAACAGGTGCCATTAATACAGGTGACAAGTGGAGCCTTGTTTGACCTCGTTAGACCTCGTTAGAAGAAGTTAGGCCTCTTTGACAGCCAGAAATCTTGCTTGTTTGTAGGTGACCAAATAATTATTTTCCACTCTAATTTGGAAATAAATTCTTTAAAAATCAAACAATGTGATTTTTTTCCCCACATTCTGTCTCTCATGGTTGAGGTTTACCCATGTTGACAATTACAGGCCTCTCTAATCTTTTTAAGTAGGAGAACTTGCACAATTGGTGGTTGACTAAATAATTATTTGCCCCACTGTAACACATTACTACCCACCTCTGCATGTAAACCGCATTGGACTATAAGCAGCAGGGTTCAAAGCGGAGGGAAAAAGTACCGGCTTATAGTCCGAAAATTACAGTACCAAATGTTGATTACTAGTGTTTTACGAGATCAGACTAAGCATTTCATAAAAATTAATGGCATTTTGAAAGAATATTGAGCCCGTATTGTTCACTCTTGGTAGCAAAATTTCCGGTCTCTTATGTAATTAATACTGCCTTAAACATACCAATTATGGTAACACTTTATAATAACTATCCCTTATAAGTAGTTCATAGATCATTAGTAAACTGTTAATGAATGATTTATTGTTCATTTGTTAAGTGTTTGTCAACAGTTTGTTAGGCGTTTATATGAATATAAATGACTTGTAAGCTGTGTGTCTATGATTTATACCTACAATTTATAAATTAGTAATATACCATTAACAAGCTATTAGAAACTTACTAACTAATGACTTATTAAGTATCAGTTGATAGTTTATTTATGTTATTGGCACATTATTCTAAAGTTCATCATTTCTTAATTGTTAGTGAACGAAAAATAAGTGCAACTTTCGAATAATGTCCCAATAACATACATAATCTAATAACTAACACTTAATATATTAACCCACACTTCACAGATCAGTTGTTAATAGTTTGCTAATCATCTACTAAACTTTGACGAACATCAACAGAATGAAAAAGTTCAAAGTACAGAAATTGGATGTGACATTTAAAATATCAACATTTTTGTACCTAAAGATTGTTCCACCCATAGTCTTTTCTGTGTGCTGTACTTTACCAAAGAAACACCACAGATGAAATGTTAAACATTTTGTTTAATGCATACAAACCCGCATACTGACCCATCACATGGCAGGACAACAAAATACAACAGTACAGTACAAACCCATGAGTTTGGGACACTTTTTGTGCTAAACACGGAATAAACTGAATTCATAAAGGGAATTTAATGTCCATACATCACAGCTAACTGTTAACACTTAACAAGTCAACAATAAATAATTTATGAACAGTTTAGTCATGACGTATTAACTAGTTATAACGAATAGTTATTATAAAGTTTTACTGAAATTATGTCTTTTATATCTTACATCGGACCTAGAGATGTAAGAGCTCTGGTACTGAATCTAAAGAGAGTGCATGCACAGGTTATTCTAAAAAAAAATGTGCATATTGTGATAAAGTTCATTATTTTCTGTAGTGTACTGATAAACCGATAAACATTAGACTTTCCTTATTTTAGATTCATTACACACAACTGAAGTTTTTCAAGCCCTTTATTGTTTTAATATTGATGACTGATGAAGAAAAAATCCCTATCTCAAAAAAATAGCATATTTCATCCGACCACTACAGAAAAGTGTTTAATACAAAAAAAGTTAACCTTCAATTAATTATATCAACTATGCACTCAATACTGAGTCAGGAATCCTTTTGCAGAAATGACTGCTTCAATGCGGCGTGGCATGGAGGCAATCAGCCTGTGGCACTGCTGAGATGTTATGGAGTCCCAGGATGCTTCAATAGCGGTCTTAAGCTCATCCACAGTGTTGAGTCTGGTGTCTCTCAACTCCCTCTTCACAATATCCCACAGATTCTGTATGGGGTTCAGGTCAGGAGAGTTGGTAGGCCAATTGAGCACAGTAATGCCATGGTCAGTAAACCATTTACCAGTGGTTTTGGCACTGTGAGCAGGTGCCAGGTCCTGCTGAAAAATGAAATCTTCATCTCAATAAAGCTTTTAAGCAGATGGAAGCATGAAGTGCGCCAAAATCTCCTGATATCTAGCTGCATAGACCCTGCCCTTGATAAAACACAGTAGACAGTAGTAGCAGCTGACATGGCACCCCAGACCATCACTGACTGTGGGTACTTGACACTGGACTTCAGGCATTTTGGCATTTCCTTTTCCCCAGTCTTCCTCCAAACTATGGCACCTTGATTTCCGAATGACATGCAAAATTTGCTTTCATCTGAAAAAAAAAGTACTTTGGACCACTGAGCAACCGTCCAGTGCTGGCTCTCTGTAGCCCAGGTCAGGCGCTTCTGCCACTGTTTCAGGTTCAAAAGTGGCTTGACCTGGAGGCAATCAGCCTGTGGCACTGCTGAGGTGTTATGGAGGCCCAGGATGCTTCAATAGCGGTCTTAAGCTCATCCACAGTGTTGGGTCTGGTGTCTCTCAACTTCCTCTTCAGAATATCCCACAGATTCTCTATGGGGTTCAGGTCAGGAGAGTTGGCAAACCAATTGAGCACAATAATGCCATGGCCAGTAAACCATTTACCAGTGGTTTTGACACTGTGAGCAGGTGCCAGGTCGTGCTGAAAAATGAAATCTTCATCTCCATAAAGCTTTTCAGCAGATGGAAGCATGACGTGTGCCAGAATCTCCTGATAGCTAGCTGCATAGACCCTGCCCTTGATAAAACACAGTAGACAGTAGTAGCAGCTGACATGGCACCCCAGACCATCACTGACTGTGGGTACTTGACACTGGACTTCAGGCATTTTGGCATTTACTTTTCCCCAGTCTTCCTCCAAACTCTGGCACCTTGATTTCCGAATGACATGCAAAACTTGCTTTCATCTGAAAAAAAGTATTTTGGACCAATGAGCAACTGTCCAGTGCTGCTTCTCTGTAGCCCAGGTCCGGCGCTTCTGCCCCCGTTTCAGGTTCAAAAGTGGCTTGACCTGGGGAATGCGGCACCTGTAGCCCATTTCCAGCAAATGCCTGTGCACAGTGGCTCTGGATGTTTTTACTCCAGACTCAGTCCACTGTTTCTGCAGGTCCCCCAAAGTCTGGAATCGGCCCTTCTCCACAATCTTTCACAGGGTGCTGTCACCTCTTCCGGTTGTGCAGCGTTTCCTGCCACACTTTTTTCTTCCCACAGACTTCCCACTGAGGTGCCTTGATACAGCACTCTGGGAACAGCCTATTCGCTCAGAAATTTCTCTCTGTGTCTTAGCCTTTTTGCTTGAGAGTGTCAATGACGGCCTTCTGGACAGCAGTCAGGTAGGCAGTCTTGCCCATGATTGTGGTTTTGAGTAATGAACCAGGCTGGGAGTTTTTAAAAGCGTCAGGAATCTTTCGCAGGCGTTTTGAGTTAATTCGTTGATTCAGATGATTAGGTTAGGAGCTTCTTTAGAGTACCTTTTAATGATATGCTAATTTTTTGCGATAGGGATTTTTGTTTTTTCTTGACTTTTTTTTTGCCAAAATCATCAATATTAAAACAAAAAAAGGCTTCAACTATTTCAGTTGTGTGTAATGAATCTAAAATATATGAAAGTCTAATGTTTATCAGTACATTACAGAAAATAATGAACTTTATCCCAATATGCTAATTTTTGTAGAAGGACTTGTATGTGCAGATGGTTCTTGAGCAAAAACAGAATTAACTTAAAAATGGCTCAAAGAGCAAAATGTGGGGCAAGTTTATAAGATTGCTTTACGAATAGTAGTTTCATTTTCACTGTAAGAACGGAACCCTGTTGCAACCGATCATCTGTTTCATCAAAACCTAATGAATGTTAGATTTCTACTACGTTCAAATAGTTTTGTTTTCAACGGTATGAGAGCAGGACAGAGGTGTTGGTTCAAAGCACAGCATAGCTCCAGCTGAAAGTGAGAAGCTGATGGACACCATGGATCACATCCCCCTCCGTCACAAGAAGCACAGTGACAAGAAATCTGCCGCAGGTAGAAACCATCTTGCGTTTCAAAGTGCTTCGCGTCGCAACATCTCATAAGAGGTTGATTTCAAAGTCACTCGGCTCGACAGATTTCCTGCCCACGTGGATGTGTGCTGAAGTCACGCATGTCTGCGAGGCGCAGGTGATAATGGGGCCTTAATCGCCCTGCTGGTTCTGCTTGTCCCTCTCAATGTCACATATCCGGATGAGGATGGTAAATATCAACCCAGAGTCTCAATAATACCATTTTTATCTGTTTTTGTCAGACCAAGGTGCTGGTCACATCGAAGCGGGTGAGAGATGAAAGGTGCGTGTATGAGAACGCTTGCAATTTTAAAGCACCTGCCCTAATCACCGGGTTAATACTATTTGGATGGTATAAGTTTGGAACTCTTGGATTAAAAAATAAAGCTGAAATGAATAATTTTGCATGCGAGACGTAACGAAAAAGACGGCTGCTTTGCGGATAATTAGCATTTTCGACACTAGCGAGTGATCACAGCAGACAAGTGTAGCTCTCTAGCCGTCGGTCAATAGCTTTTGTGTTCATGTAATTGGAGAATAATAACAATTAGGGCTTTATCGACTGTTAAGATCTACTACTACTACTACTTTGTATTTGCTAGCCATCCCGCTAATAGAAAATGTTTTTAAGGGGGGTTTGTTACCTCAGCCCTAACTTGTTTGTGACTAGGATTTCCAAAAATCTTTGAGGCTGTCATCAATAAGAATGAAACCCATGAAATTTGATAAGTTCTGAATTAGATCTCTGGATTATTTTTTTTAGCTATTTTGTGGACCTTTCTTGTGAAATGGAAAAAAAACCTAATGTGGATCTATTCTCATCAAGTCTTCGACGTCATCGATGAAGTAAATGCGTCAACGAGCACAAAATCCCGTCGACGGTTAATGACCAGACGACGGTTAATGAAGGGTTAAAAAAATAAATGTGTGGAAAGTTGAGAATGTCGGACGCTCGCTATGCAAGCAGGGAAAGCAGCACAAAGTCAAAAAAGCGCACCAGAGTGGCCAAAACAAATTCAAATTTTGTTTCAACAAAATAAAGAAGAGTACACTGTTGTGTCTTGTCTCTTCAATGCCAAGCATGACTGCAAGTCGGCCGTGAATGAACACCTAAAGCGCCGTCACTCAGTTGTAATTTTGGAAGACGACAGGAAACAACAAGCTGGCAGATCGTAAGTCCATCTAACTAACAACATGTTTTATTGAAGTTGCTAAGCCTGTCGCGATATGCAATGAGTCAATTTATCGTGTGGTAAATAAAAATGAGGGCGGTAATTTTCACGGCTGCGTTTTATCGCCGCGTGCGTGCGTGTGTGCATACATTTGTGTGTGCGTGTTGATGGCATATGAGACTCCAGTTCCTTTCACAGATGTTTATTGGTCATCACTATGCCGTAGAAATAAAGTTCATACATACAAAAAAAGGAAACACATCTATATTAAACACTGTAAACGTTAGCATTGCTACATTGAGGCTAATGGGGAAA
This sequence comes from Corythoichthys intestinalis, assembly GCF_030265065.1. Taxonomy (NCBI): domain Eukaryota; kingdom Metazoa; phylum Chordata; class Actinopteri; order Syngnathiformes; family Syngnathidae; genus Corythoichthys; species Corythoichthys intestinalis. The sequence continues at coordinate 22,716,469 of NC_080414.1, read as the reverse complement.
AAAGACTAACTACTTTAGCCTGCTATAAAACATTGGCAGTCTTCTCCAAAACGCAAGCTTGCGGTTAAAAGGTGACACTTCAAACATGAAAAATTGCTGGTTAACAGAATTTGAAAAGAAAAAAAAATCTATTACTACATGTGATGACCAAAAGTGTTTGTTTTTTTTTTTTTCTTTTTGTGGAGTGTAAAGCTCACGGTTAGCGGTTTAGATAACGTACTCCGGTGAACATTTCAAAATAAAAGGACGTCATGTTCGTCACATAAATAACAATTTCTGTAGTTAATCCCATATACTTCAGAATTCAGATTCTACGCAAAGAATAGCTTTAAAATGACACCCTTTATGAAAAATCTAACAATTAATAATTATTACAATTATTATAATACTATTATGTATAGTTGTATACTATAATATTAATGCTATATATATTTTTTTTAAATTTAAAAATTGTTTTTAATCATGTTGGAAAGGTGAAGTCAGTGTACTGAATCTGTTTACATTTCATTCTTTTCGTTTTTTGTGAATTAATAAGTGGCAACAAAAATTTTATTGCTAAATTAGTAAAAAAAAAAAAAAAATTATTAGATTAGTCTAATAATCGTAAAAATAGTCGGCTGACTAATCGGGAGAAAATTAGTCATTTGGGACAGCCCTATATATATTTATATGTTAAATCAAGCCACTAAAATATGATCGAATGCTCTTGTCAGAAGCATGGCCTCCTCTTACCCTACAACATTCCGTCTGTGCTCCATCACAGCATCCCCGCTGTTCATTACCATCTCATTTGTCATATATCAAACGTAAACTTCAGCATTTATATACATACACACATATGCTCTAGCAAGAGGATTCAACCGTGGCAATGAGCTGGCCGCTGTCCATTCCTCAGCTGAACAAACAAAAGGACCATTTGCAGGTTGGCAGCCGCCGAGATGTTTGGCTTCCACGCCGACTCGCCTCCCTCTCTCTTGCTTTTCACTCCTGTTGACCCGTTTCCCTTTCAAAGTCAAAGGTGAAGCGATGCTGAGAGCTATGAACGTCCGTTCAATGATTTGGAAAACGGGCGATAACGAAGAGAGGAATAGAAATGCCTGAGTTTAGAGGACGTAATATCAAAGGGATTAAATCGGATAGGATTAAATCCATGGTGGTTTGATGGAGTAATGCGTCAGATCTGCAAATACAGATTAGGATCCAATGTCAATATTGATACTTTGGCTAATTAACTAATCAAAGTTTCATAAGGAAATCAGATGTTTGGAACCGTAATCTCAGTTCAGCCTCACCTACAGTGCTAGTGTGGAGCCATCAAAACCTTTTTGAAATATCAAGGCAAGCACTCGAACCTGTTGCTTGAGAGAAATTTTAACTAATTTAGCCTGGATTTTAGTTTATTTCAGATTTATATCACAGTAAACCAGTTATTCCCATTTCTACAGGAAACGGGTGATTTTGTTATATGTTTTCTACAAGGTTACATTCCACTTAACCACGTGCGCTTGGCTTGTAAATGTATCTCGGTCCAGCGGCCCTGAAAAGTAGGCCACGGCTCACGACAAAAGCCCTAAGACAAATGGCGTTGTAAAGACACCGTTCCATTGTGTATTCATGACAAGGCTCAACTTAGAAGATGGTCTTTGGGGCAACACAAAGGCGAGCGGGATCTGCTGTTTCTGTCGTTTTAAACAAATAACAATGATGCAAGAGGACTGCTTCCAGTGAATGCGAAATGTGCTATTGAGTCACCAGCGGAGCGCCCACAATGGCCCGGCCATGCATCACAACAGCTAGGACAGGCCCAATATTAACATTTCCTTTTGACACGTGGCGAGAGGTTTTCTTTAACCCACCGAGGCTGAATAGGGAATCTGCAGATAATAAGAAATTAAAAGGTAAAGCGGACGCAGGGGGAGAAAGCCAAATCCTTGCCCCGGGGCTTCACGTTGAAGCACAATGGCCACCAAAGCTGTAAAGGAGTCCATGTTTCTTATTCGCCCCCTCCCCTAGCACCACCTGCATTACAATTAACCTCATGGCAACCTTGAGGTCTCTGATTAGTGATGGCCTGTTGTCTTGCTCCCATTTACGCTTGGCCCCCACTGCCCTTTGCGCACTAGCACCAACAAATCAAACCCAGTTTCTGGCATGGACTTTTACTATGGGTAGCTTCAGATCTCCAACGGACCGCTTGCAGATTCATGCATGAGTTGATACATTTATCCAACAATCAGTGTTGTTAATAACGGCGTTAGAGTATAATGGCATTTCTAACGGTGTTATTTTTGTCAGTAGTGAGTAATCTAGTTAGTTAATTTTCCCATCTTTGTACCACCATTACCGTTACTGAAGACGTGAAGGTGTACGTTACTACACTTTGGTTGAATGACGAGAGATGTCTGACAGACACGGAGAGAGCAGAGCGGGAGAGGAGTGGAGGGGAAGGTGGTTTTGACGCCATTGCAAACGTGATGCTTGGTGGCTCGGAGCGTTAGCATAGCATTTAGCGTGGCGAGTGTCATCTTAAACCAGGGGTCCCCAACCTTTTTTTTGCACCATGGACCGGTGTGATTTGGGTCTTTTTTTCCACGAGCCAGTGTTCTGTCAAATTTTGCACCCTTATAAAATTTTGCTCCCAAAGCTTTTGTGGCGGTGAAAAAGGCCCTCTTTTATATTCAATTGGACTCTCAATGTTATCCAACGGTGCTAAAAAACTATTTATGTCATAAACATACATGTGCCACACGAAAATGGCGTAAATTAATGCTTAACGCCACGGCGAAGTCATTAAGTGAGAGATCTGCGTGCAGTTGTTGTGTGCAGCTAACATGACAAACGTAAGTTAATATTCCTTTCTTTAAAGAAAGTTTATAGTGTTTACTTTGGTCCCTTTTAACGTTATGCGCATGCCAAATTTGTCAGAACACAATGTGCGGCAGAAAAATACAGCAAATATAAAATAGCATTTGTTTTTAGCCCCGTCGTGTTAAGTGCAGGGAAAATACAACTCACCCGCTGAATCAGTGGGACGCCTGAGCTTGTTTCGTTGAGACAAGATGTTCCCGAGATGGGAGAGTGAGAGAAGCCATCTTCACAAAGATACGATGTTGGAAATTGTAGCACAGTTTTCAGTGCTCTCCTAGCGATGTCAGAATCTTCCAAAATGACTTTAATCCAGAACCTCGGTAGAGTTGTTGTCTCAAATGTACGTTTAAGGTCGCCGTGATTTGCAATCTCTACAAGCTGATATTCCTGTTGCACGGACATGCTCGAATCACTCAGTTTATTCACATACGGGTCACGAATCCACTCCTTCGCAGTTTGTGGGTCTTTAGTGATTGAGAAGTAGCATAGATTTTGTTTTCTTCGAGGTTGTAGGCTCATCTTCTGACTCGTCAGGTTCCCTTTTCCCCGTAAAAAATCTGTCCAAAGACGTCCGTTTTTCAGTCATTTGAGTGTGTGGCTAATTATTTCCGGGAACAAATGGGTGAAGACCGATGTCATGCGTTATTATTGAGGCCAAGCGCAAATAGATATACAAAACAAGATGTACTGCTAACAATCAATGCATTTCTATGACGACCTCCTTTCCTGTAGTTTTATATCTAGAGTAGACAGAGATATTGGTGTGTTAAGCGGCACAGGCCAAAGTCAATTGGCCAGAATGCTGTCGTTAATAAATTATTTATCATTTCTGCGCGGCCCGGTACCAAATGCGACACATACCGGTACCGGTCCGCGGCTCGGCCGTTAGGGACCCCTGTCTTAAACGCTTGGGATTTTTTTTTTTTTAACGTACAGTTCGTGGCATTCAGGTGATTACAATTAATTGAAAAATAATGGACTGTTCTCCTGTTGAGTATGCATTATCATCACCAAGTCGGCGTTGTCCTTGTAAATGCTACAATATAATAATAATTTGCTTTGTTTTTTATTACCAAAAATAGTCACTTGCCCTGAATTTTTCTTGAATGACGAATTCATAAACCAATTCTTTTTTATTTATTTATTTATTTTTTTTTTTTAATGAAAACAACTAGAGCAAAATAGAAGAGGGAAGAGATTCAGAGCCTCACCTGCATATTGAAAAATATATCTATATGGGGTGTAACGGTACACACAAGTCACCGTTCAGTGCAACAAGAAAAAGCCTTTTTTTTCTCATGGCATTTGAAAGTTTAAGTATAAAGTGTGTACCATTACACTTATGGGTGAAATTTTAAAAATGTAAAAAGGTGACCTATGTTTTTTTGTTTTTTTTTTTGAATGAAAAAGACAGTTCAATTCAATCAGTTAATATATATACTGTATCATATTTGATGTGAAAGTAATTATAGAATGGATCATGTAATAACTTGTTACACATAAAAAGTAACGTCAGTTACTTTGCCGAGTATTTAATTACTCTTACGTTGAGGTAACTGAGTTACTAACTCAATTACTTTTTGGGAGAAGAAATTTGTAAATTTGTAATTTGTCAAAAACCTAGGCGTTCTATTTGACCCAGACTTATCGTTTAAAGCTCATATTAAACAAACCTGCAGAACGGCCTTTTTCCACCCGCGCAATATAGCCAAAATTAGAAATATTTTATCTAAAAACGATGCAGAAAAATTAATTCACGCGTTCGTTACATCTAGATTGGATTACTGTAACTCCCTACTTGCAGCTTGTCCTAAAAGTTCTCTAAAAGGTCTTCAGCTAGTCCAAAATGCAGCAGCAAGACTCTTAACAGGAACTAATAGAAGAGAGCACATCACCCCTGTGCTCCAGGCCCTTCACTGGCTTCCAGTCGAGTTTAGAATTAAATTTAAAATCCTCCTTCTTACTTTTAAGACCATTAACGCATTGGGGCCATCGTATCTCACCGATGCTCTGGTTCCATACCGCCCCAACAGAACACTCCGCTCTCAGAATGCAGGTCTACTGGTAGCTCCCAGGGTTTCTAAAAGTACTGTCGGAGCTAGAGCCTTTAGCCACCAAGCCCTTGTTTTATGGAATCAGCTTCCAGCTAGTATTAAAGAAGCCGAGACAGTCTGTACATTTAAGATTAGACTAAAAACGTTCCTATTCGAAAAAGCTTATGGTCAGGCTAGTTGAAGTCGGACTAGACTCACAGTTCAGTCTAAGCTGCACTAGAAGCTATAATGCTGGGGGAAGTACAGCCACTGAGTTCTATCTCCTTTTTCTCACTCGACCTACCACTTGTCTTACTTTATTTCTTTTTTCCAATGTTAATATCTAGTTGACTAGTCTCTTCATCACTAGTCACCTGGTGTCCCCTTAGGGGAGGGGCTATTTTTCAGCTGCAGCCTCCTGATTATCCGGACCCCTGGCTGGATGTACGTCCTTGTCGCCACCCACGTCTGATGTGGCTAGATGGACCGCTTCTTGTTCCTTTACTCTATTGCATCTTTACAAACTCTAACTCTGTCTGCTGATTCCCATTGGCAGTCCTGGTCCATCCTGTCTATCCGTCCTGGGAGTGGATCTCTCCTGACTGTGGTACTCCCCAAGGTTTCTCATTTCTCCCAGAGAGTTTTGGAGTTTTTCCTTGCTGACATGGAGGGTCGAAGGATGGGGGATGCCCAGGACTTGACCTTTATTTATTTAATCTCTATTTATTTCATCTGTAATTTCTGACTGTGTATCATATTGCCTCTGCAAAGCCCTTTGAGACAACCTTGTGATTTAGGGCTATACAAATACAACTGAATTGAATTGAATTACTTTTTGGGAGAAGTAATTTGTAACTGTAACTAATTGCTTTTTAAAAGTAAGATTAACAACACTCCCAACGATTACTTGAAACGTCATACATCCGCTAGAGGCAAGTAGTTGCCTTCCACCCCAAAAAATGCGATGAAGTGGTGAATCGCATTATAGCAGGGGAACGCTGTATTGACAGAGTGAAACCGAAGAAGCATGTTCAAAGAATTAAAAGAACGCCAAATGTCAGCTCGGGAAAAAGCCCTGGAGGGATAAAGCAACACATTAAAGGATAATATCACCTCGTGGACTTGAAGCGCAATCACTGCTACTCTCCTGGGAGCTGTTAGATGATGTGTTGCCGCCACGCTTTCAGTCTGATCTACCTCCAAGTGGCCCACGCGGCAACGAACGGCCAGGAACACAACGCGGGCTTGTCAAAAAAAAAATAAAAAAATAAGGGTTTAAAAATTTTTTTTTTAATTCATTTTTCTAAGCAACACTAGTTAACTTTTCAGTTTTGGTAGATTATAGCGACACCGCCTTAAAAAAGACTGCGTTTCCCATGAGGACCAGCGCACACCCGCACAGTGTCGTGAAATCATGATCTCCCGGTCGCCTTCAGATGGATTAAGCAACATTTATGTTTCCAGCGGCTGTGTGAAGGATGAAGTCATAAGGTAATGAATCCATTTGTGGCTAAACAATAGCATATGATGGTTAGTCACCGTGCGGCTTAGTGTGGCTAACCACCTCCCACAAGAACTCGTCAGCGTTGACGAGTACAGTTAAGTGAGGGTGGGTCGGTGGGGTTCTTCACACCAGCGAGTGAAAGCCGGGCCCATGTTTATTTTTTAGTACAATTTTATCCCTGGTCTCCGCCCCTTTTTTCCCTCCTTGGACGAAACTTTTTGACCCTTTTGCTGCTCTGCCGTCTTTGCAGAATTTGCACAAAAGCGTTCGCATCGACTCCAGTCTTTATAACGAAAGGGGGATGTGACGTTTGCCATAAAGCAGTCAGCACGTTTGTAATATTTTTGTGTGGCAGGGTTCCTGCCACCATCCTCAAAGTTAATTAGTGAAGGTGAAAGCGATACAGACCCCTCAAGATATAGAAAAGGTGTTATTCAACTAGTTGTCAGTCGACATATCATCACAAATGTTATGAAAATATTTCATAAAGGTTGAAAAGTTACCTAGCGGTGCTTCAAGTCTCAAGGGTAAACCCTTCCAAATTCTGTGTCTTGTTCTTCTTTGTCCTGCATACAAAAATGGCAAACTTTGCAAATATGAATTTTGGTGATGATGTTTAGTTAAGGGGTCCCCAGTAGTAAACCCTTCGAAAGTGGAAAATTTATCAGTGATACTAGTTTCACTGATTGTTATGTAATTGGGTCAATATGGCCACATAAAATACATCAAAAGTGTCAAAGATCCACTCTTCAAATTGAATAGAAAGTTAGAAAGTCTTCCATTTTGATTTGATCCTGCCATTTTGAGTTTCCAGAGCTCACACTTTTACACCAAAAATGTTTCCCAACATTTATTGAACCAAGGCTACCAAGTTTTAGATGAAGTCATATAATGTCACTATTACACAGTATTAACTGAAAAAAACGATCTTGTGTCAATTTTATTTGTCTAGTGCGTGGGTGCCATGAATTATTCTGTTGTTTAAATGGCAACAAATGGATAAATGTTGCATACTAACGAATTTTATTACCCTCAAACGGTGTTTTTACTTGTTATTTTTGTGTTTTAGATTCGTATCTAAAACTGTACTGGCGAACGAAAAATCCATTTTTATTTCCAAGCAGATCTGAAGGGGGACTTTTTCATTAATAACAGTGGAAAACAGCGGTTTGAGATGACAGCGGTCTTTTAGCAACAGGTTTTTGGGGCACACCTGCCAGCTGTTTCAACTATTGGACCCGGCCGCCTGTAGCTCCATTTTGGAACATGCAGGTGCAGTGACGCAAACAAGATCGATGTGTCCAGATTTAGGCATGGTTTCATAAGGACCTTATTTTGTGCACGTGATGCAGCCTAGCGACTGTTTCTTTTGTGTGTTTGTTGAACATTTCTTAAATCCAGATCCAAATCCATGCAGAATTTCCTTCAAAATCAATCTATTTAGCCTAAATCTGTCAACACACGGAAGTTTGAATGGATTTACCATACGTTAAAGCAGCCAGTGCCCTTTTCAATATCCCTCTGGTTCTTGCATTTAAATACTGTAATATTGGAAAAGTACACATTCTTACTCAACTTAATGTCACAAATAAACTGGCAACACCCCATACTAGTATTAAAAGCACACTTCAGATTGCTCCCTAATACTATCGTCATTTTCTATCCCAACAGCACTTCACTACATTTTACACAGTGCAAATTGCACTGATTTGCTCCCAAAATAATAAATGTAATGAACACGTATTCACTCATGTCAGAATTAAGGTTACAAAAAAAGCAATAATGCCTCACATCTTTCGCATTGTAACAATATTCATTTGTCACACCCGGCGGTAAAACAAAAACACGAGCATAAACCTCCCATACAGATGGAGTTTATGGAGAGGATAAAAAAATAAAGGGTATTAATATCCTTTAGAAAAATGCTTAGGCCTGTTGTTATCTTGCAGCAGATTCATCATTGCTCGTATTCATTGTCCAGACCCCCCGCGGGCGTCATTGCTCATCCTTGCCATCCCACTAAACTGCATTATTTAGTTAGCAAGTAATGCCGTCGCCCTCCGACAATCAGCCACATTCACGCATACAATATGTGAGTGTGTACACACTGCGTAACATGCTTTACTGGCTGAATAATGAATTAAAAGTCTTGAATTATACAGTTTGGGATAGTAAATCCCTTTTTCTTTTTTACTAGAGGTATGTACAGTATGTAGGGTATAAATTAAAAAATGGGAGAAGTTAAACGGGTGCTAGCATTCCTCATTTCACAGGAATACTTTAAATGCTCTGCAAACGTAAGCAAAAAAGTTTTGTAATTTCAATTCGCTACATTTTGGCGCGTAATGGGACTACTTTGATTGAATTCCCAAGTTGGAGTTTTTCAAAGTATGAATTTTATGAGTACCTAAAAAACACCTAATTACCATATTTATTTTGAATATTGTTCCTTGAGATTTTGCAGAGTGTTGGAGATCATTTTGAAAACCTACAGGATGAACAAATTTTAATCAGGATTCAACAATTTGACAAAATTTTACAGTGGATTTTTTTTTTTTCGCGGGGTCCCTCACAAGAGGTGGGAATCTTTGGGCACCTCACGATTAGCTTACGATTATGATTCAAAGGCTATGGTTCAATTAAAAATTGATTATTGATGCAACCCCCCCCCCCCCCCCCCCAGCTATTAGCTGCTTTTAATGTTTCGTACATTAGTAACAAAAATAGTACAAAAAGGCTCAAATAAACTATTTCAGTATCAAATAAAACAGTAAATAAAATACTCAAGTCCCCATTCTGTATCAGCAGCTTTAAACTACCGTATTGGCCCGAATATAAGACGCCCTGATTATAGAACGACCCCCTCTTTTTCAAGACTCAAGTTTGAAAAAATACTTTTTGAACACCAAATTAATTTTTATACAGAAAATAATTACAGTGCATCTGAAACAAATGATTATAACAATATATTTGAGAGAAAAAGCATGTTATTTTGCCTCATTCAAATCTGAATATCTGAACATTTAAATATGTCAACTAAAGTACAATCACATTCATAAATGAATGGCTTCTGGTTTTTGAAATGTAAATAAAACAATCTATTGTGATAAAACAACAAAATTACAATAACTGCATTAACCATCGAAGTGAAGTCTAAATGTAACTATAGTCTTGAAACAAATCTGATTAAGGAAAAACATTGCAATAAAGCAAACTGGTTAAACTAAAAAGAGTAGCTGAGATCTGTCATGACAGAACATCGCTTCAATGGTATCTGGCGCCATCCAGCATCGTGAATGGGTATAACGTCTAGACCTTGAATATAAGACGAACCCCACTTTTTCAGTCTTATTTCAATACAAAAACACCGTCTTATATTCTGACCAATACGGTACATTCAATTAATTTAATGTTGTGAATCAACCGTTAAAGTTGTTAAAATTGCTCCCGTTATTCCATAATTTCCTTTCTGTCTACTTTCGACATGCGAAAGTTTGAAAACTGTTTCATCATTTAAATATAGATTCGAGCCAAGATTTTGCCGATTTAGTAGTACAGTTTAGCTTCGACATTCGATCGCTTCGACACACGATCTTTTCGACATCCGACGTAAAATTTGACTCGCCATTTGTTTCTACATCCGACGACATGCTCGAAATACGACGACATGACAGCACCGCATACGGACGCACGGCTGATTTTCTTGTGAGAGAAATAAACACAGGTTTCAAAAAAGCTGGTACAGGTGATGAAACAAGGAAAAAGGTGACGCTTACTATTGAAATGAAGATGCAAATTACAGAAAAATATGAGCGTGGGGTGCGCATCCATTAACTGGCTCAACAATACATCTCCACGGTCCTCCTCCGACCATCGTTCGCCAGTCTTTATTTAAGTTGACAATTATTATTGAGGTAACATCGCCAAAGAAATCGCCAGCTTTGTCAGGTTTTTGTCATTTATTTCGGAACTTATCCAACACAAAACGCCTACTGTCCACCGCAGTTGACAGTGTTGACAAGAAAACATTGAAAGCGAAAGTAAACTCTCAACCGCACCGCTCCCTCATTTCATCAGGTCAGTCACGCGGTGCGTTCAAGTACAGAAAAAAACATCCGCCACATTAGAACCTGATTCGTTACATTACTACAGGAATTATTATTATTATTATGATTTTTATTTATAATGTATGTTTTTTTTTGCTATGCGTAATTGCCATTTCTAATAATACCAGCAGTATTTATTGAGGATTTAGTGTAGGTCTTTGGGCTGTGGATTGAATTAATGGAATTATAATGTATTCTCATGGGGAAATCCTGCTCGACATACGACTATTTCGACTTACAAACAAGGTCCTGAAACGAATTAACTTCGTATGAAGAGGTACCATTGTATTTTAGGTAAAAAGTTGAATAGGTTCGCTCGGAAAGTTCGCTACAGCAGAGCCTTCATAAGAAGTCTACTGCTTTAATATGGCGGCTGTTTACTAACGCCGGCGAGTCTGTCATTGCGCAACTAAATCTGTATGGCGGAAAACACTCAAGTGACTTGAAGTTCCGCTCTTAGAACCCCAGTTTGGACAAATTTCAAAATTGTCTGATATGCATGTGTGATACATCATTGGAAAGCTTAAAATCTCAATTTTTGGGGGGAAGAAACATTTTGAACAGGAGGGCATTTTTTTTTTTGAAAATGTTTTTTAAACAGTGAAACCCTATCTGGAGGTGAGAGCACGCGAGAGCAGAATTACAGACGCCACGATTTTAACGAGATATTATCACGCACATACCTTGTTTTGACCCAAAAACTCCATGTAGCATGTACGTATTACTGAGTGTCAAGACACAGCTGTGAATTGCCACAGCTGGATTTTTTGGGGATTTTATGGGTGAAACATGGTAAAATAACAAGTGTCGCGATGCAGAAATCACAGACCTCAAGGAGTGGTCGAGATATTCTTTTTCACATATTTACCCTTTTAAACGTTTAAAAAAAAAAAAAAATGTTTGGATTGATTATCACCTAACATATCGGAGAAAATGCGACAGTCACAAAAAAAAATACAATTAAGTGATAGTTATGAGGTAGATATCCGTGCCTTTTTTACAGACGCCATTTTTTTCATTGTGACATCATTTGTTTAAAAATTTTAAATATGTAAGTGAATAATTTTTTAAAGTCGTTTTTTTTTTTTTAAATATGAGACATCAATTAATGATTCTAAGCTAAAAACGATAGACATTTTGAATAATAAATATCATTAATTACCTTCGTTTTATGGCTGGGTTGAAACAAAAGCGGTTGCGCGACGTGTGTAAACGGGGGTTTTCAGGGTAAAACGGACAAATTAAAAATAGTTCGGGGGCATAATGCGCCATGAATCTGCTATGGCAGCATATAGACATTGTTCTGTCATCGTTTTGGCTTAAAATACAGCAGTTTATTTTCAAGAGGAGTGCAAGAGCAGAATTTGCTTTTTCAATCTTGTCTGTGTTTTCCATATACATGTGATATCTACCGTAGCAATATGTGGGTGAAGTTTTTTACCTAGCGGCATGAGTTGTGGAATGTGGATGTTTACTCTCGGTCCGTTCCTCATTGCGTCCCTATGACCGCGCTGACTGTGTTTTAGTTCCGCTTTACTTAGCATATTTAAATAATTGGAATATGGAAGTTTTGTGAATCATTCTCGAATCTTTGGGGGCCGAGTCGCGAATCATCTAAGAATCGGAAATTTCACACACCTTTATTCCTCACATAATTTTAAAAGTTTATATGTGTACACCTCGCTAACAGGTATTCAGAAGTTGGCTGTCCCACTGCAGTGATAACGAATACATTTTTTCGAGGACATAATGTTATGACAATAAAGCCCTATTCAAACAAAGAAGGTTGAAGTGTGATATCAAAGTTAATAAGGGAAGAAAGTCATATTTTACCATAAGAATTCCAAAGCCACAACTTTATTCTTGTAATATTTCACCTTTCATTTTGGAATAGATTCACTCAAAAGAAGGACTTCATTTATATTATACTATGCTTTTAGTTCTGAAACAGAAATGACTTCAAGCAGAGATATCAAATTTACAGCATATGATATGTCCCAGTCGTATCAGAACTTTAAACTGGCTCAAACCTAAGGTTAGAACCGGTTATTTTGTTTGTTTCATTGGCTGCCAGTTCTTATGTAGGAATGCATTTCTGAAAATATTACAAAATGATTTACTGACAATTATTTTATGGACTACCAAGCTGTATCTAGTTTTAGAACCGCCATTTAAAGACGGCCTTCACATCGCTTGCTGTTCTGGCCCTAATTCTTTAAAACATACAGCAAAAGTATAATGTTCAATTAAAATTATGGACTTTTTTAGGGGTTAAGGATTTTTACTAGAATTTAATTTTTTTTAGCCCTGCTGAAGTTTTGGCCCATTCTACTTCATGAAGCATCCATATGTTGGAGTGCAAACATACTCTGAATGCATTGTCACTAAAAACAAACCAGATGTTGACTAATCTGAATTTTACACTTGTTCAAGCCCAAAATGATCGTCCACCAATGTCAGGGAAGTTGCATCCAGGCGTAACGATGTAATACCACAAATTCAAGGTGGGTCCATCCTGCTTTACCCCCCTTTTTACATCCCTTCTCTCAGCCAACTTATACCAGATGACCTTGAAACAAGTACCATGTGATTCAAGATCTGGACAAAAAGCTGAAGCATTTCCAGAGACCTGACAGTCAAGGAGTCTTCCCTGCCTTCGAAGCATTCCCTTGAATATTCCAAAAGATAATAGCACACACTAATGAGGAATGATGGAATGAAGCCAATCAAAGAAGGTAGAAAAAAAATCATGCAACCGGGCCCATCTTGCCTGTCAGGTGGGTTGACGGGCGTTTTGGGGAAAGAATGATTTGGGAACTCGCACCTGGCAGACGAAGAGATTTCACGCTAGGCCGCCATGCCAAAGTACTCCAAGAAGAGTCATGTTGAACTATCAATTGCCTCTTCTCTCACATATTTTGTTGAAAATTGAATTTAGGGGAATGCGTTTTGCTTTTTAAATATGCTCGTGAAAATGTTTGGGAATCTTGTTATTAACTCATTTGCTCCCAAAAACGTATAAATATGTTCTGTTTTAAATAGTGTTGCACCGATACCATTTTTTGGCCCCGATACCGATACCTGGCTGTGCAGTATCGGCCGATACCGATACCACCCCGTTTATATATATATATATATATATATATATATATATATATTTTTTTTTTTTCCCCCAAAGAGCTACATAATTGGATGTGAAATCATTGCTATCAAGGCTTTGTCAGGCTGTTGCTTACCTTTGCAAAATAGGAAAAAGTACACTAAACCCTAGTAGACAATAGTTGAATAAACCTTTGGCTCTCAAAAGCCAAAATAGTGCTACATTTGTGAAATTAATAAGACATGTATAATACTAGCCCAACAGTAAGAAAGTAAAAATAAATTCATAATAATAAACTCTGAATGAACTGAATAAACTTTTTTAAACCTCTCAAAGTCCAAACAGTGCAACTTTCATGAAATTATTGTCACATTCTGCTGCTGGTTAGATTGTGTTTTGTTGCTGGGCTGGTAGTGGGGGCGTTCCTGACGTCGCACCTGAATCCAATGCAGGCTCATCAACGCAGCATTTAAGCACGGGTGATCTCAGAGAAGGCTGCCGAGATATTTGCCTTGCTGATCGCCATTTGACATCTCGCACTTTAGTCTCGCTACATTTGCTTGTTACGCCCCTGCATTGGGTTTTTTCTGTTAGTGTGCTGCTCTCGTTTGTAACCTCAACACTGTGCAGGTATTTGAATGTTTTTATTTTGGCTTTTTGGCTCGCTGCCTATCGTCTTAGAGAACCTTCGAGTTTGTAGCATTGAGCTCCGTCGACCTGCTGTCACGGACTTCTTTTGTTATCTCTACTATCCCGCGATCGTGTGTTATTTTTTTGTTTGCAATCATTAAACCCATGTACGTATCCCCCGCTTGTTGTCTGCTTCAAGGTTCAACCTTGTTTCCGCATTTGCGGACGCTAACAATTATAAGTACTAATATTTGACCACAGCATCCCGTCTCTCTATTAGCCTCCTTTTTTCGGGAGGGGGGAGTCCCTTATTTCAATTTCTGAAAGGTGGCAACCCTTCTTTGGAAACAGTTCCCAAATTACTGCGGCATTTATTTCAGTAAAAGACAATAAAAGTAAAGTAGACGTAGTGAACTGACCAGAGATTGTTGCTCCGGTCCAGCGCCCTTCCTCTGGAGAGCAGTCCTGCTCTTCCAGGCTCAAACTCGTCGTGTTCGTTCATGTTTCGTCTTCAAATGTTTTATCAGGTTCGAGGTATTGAAACTGGCCGATTTAACTCCACATCTCGAAACTTTCAGGCCGCAAATCTTGCATGCAGCCATTGATTTTAATCGACGGAATTTCTATTTTGGAAATATTTCCCGACTGCCGCCATTTCTCCTGGTTTGCGTTTCCTCCATATGAAAAAGCGCCCTTGTCATTGGTCAGAGTGCCTATTGGCCCACTCTCATTGGTCGGGAGCAGGCCAATAGCAATAGCTGCTTGGTGTTCACGTGTCATCACACAACACAGAGACAATGTAGTGAGCGCCAGAAGGAAAAAAAGGCTGCGGTCAAATGTTATAATAATGGACCGGTAAATGGTATCGGCGCCGTCTTTGTTGGTACTCGCCGATACCGATACCACCATTTTGGGCCGGATCGGCGCCCCCTGCCGATACTAGTATCGGTATCGGTGCATCTTTAGTTTTAAATTGTTTCAGTGTCCCACTGGATGGCAGTAGCGAATTTGGTAAGACCCGCAACCCGATTCAACGGCAACGAACGGCCGGGATGCCAGGCGCTGGACGACCGAGCAGAACGACCAGGACCACCAGTGCAGCGGATGATGCCGTTGAGTCTGTGCTGCTCACCAAGCAGATCCCGCAGGTACTCAAAAAAAAAAATCAATCTTCATGAGACAGGCAGCGATGTGGGAAAAGTTTACCCGGCTGCCGCGGCGACAACAGCGTTATCTCTCAGTTAGTTATGTGTAAATAAATTGTTACTTTGCTATCAAAAGCTCTATTTGTCTTGTTGTTTATGTTATTATGTAAAAGGAAAACATTATTCAGATGTTTAGGATGTAACTGAAGCAAAAAATAGCTGTGTTAAAGTCAAGGTTATGTTTGAAATGTATGCTTTCACAAAAAGCTCAATTTCAGTTTTTTTCATCAGAAATTGGAAAATTGCTCAAACTAAGCTATTTTCTAACGCTGATTTCTAAAGAATGGAAAAAGATATGAAATAACTTTTTTTTTCTGCTGAAAGAAGAGAGTCTAATCTTTGTTTTGGTGGGTTCCGTATTTATATAGCAATAGAACAGAATTTTCTGTGGGCCTTCCAGATAAGTCAAAATCCAGTCAAACGGCTGGGAGGGAAGTGGGTTGCACTGGTGAAAATGGCTGGGAGTGAATGAGTTAAAATCAACCAAATCGGTACTTCCGTTGTTTGGAAATGGAATGAACATGACCTGCGGAGTTGGTCTACATGGGTGAATTATGTCAAATCTCAATACATAAAATAAATTCATTCTACATCAATTTGATCGATAATTAATACTCTTGGAGGTGTTGGCTAAGCATTGACATATTAGAAATGATGCGTCTAGGACCAAATGTGTGTCTGTGACATGCTACACCGCAATCCCGCCGGCAGCTGATTGGATTTAGCCAAAAGTTGGTCCAGAGAAAGTCTCCCACTGAGAGCAAAATTGACTTACGTCTGTCGGTGGCCAGTGAGATGAAGGGCGTCCAGTCTTATCTTCCTCCATCCCGTGTCGTCCCCCCGTCGTACCCAATACTTTTCCCGCGTGCCGCTGCGCCGTGCCCGCAAACATCTCAAACATGGCATGTCGAGGAGACGCTACGATGACGTTTTCATGCAGTTCATGTTCAGATTATTCACTATGAGAGAGATTAAACTACACATGGAATCTTGTTTGTGTCAACATACGATAAGGCACATCTTGTGTTATCACTTCCGCAGCCTTCCATTTTTCAGCGTTTTATGATGGGTGGTTTTCATTCAGTAGTACCCTCCTGGGAACTGCATTTGAACTAGAAAAGAATGGCTCTCTTTGAAATTTTGAGTTTACACCACAATTTACAACACAAACCTTGTTTCCTTTGTTGCTTCGGTTTCTTTCGTCTCATTATAACATCATTTCCATCATTTTGAAAGCAGCATGCTGCTTTCAGTAGATCCAAAACAAGAGTTGTCTAAAATCTACATAGACAATAATGCTCATTTTTATAGTGTTGTACACACAATAATGCTTAGTTTTGCTAGAATTTAAAGGGATCCACAAATACAAAGACTTGTAGTTCTTAAAAGATAAACGTTATTATGAGTTAAAATAATTTGATATTGAAACCCCTCTTGATGTTTTCGTTTTTGTACAATCTGTAAAATTAGTTCAACTAGTGGGTCGCTACTGTTGACGTTGAAGGGCAGTGACGTCTCATGGTTATGCTGCCGGGCTTCCGGAGTACGACTCTTGCGACATGAACATGTCATCTGTTCAACCCTTTCAATTTGAACCCGAGAGGAACATTAATGAGCATGACAGCACTGACGATATTTCACACAACAAGCAGCAAAAGGAAAATGAACAGGAAAGACTGGGTGAGACGTGTTCTGCCAAACAACAGGCAAATTTGACTCCCAAAAAAATGCCTTAAGAAAATACTTAAACGTAGTAATATCAAATAAGGGTGGTTTAAATATGACTAATGTGGTCAGCAGATCAACAATCTGCTTTAAAGCTACCACAACACGATGCTTAAAATGTGAGGCAAACACACACTGGATAGGTAACAAAAGACTCAATAAAAACACAGATAGTAAGTCCTCGCCGCTTCTAACCAATGATCACATGTGTTGGATGTTTCGCCGCGTAGAAGAAATTGCAGTAAGCTGTTAGTATTTGTCGAGTGACAATGACAATTTACGTCAACCCCGAGCATCCATAAAACATTGTGCCCTCCGTAGGTCAAAACATGTACTAAATATTACGATTTACAAATCAATGGCAATGTTTTATGTGTTTCTAATAACATATTATAGTAAAAGAGAACAATTGTGGTTTGTTAGAGCCTACATGTCTTTGTCTTTAAGTCCGAGGTTCCCTTTAACATTGTTGTTATCACTTGATAATATTAACTCTGTATTGAAGGTGTACTCCATTTTTTTCTCCATCAAACATACGTTTTATTGGCTGATGATTGGAACCCTTTTACCACTCCGACACACACACTCACACAGCCCTGACAGATTCATTTCGACAACATGCGACCTCCTCCGTCCCCTTCGAAGAAGAGGGATACTAGAAGTTTTTTTCGTCCAGCAGTAGCCACTATAAGTAATGTAAAAAGACCACTAATTTTGCTACTGAAAGACCGACCTGCGTCAGAGTTAGCATAACATTAAAATATGTGAACTTGCTAACCTGCAAAACTACCGCGGTCACGCTAGCCTCCACAAGGAACCTTAAAGTCAAGCTAGCCGTCCCTCATTTGGATCATTGTTTGCATTATGTGCATTATGCATAATGCAACGTGGTGACTTCAGAGTGCAAGTCCCTCAAATAAAACAGGAAGCTATCCATGAATGGCTCCACTTCAGGGGTACGCTGACATGAAAAAAATATGTGAAATGAAATCACAAATCAGAATTTAATTCAAGTACTTTGGTTCGAGTCTTGGGGTAGTCTAGTATGCATCAGATGTAGATGGTCTTTGGATATCTCGGATTTTTTAAATTGTTTTTTTCTCAAATAATTTTAATGTTACAATAGTTTGAGTCTTGGGGTGCTCCAGTGTCCCCCAGCAATGGACCCATTTTTGGATAGTTCCATTTTTTGAATAAAGGGATTTGCTCTTCAAAATGTTTCTTTTGTAGTTTTTGAAAACAAAGTTTTGAATCAAATGTTGTATCACCTGAACCAATACACATGAAAGTTAGTATAAGTCAATAGAAATTTATTTTGCATTGATCATTTAGCCTATCAATTAATTAGGTTCATTTTCATGAGAAATGTAGCCCTGACCCCCCCCATCCAATAATCTGTTTGGTCTTATCAATGTCCCGTCCCCAGCAAAAAGTGTACATGCTTGCTATGCTGTTATATCGTTTCTCCCAATGTTGTGACTGAACCTACGCCCATGATCGTGTGTCTGTGGCTCAGGCGATTTGAAATCATGAAAAGATTAAAATTCACGATTGTGGAACCATATTCCAAGCAGGTTAAGAAAAAATAAAATATCAATCACAAAATACCCCGAAGCACAAGAAAGCCACCGGATGGTCTTTAATCAGGCCTTTGACAACTTTGATTGGAAGGGCATCAGGATGCTCAAATTTGGTGCTTCACTAACACTTGTGATCATGATTGAAATTCGTATTCAGTTGTGAGCAAAGTGGCGACGTGAGGCCTCTGTCCACATTTGGTTCATATATGACGTGCAGGTGGGAAACGCACAATTACTTGATGAATCGAAGCGAGCGCAAGCGTAATAAACAGCAAACACCTGGACAAGGCGAGCGGCTTTGGACCAATTATGATCAATCAGAGCAACAGGCAGCAGAGCTTAATTGGATATACACGTCTTATTATGTACAAGGGGATGTTTGGCATTTTATTTAGAAAGTGTTGATTGGAGCAAATTGGAAAGATCACAGCTGCTCTGTTTGATCAATGGCGTCTGTTAGCATTTACATACTAAAAAATAAAAGATGCACTACGCTTTCCCGGGCTGGAAATGCACTTTTTCATATATTACGGTCATACGACATTAGAAATTATCCACATTGTACAGGGTCATTGTTCGCATTACAAATCGAACATTTGAAGGTGGTGGTGGCTATGTTGCACTTCCACCTGGTGAAAACTGATGCATGTTTATGCATGCCAAGCACACTGCTTGATGATAGCTGACTACTGCTTTTTTGTTGCCAAATCCCACTCCAGTCTTTCCCTTCCTGTAATTCCCGTCGCTACAAAACAATGACATCATAACTTCTTGTGAATATCCCTTAAGAAAGCATAGTTTGAAAATTGTACAGAAACTACTCCAGGAAATACAATGTTAATGTGTTGACACAGCCTAATGTTTATTTTTGAGGTTTACAGTGATGTAGAATTGCACCATGTTATAGTGAAGACTATACATAATATTGTGGTCACGATACAAAACAGACAAGCTACACTCGTTTTTGCGGTGTGCTTTGATGAAGATTTTCGGGGGGTGGGGTTTCGCCTCTTTTTTTCAGTCCTTTGTGGTAACGCTATGATTTTATGCCTCCGTTATGTCCGGGAAGAGTAGAGAATTCCCCCCCCCCCCATTTTTATAGTTTTGACCCAATCCATTCTGGTAGCATCAAACATTTTTACTTGAAACTTCAACTCGCGATACCTGATACTTCGTCATAAAAGCCAGCACAGGAAAAAAACTAAATCTATTCCAAAATGATGGGAATATTCACGAATCGCTCGGCAGGAAGTAGACAAAACGTGTTCGTAGTTGTGAGCAGATGTCGACGAGCGATTGCATTTTCCCCCACTGAACGCGACATTATGCACTTCCTTTTTATCACCTTGTCAAGTTGAAATGTGGGTTTAGACCAGGTTAGGTCACTTGCATTTTGCTTTATAGCCTATGCATTGCTGGTTTTTAAATTTTCCACCAACCACCAAATGTTTACAGCATCCAGTCTATTGCGGATTTTATAAATGAAACTGAAAATATTTTTGGAAACCGTACCAAAAAATGCCTTAAATGTAGCAAAAACATATCATGTTATATTTTAAGTGATATCATCTGACGATGCAAATTAGAACAAGTATGACGTTGTCTGAGTAGGTCATGGAAGTGCTTCTACGGCTATTATCTGTTGATTAATTATCTTTTTAATTGTTATTGTTATTACTATTAGTTTTTTAAATGGACAACATCACAGCTTTTGATGGTGATCACAGAGTAGGAAATGGAAGTAGTGTATCCACGCACAAATCTTATGACAGGACTTCAACAAGCGTTGTTGGCCTTCAATCCAGCTATTTTGGCGCCTCAATGATGAATTGCTACGTGAGATGACTATGTTAGCTTCTTATGGATGACACTTACTTGGTTGCTTAGTGAAGTTCTCCTCGGCACAGAAGGGTGGAGTGAAAGAAGAGAGTGCCAAACTACACGGCCCACTGGGCATAATATGAGGCACGGCTGGTTCACGTGCATTAAACAGGACCAACCCCTTCATTATGGACCATGGCATGAAATATGCAGGAGAAATAACTGAAATTCTTGATCCCTGTGGTATTTTGGACTAAAGCATACCAGAAACATGTTTTATCCCATTTAATGAAGTTGCATTGGTTCGCAAATGTTATGTGATAAACTTGAATTTCATGTTTTAAGATGGGTAATTTTACATTCTAATGTGATAAATTTATCCCATGTTTACATGGTAAGGTACTGATGGGGTTTAGCCAGTCCTGAGCCAGTGGAATTGTTCATGAGGTTTTGGTCAATACAGAAGTGAAACCTATGTAGGTGAGTGCGGTGCTCTTTTCGGCTTATACTCTAAATCAAAGTTACTAGACTAGCATATGTAACTACTTTGCTTATCTATAATACTGCAAAAAAAAAAAAAAAAGTTTTTAAAGACGTTAAGGAATTGCTTCATTTATCTTGCCGAAAAAATGGTCACATTATAAGGTGACACTTATTTCAGCATAATACAATATCTAACTGAACAGTGCAAAATTCATCACGTTATAACTTCATATTGATTTTTTTTTTTTTTTTTTTTTTGTCCGTTGTGGCAGCAGTACACTGGTGCACCAATCCATCAAACAAACATACTAAATCAGTTACTCCTCCTAAACTTAGCATTGGGCCAATTAAAAGCTCTAATATGATTGTGATATAATACATTAATCTGATATCTCGGTACATTTGTAGCTCTCTTACATTCTTTTTAATGGAGGGCAAGGCAACCTGCAAAATATTTGTGGCATGGAAGCACAAAGCTTAGGTTAAATTTTGGTCCAAAAAAAATATATGTTAACATTTTCCTTATGGCATATTCCCTGCTTCAAAGTGGAGTTATTTAACATCTACTTAATCTGAAGACCCTTGAGCCAGGCACTTCCTTCCCCACGTTGCAAGACCCCTGCTTGGGCTTCCGGCCCTTTACACCCAAGCGTGCAGCGGGGAGCTAATTGGACCAGCCTCATTTAGCAACACGTCAAAATAAAAAAAAAAATAGTGTGGGAGAAGGAGGGGAGTTGGGACTGGAGGGCTGTGCGACATCACTCGGGGTGTCCACAAATCTCCTGTGCCGTCTTAATAGCGTGTCAGACAACACAAGTGATGCTACGGAGGTCACACCCCACAGTCTGTGTGTCACTATAACGAACATACAAGGTGGAGATAAATGTGCCAATCAGTGGGGCGCTTAAATTATTTGAGGTATGTATATATAAAAAAAAAAACTTTTTGAAAACGCACATTATCTCATTTTTTTCTCTATCAAACATGCACAACGTGCTCTACTAGATTTGCATTTTAGCAATGCAATAATAACTGTACATGATGTTAGTCAATTCGTAATAAAAGTGAAACAAATGGTTTGTCCCAGTACGGTTTACACATTTGTTTGTACTTTCTGTAAATGGAAGATTGACAGAAATGCTTTTCCTAAAAGTATAAACTCATTCAAACTTACATCTGATCCAACATTAGGTACACCTATGTGTAATATTGAATTTATATGTATCCTAATTGACAATATAAGACAAACTATTTGCAACAACACATTTTAACAATGCTAATTGATTTGTAGTATCAGTCATCTTGGGTACTGAGCCACAGGATACCAACTTTAAACGTATCTTACGCTAGTGCAAACCATTATAATGAGTATTATGTTGAATTATTAACACATTGTGTTTTTGTTGAAACAAGAACTTAAAAAAAATGACTTCATAAAATTTGTTACCTAGCTATCTGCAAATATTAGAAACTTACTCTTAGTGTAATGCACTGCAGACTACTCACAATTGTAATTTTGTCTCTTAAATTAAAATATTAGAGCAAACACATTAAATTATAACCGACAATCTTTGGTTTCCTTACATTACGAGCTCTCATTTTGACGGAATGCATACCACAATAATTACTGTTAAATTATTAAACTATCAGGTTTTAATCTGAAATTGAACATTTCATCGACTGACTACTCAGTGGTCATTATGAATTATGTAAATCATATTTTGGTTACCTACATCAAACTATTAGACAGTTCTCAATGATGCACTGCAGACCACAATCATTAACTTACTGTTGAATTATTAATGCCCTATCATGTTTCCATGTTAGATTACCCAATTAAACACATCGGTAAACTACATATGGTTTTATATTGAACTGTGAAATTACATTCTGGTCACCTAGAAACAGACCTCTCAATACACCACGGACCCCAGTAATTAATAATACATGTTAAAATTATACCTAAATTAAACTGCATTCCATTTTGAATCACGTGTATACCTAATAAAGTGTCTCGTTGGTTTAAACACAAAATGCATAGAAATAACATCTTAAAAATCTTTCTTCTGATCTGTTTTTTATTTTTAATTTTTATTTTTTTAAGTTTTACCGCAAAAAGAGAGGTACAATTTTCCCTGTCACTTCTTCCGCGCGGGTTGCGCACGCAGGGCTACATTTAGGAGCTTCAAAATATAGGGCGTCACGTGTAGTTTGTCCGCAAATTACGCACGGCTCAAAGCTTCAATCCTCACGGCCCGTGAACCAGGAATAATAATAGTCAACATTTTCTTCATCCTATTGCCCCTCCCCATAAATTAAAAAAATAATAAAAATACCTTCATGCACAAAAAACTTCCAGAAATTCTGCATGAATTAGACTTTTCTGTCATACTGCATGCGTTTAAAATGCATGTTTATTATGATCTTTTTAGTTTGCACTCGGACGCCCCCCCCCTCCAGCACACACACAAGTGTGTGTAATGCGATGAGGCGCCATGCAGTAAAACACATAGCTGGGTTGGCTTCGTGTTTGGCATATCACTCTTGTTGGCCCACTCCACGCTGTGGATGATGGGAGCTCGTTACATTTAACGTGATGTTGACTTAGACATTATCTATTCAGACTGTGTTTACAAATAACTAACTGTATCAGATTGCTGTTTAGAGATACACTGACCGCTTCATTAGTAGCACAAAAGTCTGCTTTGGCCGATGTGATAATGCTCAGATTTGAGTGACAGCTCCAAAAAACAAAATCGTAATTTGCGTGAGATTGAAAAGAAAAATAAATTTGTAAAGACAAACCTAATTATTACTTTTAAAATTCATCTTTGGAATAGATTAAAAAAAAAAAATAATATATATATATATATATATATATATATATATATATATATATATATATATATATATATATATATATATATATATATATATATATTATAGCCAATTAATTACATTAAATTTAAGATCAAATTTTTGCAAACTGAATTCATTAGAGGAGCTTGGTAAATTAATATCTGATGAACTCTTTAAAAATAAAAATAAAAAAAAAACCTTTGAATTTGTTTTTTGTGTTTCCTATCATTACATTAAATTGGACGTTTGTTGTTGTTAATTATATTGCATCATACTGAGAGCTGTTTCTAATCTAATATGCACATATGAAATTAATACAATAAACGTGGGTATTATCTTTATAAAGTCAGATCTTGCATTGTATTCATATTTTAATACGTGTTGAAAAAAAACAGGATTTCGTTTCATGTTTATTGTTGTGGTTGTTGTTGGGTCTCCTCGCTATAGTAGTAAAGGCACATTTTATTGAACTGCACTATCCTCTTTGAAAAATATACAATAAATTAGTTGGGTTATTCTTTTAAAAAAAACATATTTCACGCATGACTTCATGTTTTCTGCTTTTGTGTTCTTTTAACACTACAAGTTGATTACTGTGGTTGTTGTTTGCAGTGGGTTGCCTCACACTGAGAGCTAGTTGCACTTAATTGTCCTTCTCATGTGACCAAATATGGTGAGCAGAATACAATATTAAAAGCAGCTCTCACTACTACAAACCCTATCTATATTTATCTTTACATATATATGTGTGTGTATCTATACCACACATATAGTATGACTAAATGCATCCCCTGCATGTGTGTATGTTTGTGTAAAAAAAAAACAACAGTGCAATGGACTCTGCCTGACGACAGCATTGTTAAATAGAGTCGAAAAAGTCATTTTCGCGTCATCCTCCGGATGTAATAGTCCATGAAAAGGGAAATATGAATACATTTCAATACATTTCCAACAAGATGGTGCATGCATTTGCTCCACCACACACACGCACACAACCTTTCCTCCATGTTCTTTTCATTTTTTGCATCAACCCCACACACAATCTCTCGTGTTTTAGTCCCCCCCACCATCATAAAGAAAACTTCACTGGCTTTTTGCCTTTTTTTGGGGTGTCCGTGCAGTGCTGACAAAGACTTGACACATGCACGGTGATCACGACGTGATCTCTGGCTGCCTAATGGGCCGCTCAAGCAAGCTGCAGACAAACAATGAAAAAAAGAGGGGGTCTCGGGGTGGGGTGGGGTTCACTTTTCATGCTTTTCATGCACTGCTGCACCCCCCTTCTTATGCCTCCTCCCTTATAAATCCAAGCGATCCCACAAACGGAAATAAATTAGATTGCAAAATGAGATTCCCCAACAATTAAGTAAGGCCAACTTATTTTTTTGTGTGTATATACACAAGAGGAACAACCGGCGTGATTAATCGATTTAATTTGCACATTACTGCGGGGCAAAAGTGTTGGATGTTAATTTGGATAAACAGAAAGAAGGGGGTGCTGGGGTATGAGTGAGTGCGGGTGAGTTTGGATGTGTGTGTGTAGAGAGAATTCTTGTTATTGACTGTCAGTAAAGTTGCATTCACACAAAACCTGGCTGTCAATTGCACGATCTTGCACGTTTACCTGAAATCACCGAAAGGGCAAGTGGCTTTTAAAATTTCCCATTTGATTTTTTAAAAAAAATTATTAATTCGTTTTTTTTTTTCAAATCCAAATTTTCACTTTAGTGTCTCCCAAAAATCTTTGCTTTAAATCAAGCCCAACGCATTTTTTGCATTTGCATTTTTTTAATCGTTGAATATAGTACGAAAATGTATCCAAACATTTTTTGTTGTTGAATCGAAACTAAATTTGACATACGAGCGCATTTCTCCATAAATACCGACCACTTCTAAAAACATGCGGATAAATATGGAAAATTGAGCTAGTTATACATGTATAATAATAATAATAATAATAATACTTCCTTTCAGACAACACAGGTAACTTTTTGTGTATATTTATCACGTATACATAATAAACAGGTTGACACGGAATTGTTCAGGCTTTTTTTCACTATTAGAGACGATTTCGTCGACATGACACTTAAATAACAACAAGGATTAAAAGTGTGCTACTCCAACTGGACCTTTTTGGACGAGAATGCTGCACCGTGGGCTATACATGATGGGAAAACAGAAAGAAAGAAAGCACATTGAATACTATAGGAAGTCGCTTAAGCTCGACGTTGTAATACTGGGGATCATTCACATTTGGTACACGACTAGAACATTCTTTTTCAGTGGCTTCTATTGTCCATATATCAAGGGAGCACATTTTTCTTCACAAATCCCCCCTCAAATATGATATTTACAAAATAAAATATTACATGTTTTTTTTCCTTTCCATCCTGGTTGTGATATGTACAAAAACAATTCCCCCTCGTTCCCTCTTTGCAATTATTGGAGCAGTCCTTCGGTAAAAATAAAGAAAAGTTGGCTCCTTATTTTCCTTTTTTTGGTCCATGCATTCTTTCAGTCCTCGCTCCTAAAAAAAAGTCTCTGCAGTACCCCCCCTCAAAAAAAACAACAACAAAAAAAATCATCCTTTTCCATTTTTTTAATCCCACCCGTCCCCCTCAAAATACTTTTTTTTTTTTTTTTTTTTTTTTACACGTACCATTCATTGAAATTTGACGTGAGCGCGCTGCTGTGGCTGCCCGTCGTCGTCGTCGTCGTGTGGTGCTGTACACCACCTGGGGCCGTGGGCGATATGGAGCTGCCGCTGCTCTGGTTCTCCGCAGCCGGGGACACGATGGTGGGGGGCGTGGATGATTCGTATCCCGAGCTGGCGGCGGGAGACGGCTGCGACCCCGGGTTGCTCGACTCGTGGACCTTAGAAAAATTAAATTTAAAAATAATAAAATTAGACATACATAATTTTGCATAAATTTTGCAAATTTATCCACACGTGTACAATACCTTCATGTGTTTGCGGAGGGAGCTGGGGTGCGTGTAGGACTTGTCGCACATTTTGCACAAGTAGGGCTTGTCCGACGTGTGCACATGCATGTGTTTCTTGCGGTCGCTGCTGTTGGCGAAGCGCCGGTCGCAGCCGTCGAACTCGCACTTGAAGGGCTTCTCACCTATATTGCAAAAAAAAAAAAATGTAATTTGAAGTTTTTCTGTATTGCACGCGTCTGTTTTGGGGGTGTATTTTCAGCAGGTGTTTAATTAATAATAATTATGAAATCTAAATTTATTTTTGTTTTCATGCATTCTTACCTGTGTGCGTCCTTTTGTGTATTTTGAGGTTTTCTGAGCGAGCGAAGACTTTTCCGCAGCCGGGAAAGGGGCACGGGAAAGGCTTCTCCCCCGTGTGCACGCGGATGTGATTGACCAGCTTGTACTTGGCCTTGAAGGGCTTGCCCTCCCGGGAGCACTCCTCCCAGAAGCAGATGTGGTTGGTCTGCTCGGGCCCCCCCACGTGCTCCACGGTCAGGTGGGTGACCAGCTCGTGCATGGTGCTGAACGTCTTGTTGCACGACTTCTTGGGGCTGGCCAGCTGCTCGGGCTCGATCCACTTGCAGATGAGCTCCTGCTTGATGGGCTGTCGCATGTAGCGGAAGAAGGCCCCGGCGCCGTGGTGCGCGGCCATGTTCATGTTCATGGGGCCGTAGCCGTGCAACTGCGTGGACGCGTAGTCGGAGCGCGGACTCGTGACGTGGCCGTACTGCTCGGCCGCGCGGCCGTACATGTCCCCGGTGAAGCCCAGGCGCATCTGGCTGTTGACCACGTTGGAGGATGCGTGGCCCGCAGCCTGTTCGTGGAGGCCGGGGAAAAGCAGGTGGCCCGCCGCCTCCGAGTGTCCGTGGGGCCCCGCTGCAAAGCTGCCCGCGGCCGAGGCGAAGAGGCTGTGCTGGGCGCCCGCAGCCTCCCCGAAGCCACGGTTCCTGAACAGAAAGTCCCGCGTGGAGTTGAATGCCGCCGTGGAGTAGGAGCCGACGTGGCCCGGGTGGTGGTGGTGATGATGGTGGTGGTGACCCAGGGCGGCCGCCGCGGCGTAGCCGGGTGCTTGCGACGAGAACGCCGTCTGCTCGTGGGAGCCGTGGTTGATCTTGAAGGCGCCCATGCCGTCCGCGAACGGGTTGATGCCCAGCGCCACCTCCCGCTCCGTCACCTCGCCTGTTGAGTGGTGCCGCGTGGAGCCGAAAGTAGTGACTCCTATGGCGGGGTACTGGGGTCCGGCGTCCAGGAGCATCTTCACTCACTCAGTCTGTACACGCGCGCCGACACGACTGAGGACACGGATGAAAAAATCACGCACAGATATTCTTCCTCCCGCCCCCCCTCTTTGGCTCCCCTTTTTCACCTTCTCTATCTCTTCTAAACTCCCCCGAAATCCGCCCGAGTCTTGTTTACTTTCTAAGGCGCCCCTATCGCGCGCATCTTACGCCCACGCGCCCCCCGAAAAACACGCGAGATTGTCTCTCCTTGTTTTGGTTTTTGGACGCGTTATCTCCCCGTGGCGCGACTTTCACCTCCTCGCTCAGGCGCTGAGCTGCAGACTGATAGTCGCAATCATTCCTGCAGATAAATGAATTGCAAAGAAAACACGGTCCAGCCCTGATGAATGGGGAGGGGGGAATTGGGGGGTGTGGTCACGTGAGCACCCCAGCCTTTGCCTATTGGTCGGGATCCAGCAGCCCCCTTTCCCCCCACTTCCCCTCAATAACATCCACTCGCCAAATAACAATCCACGTAGCAAGACGATTTGTCTCTTTGCATCATCAATCCAGGCGATTTTTTAAAAATGACATTTTCTAACATTTTAAATTTGGCACCGATTTAAAAATAAGATTAGAGTCAAAATTCAATGTATGTTACATCATTTTAAACCTTTCACAAAAAAGCAATATGCGGGTGCCAATATAATCTTATATATATATATATATATCTTTTTTTTTTTTTTTTATTATTTTTTGTTGTTGTTGCATTTTATCATATTTATCAGTTCATTGCCATTTCGGAGTGTGTGTGTGGGGGGGGGGGGCGGGGGGGCTATGCTAAAAATAACCTGTGCTGAGATTGTTTCATCACATTTCTCTTTTCTCAGAAAAAAATGATATTTCTAAAAAAATCACTAAATTACCATAAAAGTTCCCTTATGGGGCACACATTAAATAAAAAAAAGTGTTTATAAGTCTTTTCCTAAACTTCTCTTTTCAATATAGTTGTTTATACCTAAATTTACCATATTTTCGTGAGAAATTATACTCGTTATCAAAAATTGTCGCTATGTAATTTTCAAAAAGGTATTTGTGACATCTTCTGCTTGTATGCTTTCTATGATTTCCCAAACATACCCATTTTTTCCTCAACTTTCTCTTTTCCCTAAACTTTCTGCACATTTTTCTGATAAATTAGCCCATGCATTGTTGCAAAAAAAAAAAAAAGAGGCTCCGTTGCAAGGGGCTGCTCATTCTCAAAGAGTGTTTTCTTGTTCATAAAATTCTTTTTTCTTTTTCCAAACTGATTATATTTCTTCAGACCATGCTCCTTTGTTTAAAAAAAAAAAAAAAAAAATCCTAAAAAAATGTGTGTCAAGTATTTTCCTAACCTTTTCATCTATTGAGGGGACATTGTTACCAAAATTAATTTATTTTCAAAAGTATAAATGTGTGCAATGTCTTTTCTTAAACTTTTTGTTGTGAAAAAAAAAAAATTTTTAAATAACCAAAAGGATCTTTGCACATTATAGCTACAGATTCTCAATAGGTGAGCTCTGTCTTTCTGAAGTTCTAATCTTTCCTATATGGAACTCATTCTCTTGTTGTCAAACAATAGTTCCTTCCCAACACATTCCCAAAAGGTGTGTGCCACATCTTCAATGGTTACCAAATATGGTTCCTATATTGCTGCCATGTTTTCCTAAACTTTCTGCATTTCTGTGCCAGAAATCACAATAACGTAAGGAAAAATGGATTTTAAAATGTACACCTATACCATCTTCACCCAAACTCTCATCCTTTCCTGTAGTTCTCATCCTCGAGAAACCCATCCTATGACCAAAACGGTTCTTTCCAAAATGATTGTGTCAACTGCTACCATATAAACTTCGTAATTCTTCCCAAGACTTCTTCCTGTTTCAGGTAAAAAGAAAGTCACTTTGGTTGAAGAAACAAGTTGGTTATATCCAATGGGCTACACTTTCACTATGTGTTTCTGTAGGCACCCTTAAACTATCCCCTGAATTTGGGGAATATAGACCTCAGCGTCCATTTTGAAGCATCCCGCCTTCCACCTGGACTCTTCCTTATAGGCCAGCTATGTTGGCCTATAAATTGTAGTGTGTGTGTGTATTTATGTGCGTGTGTGTGTTAAAACCTTGTGGGTTGTCGAATTTATCAAGTGGGATTTGCGGCAGGAACCTGCGGCTGCCCCTGAGTTCAAAAATCCACATGCAGGCGTTTTTTTTTTTTTTTTTTTTTTTTGCAATGCGAGCCATAAAAAAATCTACTACACATACTCACACTCTCACTTTATAAGTTGGTGTCCATAATACACATACATTTAATTTTAAAAGTTCTATTTTTTTATGTGCTAGATTTTATGGAAACACATGTTTAAGTATTATACGTGTAACTATTATGTGAAAAAAAATTCAATGCTCTTTTACCGTGCAGGGAAATAGTTGCGTTGCATTTTCTTATACACAAGAGTACAAGATGCAAATGTTGCTCAAACTGAACCAAATTCTTCTTTCCTTATCTGAATTTTAAAAAATACAACTTGACTTTATTTCAAGTTTGTTTTCAAAGCCAAAATAATAAACATACGCAGAAATAAACTTCTACTCGCTCATTATATCGCTCCTTAAAAAAAATAAATAAATAAAAAATAAGACAGGAAAACAGGAAACTTTCCTTTTCCTGTTTTCTCCCGTTTCATTAAAAACTTAACATGTCAAACTCTTGACTGAGGGCGTCCAGCTCAACTTGCAAAAATAAAAAAGTGAGTCAATATTTATGGAGGCCAAGGCTCCCCAAATTGTTTATCAAGCTGTTTTGAAGCATGCATATGTGTGTAATGCAAAACTGCAGGGGCTATTTGTAGTGCAGAGTGGAGTATGCATTCCACACTGATTATTTCCTTACCATGCATTTTGTGTATATACAGTTTGACTTTTTTTTTGTTTTTACTTTACACCTCTTATTTTTTTTTTTTTAGTATTACAAAAGCACAACGAATGCA
Source organism: Corythoichthys intestinalis (assembly GCF_030265065.1). Taxonomy (NCBI): domain Eukaryota; kingdom Metazoa; phylum Chordata; class Actinopteri; order Syngnathiformes; family Syngnathidae; genus Corythoichthys; species Corythoichthys intestinalis. The sequence goes on along the minus strand of NC_080414.1, from coordinate 22,685,322 downwards.
TAATTCGAGGGTCGTGCAAATCTCCATAGAGAAAAACTGAGTTTTTACCCTTTGCCCCGTTCTCATCTGCTTCAAAGTGCCTCGTCGCGTCTCGTTCCAACACAGAACTCGGTGAAAAAGCTCAGCTTTTCCATCGGCTTACTTCTTTCGTGCACTCACACGGCGTTTTTCTTTTTGAACTTTTTTTCCTCCTCTCAGCCTGCACACGCAGGCACCACCTCCTCTGGCAACCATCTGCTGCCTGCCGTCGCTTCGGCTCCGACGCGTACAAACCAAATTAGCCCGGATCGTGACAACAGGTCCTACGTGACATATTTGCCTGAATTATTTTGTAGTTTTGGAAGAGGGAAGATTTTGAACGAGTGGAACTTAAAGTAGGAGGACTGAACACAAGCTTGGTTGACTTGAGTTGTTTTGGACCTTCCGCGTTTTAAAGGGAACTTTTCTACATGTGGCAAGTATTTTTTTATTATTTTTTTTTTAAATGAAGATGTCACACACGGCATAATTTCAACACGACGACACTACCAAGACTTTTTAATGCCTTGGAATTAAGTTGTGCAATCTCCAATTGAATGTGTTGAAGCACAAAAGAGAATCGGTTATGTATCCGGATTAACCCCCCTCCCTTCTTTTTTTTAATGATACAATAACGCTTTGCATACCCCCCCCCCCCACCCTCCCTTTCTGGTGTTGCCTAAAGCCACCACGCATGCGCACCCATTCACCTCCTCCTTCCTCGCTTGTGACCATTTTTCTTCTGGTTGGAGAAGTGTCATCGGTGACGTCAATCAGCCAGCTCTGACCAATTAGAGCGCGGCCCGATTGTTGGGCTCGGCGGGCTGCGAGCGCCCACCGCGAGCCGCTATTCTCTATCAAATGCGTCCTGCTGCCCAGCGAATGTAGCCCCGCCGCTATACGCAACTTTAGAAAGTTTTTTGGGGGTATTTTTGAATCGCGATTAAAACATATTTGTCATCATTATTGTTTTGCCCGCTGTCAAGTACAAGCCCCCCTCCCCCCACAAAAAAATTAGGGGAGTAATGAGCGTCGATGCGCTGGGAAGCCCCGCGATGGACCCTGCCTTCTCCAAACGGAACGCGGCGCTGAGATTAGTTGACTTGGCGGGGGCTCACCACCACCTCCACCATCATCATCATCATCACCGCCACCCTGCCCCTCTGAGCGTGACAGGCTTCCCGGGGTTCGGCAGCCATCCGCACTCAATGGCTCACGCGCACCCCGGGGAGATGACTGCGGAACCCCGCCTGGGGCCGAGTCCATTCGGGCCAGAACACATGGGGCACTCGGCGGCCCTCAAAATCAGCCCAGCCCATCATTATCCCCACCATCACCAGCAGCACCAGCCTCCGCACAATCAGCACATGGCAGGCCACAGTGAAGTGGTCTCCAGTCAGACGGGAGCTTTCGGGGCTACGCCGGTGCCCTACTCGGGTATGACGCACCCGGCCCAGGCTCTGACCGCAGGTAGGGACTTCCTCCGCGCTATGCCGGTTCCGGTTCTGGCGGACCACCACCACCACAACGCCAACGCTTCTCACCACGGAATGCTTGTCTCGACAACAGGTAGCTATCCGGCGCATTACGGCCACGACGCCGGCAACCATGCGCTCTTTCCCGGGCTCCACCAAGAGCAAGCACCGGCCAGCCAAATCCGCTTGGGACTATCGGGGGACATGTACGTTCGCTCCGAGCATTTGGCGGCGAGCACCCGAGCCGACGCCTTCTACGGAGGGCTCAATCTCAACCTGGGCGCGCACCCCCACCACCACCACGCGCACCACGGAAGCGGCGCCTTCTTTCGCTATATGCGGCAGCCCATCAAGCAGGAGCTCATCTGCAAGTGGCTGGAGCCGGGAGAGAAGCGCTGCGCCCGGACCTACAGCACTATGCACGAGCTGGTCACGCACGTCACCGTGGAGCACGTCGGCGGGCCCGAGCAGGCCAATCACATCTGCTTCTGGGAAGAGTGTCCGCGCGAGGGCAAACCCTTCAAGGCCAAGTACAAGCTAGTCAATCACATCCGCGTGCACACGGGGGAGAAACCCTTCCCGTGCCCTTTCCCTGGTTGCGGCAAAGTTTTCGCGCGATCGGAAAACCTCAAAATCCACAAACGGACGCACACAGGTTAGTTATTACACGCTTTTAGCAACTTTGCATTAAATCACTTTGGAGTGTTGTGGTTTTAGGGAGTGTGGGGGGGTGCTTGGGGGGATTACGGCAGCTCACTCATGCGTTTGACGCTTGAACCTCTTGTTTACAGCACAGCACAAGAGATGTGCACGTCTTGTTACTGACCCCCACCCCCCAACACTCTCATATACACGCCACTTAACGATAACCACTGTCATATCCACACGTGTTGCTTATGCATGAAATGACATTAATCACTGTTGCTATTGTAAATGGTATGTGATGCGAAAAAACAAAACGTCAAAGTTTTTCATAAAATTGAATTTTATTCCATTTAAACAGCTGACGGATGCACATGCTGTTGATATTAAGCGTAAAGTTATTTTGAGAATTATTTTTGCAACAAAAAATAAACCTGGTTGCCCTTATGGGCCAACTGATGGGTGTGCAACATGTGGCATGTGTACTGTTTATGGTCTACAAGTGTTAACCATAAATTATTCATAAAAAGTTTCAACATTTACCTGTATGTAACAGTATTTCTTTAATACATATATAAACAAAGATTTGAGAAAACTTTTTTTTGCGTAATGGACTTGCAAAATCATAGTAAATTAGCCGAGACTATAAGTAACATTGTAAAATGGGGAATGCTCAGTCGCTATAACATTCCAAGGATGTGCAACCTGTCGCATGAGGGCCATATATGGCCCCTCGTGCACTTTACCAAAGCCATTAATTGTTTTATAAGTCAGAGCATCTAACCCATAAAATGTCATGATACCCATTTGTGGCACCATATATGTTTCACAAAGTGGCTCCTCTGAGGACTGTATAAAACACAAATGGCTTCAGCTATGCAAGGGAAAAATACACCACTACAGCTATATATTATATTAGGTCAGCTGCAAATATCACATGACTGTCATAAAAATATGCATGCCTGTCCATAATGTGCCCATGAGATAATATCCATGGTGTGCAATCTGAGGCACATGGGCCATATTTGGACCCACCACAGCAAACAATTCTTTGGTCGTAAGGGACTAAATGTTTAGCTTGCAAAAATATGAAATAATTTAAAAGATTATTATTGGGTTTTAAATGGAAACATAAAATTTATTTCATGAAATAGTTACTCATACAGAGAACTTTTAATGCGTGGTAAAACTTCTTCTACATGCTTGTTGTTTAATTACAAGCATAGACAATAGCAAATATTACCTAATTAAAAAAAAACAAAAGAACGACAAAAAACGCTCATCTTTGTCAACAACGTTCCTAATCACACTAATCTTTTTTTTTTTTACCTCCATGAAATTATTTCTCAGAGGACTATAAAAAACCTCAACACGATTCAATTCAATACAATATAACGACTGCAAGTATTATTGCCTGACTGAATGTTAGCATTACACACAGACGCACACAACCCAAAATACACATTGCATATATTCCTTGGATGAATTTATGATATTCAAAAATGACTAAATAGGGTTTTAAATAATTATATTGATTTTCATATTATTTTTTTTTTTAACTGCTTTAAAACCTGACCCACCTACTTCGGGGAATCGACAAAAGATATAATTAATTTTACTCCTGCTGTTTGCACTATGCTAAAATCCGCATACTAAAGTCGTAAAACAAACTTAAAGTGAACAAGCATGTGCTACCAGGGGTAATCAACCTGTGGCATGTGGACATGTTTGGCCCAAACACTGCTTCCATTTGGACCCCTGAATGAAATCAATTTTACAAAATTCCTAATCATGCATTTCATCCAGGCAATTGATATTTTTTATGTTTTCATAAAAGTCGCCCTTAGTTTTTTTCCCTATTATTCAATACTGAAAGTAGCGAAAATATCAATTGTTCATTATATACTGTATTGAAAATAGATCGATATGTAACAGCAAATATTGCCTGACTGTAAAAAAAAAAAAAAATCTGCAAAGTAGCTTATCTCCTATATCAGGATTTTTTAAAAATTTGCCTTTGTTGTGGCATTAAAATGTTGAGTCAGACTGGTTGCATACACACTCACACTGCGTGCACGTTTTATGCATAATTCATATAATTTGCTCACATTACCTAAGTACAAATCTGTTAAATAATTTTGACTCCCGAGGGGCCTCATGCTCCTTTCTTTTTAGTGTATCATGTTTAAAGGCCGAAAGTGTGCTTATGATTGTGGTCGGGGTGGGCTGACTGGTGATGGGGGGTTTCTGCCCCTGGGGTCTTGCCTGCTCCTCCATGCTTTCTTGTACTACACTAATATCCTTGATTGGCTCTCTCAACCCAACAGCTGAAGGTCAAATTGATATTCAAAAAAGCGCAAGTGTAATTAGACAGGCCCAATTACACGTGTGCACAAAGCATGCGTCGAGGAGCAAGCGTTGATTTCGAATGATGATGTGTGCATGTGTGTGTGTGTGTTCGTATTGGAAAAAAAAAACACACACACACATACACACACAACAGTAAGGTTAAAGGATACCATATTTTAAATTGATTACATGATTTTTTTTTTTTTTTTTTGCACTTTTTATTTTATTGTATTGTTCTATTTATATAATGTTAACACACTCCAAATCGTGCATGCCAACTGTCGATATACTAGGCACTTAATATCTAAATTGTACATAATTTGTTCATAGTTTTTTTTTTTTTTTTTAATGTTTTGATTTTCACTCCACATTTAAATTCTATTGACATATATATATATATATATATAATATATATAATTTTAATTTTCACTCCAATTTTAAATTTGTTTTAAATATATATACGTACATCTGTGTTACTTGTTTTACTGCTCATACATCTCTGTTGTATGCTAACACATGCTGCATGCTGAATATGTGCAATGCCACAAATGTGACACTTGACGGTATAGTTAAATTTATAGTGATGATTTATTCCGTAAGGACACCATTTCGTATCTATTTTTCCCTCATGGTAAACTATAAGGGAAGGGGTGGGAAAGCTATGGCTAATGGGCTGTATGCGGACCATGAGAGCATTTTATGTGGTCCCAAATGCAATTTTTAAATTCTGGAAATCAATCTGCATTTTTAACAACAGTATTTTCCTATGTTAACCCACAATTATACTCATGCATCGAAATAGTAAATAGTTTCATACTATGATTTAATTTTTGTTCTTTATATATCTTTTTTTCAAAACGTTTTTCCAATGCTAATACTGTAACAATATGTTCCACCAACATCTAACTTATTTAAATTGTAGAGGGGGTTGTACTCTTTGACTTCTTAGATCATATAGACCAAATACTATCACATTTAATACCTATTTTATAATTGTATAGTTTTTCCACAATGTAAATTTATTTAGTGCTTGAATCTACATCATTCCAATATTACAGTGCTCAAGGCACTTTACTGGCTCACATTCACTCACCCCTAGGCGGTGCGACTGAAAGGCCCACTGGGGGCAAAACGAGATATAACACAATGTAGTCTCACACCCATTTACCCAATGCTAGTTTTCCCCCTTTTGCTCAATAATACAAAAAAAAAAAAAAAAAAAAAAAAATCAGAACCTGCAGCCAGTTGGCTGCATACAATATCAATTAGCATTTATCAATTGCGCCATGCATTTTAAAGTTGGTTTACAGGAAGTGACAAGCCCACATTCAACAACCCATTATTCGTTGCACTTCTATTCTTTTGCGTAAATAATAATGAGCTAAATTAAAGATCCCAAAGTGCACTATTCCCTCTAGTGGGAGACGGGAAAAAGTGAATTTAACTTTCAAGCTATAATGACAAAACATTTCCGACAATTTGTCGGATAGCGTTCATCGTGTTTACATTTTGAAGTAGAACGCATTAACAGTTAAAAATTCTTCCCTAATTTATTTAATATTTCTATTCAAGACAGCTCAAGACAAACTAATATTTAAACAGTTTTTATATAGTTTTCGTATTTATTATTATTATTTTTAACATTTGGCAAGACAATGCTACTGTACTTTTATGAAGGCAATTATGTGATAGGCTTCTTGGACAGCTAAGGTTTTGGGTGTGCGTGTGTGTGTGTGTGTGTGTGTGTGGGGGGGGGGGGGGGGGGGTGCGTGTGTCTGTCCCAGTAAGTTAAACATGACTTCACCAATTATTTTATGATGAAATGTTAGGTCCCTTAATTGTGAAAAGAATGACGTCACACTTCTGATAAAAATACACTTAATTTCTCCGACTGGCAGGTGAGAAGCCGTTCAAGTGCGAGTTCTCCGGTTGCGACCGTCGCTTTGCCAACAGCAGCGACCGGAAGAAGCATTCGCACGTGCACACGTCGGACAAGCCGTACAACTGCAAAGTGCGCGGCTGTGACAAGTCCTACACGCATCCGAGCTCGTTGCGGAAACACATGAAGGTGCATTGCAAGTCTCCCCCGCCCAGCTCCGGCTACGAGTCGTCTACGCCGTCCCTGGTGTCGCCCTCGTCGGATCCGGGCCGCGAGGCTCTACCGCCGGGAGGGGCCTCTTCATCCTCTTCCAACGCCGCCCCCTCTGCCGCCTCGCACTCGGCCAACCTAAGTGAGTGGTACGTCTGTCACAGCTCTGGTGCCAGCGGGGCCCACAGTGGGGCCTCCACGCCGGACTCAGCAACCGAGGACGAGCCCCCGTATAGGAACCGTGACCTGAGGGACAACTTTTAGACAAAATAAATTGATTTAATAAGACTTTTTTTTTTAATTATTATTTTTCTTCCTTTTTTTTAATGAACAAAATCGTGTTCAGATCAAGTTTGGTCGTTGTTTTACATGCAAGGGTGGGCAAACTGTTGTGTTAAGTTCACGTTTGATTTGGAAAATGGACACATGATAGTTTTTTTGTTTGTTTGTTTTGTTTTGTGGGACTTTTCAGTTCATGAAGAGAAATGCAGTCCTCAAATCATCTTTTCATCTAGACAAATTGACATATTTAAAGTTGAGATGAGGTTAATATAAGTTAAATGAAAAGTAAAATGTCAAAATACATCACATTTTTCCCCCTCAGATACGAAAAATAAAGTAAAGCTAAGAAATGTCCATTTTTAAATACGTATATACTTGTAAAAAATTCTAGACTATTGAAATAAATATTTTTGAAAAAGTTGTTTTGCACTATTTGACGTCATTCATAAACGAGGAAATTTTTTGGTTTATTTATATAAAATATTTTTTATCTGTCCCAAATGTCGGTTTTAAAAATCAAACGTGGCCTTTTACATAACTAATTTGTAATTAGAAAATGCCAAATATAATTCATCAGTTGATGTATTGTTTACAGTAAAGTAATTGAGCAGCTGATTTAAAATACTTTGTAATTTGTCTTCTGAACCATGACATGGCAGGACTAAATATGAATGTTGCGTGGCCTCCTATGACCCGCAGGCCACCCTTTGCCTACCCTGATGTCATCTTTTTGGGAATGCTTTGTGTGCAATGCATTTTTTTTTTTTTTTTTAAATTGTAAATACAGGTTTTTGCTGTCTTAATTTATTTTCCATCTGGTTTTATATCTGAGAACCAAAAAGTGCACGTTAAGAAAAGTCCTGGAGGCCAACATGTCCATTTTGGAAATGTTTTGTAAATGCTGTATATTTTTTGGAGCTTTTGGAGTTTTTGTGGCCTCCTCTCGTTTGGTGAAGAGGCTCCAACTTTTTAATTTGATCTACTGAGCGTGAAATTGTCAATGTTTGAACACGTTTTAGTTGTTTTGTACCAAGTTGTGTTGTTCTCTTTTTAATTTTCCAACATCAAACAGCACTCAGAACAAAACTGCCTTAGCTTTTGGGAGACTTTTCATGCATTGTTGACGAATTTACGTAAAGTGATCTTCTTGATACATTTGGAAGAACTCAAACGTGCTTTTTTTCAACCTTTGTTGTTTGACTGTCTTTTTTCTCCCTCGCACTGATTTTTGTGAATTGTTTTTTGCTAAAAGGGAATGTTGTTGTGTTATCTTATTTAAAAAGTAATAATTTTAGACGCCCTTTTGTTGTACTTTTCATGCAGGAAATTTTTATTTGTATTGTTTTTGCAGAAATGTTTTTTATGGTTGCTTGTATTGTTAAGGTCTTGTTTATTTTTTTGCAGAAAGGGACCTTTTAGTGTCTTATTTTTTCAGATGTAATTTTTCATAAATGTATTTATTTCCAAAAAGGGGTTGTCTTGTCTTATTCATTATGCAGGTGATTTTTGTTGTTTTTAATCTTGGTGTTGTTTCGTTTTTGTTTAGCCCCGCCCCCAGCCAGCCCCACCCCTCTATTTGTCGAACTGTTTTTGAGTTTGTTTTTTATTCGATTTTCAGCTTTCGTGTTTTCCTCGTTTATTATATTAATATATGCAGTTTTATTGTGTACTTTGTGTTTACAAAAAGTGTTTTATTTTTTATTTTTTCCCCTTGTGTGTGACTTTTGTTGTATTTTATTGTGAACTGTGTTTATTTTATCCAGAAGCTGCGCGTGCGTGTGTTTTAAGTGTTAACTTTTGTTGCAGACACTCGCAACACTAACCACTGATCCCAACTTCAAAGTGCAGTGAGCCACAAAAGGAGGACTTTCTTCCCCCGTCTCTTTTTTTGTGTTGTTGTGACGGTGCATTAAGATTTCTATGGCAATGGCCGAGTCAAAGTGCAATGATAAGGTTTCGGGCTGGGGGCAAGTCCGCCGCCTCAAAGGCGTCTCTTGCAAAGAATGTAATATTCGCTTCCCCATGGGGTCGGAAACGCTAATCTACGTCCTTTATGTTGAAATAGAAAAAGGGAAAATTGTTTTTTTCCCTTCTAACTTGCATGGGCACCATTTTTTATTTTCGGGGATCCAAGTGAGATTTTTGTAAAAAAAATGCATGAAAAAAAGACTTTGTGCAAGTGGGTGGAAACACGTGTTGGCCTTGAAGTGCGTGACTGGATATGTGTGTGCGCTTTGTACAGCGAGTAAACAACATCGAAAGAGGATGCTTTGATTCCCACACTATAGAAGATAGTTGGATCTCAATTGAAAGTCGCCTTTGAAGTGCGAGTTAATATGAGAGCGTAAAAAGGGGGAAGAAAAGCCTTTTGTCCCACTATATGCCGGCTCCTCTCTATTATTTAACCAAAAACCCTTTTAGTTCCACTTGTCAACTTGGTGCGCTGAGTTAAAACACGCACACATGCTCATGCACAAACGAGCGCGCGCACAGTGACGAGTGGGGCGTTGAAAACACGCCGTGTCAATTAGACACGGCAATCTTTGCCCCCTTTGAAAACGTCTCTTAATTCGAAATGTACGTAAGAATGATGGCCTTGAACGCAAAGCCCGACTCCTCGCTTTACTCAACAGTAAAGTCATGCAAAAACAGCTTACAAAGCCATGATAAATAGCTATATTGAGTTCCTCGAAACACCATGGTGTGAACTGCAGGATTTTCTGAATTTGCAAAAACGAGCAAGAGGAATTCACTGCCGTTCGTAACTTCGAAATCATATGTATTGCTATATTTGACTGTTATATACCTATTGGACTCAACTGTTAAACGTTAAAAGTTATTGAGATGTAAAGCGAGGAGTAACCTGTAAACCACTTAAGTGTGCTCAGTCGTAAAACGTATAACCTTTGATAAAGTTCGTAACCATGAAACAAATAGACATTGGCCATTTCATTCCTGTTCAAAAATGAAAGCCATAATTTGCATTTTTTTTTCTCTTTATATGTCTTTTCGAATCAGGTCCTTTTGCAGCTGCCTATATGCTTATAATATAAACAGCAGGGTCAGGGGCCCTTTTTCCCTATCAGGGGGCTTTTCCATTTTTTATTGTTATGTATTACAAGCCCCCCGAGGGTCATAATGGATTTGGGACAAAATATGATAGAGCAAATGTTCTACATTAAGATCTATCTATGTGAAGTCATAAAAACAGTTTCATTTTTGCTGCTATAGTTCTAATTATTTTTTTTCTATTGTATTTATAAAAGTCGAAATCCTTTAAAAACACACATTGCGTTTCTAACCAAATAACTGGAAACCACCCCCAAATAATGAACCCTAATCTGGTGTGCAGGTGTACCTAATGAAGTGTCCGTTGTTCATCCTAGGCTCATTTGAGTGTAAAATATCATTTCTTCAGCAAAATAATAGAGGCGCTAATCCCACTTCCGGAAACTGTCCCAGCATTATTGAACAAAAGGTCTTTTAATAGGGGGATTAGCAGGCAAGAAGTAAAAAAAAAAAAAAAAAAAAAAACCTTACCCCCCCGCCCCCCCAACGATTCCTTCCTTGCAGCCTCGTGCACGCCCACCACCGCCGTCGCTCCTTCACCATCAGCACCTCAAGCAGGTCAATAATTAGCTGCACGATGACAAGAGAGGAGACAGAAATGTGCATTGCAAGCTAACAGGAAATGAAATGCTGCCTTAACAATACCTTCACAATTTAAAGTGTGCTACAATAAAATGCATCATATTTGAATTTAAATAACAGTTTGATATGATACATAGAGGACAATTAAGTTGTTTCCATTTAAGTGTTGGATATATAATGCTAACTCAAATGCTTCAAATGACTCAAATCACATGCTTTAAAAAAAATCTTTTAAAACTTTTGAGTCATGCATGTATAATTTGAATGATTTATAGTATTTTCCTTATTTACTTTACAAAAATGTTTACCGCTGCAATTATTGATTTAAAGTTACAACTGAACTGTATATGTTCTGCAGTGATTTTTTCCAAAAAAAGTTGAATCCATCATCGCATAGAATCCATCATCACACATGTCATGTTTTTTTTTTGGGTCTTTCAGGCCTTAGTGTGTCTTGTCCTTGCGGTCACCTGTCATTGCCTGCTCCTTGTGTGTCGACCAATCCGCTGCCTCTCATGTCACCCACCTTTTTCTCACCGGTGCGTTACCCCATGTCTGTTTATTTAAACTTCCCCATGTTCATTCATTCCTTGTTGCGTTATTGTTGATGTCAGCGTTCATGCCACGTGTGATCTTGTGCCCCGTCCTGCCAAGTTCCCCGCGTGAACTGGTTTGTACTGTGTCTTTTAGTTAGTTACCTTGATACTTTTTGGATCACCTATCTTTTTTTTGTACTTTAGTTTTCGGTCACTTGAGTGAAACATTTTTGCACCGACGACCATCGTCTGCGTTACTTCCCATTTTCTGTGCATTTGTGTCCTTCCTTCGTTCTTGCCTGCTACTGTAGTTTCCCCGATTCCTGACTGTACATGCTGTTAGAGTAAAATAATATATAAGATATAGTAACATACTTTTTGAAGTATTGAAATATTAAATGTCATTTTCAAGAATAATATGCATGCATGCCTTATTAAGCGTAATTGTTTTTCCAAAAATATTTTTTAAAATTAGTTATCCCATGTGTTGATTTTTGGCTCAATAATGACTGAAATTTTCTCCAGTCTCATGTTTGGGTTTGAAAACATAAAGAGGCATTAACATGTACTTCTAGGATACAATCCCAGTTAAAAAGAAAAAATGATGGCATACTGTAACTCTGTCACTTGGTCATAGTGATCATGCATTTCAAACCGTAGTCTAAAATCCCAAATATGCATTTCAACATTTTGGAAGCTCTTTATGCGTGATCAGTGCCCGGCTTAAGGATTCCTATGCATGCTGACAAGGGCTCCTCGATTTACGACGAAATATGTACGTATAATGCACAGCTGACCATCAGAGCATTTACAGTACATTGCCAAGTGTCTTTTAGCTTTGTTGCTAAAAGTTGAATGACAAAAAAAGTCTTTTACCTGTGATTCATTCGTTTATTTTTTACCCGATTGACTTTTTATGTGGAATAAAGTATTTAACATATCGGTATACTGTCAGAAAAATGGACATGCACAGTTAAAACTTATTAGTTAACGTAATTCAAATTTCAAGTTAAAATCCACAAAATAACAAAAATAAAAGTAACAGGTTTACTTAAAAATATACTATTTTATTTCAATGTGTGATAAGATTACGTAACAAATATTTTGGAGAGAAACATTTCACAAATGTTGCATATACATTTTCACTTCATTCATTTATCATATTGTAATCATGCAGTTCCTGCTCTTAACATGCATGGATTTATCCCCCGCCCCCGAGTCTCATTGGCTGCCATTGACAGTGACGTCCTATCAATTTTATATGCCAGCTGAAATGAATTGGACTTTTTTCCCCGTCAATAGTAGCAAATAAGTAACTCCCCTTCCAAGTGGGGAAGGAAAGCCATAGTCACACTTGTCACAAGAATAAAGCGCAACGAGCACAGCCATGCAGGCTCTGCTGTCAGCCACAGCTCACAACCAGACGCTTACATGCCACCCCACTGTACGCCCGTTTCTTAAAAGGACCATTGGTAGTTGGGAAAAATCAAAGTGTCCTGGTAGCTCCTCCGACACACGCATACAACTGGAAGCAGCGTGGCACCTTCCATGTCAGAATGTGCCACATAGTTCACACCTGCAGGCTGAATGGGGTGACCGCCTTTCACGGCACGATACGCCTGTTGCCCCCCCCCCCCCCCCCCCACCACTACCACTAGAAATCCATGCAGCTGCCGTTCCTGTGCGCCCCTTTTAGATCCAGCAAGAACCACACTGGTCACAAAGTTAAAGCAAAACAAGGTTGGGATAGAAATATTATAGCTTAATAAATGTATGCATGATAGTAGAATTTTACATTCAAAGTAAATATTATTGTTAAGAGTCAATCTATATATGAGATTTTTATGTTTTCCCTATTTAAGTTTTTAAATCATTTTACAATCATATAATTTTAGTAAAGAATACAATTGTTAATGTGAACATGATCAAACCTTTTTTTTGCATTCATTTCAATTTGTGTTATGAAAACTATACACAATGATGAATGTTACCTTTGTATACTTTTTTTTGGACATCTTATGCAGACCTTTTAAAAGTATATGGTGCAATCTGGACGAAAATTGTTAGTTTTTCTTGCTAGTGAACAATCAAAATGCATTTACATATTTATTTTAGAACAAACTGTTTAGCCATGAAGACTATACATAGAAAATCTTTCTTATAAAAAAAAAAAAAAATCCGTTTTTTAAATTTCTTATTCCCTGCGAAAATTAATATTGTTGGTAAATCTAACTTTTTTTAAGTGTTAAAATATACCTCGCGACATCCTTTGAAAATTTTATCTGGAAGTTATTTATTTATTTTAAAGTCGTTCCACCTAACTTTCATTCAAGTCTCCCCTCTGTCCACAGTGGGACTCCTTCTTGTCCTTCCAATGTGACCTGGAAGTTGTTGACATGCAAGTAGATGAAGCGTCCGAGGAGAAAGACAAAGATTGGAAGGAAGATTGTGAAGGGGAAGAAGAGTCCCAGCGATGCAGCCAAAGTCATAAACGCGTAAGTGCTCTCGATAAAAAGAGACAGCGTATCATCATATATCAACATAAGCCATGAGCATTATGGCATATGAATCACTGCTTTATGTGCACTATTTCACACGTCACATTGTAAGAAGAAGAAGGAAAAAAAAAAACACTTTACATGAATGCATCGACTTTCGGGGTCATTTCGTTACCTCCCGCAGGAAAAAAACATTACACATATGTACATGCGCTTTTTTAATATTCGCCATAAATTGCCACGCAAATGAAAGGGCGGCCGGGGCGGCCTAATGAAGACGCGCGTGACGGCGTCTTTTAATACGCTCTATTAACTATTATTATAGTGGTGTCAGGACACCGCTGGCTGCCCGTTACCACACGCCGATCACCTGCTCGGAGGTGGGCCCACCGTGGGATGCAAATGGAGGCCATCCATAACGTTGCCAGACGCTGCAAAAACGTATTAAGGCTTATTTGCGGGGGGAAATCCTATGGAGTTTCGCTTTTGGTGGTTTACCAGCCACTTTTATGACACAGCTCTAAAGCAGAGTGAGCAATGCAAGACCGTAAAAAGTATCGAATTTATCCTTTTAAAGTTAACATTATCTTTGTAGTTCGTTGAGTAATTTGTTGCCTAAATATATTTTTCAATTATGATTATGTGTATCCAAATGTGTGTACAAAATGTTTGTGAAGGAATTCGTGTCCATGCAAAATCGGGTGTTTAACGTGTAACATTTGTAATAGTGAAAAAAGTATAGGTATCTGTAAAACAAAAATATACATGCACAAATGTGGTTTTAAAAATTCAACCTGCAGTATTTGATCGCATAATGTTTCAATTATTATTATCATTATTTTTGTTAAACAAGTACACGACAGTGTGTTATATAATCTGTATACTCTATTAGGTAAACCAGCATGTAAAATACACTATATTAACAAATGGATTTAAATCATCCTTAGTATAAAAAGTTATTAATGGTGCAACATGAAAATACACGTTTATATACATTTCTGAGAACCCTCGTTACCATTTGGATGCAAATAAATTGGTGTTTATTCGACAAAGCGTATCAAGGTTGTCACATTTATATTTCATGTTCACCTCCCTGCCTCGCCATCGTCCAATGCAAATGACGCGGAATGATCAGCAGCATGGCGCTGGGCTTTATGGCGTGTCAATCACGCTGAAACAAAAGCAGGCTAATAGAACGAAGGCTATGGAAAAAGTAAGGTTGGGGGGGAGTGAGCAGTCAGGAAGTGTCACTTTGACGGCCAAAGCATATGGACGTCCCCCGGTGGAGGGTCACTGCCTCTTAATCATACTCCCCGTAACACATCCATAATCACAAATATCATCATAAAGGCCTACATGCAAGGGTGTGCTTTTTAAAGTGGAAGAAAGGCACAGTATGCTTATAAAAATAACTGCAAGGTCAGACTGAAGAATTTCAGTCTCGTGATTTCATGAACATCATTTTCAACTTTTTACAGGATATCTACAAAATGAAATGTTTATAATTAATTCCATTTTCATCCATCTGGATTGAAGCAAAGGCAGAGCACACCCAAAACTTGTATCCAGCCAATCGCAGGACACATAAAGATAATCACAGCCACTCACCTGGGGAATTGAGTCCTCAACGAATTTCCTATTTGGGTTTAGGGTGATCTTAGTCTTTCCCAATTGACTTTTAAATAACAGGTGTCTTCTTTTTATGTCAACAACTAAACGACAAGAACATAACTTGATTCAAGTCTCTTAAAAAAAAAAAAAAAAAAAAAAACAACCCAAGAAAGAACCCATTTGTTACAAGTAAAGTTTTGTTTTTTGATATCGGTTGTTATGTTATGCCAACAACAACATAAGGAGGAAATATTTTGTAATTTATTTTTCCTTTTTTATATAAGTGTCCTATTGTTAAATATATATGACAGCAAACACTCGGGTGACTTTAAGTTCCGTTCTGAGACCCCCAATTTGGGCAAATTTCAAAATTGTCCTATATGGCTGTGTGATATATAACTGTAAAGCTTAAAATCTTTATTTTCTGGGGGAAGAAAATTTTTGAACAGGAGGGCATTTTTTCACAACTTTAGAATAGGTCAAATCAGGTGAGTGAAAAATAGATATTTTTGAGACCTTTGAAATTTTCTTTAAGTTTCTCATTTTAAAAAAATGTTTTGGACACCCAAAAATACACAATACATAATAAATAACGAACACCTCAAGATGATCCCCCTTTGTCTACTCAAGTCTTTGATAATCAATTTGCATGCACTAAGACATGTTGGTGGATGTACAATAATAAAGGAAATTGGTGTGTGAGTAAATGTAGATTTAATTTAGCCCTGTGTTTTATTTTGTAAATAAACCTGGCTAAACAAGGAGTTAGCTATATTGTTAATGATAACTTTACTGCATAAAGTTTTTTATTTGACTTGATTTTAATCTGTGCAAAGAAAAAACATTTCCATGGGAATTTATGGGGTTAAATTCCAATTGATCTAATTTTGCAGTTGGCTTTTAAAATATTTTTTCAATTATGATTAAAGAATTTGAATGTGAGATACTGATAATAAAATGCTCCATATGCATAAAGGGAAACATAAACGTGAGTACATAACACTACAGTATTTTTCTATCATCTATCTATCTATCTATCTATCTATCTATCTATCTATCTATCTATCTATCTATCTATCTATCTATCTATCTATCTATCTATCTATCTATCTATCTATCTATCTATCTATCTATCTATCTATCTATCTATCTATCTATCTATCTATCTATCTATCTATCTATCTATCTATCTATCTATCTATTTTTTATTTTTATTTTTTTTTATGATTTAAGCATCTAATACATCGATATCATCTCATAATAAGCAATCCAAACGGCAACAAGGGTCGAAAAGATAATGGACAGCTCAGTAGTTAGTTAGCCTGCTGTGTCCATAATTCTCGCGTTCAACTGTAATGTACTGCATGTCTTTTTGTGACTTTCTTGAGATGAGCGCATGAGACAGCAAAATTAAAGATTTTAATGCGATATTAGTGCGTCCTTACCTTGTTTTGATCAAAAAACTCCCTGTAGCATGTATCACCGAGTGTCCAAAAACTCTGTGTAACATGTATCACCGGGTGTCCAGACACAGCAGGACTTTGTTAGGATTTTATGGGTGAAACACGGTAATATAACAAGGGTCGTGGTGCAGAAATCACAGACATCAAGGAGTGGTCGAGATTTTCTTTTTCAAATATATACCCTTTTAAATGTTTTTTTTCCCAATTTTTCTTAGTTTGGACTGATTACTTATCATCTAAAATACCGGGGGAAATGCGACAGTAACAACAACAACAACAAAAAATAAAATTAAGCGATAGTTATGAGGTAGATATCCGTGACTTATTTACAGACACTATTTTTTTCCACTGTGACTTCATTTGTTTAAAAGTTGAAAATATGCTAGTGAATAACTTTTTAAAGTCGTTTTTCTTTTCAACTAAATATTAGACATTATCAATGATTTTAAGCTAAAAATTATAGAAATTTCGAATAATAAATATAAATCCTTACCTACTTTTTATGGCTGGGTTGAAACTAAAGCGGTTGCGCGGTGTCTGTAAACAGGGGTCTCCAGGGTAAAATGGACAAATTAAAAATAGTTTGGGGGCTTAATTAATGCGCAATGAAACTCCTATGGCAACATATAAATGTATTGTTATCAAACAACAGTTATTTTAGCTTAAAATACAGCAGTTTATTTTAAAGAGGGTGCAAGAGCAGAAACTGCTTTTTCAGCCTTGTCTGTGTTTTCCACCATATATATTGTGATTTTGAGGTGAGTTAGCTATGTGAGGCAATATACTTACTTATATTTATGTACCATATACTATACCAAGAGACCTTTTCCACTCAAACCTGAGCACCATGCAGTGGTCCAGCGGACAGAGCTTATAAATGTGCGCTCACTTCAAAATCAAATCCGGGCCTCGTCTAATTCCTGGCCAGCGTCATTAAGTTGATGCCGCAAATCAATTGTTTCCTGCACACAGCCAGGGTCCGCGGCTGCAAGCGGCGAGAGGCCCATTTGAGCGTGGCGGCGAGCAGGAAGCAGCGCCTACCTGCCACTCATTAAAGCCACGACGAGTCAATAGAGAGCGGGGGGAAGGATTAGACCCCCTCGTTATACCTGCCGCGCAATTAACACTACTTATTCTCTTTAACAAATAATCAACCGACGGTGCTAATCATACAAATGCTTTAGTTTCTTTGTTGTTCTAGTAGAGGTTTTCTGCATATGTTTTGATGCAGGAAGGAATATGAAAGGATGTGTGTGTGTGTGTAGGGAGGGGGGTTGAGGGGGTCTTGCTCAAGAACAAGAAGCTTCGTCAAGTTTTCACGTTGAGGTGGATGCAGAAGGAGCACACTTGAAATGAAAGAGGACTTGACCTCTGCCTTTATGTGTCCCCTTCCCTCCAAACCAGAGCCCCCACCCCTTACTCACAATGTTTTTTTCCCCCAATGACAATTGTGTCTTTTGTGATGGGACATGAGCCACCGTCACGCGTGCTTTTAAGCTTTTCGGGCGCGTGTTAGAAAACTTTTTCTCTTTTAAAACTAAAAAGTCCATTAAATACGATTAAATGTGATGAGGAAAAAAAAGCTTGAATGGACTTTTTGGGGGGTGTCTAGACTCTAATTGTGTCCCAAGACTGTTGCTATAGAATGATACAGAGAGACTGGAAGAGTCCCAGAATGGTATAGAAGGATGAAATGTTGGTAGGCGTAGATGATTTTTCTGTTTAGCTTGTCAGTGAACAGCAAATTGTGCAAGAAGTACAGAAACAACTGGTGGACAAAGTTAGGTTAGATTTGGTAAACAAAAATGGTAACACTTTATTTGACTGTGGCGTTATAAGACTGTCATAAGACTGTTATAATTATGACATTGTTTGACAAAATTTGCCGGATCGCACTTAATGACATCTGTCATAAGCATTCATTAATGGTCATGACACAGTCATTTCATAATCATGACGGTCTAATGACAGTCTTATGACGCCACTGTCAAATAAAGTGTTACCAAAAAATGTCCACTTGACAAGGTTCTAGTGCATTTCAAGTTCATGCTGATGATATTAGTTTTGCCTCCCTCCTTAAAAAAACAAACAAACAAACAAACAAACAAACAAACAAAAAAATGACATATGAACACATTCTGGAATTCCGAGCCAGTTTCTTAGTCCTAGTGAAATAGAGGAGGTTAAGAACAATGATGAAAGTTACACTGTCAATGACCAAGTAGGTCAGTGAACGTACAAAGTAAATCTGTAGTTTGATTCTTTGACTCCTTCCCGCATAATCCATCAGGATTTAAATTGGGTCACCTTCAGAGGACATTGTCATATGGATTAAGCAGATATATATTCATTCAAATAGCTGCACGTAATACACGATTATTCATATAAAAATGGAAAAGGAGGAATTAGAATTTCTGAATAAATTGCTCAATAAACGGATCAATACTACTACCGTATTTTTCAGACTATAAGTCACACCAACCAAAAAATGTGCAAAGAAGAGGAAAAAAAACAGTAATTTTCGGACTACAAGCCGTTACTTTTTTCCCTAATTTTTAATCCTGCGGCATATGGGCCAGTGCGGCTTATATTTTTATTTATTTGGATTAATAGGTAACGCTTTATTTAACAGTGGCATCATAAGACTGTCATAAAACCGTCATAATTATGGCATGACACTATCATGGGCATTACTGAATGCTCATGACATATGTCATTAAGTATCATCCGGCAAATTACGTCACATTATTTATGTTCAGCTCGGATCTTTAACATCCATTCAAAAGGGAGATAATTTGCCGGATGACACTAAATGACATCTGTTATAAGCATTCATTAAATGCTAATGACCGTGTAGTGTCATAATTATAATTGTCTTATGACAGTCTTATGGCGCCACTGTCAAATAAAGTGTTACCAAATACCATAACTAGCAATGAAAGAACTGGAACAATAACTCAAGAAATAATTAGCACAGAACATGAATTTGGATGGTTATTTACATCTGTAGCGCTGCAATGCATGCTAGGAGGCATGTTGGACGACAACAATGTGGACAGCAAGTGGCAGCATAGGTGGACTGTCTCCCCAAGGGAGCAGTGACGGCCAAATGAAGCTTCTTGAAGCAAGGAAGCTTTGTAGCCAATTGGTTCAAAGCTTCATAGGGGTTCATTTGGTCTTACGACAGTCGTATGATGCCGCTGTCAAATAAAATGTTATATCTGTGTTACATATAGAATATAGAAAGTAATATTATTTGGTGTAAATATCCCATACTACAGTGAGGACAGCTGTGGCTTATAGTCCAGTGCAGTTTATCTATGAACAAATGTCATTTTCGTGTCGAATTTGGTGGGTGGCGGCTTATAGTCCAAATATTACAGTACATAAGTTGCACTGGAGTATAAAACGTATTTTGGGGGGGAAGTTTATTTGATAAAATCCAACAGCAAGAACAGACATATCATCTTGAAAGGCAATTTAAAATAAAAATACAGTATCTCTACTTATGAAATTGCTTCTGGAAGTTTCTTAACTTGAAAATTCTGTAAGTTGAGACATGTTTTCCATGTAAATGCCCTAATCCGTTCCAAGCTCCCCGAAATTCAGACATAAATCTTTAATACAGCATAAAAATGCATCAAAACACATAACAAATATATGTTACAATTAGATTATTACACACTAAACATAAAATCTGCATAATATAATAAACCAAGAATAGAGTAAAGAATAAAAGTTAATACACTCACGTAAAGCTGTCAGAACACGAGGGGTGAATGAAGAGGATGCTGGGATACACACATACGCATACCGTAGATGTCCCGCTTAGCTAATTAGTTATCAGGAATGCTAGGCAATTGCAGATTGCAGAGAAGCTATAAGTATATTAAATTCTGATAACTCCGGGAGCTGAGAGAACCAACAATACTGCATTTTTGCCTTTCTTATCCTGAAATTTCTTTCTTAATATAATATTTTCCCATTGAGGTGTGTTCTAACCTGAAAATTCTGTATGCAGAGACATTCTTCAGTAGAGGTACCACTGTAGAATAGAGAACAACAGACTGAATAAATGTACGTTATGCTAACATTGCATGACGCATAAACAACAAACTGAGAATGTGCTTGGTATGTTACTGTAGTAAAGCTATTACGAGTTATTTAGATAACTACAGCATAAATAACTTGAAATTATACATGAATGTGTTAATAATGTCCCACATAAGTCGCTCCATAGTATAAATAGTAACCCTGGCCAAACTCTGAAAAAAACCTGCAACTTTTAGTGCAAAAAATATGGTACTACCACAGATAATAACAGCTTTAACCATAACCCTTGGGCAAAGCTGCCCAAGATTTGATTTAAAATTCATTCTTTTGAGTTTACTCGACATGTTTACAACTTTAAGCATCAGTAAACTGAGGCAGCTGGCCCCAAATGTCTAGTTTTTGTTCTGGCGTGTCAAAATGACATTCTCCAAGAAGCTTTGTGGTTTGTCAGTGTGGATATTCGCAAATTCCAATCTCACCATTTTCAAGCTATTTCAATTGTGGGTTTTCCTTTCTCATCTAAGTGAAGGGTGACAATTTTGCTTGTGTCGTGTATACATAAAAGATCAGTGGACAAAGTGTGACACATTTGTGTTTTGGGGTTGCTTTGCTCTATCATGCAACAATGAACTTGTCTGGAGTCTGAAGAAGGCACCCACTGAGTTAAAGTTTACTTTTATTGCTGGTGAATATTGTGCTTTTGAGGAGAAGGATGGCTGAAACTAAACCTTCCCCCTCCCAATTCTCGCTTCCTCCCCTCCTCTGCCAGCCTTTCGCCCGAACATTGTTGCTTTCGCTTGGCGGATCAAAGCTGGTGAAAATTGGTGCCGCCGTGATGACATTGTAGGCATGACAGGCCGACAAAGCGGCGGGATGCAGCGCGGTCCGTCAGACACGTCACGCCGCCGAAAGGCTGAGAAAAGGCTAAAGGTGTCGATTTAATACCTTGGCTCCAGCAATGCCAGGATCATGGGACGAGTGAGAAGAGGTCAAAATAATGCTGAATGTTTGGACACCATTGCTCTGAAAGACAAAGTGGGGAAATGATGAGAAACAACGACAGAATAAAAATCCTAAAATATCATGAGAAATAAAAATTATATAACATACAATAAATAAAAATCTCCAAAAAAATCAAACAAATGTATCAAAACCAACAATATAATAACACACACACACAAAAAAACTTAAAACGGACTTAAAGACTTGTAGGCTATAATAAACCGCAATTGTTTTCTTCTACTGTAATATGTTATGAGAAACACATAAAATATTGCCATTGATTTAAAAATCTATAATATTTAGTACATGTTTTGAAATACAGAGGCCGCCATGTTTTAAGCACGCAATGGACGCTCGTGGTCATGATGTAAAGTAGATTGTCACTGTCACTCGATGAATACTACCGGGTTACTGCAATTCCTTTTACGCGGCGAGACGTCCAACACAGGCTCTCATCAGTTAAAAGCGGCGAGTACTTACTACAGGTATTTGTGTTTTTATTGAATCTTTCACTCTCGTACTTTTAAGCATTGTGTCTTCTTGTGGTAGCTTTAAAGCAGATTGTTGATCTGTTGACCACATTAGTCATGTAACGTATTTAAACCACCCTTATTTGATATTACTACATTTAACTATTTTCTTATGGCATATTTAGTATGTTCTATCTGTATACATCTAAACAAAACAAGCTGAAAGCGTGCGGTAGTAGACTGGGTTAAAATTCGCTTGTTGTAGACGTTTCGCCGGTGTAGTACATTTTGGCAGAACACCGTTTTTTTTTTCCTTCTCTCGTCACGTCTCATCCCGTCTTTCCTGTTCATTGTGCTTTTGCTGCTCGTTATGGTGAAATATTGACAGTGCAGTCATGCTCATTAATGCTCGGGTTCAAATTGAAAGCGTTGAACAGATGACATGTTTATGTCGCTAGAGTCAAACACTGGAAGCTCAGCAGCATAACTATGTGACATCACCACCCAGTGACGTCAACAACAATGGCGACCTACTAGTTAAACTAATTTTACAAATTGTGTAAAAACGAGAACTTCAAGAAGGGTTTCAATATGAAATTATTTTAACTCATAATAACATTTATCTTTTAAGAACTCAAGTCTTTCTATCTGTGGATCCCTTTAAATAATAATATCTAAAATATCACAAACTTTAATGTCAAATGATAACAGAATTAACATATAAAAAAAAAACAACCCTGTACAATCAAATATCAATATTAGGGCTGTCAAAATAATCGCGTTAACAGGTGGTAATTGATTTTTTAAATTAATCACGTTAAAATATTCGACGCAATTAACGCACATACCATGCTCAAACATTAAAATGACAGCACAGTGTCATGTCCACTTGTTACTTGTGTTTTTTTGGTATTTTGTCGCCCTCTGCTGGCGCTTGGGTGCGACTGATTTTATGGGTTTCAGCACCATGAGCGCTGTGTAATTATTGACATCAACAATGGTGAGCTACTAATTTATTTTTTAATGAAAATTTTACATATTTTATTAAAACATTAAGAGGGGTTTTAATATAAAATTTCTATAACTTGTACTAACATTCATCTTTTAAGAACTACAAGTCTTTCTATCCATGGATCGCTTTAACAGAATGTTAATGTTAATGCTATCTTGTTGATATATTGTTATAACAAACAAATACAGTACTTATGTACAGTATGTTGAATGTATATATCCGTCTTGTGTCTTATCTTTCCATTCCAACAATAATTTACAGAAAAATATGGCATATTTTATAGGTGGTTTGAATTGTGATTAATTATGATTAATTAATTTTTAAGCCGTGATTAACTCGATTGAAAATTTTAATCGTTTGACAGCCCTAATCAATACACAATAATATAAAAAGAAATGCATAGCAAAATCATATATATAAACCATATTTTCAAAATGTTACTACATCTATATATGTATATTTTCTACAACTAAACCATCTTCAACATAGATTATCCTGTTTATGGGGTGCTGGAGTTTAGCTCACATCAGGCGAAAGGTAGACGACACCCTTGACTGGTCGCCCACCAGTTGTAGGGTAATCATTCGCTCCCTCAGTCATCAAAAATTTGAAAATCTGTACATATTTTTAAAAAAATGAGAAGTAAAAAAAACACTTTGTATAAAAACGATACAATAAATATACATAATATACAAAATAAACAAATTACACAATAGAAGCAAAAAGGAAATAAGTGAATGTATTCACAAATAAATGTTTTTTTTTTTTTAAAAAAGAGACAAATATATAACAGAACCAAAAACATAATAAAAATTCTTAAATTAAATGAAGCATGAATACAAAGAGTCAAACACGCATGTAGAAAGAAACACTATAAATAACACATAAAAGGAATAACGTAGCCGAATAAACAATGATAAAACATGTGCATGAATAGTCAAATTGACTGTCTCAGGACTGTTGTTGCTCCAACAAAAGCTTCAGAGGTTACTGGAGCGCTTGGATAAATATTTGTATTCATTGGAGAAATGAGGATATGAACATGACACATCAATCCCCCCCGCACCCCAAAGCTCCCCAAGCGTGAATGCCAGCATTGTCTGCGGCTTTCGGATTGTGATCCACCATATCATAACCCCCGCGAGGCAAAAAACATCAATATCCCCGTGGAAAAGACATGTTTCTATGGAAAACTCAAGAATTCTCCAGCATGGCGGGCAGAAAAAAGGGGGAGGCTGCAAATGAAAAGGATCAAAGAGAGTCTACCCAAGGAAGAGGGGGGAAAAGTGGATAAAAGAGACCACTCTCGCTCTTGAATGTTAGCAACTTTGCAAGAGGTTTGTATGTTAAAAACAACAACTGTTTCCCAATGGTGACACCATTCCAAACAACTGACTGCCACTGTTCCAGAAAGACACAGATTCCGCAACCAAAAGTGAAACTGAAGAATGAAGTATAACAGTGGTTCTCAAACTTTTGCACTATAAGTACCACCACATAAAATGTTTAACCCTCCAATTACTATAAAAATATACATCAACAGTTAGTTATAGGCTTATAATGGATTCAATTGCACATGTATTTCACCTTAAAATAAAAATAAAAACACAAATAGAATAAAATAAATAATAATAAATTTTTTTTTTTTTAAAAATGCATCCCAATACAAATTTAAGCAGGTTTAATTACAATACATTTACATTCAACGTTAAATACAACTGATCTGCACTTCAAGAATGGACTAAAACATAACCAAATGTAGTACCTGGGTTACGACGGACCCGACATATGCGATTTTGACTTTCGCCTGCGTCTCATCATTTTCTTTTTCTTAGTGTTGACATTTGTTTTGTGATGCATGCTTTTATTTTGGTGCAGGAAGCGTAAAACAGTGGCAGCCCGCGCGTGCATTTGTTGCTTATGAAGCATCCAGAGGTGACGGCTGTATATACAGTGGTATGAAAAAGTATCTGAACCTCTTGGAATCTCTCGCATTTCTGCATGAAATCAACATCAAATGTGATCTGATCTTTGTCAAAATCACACAGATGTAAAAACAGTGTCTGCTTGAACTAAAACCACCCAACATTTCTAGGTTTTCATATTTTAATGGGATAGCATGCAAACAATGACAGAATGGGGAAAAATAAATAAACTCTGTGCCTTAGGAGACTTAAAGAGCAATTGAAACCAATTTTTACCAAACAATTTGAGTCAGGTGTGTGCCCAATTACTGATGAGTGGTTTAAAGTTGCCTTGCCCACTACAAAACACACCTGGTAAGAACTGTCTTGATGAGAAGCATTGTCTGGACGTGCCTTATGGCTTGGTCAATAGAGCTGTCTGAAGACCTGCGATCAAGGATTTTTGATTTGTATAAAGCTGGGAAAGGATACAAAACCATCTCTAAAAGTCTGGATGTTCATCAATCGACAGTCAGAGAAGTTGTCTACAAAAGGAGAGAGTTTGGCACTGTTGCTTCACTCCCAAGGCCATGACGCCAAGAGTTCAGCACGGAATACCCAGGGATGTAAAAGAAAACCCTAGAGTGTCTACTAAAGACTTACAGAAATCACTGGCACAGTCCAATATCTCTGTGCACACCACAACTATATGTAAATCTATGGCCAAGAATTGTGTTCATGGGAGGAATCCACGGAGGAAGCCATTGCTGTCTAAAAAAACAATGTCGCTCGTTTAATGTTCACAAAAAGACACTTGGACACTCCAATTTTTGGCAAAATATTTTGTGGACTTATGAAACCAAAGTCGAATTGTTTGAGAGTAACACACAACGTCATGTGTGGAGGAAAAATGGAACAGCTCACCAACATCAACACCTCATCCGCACCGTGAATCATGGTGGAGGGAGCATCATGATTTGGGGCTGTTTTGCTATACCTCAGGGCCTGGACACCTTGCTATCATTAATGGAAGAATTAATTCAAAATTTTATCAGGATGTTTTGCAGGAAAACCTGAGGCTGACTGTCAGACAGTTGAAGCTAAAAAGAGGATGGATGCTGCAACAAGACAATGGTCCAAAACACAGAAGTAAATCAACTTCAGAATGGTTTCAGAAGAACAAAATACACATTCTGGAGTGGCCAAGTCAACGTCCAGACTTGAACCCCATTGAGATGCTGTGGCATGACCTAAAGACAGCGATTCATGCCAGACATCACAGGAATCTGACTGAACTACAGCAGTTTTGTAAAGAAGAATGGGCCCAGATTAGTCCTGATTGATGTGCCAGACTGATCTGCAGCTACAGGAAGCGTCTGGCTGAAGTTATTGCTGCCAAAGGGGGGGGTTAGGGGGCGCACAAAATATTAAATGTGATGGTTCACTTACTTATTTTTCCCTTTTCTGTCATTGTTTGCATACTACACTCATTAAAATATGAAAACCTATAAATGTTTGGGTGGTTTTAGTTTAAGCACTGTTTTTTCATCTGTGTGATTTTGACAAAGATCAGATCACATTTGATGGTGATTTTATGCAGAAAGGTGAGAAATTTCGAAAGGTTCAGATACTTTTCATTCCACTGTAACCCCTTTTGTAATGCGTATTGTGCGTTTTCAATTGTGGTCGAATACTTGGGGCGAGTTCCTGTGATTGTTTTTGATGATGTGCGGATGCTAACTGATACATGCTAATCGTTTGTAATTGCTTTATCAGCAGCTACTTGTAAAAGCAAATTTGAATAGCCGTTATTGAAGATGAGAATGATTTCATTTTATATTTGTTTCATTGCACATGCGTTGATGTCATAAAGTCAGCAAACCACGTGGACGTCTGACATCGTCATTTCGTAGCTTAGCTCACTGTCTAGATTGGACAGTACAATGACGTATAATACATGTTTTTGGAATAGATGTATATTTTTTTGAATTAGAAGGTGTTTTGAGGTATTTAAATGGTTAATTCCACCCCACGCGGAAATCTGGGTTACATCGCCAGCGCAGGAACAGAACTCTTTAGTAAACCGGGGACTACCTGTTTAGTGATTTTTTTTAGACAACCAACGTTTTTTAAAATGTAAAAAAAAAACAACCTTGAATGCAATATATTGTTTTCCTTTTTACATTATTTCATTTTTAAATACTTTTAAAATGATTTATCAAATCGAATTATTTCAATTTTAAGGGGTGGGGGATAGATCATTCAAAATGTTTATTAATTATTTGCCCCCCAATATTCACTTTAATTCATTTTTCTTTTTTTAAACATTTCATTATTATTTTCAATTTTGTGTTTTCATAGATCCATGCATTTTATTCATGTATTCATCGATTATTAATCTCCCTCTTTTGTTACTTTTTTCAGTATATTCTACTTTGACTATTTTATGGGCATACAATCAAGTTGATACGTCCACAAACCACTATTGTTTTACATTGTGTTCCTTTTAATATATAGTATACAGTACTTTGCAGACCCACCACATTTTTATCGATATTGTTCAGTATATCGTCGGAAAAGTATTGCCTTAGTAGTAGTACCTTATATGATGCATCCTAGACTTAAATAAAAATGTTGCCTGTAAATGCAGTGAACTTGACATGAGCTGATGTCTTAATCGTAGCCCCTCCTTTCACGTGAACGCATCCATCCAGGTAGCGCATCTGCATGGAAACAAGACTAAAAAAACAAGGACTAACAGGAGACTGGTCCCTTTGTTGCAGCTCAGACAGCTGGCCAGCCCCCTATTATTTCCCTGCAGACTGACCGCATCCGTCCTTAAGACCCCCGCCGCCTCCTCTTCCACTCCTCCTTGCCGAGCACAAAAAGAGGAGAGGGCTGTTCTGCTCACTCGGGCCCGGCCCGGGCCTCTCGGGGCATTCCTCACGCTTCCATGTTGAAAAGAGTGGGAGTGCTAGAGGACACGGCCCGAGCAGTAGCAGCACAAAGGTTTCTTGGAGTGCCGACGACCGGCGCCGTGAAAGACATGAAGGGGCTACCGGGTGTTTGGAGGAGGAGGCCAGCGGAAGTGGTGTTGTGCTTGAGTTGTCCTCTAACTAGCCATTGAGCCATTCACTTCACTTGACTCTCAATGAGAGAGTCTTCATTGAAACGCCATCAGTGACACATTTCACTCTTTGCACATGCTGTAGTTTCTTCATCAAAAATATATACAATAGAATAATAGACTTAAAACCTCGAGGAATGCAATCCGAATTTGGAGTTCACCTGTACTGTTGTGGGATCAGAGTCATGAAATCAAGGCCAACAATTGTAAATGCTAAACCCTTCCAGTATTTGTGTGAATAACCGCCAATTAAGAACTGTCCCTAAGTGGGTTACACGTTTACCGACAATAGGTGGTTATTTGAGCGTGTTTCCTGTCCTTTAATAAAAATCAACATGGACCACATTTCGCAGTGTCTCTGAAAACTTATCCTGATCGATTATCTTGTGATGTAGGATGTTTTAAGAGTGATTTCTCTCTCAGAACGAGTCGGAAAAATCTCAGTGCAGCTCATCATAAAGGTTAACATTATACAGCATTTTTTTCTTCAAAAAACACATTGAGCAAAATTACATGTCTCTAAAGCAGTGGTTCCCAACCTTTTTTTCTTTCGGGGACCCATACTTTTACCATTGTAAGCTTCGGCCACCGCCCAAATGCACATTTTCTCTATATTTTATTGTATTGCCTGCTTAGATAACACAGAGTTAGGGTTACTATACTTATAAAAGACACATTTCATCACAATACACACACACACAGTACACACAAATGAGAGCTTTATTATTTATTATTTTGATATGCGCAGATTTGACTAAATATATTGGAAATAGTAGAAGAAGCCGTAGCGACTTTTGTGTTACCAAAACTTTGTTCCGTCCATTTCTACTTTAAAGATTAGCGTTATTTCATGCATCGTTCCCGTTTTTCAGTCATCAGACATAGACTTCATAACCTATTGACATGACATGGGAAACGTGGCCCATCCATAGGAGACCTATTTTTAAAAACTTCAAATTCAAATATTTTCAAAACCAAAGCTGCTACTGACTTAAAACAGGCACCTATCTTAGCCATATAAGAGTCTCCGTTAGCAGTGGCATCCAAAAAATTCAAAGTCGTTCCCTTGTAAAATACCGATTAATTATTTTTTTATATAACGAAACTTAAAATGGCTATAAAATTTTTAGATTTTACACTAGACGCACAAACATCAACAAATGCAGAGATAACCACCTATATTTCCTGGATCAATAGCGATATTTAACATATCATATAACTTTTTGACCAAAATAGGAACTTAATTTTTTTTTTTTACTGCAAGTTTTCAACAGCTAATAAATCCCCCAATTTAACACCAGAAACTTAATACTTGAGGAAAACATGCAGAATCAATTATAAATAATATGTAAATAGATTATTAATAAATTCTATATACAATCACAGTTTATTATAGAATAGAATAGCCCTTTATTATCATTATACAGTTATACAATGAAATTGTGGAGCACCCCTTTACAGTGCAGGATAAGTAAAAGTGGCGTGCAAGTATGAAATCTACAAAACATAAATATAAAATGCATATGAGTCCTATAATTGAGGCAGTGCAAATAATCAATGTGGTGTTACCAGGATGTGAGCCTTGTCTTTCAACAATCACATAGCCTTTTTCTATGCCATGCATTTTCTTGTCACCTTGACTTGTACAAGTCCCTGTTCTTCACCGTCTCCTTTCTGCCCCCCTCGACTCTGCTACTTTTTCTGCCATCCGGCCACTCCAAGGCCTTGTTCTTCCTTGCTTCCGAAGTCACATCCTTGGAGAAGTTCGCACGAAAACAGTTGAATAGGGACCGCCAGGATCTCCAGCAGGTGCTTCCTGCACATCAGGGAGTCCCACAGCGACATTCCGAAGGACGCCATGTGGGCCATGGGGAGAGATAGCAGCTTGAGGACCGCCCGGCCCCTCTCCAGGTCTCCCTTGTCCTCTCGAACATCTCCAGGATGTCGGCCTTGTGTTCCTCCTTGCCAGTGCGACCGTGTTAGGGTTGACGACCGCCATGATGAGTCCGACGCTCTGCTTCTCGATTGAAGAGCGCGCCAGACCATTTTGGGTCAACTTGTAGCCGACCTTGACAGACTTGTACTTCTCCCCCCTGGCCAGCACCTTCCAACTGGAGAATCGGGCCGTCCTCATCCTCTCAGGCTCCTAAAAAACATGTTTGTTTTTGATTCATCTTTTATATAAAGTGAAAAATGCTGGCCACTTACTTCAGCCCCAGGACAACTGGGCAGCAACATACAGCCGCTGCTGTAGATGTTCTTCCAAAAGTGCACGGGGTCAAAGTAGATGAAGATCTGCTTGTTGCCGTCGGCATAGGGGTTAGTGTAGGACAATGGTGTTTGACTGAAAGTTGTAAAGTTTGAAAGATTTAAATATTACATACAATAAAACCAGTGAAAGCTGATTGTTTTTTAATATAGACGCAGAAATGTCTGAAATAAAATCGAGAGATACAAAATCCACCGTGGCCGCCGTAGCAAAACTATGAGAGTCTTACGTTGAAATTCTTGTGAATAAATGCTTAAATCCCTGAATTCTTGATATATATAGACGTAAAACAGTCTTGATTCTTGGTTAAAAGCAAAAGAAACCGTGCAGGTGGCATGTATTTTACGTAAATATGGCGAATGTGCGGCTCGGCTTGAAGTTCACTGTGGCGCTGCCTTACCAACACAAAGAGCTTTTTACGTTGAAATTCTCTTGAATAAATGCTTAAATCCCTGAATTCTTTATAAATATGGACGTAAAACAGTCTCAATTATTGGTTATAAAAGCAACAAAACGTGCAGGTAGCATTTATTTTCCGTAGATATTGTGAACAATGAGCCTAGTAAGTTACGAAAATTAGCCGCCTCCATGTGTAAACGAAGAAGATAATTCTTGCGAATAAATGCTTCAATCACCAAAATCTTTATAGATATGGACGTAAAACTGTCTCGATTCTTTGTTAAAAGAGCAGAAAAAAGGGCAGTTATGCATCTATTTCACGTAAATATGTCAAAGAATGACGCCAATGCCATAGCAGTTCCCATTCTCCCATTGATTTTTTTCACAACATTTCAAAAAGCATGCATGGTACGAAAAATACAATACTTACCTGGAACAAATTAGTCCTGAGACAATCCTTCCTGTTTGTATGCGGTACAGCTTTCGTAGTTCTTCAAAAAGCCAAGCTTGAATCCGGCTTAGAAATGAGGGTGTGCCGTCTTCGTCTGACTATTACTAAATGAAGCTCGGCCCCCTATGACAAGGCGTGATGCAAAGAATGACGAAGTGTCAGGTCATTAGGTTATGAAGTCTATGAATCTGAGTTTATGATTATTCAACATTTGTAAAACCGTTTAATACAGTGGGGCAAATAAGTATTTAGTAACCACCAATTGTGCAAGTTCTCCTACTTGAAAAGATTAGCGAGGCTGGTAATTGTCAACATGGGTAAAAAATGTGGGAAAAAAAACAGAAAATCACATTGTTTGATTTTTAAAGAATTTATTTCCAAATTAGTGTGGAAAATAAGTATTTGGTCACCTACAAACAAGCAAGATTTCTGGCTATCAAAGAGGTCTAACTTGTTCTAACGAGGTCTAACGAGGCTCCACTCGTTACCTGTATTAATGGCACCTGTTTTAACTCATTATCGGTATAAAAGAAACCTGTCCACAAACTCAGTCAGTCACACTCCACACTCCACTATGGCCAAGACCAAAGCGCTGTTGAAGGACAAGCGATTGTAGACAAAATTGTTGACCTGCACCAGGCTGGGAAGACTGAATCTGCAATAGGTAAAACGCTTGGTGTAAAGAAATCAACTGTAGGAACAATTATTAGAAAATGGAAGACATACAAGACCACTGATAATCTCCCTCGATCTGGGGCTCCATGCAAGATCTCACCCTGTTGCGTCAAAATTATAACAAGAACGATGAGCAAAAATCCGAGGATCACATGGGGGGACCTAGTGAATGACCTACAGCATGGGTGTCCAAACCTGTCCGCAAGGGCCACTGTGGGTCCTGGTTTTTGTTCCTACCAATCAAGCACAGACAGTTTAACCAATGAAGTTTGTTCTAAAACAAGCAGCACCTGACTGCAATCAACTGATTACACTTGTGAGACACCAGATTGGTGAAAAAGTGTGGTCGTGTTTTGTAGGAATGAAATCCAGCACCCACTGCGGCCCTATGTGGAATAGTTTGGGCACCAAACCGCACTTACAGAGAGCTGGGACCACAGTAACAAAGGCTACTATCAGTAACACAATGCGCCGCCAGGGACTAAAATCCTGCACTGCCAGACGTGTCCCCCTGCTAAAGAAAGTACACGTCCTGGCCCGTCTGCGGTTCGCTAGAGAGCATTTGGATGATTCAGAAGAGGACTGGGAGAATGTGTTATGGTCAGATAAAACCAAAATAGAACTTTTTAGTAGTAACACAGGTTCTCATGTTTGGAGGAGAAAGAATACTGAATTGCATCTGAAGAACATAATACCCACTGTGAAGCATAGGTGTGGAGACATCATGCTTTGGGGCTGTTTTTCTGCAAATGGACCAGGGCGACTGATCAGTGTAAAGGAAAGAATGAACTGGGCCATGTATCGAGAGATTTTGAGTGAAAATCTCCTTCCATCAGCAAGGGCATTGAAGATGAGACGTGGCTGGGTCTTTCAGCATGACAATGATCCCAAACACACAGCCAGGGCAACAAAGGAGTGGCTTCGTAAGAAGCATTTCAAGGTCCTGGAGTGGCCTAGCCAGTCTCCAGATCTCAACCCCATAGAAAATCTGTGGAGGGAGTTGAAAGTCTGTGTTGCCCAACGACAGCCCCAAAACATCACTGCCCTAGAGGAGATCTGCACGGAGGAATGGGCCAAAATACCAGCAACAGTGTGTGGAAAGCTTGTGAAGAGTTACAGAAAACGTTTGACCTCCGTTATTGCCAACAAAGGGTACATAACAAAGTATTGAGATGAACTTTTGGTATTGACCAAATACTTATTTTCCACCATGATTTGCAAATACATTCTTTAAAAATCAAACAATGTGATTTTCAGTTTTTTTTCCCCATGTTGACAATTACAGGCCTTTCTAATATTTTCAAGTGGGAGAACTTACACAATTAGGTGTTGACTAAATACTTATTTGCCCCACTGTATCTCCAGCAACATGTTCGTCTCGGATACAGAGCATTTCAGTCTTGTGCCCGTCCTGTCTTCCGCTCAGTGTGCTACTAGCATCTGGCTTCCTGTAGTAACAGAGACACATATACTGATGTCACAGATGTACACGGTAAATAAGGTTTGTTGCGTAATTTTGCAATGACTGTTTTGATGCAAGCAGATTGGATTATAACCCTCTTGTTTGGAATAAAATCTTGGTCACAATGGGTTTGATTGGAACAGAATATTCTCCGAAGCATTTTTATTCAGGCTTTTAATCTAAATAAATTTGCCCATCTAGTAAAATTTAAACACTTAAAATCAAGAGGGTTTCGCGCCATGGATCTTTGGCGACCCCCTTTGGGGACGGAACCCCCAGGTTTGGAATCATTGCTCTAAAGCAATGGTCCCCAATTACCGGACCCGTGGATACCCCGTCAATATCCCTGTCTACTCCATATAGACTAATCTGAGTAAAGATTTGTATATGTCACCATCCAGTAGTTGGCCGCAATTACTAGGGTGTTTGCACACCTATAGCAGCCAGTCAATGTAAACAGTAACTTTAGCTGCTGTTGCCGGTGTGCTGCAGGCGTCGACGTCTTTGGACAGATTTTTTTTACAGGAAAAGGCCACCTACTGAGCCAGAAGAGGAGCGTACAACCAAGTCCATTCTGCATAATATGTGGCTAAAAGCTAGCAAACGAGGCAACAAAAGCGAAATGCACTGAGAGCATGTATCATGGCGAACAGTATTCCTAAAGCTAAGAAACCTTTCACGATTGGTGAAGAACTCATTATGCTTGGGACCACGGTTATTTGCCGACAAGTTTTAGAAGAGGCTGCTGTTAAAAAAAAAGGTTAATTCAGTGTATGGTGAGTGACATTTTCCCTCCACTTAATATTCATTTTTAGCCTCGACGTGTTATTTTATATCTACTGTCATTTTCTGCCACTCATTTGCTGGTCCGTGAAAAAAAGGCCCACATTACACCGGTCCGTGGTGGAAAAAAGGTGGGAACCACTGCTTTAAAGGATAGAACTGCAAATATGAAGTGTGTTAAGAGTTGCTTTTAATCCCTGATTTGATGGAAAAACGGTAAAGCCAAATATCATAAAAACTGTTCAATACTTATGCATTGAGTGAATGCTGAGCCACAGTTGTTTATGTTTACTGTGACCTGTGATAATAGGGCCTACAAACTTAAGATACTTTGCTTAGTTGTGAGAAAAATCAGAAAAAATAGCCCACTTTTTGTAACCAGTCACAATTTTCCTATTGCAAAATCGGTCGGACCTGCTCTGTTTTGAGTACAAAGGCATATAAATGTGGTCAACCCCAAATTAGGCTGAGCCACAAATTTTGTGTTGAAAGAGGAATTTAAGAAATGTCTTTCAGTGTAAAGCAATGTAGCTCTACAATATTGCAAAATACAATCACATTGGGATTGCAAAGTGAATACTCCTCTGACAAATTTAATTAAAACTGAGTATTGATTAATGCTTCTTGTGGACTAATGAGTCATTGTAAATAACAACAGTATTTTGCACTTATACAGCAGGAGGGGGGAAAGTGGTAGATATGTGGACACGTGGACCACAACGCCGTTTCAAAATGGCATTGTGATTTACACCCATCACACTTATAAAGCACCAGGGCAGTGTTGACAGCACCACTTGACAGCTTCCCGCTCGCACTGTTTTAATGGTGGGTATGTAGCGTGCAGGGCAGCCATCACGCCGAGCGGCTTATTTGCCGCTCCCACCGAGCTGGCTAGGCCACCACGCATAAAGCCTCTACACTTATTATGTTTTTTAACAGCCAAACTGCTACTTTCCATTCCTCTTTTACCTTCAGGGTGACGTTTCAGTTCATTTAAAGTAGAGGAATGGGGGATGGGGAAAAATACACTAGGAGCACGGGAAGGGAAAATCTCCTGACACCGAC
Organism: Corythoichthys intestinalis; assembly: GCF_030265065.1. Lineage (NCBI taxonomy): Eukaryota > Metazoa > Chordata > Actinopteri > Syngnathiformes > Syngnathidae > Corythoichthys > Corythoichthys intestinalis. Next base: position 22,650,036 of record NC_080414.1, on the reverse strand, counting down.
CCGGGAGTCCTCTTTTGAAGGCGCATTCTGCAGCTTCATCTTGTCAACATTTGTGTAGGCCACGCAGATGCCCCTCAGGCCAAAAAGTGTCCCGCCGCTCGGGATTTCTAAGCCTATACTTAGCCAAGGCCAGCTACTTCTTTGGCTCGACTCCTGTTTGGTCATGAACAGGAAACAACGCAAAAAAACCCCCTTTCAATTTCTTTGCAGGAATGAAGCAAGATCCAGCCAGCCACCAAGAAACCGTACCAATACAGTAAATACAGTGTGTGTTTCCTATGAGATAAGACAGGAGACACACCGACTGGCGCATCGACTGACCGACAGACACCATTTATCATTCTAGTACACAAAAGTGTATACAGAACAAAATGTTGTTACATATGATCCACACGGTATTGAGACAAGAAATATAAAATCAGTAGTCATCTTTGTACATGTGGAGGAAAAAGCATGGAGAGTCTCTGTAACCAATGTTGTTTCAAAATAACTATTTTTCCACTGCACCATTGAGTTATGTGTAGAAGCTTCAATTGCCTGAGCCTATTTTGTGCGAATTTGCATGCATTTGATGTTGCCTTTATATTTCAAAGAAAAAAAATTGTTCACAATGGCCAGATTGGGTCCCTTTTTTCAGGACACATTAACCTTCATATCTAAACTGTTGTTTTCTTCACTGACCAATTATAATCAACACTGTGGACCTCAAAAGACAAAAGAAATCAAGATTTTTAAGTGAAAATTTGTCATCATGATGTCCGGTTGAGAACAAAATATGCTCAACGAAGCGTTTTGAAGCGTGATAATATATATTCAACTTATTAGGATAAACATTGAACAGAAAAAAAATGAGACTGAATAGTTTTATATTTGATAATTCAACAAAAACAACAGGTATGGTCATAGGCGTTTTTGTCCTTTCTACTTCTTCTATGGTCAAAACAGGTTATATACATGAGACCAACAGTGTAAAATAGTGAGTATATGTATGGTGGAAAACACAGACAAGACTAAAAAAAGCAGTTTCTGCTCTTGCAACCCTCTATAAAATAAACTGCTGAATTTTAAGCCAAAAGAACTGTTGCGTTTGATAGAAAAATATGTCTATATGGTGCCAAAGCAGATTCATGGCCCATTAAGCCGCCAAACTATTTTTAATTTGTCTCTTTTACCCTGGAAACCCCTGTTTACAGACATCGCGCAACCGCTTTTGTTTAAACCCAGCTATAAAACGAAGGTAATTAATTATATTATTCAAAATGTCTGTTGTTTTTAGCTTAGAATCATTAATTGAGGTCTCATATTTAAAAAAAAAAAAAGCGACTTTAAAACAATTATTCACTTGCATATTTTAAACTTTTAAACAAATTATGTCACAATGAAAAAAATGGTGTCTGTAAAAAATCTGTAAAAAAGTCATGGATATCTTCCTCATAACTATCGCTTAATTGTATTTTTAGTTACTGTCGCATTTCCCCCCGATATGTTAGATGATAAATAATAGTTCCAAAGAAAAACTGAAACAAAAAAAAAGTTTAAAAGGGTAAACACATTAAAAAGAAAATTTCGACCATTCCTTGATGTCTGCGATTTCTGCATCGCGACCCTTGTTATATTACCATGTTTCACCCATGAAATCCCCCCAAAATTCGTCTCTGGCCATTCACAGCTGTGTCTTGACACTCGGTGATACATGCAACATGGAGTTTTTGGAATAAAAAGAGGTAAGTACGCGATAATATCCTGCTAAAATCATGGTGTCTTTAATTCTGCTCTCGCATGCTCTCACCTCCATTTAGGGTTTTGCTGTTTAATTTTTTTTTTTTTTCCCAAAACGCCCTCCTGTTCAAAATGTTTCTTCCCTCAGAAAACTGAGATTTTAAGCCTTCCAATGATGTATCACACATGAATATAGGACAATTTTAAAATTTGGGGAAGTTGGGGGTCTCAGAGCGGAACTATGGCTGTTTTCCGCCATATACATATATATGGCAGAAAACACAGACAAGACTGAAAAAGCAGTTTCTGGTCTTGCACTTCTCTTTAAAAGGAACTGCTGTATTTTAAGCCAAAACAACTGCTGTGTTTGATAGAACAGTATGTCTATATGCTGCCATTGAAGATTCATGGTGCATTAAGCCCCCGACTATTTTTAATTTGTCCGTTTTACCCTAAAACCCCCTTTTACAGACGTCGCGCAACCGCTTTTGTTTCAACCCAGCCATATAACTAATTAATGATACCGCTCTACTGACTTCTCTTCTGCGTGTGTCTATTGTTGTAGTCCAACGGGTCACATGCGTAAATGCGCCACTGCCAGCATGTCAGAGAATAAAGTAGTTTATCCGCTGGTTTCCTGGTGGTAGGAGAGTGAGATTACAGCAATGACACCCTTTTGGCTGTCAAGCGCAATCTCTCAGCTTTTAGGAACTGTTGAAATTTTTTCGATAGCACAAACCGTTTAGGACTTATACTTATGAGTAAATGTGACACTGCCATCGTTAAAGGGTTTATTCCTAAAACGGTATACATACAGCAAAAAACACTGATATTTTACCGTAAAATATTGAATTTCCATATCTTTTCAAAATAATTACATTGTATCCAAAACATAAAGGCAACCATAAAATATAGGATTCTGACATCCTTGTCTCATGTGATCGTAGACACTTATTATAAAACTGTGTTAAGCGTTGGCATCACTTGTCAGTATGTTAGGCATGTGAAAGCCATAGGCAGCTGTATAACATACTCTCCTTTTACACAGTACCTGGGATTTGTGTCATTATCGGCCCACTGTACTGGCAAACATTTAATGCCCTGTAAAACAGCTGGGACCCGTGACATTGTGCAGAGTACTATAATGTATTGGAGGGGTGTAGGACACGCAAGAATGGAACGTAATATGGAAGTGCTGACATTACATGAACGGTGACACATTTGAAAAGATAATAAAGTCATCGCGGTCCAGTTCATGATACTTATGAAGATGTACTGAAGGCAAAATCTGATCAAGGCAGGCATAATAGAAATTAAATTATCTATTGGTACAATTGTTAAATTTTCAACAGTTTTTAAAAATTTGGGCAGAGAAACTAAGCAAGAACAATGTTTCAAACTCAGAACCTCAAAACTATCAGGGATCTTCAACTGAACTTAGTAAGGGTTTGATTGCAAAGCTTTACAAAGTTTAGTTGAATGGAAGCAAAGCACATACATCTTAATGTACTTTCAGAACACTCAATGACTCAGTGGTCAGCGGATGTGTGGGAACGGCCGGAGTCATGTGGAACACATGGTTCCCGCATACACAAGCGTCCTCTTCAAGCCCGCCTGGGAACGGGGGCTGCACGCATGGCCGCTGCGCATTGGCCCTTACACTTTGCACATGTAGGTAAACAATCCTGCCTTGTCTGCAGCCGAGCCCTCGCCTTTCTACATCGCTGCAGAACATGTGTTGTGGCCTGAGAAGCAGCAAAGGTCGGGCCGGTGAACTATGCTTTGAACACTTCAAAGCTGCGGGATGGGACTGTAGCTTTTAAGTTTTATGGCAGGTGTAAGCAGGGGTTGCTGACCAACCCAGGGTGGTCTGCTGCCCGGTCCGCAGGAGGCTGCCGTCAGTGGTCAGAGTGCCAGAACGGAGGGCCTGACTGTCGGGGGTAGAAAAAAGTGGGGCTGACCAGAAGGCCTCCTGTGCAGCGGGGGCCACATTTGGAGTCTTGGATGTGAGCAGGAGCAGACCGGACACTTCAAGGGTCTCTGGTTTCAGAGGACCCCAGCAGGGAACGTCTGTGGCCTGCATCAGGCCCATTTGGAAACAGATACATTGGTCGAGAGGATGGACGGAGGCCTGATGACCATGGCGCGGAGTGACCGGGACGCTGAGCTCTCAATGGCCCCCGACAGAGCACAAGCAGACCTTATAGCAAGTTCAAAGGATGTGATGGGGTCATTTGCTGCATTTCATTTGTCTCGTCATCTTCAATGTGTGGCACTTCAAAGGTGTCTCACTGTGCTTTAACCACTGCATTACCTTCAACGACTTGACTTAGTCAACAGGTTTGCAAAACAATGATCGGAATAATCTGTCCAAATTTGAGCATTTTTACTGCTTCAGTGAAATATTTCACTAAACTAGATCACCCTGATCGGATAAGAAACTGGTCAGGGCTGATTATCATAATTGTTAATCTCTTCAGTACTTGGAGCGGTCAACACTGATTCGGGCCGTACCTGGGACTCCGCCGATTCGGAAGCTCGTTTTTTGGTCATTTACTGCTAATCACAAGTTAGTCTTGGTATGGTCTCACAATTTGATTGAGAGACTAAATGTCTCAGTAGGTGCCACTGTTTTTGAGTTCAAATGATCTCAGCCGTTAACTGCACCATGTCTACACCAGAAAGAACTGAGCATGAAAGAATATAATGTCTTCCTACAATTTTGTGGTACAAAACCAGTGTGGACTTTTTTGATCTCTTTTCCCGTGCTTGCAAGGGTTTTCATCAGGTAAACAGTAAGGGTGTAACTGTACATGTATTGAACCGTTTCGGTACGGGGTGCTCGGTTCGGAATGGAGGCATACTGAACGAGTTTCTGACGTAATGTAACCCTCACTTTTCGAGGCTGTGAGTCGATCGGGTTACAGTTTCTTTGTGTAGATTATATTTACTCCGTCATCTCTACAATAATGAGGACCAACACGGCAGGACAGTATATAAACCAGAAACGTCAACGGCGCGACAAGATGGCCGCTGTGAGAACGCAGTGAAACGCGGGCGTTAAAGTCAGTCAGCCAATGCACACCAGTCGCAGTGCAGCCGCGTTTTAGACGCTTCCCAGAAGCGGCTCAACGCGACGCACGCGAAAAGAACGGCAGAGTTTATTATTTGACGCGAGACGCGGCCCTCCTGCGTCAATACTACTAGCTAGGAAGTCACTCGTGTAAAAATACGGTGGATCCGGTCGATTTTCAAACTAATATGCAATCGTAACCAACTTTTTGAGTCCATCAGATCTCTTGAGTGGTAGATCGGGGGTCAGTTGACTTGTCTTTGTTGATTTACTGCTGTCCTCTCTGCTATAATAATAACCAACACGGCCCCGTGTTCAATACAAAACCCTTCTACCACAACAAAACAAGTAGGAACTAATATTCACATAGGAACTGAAGTTATACAACATCAAATATACCATGCATTTGTAAAATATAAACACATAATAAAATAAATAATAGCCCATTTAAATAAATTGAAATGAGCTAAAACACCTTTAATCAAATAATAATATACAGATCCCTCTTACACAATTAAATGTATTAATTTCTGTGTGGTGCTTTAACTTGAGAAAATCCACCAATAAAGCTTTTGAAAACCGTTCATAAGAAAAAAAAAAGATTCATTGAGGCATTTCATTTGTAAAATAGAATGTAAAATCTTTGTCATTGGGATTGCTTTTCTCTTTAGCACAGGACTTCTTTTGTCCTCTTTCAGGAAAGAAAGCTGACCAATACGCGGGGTCTGAAATGCAAATTATTGTTGGATTATTATCTTTAAATACCCACTACTTTTTGAGCAGAATTCTAGCGTTGTATAGGCTAATGTTCCTATTGTTGAAAGCACAAAAGTGTGTAATAAACAACTAGCACATTTATATTTTGCATTTTGTTTTCTTACTGTACTGAAAATGACCGAAACGTGACCTCAAAACTGAGGTACGTATCGAACCACGATTTTTGTGTACCGTTACACACCTAGTAAATAGACTTCTTCACACTTTCCAAAAAGTTGCTTGTCTGAGGTTCATTGACTGTCCATCATCACCCAATCATGAGGGTGCATCCCATCTGGTCCAATGTGAATTGGGATAGTTTTACAGTGTGTTACAAATAGATGGATGGCTTCTTCCTTGTCATGACTGTATCATTACCTGGCATTCATGTTGCTCAACAAAGCTCCAAATTCCCACCGTCAGGTGCACTTTAAGCGCACCATGGCGTGAACATTCAAAATGGAAACAAAATTGTCATAATAGCTCCTCTGGCGACAGAGTCGTCTAAATGGATCATCTCCAAAGCGTCACAATATCCATAATTATGCGTGACGAGCATTCGGAAGATGCGGCGCCTTCCGCTTGATGATCACGGAATGACAGCTCCCGTGACAGGCCGCTGCGCAAAGAAGGGAATCCATTACTAGCGTAGGGTGAAGCAGGTGTGTGCTTCCCAGATGGCTGGTGGGTGGGGGACGGGTGGTCTTAATGACACAACAGCAGAAAAAGTTAGCTCATTCCTGTCATCTTGATTTTACCAAGCGACTCACCATACGTTGGAATTCAAGATGTTTATCGTCAATTGTTGTGTCAGTTCAGAACGCAGGATCAATGATTGACCTTGCAAAGTGCAATTGACTAACCAGTCGAGAGTGTCATCAGCCAGAGAGCTTGCTTAAGCTACTGCCCGCGTGCACTGACAAACATGCAGCAGGAGGTATTTACAGTCTGCACAAGTCACTAGTGTCGAGATTACAAATAGCACACGCGTCACGCCGAAGATAGCAGCCCTCTTGCCGCCTCTCTATTAATTCAGCCTTGTTTAAAATAGAGCATTTTGCACCACGGAGCCAAAAAATTATCCCACCAGAATGTTTAACTTCTCTCCATGTTACTGTTACGCTGAGCTCCTGGCGAGGCATGATTAAAAGTGCATTACCTGGGCCGGGTGATTCCCTGAATGAGCTATGCTAAATTGCTCCTTTTCTCCACCTGGTGATTAATTGAACTTGCAGGGCCACATTTCAGCACACTTTGTTTTCCAGTCCGCGCTCATCCACCGTTTATTCCAGACACGTTTCTAACGTCTCTCCAGGAGTCCAATTAAGGATTTACATTGTGACAGAATTTTTCACTTTAATTACCATACGTTGAGTGCGCCTTTGACGAATTTCCTTATTTATCAAACAACACAGAGGAACGGAATTCATCAAGCAAATGTAATTGCGTCGGCTTTTGTCTCAAGAAAGCATTTTGATGATGATGAACAGTTGAGCGTTGTCTTCACCGGTAAAGCTGACTGATGTTTGTTGCTCGCTTGTGAATGCTTTTTAGCTTGATGTAGTCTTGGCGTAAATTGGAACCAACAAGTGATGTGATCTTGTTCCCGTTCAAGTATCTACTAATTATATTATGTCACTTATCACATAAAAAGCCTGCAAACAAAGCAGCAAACTTGGATGTGTGGGGAAAAAATTAAGTACGTTTGGTATTTTCAAAGTGTCATTGTAATCGATATCATTTGCCATTTAAAGTAGGCATTCCTGGGCCATTTTCGCCATTTGTTGAGAACTTTTCTTAGAAATTCAGACACAACTCTTTGTACAAGGGTTGGTCATAGCTTAGCACAGGAGTTATGCTTATTGACCATAAGATGTCTCCAAACTAAGATTCATGGGATTTGTTATGTGAACATTATCATTACTCACTGCTGGCTACAAGTGTTGGCAGTCCTGCAATTCTGTCAGATAATGCTCAATTATCTCAGAATACGCTTGCAATTACAAATGCTTTGGTAGTAATATCTTCATTTATTTTGCTTGCAAAGAAAAAAACAAAAGAGAATGGAAAAAAAAAATTAAATCATTATCATTTTACACAAAAGTCCAAAAATGGGCCGGACAAAAGTATTGGCACCCTCAGCCTAATACGTGGTAGCACAAGCTATAGACAAAATAACTGCAAACCTAAATCTATCAATAATATTCTTACAATGCTCTGCTGGAAACGACGGCATATATCGGTATCGGTTCGATATCGGTATCTGATTTTTAGAGTTGGACATTATCGGTATATCGGTTAAAAAGTCATTATTTGGACAACTTTACTGAAACAAATATCATAGATGTTTAAGTGGTCAGCATTCACTATCCAAACCAGGCACTGTTTGAATTCACTGCTTAGTTGATCCAGTGTTTTTTTTTTTGGCAGCCATTGAAATTTTCATCTTAGTCCTAGTGTTTTGTAGTGACGAGATTTGTCGTTCACTTGAGCAAACGAATCCATTCCGGTTCGTTCAGTAAAAAGATTCGTTCAAACAAATCGTTCAACGAATCGTTCGCCCCCCTCATCTCCCTCCCCGCCCAAACGAATCGTTCGGTTACTGAACGGGAAGTGACGTTGCCGAACGAATCACCAAAGACCGCTTCGCAGTATAACTGAACGGGAAGTGACATTGCTTGGTCCCTCCCTCTCTTCCACATTGACCACTCGTCGTAGTTTCAGAAATGAGTGACAGGCGGTATCATTCTGCTTTCACAGACAGCCTCGTCTCCCTCCTGCTGCTGCAAAAGCGAGGGAGAACTTCCGCGTCGTCTGTCCTAGTTCTATGGGCTCAAAGTCATGGCTCGTGCTTGCATTTCGATTTAGGACACGGTTAAACATTTTCCTTTTGTGAGGGGAGTAGGGGGCGGGGGCGCACGGACTTTCTTTAGCAGGTTCTTGATCACACATACATATACAGCATGTTTGCTGTCACGAAAATAAAAATACATCGAAAGTTTAATTTCTGAATATGGAACGACCAACACATCATATTTACATCTCGCTCTGTTGTATTATTGTTTTTTAGTATTAAGATGATCGTGTTGAATTTTTGCACTGGTATTAATAAATAAAATAATCCGGTCAGCTCCCCTGTCGTCCCCGCATCTCAGATCGTCAAATGCCGACGAGAAATAATTGTTTGCTCTTTACGATGTCGCCTTTCTACTCTCATTAGTCTGTTAAGAAAAATGTAGACATATTGCGACATCTCCCGTGTCCGCGTGCTTTGTTTTTGGGCGCTTGAGTAGCACATGATGGACGGATTGACATAATTTGTCAAACCAACCAACACCTGACACGAAGAAAAAAAAAAAAACACTCGGAAAAAAATTACATGTATATACAGTTTCATTGCAAATCAGTATTATGGTGATCATATTGTTTTTTTGCACTGGTATTAATAAATAAAATAATCCGGTCAGCTCCCCTGTCGTCCCCGCATCTCAGATCGTCAAATGCTGACGAGAAATAATTGTTAGCTCTTTACGATGTCGCCTTTCTACTCTCATTAGTCTGTTAAGAAAAATGTAGACATATTGCGACATCTCCCGTGTCTGCGTGCGTTGTTTTGGGTGCTTGAGTAGCACATGATGGACGGATTGACATAATTTGTCAAACCAACCAACACCCGACACGCTGACACGAAAAAAAAAAATTAAAACACTCGGGGAAAAATTGACATGTATATACAGTTTCATTGCAAATCAGTTTTATGGTGATCATACTAAATATTTTTTTCTGTGCACATATGAGGTAAATATCGCTGCCATGAAGCCTCCATATAGTGACAGTTCTCTGCCCGCTTCACTGCCGTCACGCGACCGCAGCTCAGCTTTTGCTTGCCTCGTAGCTACCCGTGTTTTAAATTACTGTAAATTTGATAGTATGTCGTCATAGGCAGTCACGAGTTTGTTGAGAAAAGTACTACTCTAAACAATGCTCGCTAGATTTGTGTGGTGTTTTTGTCTGTTTGAGCAGCATTTGATAGGCTCCACGTTAACAAATATGTGACAAAGTCATTTCCTTTCATTTTCTGATTCATTCACCGCATAGTCATTACTGGAAAATCAAGTTAGCAGCAAGCTAGGTCAGGAACCGGAGGACCGAGTCACTGAACGGGAAGTGACAAAACTCAGTCTTGCCCCCCTGCCTGCACGCTGGCTGCTTATTGGCCACACGTGGACGTGAGTGACAAACGCCCTGATTCTGTTTCCGGTCCCTCCCCTGCCCGCGATGAGGCTGGCGTCTGATTGGTCGTGTGCGATGTCAGAAGACGCTGCCGCTTGCTCAACGCCCTCCCACGCAGCGAACAAGCACCACCTTCATAGAACGAATCAGTGCAGATGATGATTAGTTCGGTCTCGTTCACCAAAACAATTCGTTCAAAAAGAACGAATCGTTCGCGACCGATACAACACTAGTGTTTTGGACGAAAATACTTATCAGTCTCAGTCATATTTTAGTCATTTGAAAATGTGTTCTTCTTCGGCAAGTTTTAGTCAACGAAAACTCAGACAAATTTTGTCTAGTTTTAGTGGACAATTCTCAAAATGTTTTCGTCTATAAACTTCAAAAGTTTGAGACCATGAATAAATAAATAAATGAATAAATAAAAGGTTTCCAACAATTTCGAATGAACATGACAGACGAGCACATAACTGTTGAGTCTACAAGGACATCACCGTTTTCATGTTGATAATACACACTCATCAGGAAAACACCATATTATTTGCAATTAATCAAACTCACCCAGACGTCACGAACTTTATGCAAAATGTTTTCCAAGAGTTTAAGAAGACAAAATATCACCGCGCTAAATGCTAATGTAACGCTATGATAGCGCGAACGCTATGCTAACACTACAGGTTAGTTTAGTGTGTGATGATCACTCAGAACAGACTTTGTTAAAACTAAAGCAACATGGCATAGCCAAGATAAGAAAACAACTTGACAAGCAGCACCTGACGCATGTTTCACAAAAGGAGCCTGGAATGGGCCTGTGTGTGTGGGGGGGGGGGGGGGGGGGGGCATCATGTCACATGAGTGATACGACCAAACACTGCTAAATGCATTTTAACTACACATACAGTAAGAAATTGTGAAATTATGACGGAAACTATGGTGAATTTTCATTTTGTACTCGTGTCGTCAGACGACAACTGGCATCCATCTCGTTATGTTCTGGTCTCCCAAGACACGTTTTTAGCGCATCATCGTGACGTCATCGTCATGAAAAAATTGTTCCTTGACGAAACATTTTCGTTATCGTCATGGTTTGATCCAACTGCTGTAGTAATCATCTCAAGCGTTCTCAAATTGACATTTCCTTCACCTCGTCTAGAGTACATGGAGCCAATAAAAGGCCTGAATAAATGCAATTTTTTCCCACTTCTTATGGCTCTGCGGGCTGACAGCTACACCATGACACACGCAGATACTCAGTGAATAATCATCTCATTTCCAGAAAGGAGTTGAATAAATAAGATGGGAAAGCGCAGCGACCCTCCTCCTGGTAGCGAGGCCGCCGGTAGTTTGGAGCTAGCTGTGGCATTTCCGCTTAATGCCCAATTTTCTTGTGCCACATCCTTGGCGTGACCCTGCAAATATCCTCTGGGGCCTCTTCATTAGTCCAGCAGGCCTGCTCGCTAAGGCTCCCCACTTAATTTGGCCCGGCAGGATTTTTTTCCCCTCCAAGTGGGAATCACATGGGCGAAACCTGGAAGCATCGCAGGGGCGCGTTTGTTGCGTTTATGTACCGAGCAAATGTAACACAAATCTTTCTCTCCTCACTGGCTTGTTTTATGACTGCGATCTCGTCATGCACCGGTGCATCGTTTTTTGTATTTTTTTTTACCACTTGCTGCTCTCCAATTGACCTACCAGTGGAGCTTATGACAATGATGGGCGACCCCCAGAAGGGGTCGCATCAGGGTTAACCATGCAAGGGTAGACTAAGCTGCTGTGTGTCGTCTTTGGATGTCCACATGATGCCTAATAATACTGTCATACACACCTGATAGATTTCACTTCAGCCTTTCACTGGTCTTGGTTATATACTTCACTTACCTAACCAGCTATAGAAAAAACATACAATGTTAAACTTCTCAGGCAATCTCTGCAATCAAACGGTTACTTTAACTTTCAATGACAGTTTTGAACCTCTCAGCAGGTATTCTGGCCCACACCTCATCGAAAGAAATGTTCCAGTTTTCTCAGGTTTAAAAGGGGGCTTTTTGCCTTCCACAGATTTTCAATAAGATTGAGATCTGGGCATAGGCGGAGTTTGATTTTTGGGGTGGGGGGGGCACAACATGTTGATGACCCCGAAACGCAGTGTCAGTAATAAAATTAACTGACAAGAATATTTATAATAATCAGTTGACAATGATCGTTTTTTGTTTGCCATCATACTTGAGGGGAATTCTAAATTAGGACGCCAAGATCGTCACCCATTGAATACAGTACGCCCACCGGTGTCGTGCCAATGTTGTTACCCAAGTCAAAAATTGTATCCCCTGGGCGGAGCCACATGGAGTTAGATTTGTGTCTTTATTATTCAAAATAGAATAAAGTTGCTTCAATTAAAAAAAAAAAGTCGCTTCAATCAAAATATATAAAGTTGCTTCAATTAAAAAAAAGTCGCTTCAATCAAAATATATATTTTCAATAAAAAAAAAGTCGCTTCAATCAAAAAAAATGTGTTTGAATGCAAAAATAAATTTGAAACACGTGTGAAAGCTATTTTTCTTTTATTTAATTATTATTATTTTTTATTGAAGCAACTTTTTTGGTTGAATTAATGTTGATTTGTGTTTGGGACACATTTTGGCAAGGACGTTTTTGTCTTTATTATTCAATCAAAAAATAAGTAGCTTAAAATAAATATGTTTTCAAAAAGAAAAATCACTTTGATCAAAAAAAGAAATTTCAGTCATAGAAAACGTTTTTGAATGCGAAAAAATATTTGAGATTAAAAAATTTGCATTTGAACACTTAATTTTTCAATGAAAAAGTTTTCTTTGATTGAAGCAATCCTTTTTGTGTTTGGGCCATATTATGGGTAAGACATTTGTGTCTAAATCATTCAATCCCCAAAAAAGTTGCTTCAATCAAAAAAAAAAAAAAAAAAAAAAAAATATATATATATATATATATATATATATATATATTTTCAATCAAAGAAAAATATCATTTGAAGAATAAAATTGCCCTCCCTCTAATTTTGTTGTTGTTGTTGAAAATTTTAAGGAAAGCAAATGACCGTCTAAGCTGCTCGTCAAATGATCTGTTCGAAAAATAATTTTGAACCATCATGAAAATATATTTTTTTGTTCATTTCATTCATTTTTGTTGCAGTTTTATTGCTTTACAACTTTTATATATATAGGAAAGTCAATTTACTGCAATGGCACTTTTCGGCCACCGGGGGGCCTGGGCCCCCCTGGCACCCCCTTAAAATCCGCTTATGGATCAGGGCCGCTTCAGAATAGTCCAATATTTTTCTTTTAGCTCAGTGTTGTTTTTGGCAGCCCTTTCAATTTTCGTATTAGTCTTTTGGACAAAAATACTTACTTGTCGTAGTCATAATTTAGTCTTTTCAAAATGTGCTCGTCTTCGTCTGGTTTTAGTCCACGAAAACTCAGATTTCGTCTAGTTTTAGTCAACAATTACTCAAAATGTTTTCCTCTGTAAATTTCAAAAGTTTTAATCCATGAACAAGTATATACAGTTGTGGTCAAAAGTTTACATACACTTATGAAGAACATAATGTCATGGCTCTCTTGAGTTTCCAGTTATTTCTACAACTCTGATTTTTCTCAGATAGAGTTATTGGAACAGATATTTCTTTGTCACAAAAACATTCATGAAGTTTGGTTCTTTTATGACTTTATTATGGATGAACAGAAAAAAGTGATGAAATCTGCTGGGTCAAAAATATACATACAGCAGCGCTAATATTTGGTAACATTTTCACTTCAATTAGGCGCTTTTGGTAGCCATCCACAAGCTTCTGGCAAGCTTCTGGTTGAATCTTTGACCACTCCTCTTGAAAGAATTGATGCAGTTCAGTTAAATTTGATGGCTTTCTGACATGGGCTTGTTTCTTCAGCATTGTCCACAAGTTCTCAATGGGGTTTAAGTCAGGACTTTGGGAAGGCCATTCGAAAACCTTAATTCTAGCCTGATTTAGCCATTGCATTACCACTTTTGATGTGTGTTTGGGGTCATTGTCCTGTTGGAACACCCAACTGCGCCCAAGACCCAATCTTCGGGCTGATGACGTTAAGATATCTAGACGAATTTGAAGGTAATCCTCCTTCTTCATTATCCCATTTACTCTCCGTAAAGCACCAGTTCCATTGGCAGCAAAACAGCCCCACAGCATAATACTACCACCACCGTGCTTGACGGTAGGCATGGTGTACTTGGGGTTAAAGGCCTCACCTTTTCTCCTCCAAACATATTGCTGGGCATTGTGGCCAAACAGCTCGATTTTTGTTTCGTCTGAACACAGAACTTTCCTCCAGAAAGTCTTATCTTTGTCCACGTTATCTGCAGCAAACTTCAGTCAAGCCTTAAGGTGCCGCTTTTGGAGCAAGGGCTTCCTTCTTGCACGGCAGCCTCTCAGTCCATGGAGATGCAAAACATGCTTGACTGTGGACACTGACACATGTGTTCCAGCAGCTTCTAATTCTTGGCAGATCTGCTTTTTGGTGATTCTCGGTTGAATTTTCGCCCTCCTGACGAATGTTCTCTCAGCAGCAGGTGATAACTTGCGTTTTCTTCCTGATAATGGCAGTGACAAAACAGTGCCATGCACTTTATACTTACCAAGTGACTTTCCTGACTTGTTCAAGTCAATGATTTGCTTTTTCAGATAAATGTATGTATATTTTTGACCCAGCAGATTTGATCACTTTTTCTGTTAACCCATAATAAAGTCATAAAAGAACCAAACTTCATGAATGTTTTTTGTGACAAAGAAATATCTGTTCCAATCACTCTATCGGAGAAAAATCAGAGTTGTAGAAATAACTGGAAACTCAAGAGAGCCATGACATCATGTTCATCACAAGTGTATGTAAACTTTTGACCACAACTGCAAATGAATAAATAAATAAATAAATAAATAAAATGTTTCCAACAATTTCGAATGAACATTGACAGATGAGTCTATAAAGACATCACCATCTTTGTGATGATAATACACTCTCAACAGGAAAACATTTCATTATTTTCAATTAATTAAACTCACCTGGACCTCACAAACTATACGTAAAAAGCTTTCCAAGAGTTTAAGACGACACTAAATGCTAATGCTAACACGAACCCTATAAGTTACATTTAGTGTACGATGATCACTCAGCAGACTTTTAAAGCCTAAAGCAACATGACATATCTAGCAAAGATAAGAAAACAAAATTTATCAAGCAAGCTAACATGTGTTTCTCAAAAAGAAAGTCTGGAGCCTGGGGATTAAGGACACCGGTGAGTAAGCGTGTGTGTGTTGTAAGTGGCACAGCACGTCACATAAGAGACACGACCAAACACTGCTACAAATTGTGCTAATTACTCATAAAATAAGAAAATATCACACGTTATGAATGTTTGATGGAAACTATGTGAATTTTCATGTCGTTCTTGTCTCATCAGATGAAAACTGGCATTCGTTTCGTTGTTTTAGTCTCCCAAGACACATTTTTAGCTCATCATCGTCACGTCATCGTCATGAAAAAATTGTTCGTCGACGAAATATTTTCGTTATCATCATTTTTTTGTGTCATCAACCTGTTGTAAGACCAATGAGAGCTCCAGCTTCTGGCACAATTGTGTCTACAATGCCTTGATAGTCTTGAGACAGCCACTTTGAATCAAAAGCAGGAAAAACGCCTAATTAGAGTCATTAGTTCTTTTCTGCTTCATTTTTGGGTTTGTGAACTTCGAGTATTGTGCCTTACCAAAACGTTCCACTATTGGGGATGATAGGATAATTCATTGGTAGGTGTATGAATTTAATATCTATACTTATATATAATTGGAACTTTGTCTGTGTGGGTGTCTATGTGTGTGTGTATATATCAGTATGTTTGTTCCCTATGGACTCCGAAACGGTTGTGAGGATTTTGCCGAAATTTTACACAACTGTACTTTATGTTTCTGTGAGTGTTCTTAGAGGGGTTTGATCTGATTCGAATCCATTCGAAACTTCAAAACTTTACATAGAAAATCCCTGATTGGACGCGACAGCGCCATCATTTGGACAAAAGACACATCTCTTGCGATTGCAATGTCGCAGTTGGCTTTCCAAATTTCACTTTCACTTACGGTTTCACTTTTGTTGTGGCTTTGAGTACAGTATTCAACAACAAAACGTTGGATTAAAAAAATTGTACAATTTTCTGGTATATAACTGAGAGATTCATTTTGGCTGGATATCTTAATCTCTACAAAGGCGAGTTTGTCTGTGTGTTCGCCGAAATGGCTGGGCGGCTTTTGACGAAGTTTTGCACATTTGTATTTTATGTGTCTGGGAGTATTCTTAGATAGGTTTGATCTCTGTAGGCCTCCATTTAATGCAGAAAATTAATTCAAAATTCCAAAAATTTGCATAGAAAATGCCAATTCTCATGTTTTCACCCAAGCAACGCCGTGCAGTTAATGCTTAAAATAAATTGTGAGACATAGAGAAACCAATAATATTGTATAGTATAACCAATGGGCTATACTATACTATACTATACTATACTATACTATACTATACTATACTATACTATACTATACTATACCATACTGTGCCGTGCCGTCCTATACTATGCTATGCTATGCTATGCTATGCTATGCTATGCTATGCTATGCATGTTAATCAATGGTTTGCTTTTGTTTCAACTTATTTTCATAAATGTTGTAAAATGTCAACTGTGAGACTCCAACTACTCCTAGGCAGCCTTCACTGAGAACCATCCACTCTTAAAAGCAAGATGCTCTCCTCCGAGTGGACGTCGCATGTCGTTATGAGAACCGTCCTCCACCACACCCCACTTCTGTCCCTCACATTCGCAGCATCCCACCTTGCAGGTTGCCGTCTGCCATGTAATTAGCACGGTTTCCACGGTGACCAGGGCAGGGTAATAGAGAGATAATGAGGGAACATACAAACCAGGTGGAGGAGGTGAACAGAGCTGTAAAAAAAAAAAAAAAAAAAAATGGTAATGAGGCGCTGGCGCTTGACCTTAAGATTGGTTCAGGAGAGCCACTGGTGTTAAAAGATGTTGAGGAAAAGTAGTTCATTTACTTTGTTTTTTTTGCTGTCCACTAGGGATTATTTGGCTGAGTTGTGTGACATTCTGATCCTAATTCAATGATGTTTTCGTTTTGTCCAATATAAAAGTTGGTTCCCATCATTGGCTGGCTTGTTGTTGACATAAGCTTTGCGTTTGATCTGTGATTAATATATAAATATTACTTTTTTTTACTGGTCCATGTGTTTAGACTTTGAAATATCAAGATGGAATTATCTTTTTAAATTGATAGATTACAAAAATGTTAACCCTGTAATAGGCGAAACTTTATTCATTTAGTTTATATGCACATGAATAATTATGTGGTTAATGCAACTAGTGCTGGCCATACACAAACATTTTGGTTTGGTTTCAACAAAGTGTGAATACATTGTTAGAATTAGATCAAGTTAGACTACACGCTTAGGTCACTAGGTATCTATCCATCCATGTATGCATCTCTCGTTATTGTCTGGGCGGGTTGTGACTTGAATGACATTATCGTTGCTGTGTACGTGTGACATTTCACGGTAGGAACAATGTTCTTTTCTTTTATATGGGTCATTTTTCTGCCAGTGAACATAGAACTGATGGGCCTTGTTGGTGAGTTCTTCACTTTTGAAGAAAGCTAAACAGGTAAGAAACAATAGGGTAGTAATGCATGAAAGGGGATATAAAATGTCAACACACACCTGTAAAAAAAAGGTAAATTTTTGTAATGTAAAAATAAAAAAAAAAAGAAATTGAAAAAATGTTTTAAAACCTTTTCTACTTTCTGGCTTCTGATGAAATAGAGGATTGAATTCATGGTTCACAGTTTCAAAAAGACAAAATCTCATTACCAAAAGAACACCATCTTCTTTTCGTATTTTTTTCCTTTACTGGGGCTTCAGACAAGGTGGAAGAAATTATAAACAGCAATAGATAAATTCTGGCATTTGATCGTTAGTAGACTTTTTTTTCAATTGCCACTGTAGATATATGAGTGTTGACCAACTACGTATGAAATTATATGTATGTATATATGAAGAAATTGGAAGTTAGAAGAAAGCGTAAGCACTTCCGCAACTGCTGCCACTAACCAAAAAAACTGCACAATCAACAGCAAGAAGAAAGGTAGTGGACATCAATAAATCTAAAAAGGCTTCAGTATTGTTTTTTCTTCAACTGCGGATGTAGTTTTGGAGTTGTTGTGACTTTTGTACTCGCGTCTTTCATGTTTTGGTTTTTGCCCAAAACAAAAAAGTTGCTTCCCATTGGTTCTCAGCGTTTGATCTTTGTTGACTTCTGACATTTACGACCAAAGTTCAGATTGAAGTCTTCTCCGATTTAGTAGAGCGGATCTTCAAACACTCTACTACGATCGAGTTGTGTTGATCAAGTGGACGTTTTCTGTGCGCTCATCCCGGAGAGACCCCTGCAGATTTACGGGGGGTCTCCAACATGGAAGGTCTACAGATGTTTGCAAGATGTTTTTTTTTATTCGCCCCCCCGACTCTCTCTCAGATTATCCCCTGTAGCAAAATCTCATTAAAGCGCAATTTACAGAGCTGCACTGATGTTGCCATCAAGCAAAATTAAAGGCATTAATTTTTCACAGACGCACACACACAATAAATGATGAAGGACGTTGTGGGGGGAAAGTATTATCTTGAAATGAAGTCGCATTAAAATAAAAAAAGAAGACAACGGAGCAACGGGATTGGACGCAAAGGAAGATGTGCAAATGCGGGCCATTTAGTGGGAGCGTGGCGGTGCCGAGACGTGCACATTATGGGGCCTCCATGCTGGGATGGCATGAGGGACGGGGGAAATATGAAACCCCTCATGTAGGCTATCACATGCAGCGGGCCGGAGGAGGTTGGAAGTGCACGGTCACTTACAACTCCCGTTCAGAGAACACGATTGGGGGATCTGCTTTCAAAAAAGAAAATTAATATTTTTGAGTCATTAAGCCAAGGGTTGAAACCCAGTAGGCCTAAGAGTAAACACAAAATCAGGAGGAAGTGTATGTAATAATAATGATTGAGATTTTTCCCTCCTACACTATAACAAGTGAAATGGTCATAAGGCTGCCCACATTTGAAATAGTACAAACAATATGTTTGAATAATAGTTTGGCTCAAAGCTTAGATCAGAAATATATGTGCGTCATTGTTTGTGCTATAGCTTTTAAAAGTAGTTAAAACATTGTAGAAGTCATTTTTAACTTGTGTGAAAAAAAACTGATTGTCCCTTCTTGGGGAAAAAAGTGCATATTTGAATATTGTATAACAGTATTTTCTTTTTTTTTCTTAAGATGTACACTCGAGAAAATGCACATGCACTATTTTAACTTTTAAATAGGTGTTTTTCATTGTATATGGACGTAAGTTGTGTCTGAATCCTTTGTTATACTTATCATGCAAAAGAGTCCATCAAAACAGTTATAAGCATTGCTTAACATATACGTAACGTGATTTCAACTTTGAAATAGGTGTTACTCATTTTATATATACATTTGCTTTGTGTTTTTACACATTACTGAATCCTTTGTTGCATTAATTATGGAAGGGAGTCAATTAAAACACTTATGAAAAAGTGAACTTGTGACTTAACTTGTGAAAAAAAAAAAACCTGATTGTCCCTTCTTGGGGAAAAAAGTGCTCATTTGAATATTGTATAACAGTATTTTCTTTTTTTTCTTAAGATGTACACCCAAGAAAATACAGGTGCACAATTTTAACTTTTAAATAGGTGTTTTTCATTGTATATAGACATGAGTTGTGTCTGAATCCATTGTTGTATTTAGCATGCAATAGAGTCAATTAAAACACTTATGAATAAGCATTGCTTGCGTAACGTGATTTTAACTTTTAAATAGGTGTTTTTCATTTTATATATGACGGAAAACACTCAGTTGGCTTGAAGTTCCACTCTGAGAGCCCCAATTTGGCCAAATTTCAAAATTGTCCTATATGCATGTGTTATGTGTTGGAAAGCTTAAAATCTTAATTTTCTGGGGGAAGAAAAATTTTGAACATGAGGGCATTTAAAAAAAAAAAAAAAAGTTTTTTAAACAGTAAAACCCTATCCAGAGGTGAGAGCACGCGAGAGCAGAATCACAGAATTACGCTGTGATTTTAACGAGATATTATCGCGTACTTACCTTGTTTTGATCCAAAATGTCCATGTCGCATGTATCACTGAGTGTCAAGACACAGCTGTGAATGGCCACAGCTGCATTTTTTGGGGATTTTATGGGTATAGCAAGGGTTGCGATGCAGAAATCGCAGACATCAAGGAGTGGTCGAGATTTTCTTTTTCAGAAATTTACCCTTTTAAACATTATTTTTCAATTTTTCTTTGTTTGGATTGATTATTTATCATCCAACACATTGGAGAAAATGCGACAGTAAAAAAACAAACAAAAACAATTAAGCGATCGTTACGAGGTAGATATCCGTGACATTTTTACAGACACCATTTTTTTCATTGTGACGTCATTTGTTTAAAAGTAAATATGCGAGTGAATAATTTTTTTAAAAGTCGTTTTGTTTTTTAAACGAAATATTAGATATCAATCAATGATTCTAAGCTAAAAATGACAGACATTTTGAATAATAAATTACTGAGCTTCTTCTTATGGCTGGGTTGAAACAAAAGCGGTTGCGCGACGTCTGTAAACGGGGGTTTCCAGGGTAAAACGGACAAATTAAAAATAGTTCGAAGGCTTAATGCGCCATGAATCTGCTATTGCAGCATATAGATATATTGTACACAACAGTTCTTTTGGCTTAAAATACAGCAGTTTCTTTTAAAGAGGAGTGCAAGAGCAGAAACTGCTTTTTAAATCATGTCTGTGTTTTCCGCCATATACATTAGATTTGTGTTTTTACACATTACTGAATCCTTTGTTGTATTAATTATGTAAGAGAGTCAATTAAAACACTTATGAAAAAGCATTGCTTAATATATGTAATGTGATTAAATAAAAAGTTTTTTTCATTGTATATACATATTAGCTTTGTGTTTTTAAAAATGACTGAACTCACTGTTGTATTTATCATGTAAGGAAGTCAATTGAAAGACTTATGAAAAAGAATTACTTAATAAACTGTATAAGTAACGTGATTGCACAAATTGTGTGGCTTTTGTCCCTTTGAGTTTGCCGTACACAGCAAAATCTGTGGAGTGGATTTTTTTGTTGTAAATAAATTTTGAGTTGATTGGTGTTGATTTGGGTGTTGTTTTAACACTACCAGTGTTAAGATCTCTTGGCACGGTGAGTTGAACACAGACACCCTTGGCAGAGTTAAATGTACTAGCAGAGTGAATCAGCTACACCCAGTTTAAGTGCATGTGTCAGAAAACTAAGCAGGTGCAAAGACTTGTGTGTGAAGTGACACCCCGATTGTAAGTAGTGTCGTCTGTAAATAGCTGGAGTGTGTTCAGTTGAAAAAACACATAATTGTGAGCCTGACTTCTGTGCTTACTTAAGGGACGCAGAGTCCCTCTGTTATTACTTGCGAGTGCAACAGTGGGGTACAATTGCAAGTTAGGCCCATATTCTGCACTAGGGTCCTCCACTCATCCAGAATATTAAAAACATCACAATGAATATTGAAAATTAACACTCCTATTGTAAGAAAACAAAAGGTGGTTGCACATTATGCATGTAAAAGGTTTGAATAGAAATTGCTTAGCTTGTTTAAGTAGTTTATTAAGTCTTATTTAAATCATTCAGGCATTTTTCATTTGAGGACATAACTTAATAGTTACATAAAGCAGTTGTGGGTAACCACTTGAAATAAGGTTCTTGCATAAACACTATATTTCATTTTTTGAGTGATGGTTACACATTTTGCATGTAAAAGGTTTTAATAGGAATTGCTTATATTCTTCAAGTAGTTTATTAGGTTTGACTTAAATCATTTAGGCATTTTTCATTTAACTATACATAATTTACCAGTTACTTAAAGCAGTTGTGTGAAACCACTTGAAATAAGGTTCTTGCATAAATACAATGGCTAATTTTTTTGAGTGAATTATAGTTAAAACATTGAATAAGTCATTTTTAACTGGTGAAAAAAAACAAACCCCTGATTGTCCCTTCCAGAGGAAAAAAGTGCATATTTGAATATTGTATAACAGTATTTTTTTTTAAAAGATGTAGACCGTAGATCTACTAATATACACTTACTGTATATATTATAATATACTAATCTAAAAATATTACATTTATCAACTAAAAAAATTCTCTCCTAAAGGTTAAAAGTACTCTGACCTTGAAATACTATAATCACAGAGTACATCTTTAAATACAAGTAAAATGCCACCCGATTAGGCAAAACAAAATAAATCAAGCAACACATTTTATTTCTCGAAACATTTAATATTCATATTGAGATGTATAGTTTGTAAGTGTATATTTTCACTATGGAACTCTCAAGGGGAAGTTCAATGTATTCATACACTTTTAATTTTTAATTGGAAATGTACTCACCCACTCGTATTCGTTTTAAACACAATCACTTATTCTTGCTTGTCATTTTAAATAATTAACGCATGGGAATGTTAACATATTTTCCCAATAATCATGATCATCCTTTTCCTTTTATTACACTTCTAACGAACCTCTGTGCCATCTTTGACGGATGAAACGGAGCACATTTGAATGATAAGTATAATAAAACAAATCAATGGAATTTCTATTGATGACTAAATGGGGCCTCCATCTTTTATGCACATTAAAAAAGGAGGGTGCAAATCGCAAAGCATGCAGACGCAGCACGCAGGCGGGCGGGCAGAGCGGCTGAGGTGATTTATTTCGCAGCTACTGCGCACCACGTAGGGGAACATTAAAAAAGTGGAGCGTAATATTGTAGTCTGCTGATTTATGTCAGCGTTTATGATTCGGAAACGCTGCGATTAACATTCAGGAGGAAGAGGAGGAAGATGAAGAGGAAGACCATGACAACGTTTTGGATGCAGGAGGCCCGCGACGCTCAAAGCCTATACTTTCCCTCGACTTCAATAACCAAATAATAATTTGTATTATTCATAAGCAAAAGTAAAAAAAAAGTGACAATAACCACGTTTTGTACGATTTGTGGGCGTTAATTCGTCAGATACAACTGAATAAATACATTCTAAATGTGTTTCATTACTGAATACTGATGTGTATGTTAAAAAAAAAAAAAAAAAATTAACCTTTGCTCCAAGTTTTATACTCATAAGAACAATAATTCGTAAAAAGCAAACAATATTCTGATTGAGATGTATTATCAACCCTTTTAAAACACTGAAATATATGAAATTTGATTAAAAAAAAAACACATTTGTAACTGATAATTTATTATATAATTTATTCTAATAAAAATATAAATGATGCTTTTGTTCAGACGATACAATTATTACACATTTTCCGTTCAAAATTCTCATCATCATTAATTTATAGAACTCTTTCACTTTCAGTCAGTCCAGCCCTAATGAAAATAAACATTTCAATTAAATTTATAGAACTCTTTCCGTTTCAATCAGCCCAGCCCTAATGAAAATAAACATTTCAATTACTTTTAATCGCATCTAACGTCCTTTACATTAACATACATCAATACTTTTTAATGACAATCATAACCTTAGATATGATTCCCCCCCAACACAATTTGGTTGCACAAATGCAGGTGTGTAGACGTTTATTTATTTATTTATGTATGTTTTAGACAAGGATGCCTCAGCATGATGCCATTAATAATCTTGATACGTGTGTGTGCGTGTGTGAGAGAGAACGAGACAGAGGAGCACTTGTTTTCGTCCTCAGCTCATGCCGTCGAATCAACTAAATATCAAAGATGTTTCCACGAGCAGTGCATTTTCTCCCTTCTTGCATCCCATCCCACCTGCTGTCGCGGGTTAAGTTGTTTTCAATGCAGCTTCCATTGGGAGGCTGCACACGTCTGCACGCTTCAAATTCCATTGTCTTTTTTTCTTCCCGTTTCCTTTCCTCCCCCTCAATTCATCCTCAAATATCATGATAGGCCATCTCTTTTGCATACTAATTTTGTTAGACTTGCCTCCTGTGGTCAGTGTGACCATTAGTGAGAGCACTACGGAATTTATTTGGATTCAATTTGAGGAGAAGGATATAGTGTTTAGTGTCATGTACCTTCTGGCAGTCTTTTTATTTATTTTTTGCAAGATGAACGAGAGATCTCAATTACCCATCCTCCATTATACTTCTCATATATGCCTCACCTAAATGATGCCACCCCTGGACAACATTTTTTTTAATGTGAAAAGATTTTTTTAAAAACATTTGGCTGGCAGATTTGTTTAAAAATAAATAAATATATTTTTTTAAGAGTGAGAGGTTCTGCTGTTGGGGAGGGGAAACTGGGCTGGGTATTTTTGAATGGCATGGCAAGGGAGGAGGGAAGGCTTCAAAAGCTGCTTACCAGCAGGGGGCGGCAGCATTGCATTGGAGTGCCCCCCCACCACCATCACCCATCAACCCTCCCCTCCTTCCCCCTGCCCTCCTGCTTGTAGACTTTTCAGGCGTTATTGACAGGTGTTTCATCCCTGGAGATCATGGCGGAGGAATTAAGGCTGTCAACTACCTACTTTAAGTTGGTTATTATTCATCAAATCCTGAAAATGTTGCACTAGAGTGTGACAATATTAGAGATGAGGAGGAGGAGGGGGCCTGAGTGGGTTGTACAAAAGTGGGCACCATTTAAAAAATGAATCCTATCTATTTTAGGTGCAAAGTGTTTAGATTTATTGTCGAATCAATATTCATCATCTTTGTGCTGCCATGTGAACACAATTTTCTCAAATATCATGTATATCTTTATTAGGTAAACAACCCAGCGTTTCTTTGCAAGATTACCTTGATTTTCTAATAAGTCAGCATTCATCAAAACACTGTATTCCATTCAACATTACATTAGTGGAATAAGAATTTAATAGAATAATTCATCAATCCCAGCCAGTTCAGGGTTTTTTGTTCTTTCTGCTTTTTGAGTCTTGCACACAGGAATGTTTTAGGCTTTGTTTTAGGAATGTTTCAAACTGTGCTGATTTTCAGAAAGCGTCAGAAAAAGTACATGTGTCAGGAATTTAAACAAAAAAAATGCCAATATGTCAGCTAATCTTTAGTTAGTAATAATAAATTGCAATCCTGTGTGCCAATATGAGCACCTCATCAGAGAAGAGTGGCCCAATGAGGGGGATGGGAAGGCAAAGGGGCTAGTCGGGTGGTCATTTAGAAGATGAATCACACGATCCATTTTTTAATTTCCACATGGTGGCCTCGCTCCAGATCCCGGTATGGGTCGCCTTGGAATTGGGCGGCGGACAGGCCAGGAGTCCATGGTGGTCATTTAAAGATGTGATTTACGAGAGTCATTAGGATGGGGAGCGGCCAGGGAAGGGATCAGGGGGTGGGAGTGGCGTCCTGGGCACCCTCTGCCCTGTAACGTCTGCTTTAGAAAATTCCATGAGCCGACTCAGGTACGATTGTGGTCATCTCTCATGCCCTTGAGTGTTACACTGTGAATTAGCTGTGTGTCTTGTTAAAAAGCAAAGCCTGTTATGTTGATATGTGTGGTCAATGAGCATGTCCAAATTTATAACTCGCAACACTCTAGGCAGTGATGTAGACAACCCTGCACAAGCAGAGCCCATTTAACTTACAGCTCATTTAGAAACACCTACACCTGCCATTGTGGGAAGATTATGAACCATCCTCACCTCTGCTCTTTGTTCACGTACAGCGCACGGGGGCACAGCGGGGGTTCGCCCTTTTCACCCTCAAGTTGTGTCACACTCAACACGGGTCGCTTGTCAGCACGTTCGCATACACGTCAGCAATTGACTTGTCCATTTTTATCCGAGAGCCTGACGGGTACACTCACCTAGCTGTTAAACACATGTTCAGGGGTTTTAATTGGCTTCGTTGACTTTTGTAAATGATAAATGGGCTCACACTTGTGTAGCGCTGTTCTCTAACAATTTCCTCATTCACTTACTGATGACGCAACATCAGGAGCAATGTGGGGTTCTGTATCTTGCTCAAGGACACATAGGCCTTGTTCAGACTGGCAGCCAAAATCTGTTTTTTTGCCCATCCAGATTAAAACTGGACTGAGACTGTCTGAACAGTCACAAAGCGCAGAAATCGGATTTTTGCAAGACAGATTGAAACCATATTCAGGAAGTAGTTTCATATCAGATGAGGACAAGATGCTTTTTTAGTCTGAACAGCCTGGATAGGTTTTGACTGTCTGTAATGTAACTATGCTGCCTGATGCCTTCGTTGCCACAGCAACCTGTCAAGTGTGTCAATAATGTGGCCCAGTCTGAACAGGCTCCGATCTGTTTTGGACACTTGCTAAAAATGGTGTGAACAATCAGCCCTAAAAACAGAGGAGGAATCCGTTTGGAATCAGATATGCTTGCAGCCTGAACATTGGTCAACAAGGTAGAGAAATTGAACCTACAACCTTTGGTTTTGGGAAATTACTAGTCTACCACTGAACCATGCCATGCATTTTGGCTTTAGGGTTGCCAAAATGCTGAAGTGCCTCTTTGGCTATAGGTTCATACTGCAGGTCTTAATGCACAATTCCGATTTTTTGTCATGTTTTTTTTTGGGGGGGGGGGGGGGGGGGTTGCATGCCCGTTCAGACTGCCTTTGTCCATTGAGCCCGTTCAAGTATCATGCATGCACACTAATTCGCAGTCCGAGATGCACTGAGCAAACTGACCCGCATGCGCAGGAGCATCATAACAAATGAAAACGCATGCTGGCTTAATGTCATTCAAGGGTGATCATATTTTCATTTCCAAAATGAGGACAAAAATAACAGACATAAATAATCCCAGTTTAGTCTTATATTCAAAGTTTATATTGATTGATAGCATGCATGCCACTGTCTGTGCGTGCAACACACACACATACGGACAATTGGCCTCGACTCTCCGTCGGGTAATCAATCTTGAAACATTGCTCATTTGGAGCAGAAAGAGCATTTTCAGGCTTATTCTCAACCCATTTAATTTTTTTGACAGTTGTCATGCCCGCCCCTTCCCCAAAAGCCGAGTTCAAGCTAGGCGCTAACGCTAATGCACCGCTACTGTGGCGCCCTGTCTCTCTCGCTCTTTTCTGATGTAATTGCTGCATGGATTTCGATTTGGGGGACTTGACAGTTCAGACCGCAGCCACATTCTGGAAAAATGGGGCCCAGATCGGATTTTAACCAAATACGAAAGTGACCTAGATCGGATTTGAAATTGTCCACTTTTATGCGACTTTTCCCGTTCAGACCGTCAAGTTAATGCCTCACTCGAGTTGGAAAAACACGGAAAAATCGGTTTCGTGCATTAATACCTGCGGTACGAACCCAGCCTTTGTTTGTATTTAGAGCATTTAGGAGAAAATTTAGGCCAGATGTTTATGTTATGCTGCAAAGGTATATATGACACTGACTCCAAATTGCTACAGACCCGTTTTAAGGGAACGATTTTCGAGCTTATTTACCTGTCATCCTTGTTGTTGGTGTACCTTTTCTGACCACGTTTTGTATTCCACTCATTCTGTCACTATAATTGATAAATAGAGATGTGCCGATCGATCGGGTCCGATCACGTCATTTTCAAAGTATCGGAATCGACAAAAAAATATTGGACATGCCTTTTTTTTAATATATATACAGTATATTTTTTAATTCAATCGTTTTCTAATTGTATTTCACGTTACAGACAAAATGTCTTGCACTCATCCAGAGTCTTTATTTTTGGCCTATAGTAGGACTGTCAAATTTATCGCGTTAAATTAATCACGTTAAAATATTTAATGCAATTAACACATGCGCTGCACGACCCGCGTTGTCGTGTTCAATCTATAAAGGCGCCGTTTTACCGATGTATAGAGCTAAAAGGCAGCGTAAAATGAGTAGAGTGAATTTTGGCAGCCTTTGGAGCCTTTTTTTAATTGGCTAAAGCCTTACAATCCCTCTCCCTACAATTAGAAATATCGTGGGAAGCAACGTGGGGAAGAAAGGTGAAAGCTCAACAAATACACTAGATGGCAATATTTAATCACAATATACAAAGTCACATTTATCCTTTAAGAATTACAAGTCTTTATCTGTGGATCCCTCTCACAGAAAGAATGTTAATAATGTAAATGCCATCTTGAGAATTTATTGTCATAATAAACAAATACAGTACTTATGTACTGTATGATGAATGAATATATATATACAGTGGGGAGAACAAGTTCAAATCAGTTCTGTGATCTAGAACCCAGTAATCATGTGAATCTCTTATGAATGTAAGCCCGTTGGCGACCAACCCTACGCCGCCCCATCGCCAATCCCGGCACCAGGACCCCCAACCCGAGCATGCCCCACCGCATCCAGCAGCACGTGAGCATTACCTGGCGCGCGACAGCCATGCAGACGGGTGGGGAAGCTGCGCGGGCGCCAACCCAGGGCCACGGCCCCCACACAGCCAGCCGCATAAGCGCAGCCCATCCCTCCTCCCGATGCCCAGCAAAGGAACCATCGCCCCCCCCCCCCCCCCCCCCCCGGGATATGTATGTTGAATGTATATATTCGTCCGAGTTTTATTCAATTTTTTTCTTAATGCATTGCCCAAATGTATATGATCGGGAAAAAATATTGGGAATGATTTGAATTGAACCAGGAGCAAATAAAAAAGCAATTGGATCGGGAAATATCGGGATCGGCAGATACTCAAACTAAAACGATCGGGATCGGATCGGGAGCAAAAAAACATGATTGGAACAACCCTATTGATAAATATTCACAGTTTTAAGAAACTAAAGTTTGGTTTTCCTGACCTGTGAGCCACAATCATCAGATTTACGAAAAAAAAAGACAAAATATTTGAAGCTACATGTCACGATTTGATAAGCTGTATGAGTTTAACTTTGTGAAATGAATGTGAAATAATTTTTAACTGTATACGTGCCCTACCTTTGTCAGTCAACCAGCGTGGCACGAGTGCCCAAGCAATCGGCCGAACCAAACTAGCAAAAATACATCCTTTCCCCCCAAAAATGGAAAGAAAGTGACAGGACCACCTCCGGAGTGCCTACAAACCCAGCATCTGTGTCAGATGTTGTTAATTAATGTCAGTATGTTCCTGCCTGCCACTTGGCTTCCTGTCCGTTGTGCGGGGCAGATTCCCATTGAGGAGGTGGTCGGGATGAAGGTAGATCTTCCTAGCAGGGGACTTTAATCCAGCTCATTAGAATTCCAGTCTTGGGAAAAGGGGAACTCTACCGAGCATATTGTCTTATCAATGTGTATTTCCATTCATTTTTGTTCTTTTAATGCCAACTGTCTGGGTTTAGCGCTAATTTGTAACTTGTAATTGCTAAAAACAGATATTTGCGGGAAAAAACATTTTTTTACATTCAGGTCATATTTCCCAGTCCTTGGTATTTTGTTGTTTATATTTTTTAATTATTTACCTCCACGGGTGGTTCTACTCATTATTAGAGCCCATAACAAGTACAGTTCAACATCTTTACTTTGAAAAAACACACACAAAACACACACACACACACCAGGCTCTGTCATGTCTTTAGGGGATTTTTGAATTTAAAGACACTAAATTATTTTTAATGCCCATGCAAAAATAATAGGCTATTTTCTAAACGATGTGCCACGCTGGCGCCCGGCGTCATCAGGACGCCATTTCCGCCTCCCTGTTGATCTGCTAATTTGCGAGTGAGAGCACCTGGTGCGTGATACGGCGTGCACGGGTGCTCGGAAAATGGCTCGATTCTCGGCCGGCTTCGCTTATTCCCGCATGGGGCGTCGTCACTGACGATGCTAGCATTAATGGGGCCTTTTCAAACCAAGACGGATGAAGATCAGTCACTATGCAAAAGAGAAGAAAAAGGAGAAATGGTGCTCTTGCATGTTCGTCGTGCATTTAATGTTCAAAGTTAACACCTCTAAATTCCCACAAAGAGCAAAAGAGTAAACGGGTTAGTGATAGACAAACACATAATTGTTTGGCATAACACCATTTACGAAATCATTTAATAAAAAACACATATCTGCCCCTATCTGCCGGGGCCGGATGTATGGGTGGGCCGTGCCCACCCAATCAAAATGTCGGGAATATCTATTGTAGCGTCGCACTGGATATAGAGAACGCACGGAGAGTTGGTTTTACCTACTTTTTTATTGCAGGATTAACGGTACTGTTGGCCGCAACCACGCCGAGCAAGCATTGACCAAAGCAAGCTGTTTTTCCAACCTTGTTTGTTATCCGCACGCTTCCTCTCTCTCCTCCAGACACATTCTCGCAGTCGGACATCCGGGCAATAATGACGTCACCAGTCAAAACAAAGCATTGCCATATTGAAATGGGTACAAAACACACAAGCAGTTGCTCTGTCGTGCATTGTAGTACAAACGCGTTGAACGTCTGTCTTATTTGCGGTCTTTTTTTCCGTCGGAATGAGTAAAAGTTGCCGTGTTGTAACACAAGGAAGAGTTCGGAGCCGCATTTCAAGTTCTTCATTCTTCCTCGTGAGAAGAAAAGGACAAGCAAATGGCTGAAAGCAATCAATCAAGGAACAGTAAAAGAAGACTTTGGTTCCGTGGACCATTCTCGCCAGTGGGAACCGAAATCCAGGCACATTTACGTTTGCAGCCGACATTTTATTACTGGTGAGTTAACTTTAGTCCATTTTTTTTGCCCCAATTAGCTGCTAGGATTCAATAGACTAGGCAGTGGTTGTTATTATTACCGTAACCGACAACTCGCAAAGTGTTATTTTTCTTTTGCCGTGAACTTCTCTGATCGGCCAATCGGTATATTATTGGCCTGGTGGGAATTGGTTATTTTGCCGTGACGTGTTCACGGCTAAATAACGCTTGGTGGCGAATTACCGGTTACGGCAGAAATAACCACTCCATATATACTACCAGTTTTCTTAGTTCCACACCACAGTACGTATTCCACGTACACGTACGTATAAAGGTCAACTTACTGGGCGACTTTATGAGGTAGTTGTAGATGTTTCCGAACTCCACTGCAGGCATTTCCTTTGTATGGGCAGATTTGCAGGCCAATACACGCTAATTTTAAGTGGTATCGCCTCCTCGCGTCTGTCGGCAGTGACTCGTGATAATAATAAGTCATGTTTAAGACGTTTTTATGAAAAAAAGACGGAAAACACAGCCGAAATATATGAATTTCAGACAACGTGTGTCTACGGATGTTTACCTGTGCGTGCCCCCATCTCAAAATGGCGACATGTTGCTATGCGAGATGACATCATCGTGACATTACGCAGACTGCGAGAATAAGTAGATAGATGAATGAAAAACACAAAAACAAAACAAAAAACAAATAAACCCCCCAAAAATTAATGCAGCCTCAATGGGACACAAGCCAGTGTCCTACTTGCGCCGGTCCGAAGCCCGGAGAAATGCAGAGGGTAAAAAAAAGCCTGCATTGGGGGGTTGCCCCCTCAAGATTTCTTAGTGCCCACTCTGGTGAACAAACCTAGATCCGGGCCTGCTATCTGCATATTTTTGTGATATTTCTGTGGTCATAAGTGAAGGGACCGTATCAGCTAAACTACTGGCTGAAAACTTGACAGTGAAAAGCAGAGTGGTGGAACACAAGAGTCTGTGTCAAAAATAATAATATAATAATAATAATAACTTTGCCACCGTCTTGGTATCGAGAAACTATGTTGAAATCATGTTAGCTACATACAGTCATGTGAAAAATTTAGGACACCCCATGAAATATTCAGTTCTTTATTAAAACATTTTCACATCAATGTCTGATCTTGTTTTTCTTTATCTCTGGAAAAGAAAGTGGTTTAACTGCAGGTAAACAACAAACATTAACATTGTTTTACTCATTAAACCAAATATATTAACAAACATGACTGACTGTATGACTGAGTAAAATGTTGGGACACCCTATTACCTAATCCTAACCCTTTGGCTGAAATACCTTCAGTGAGACGCTATTTGTAGCCATCTACCAGTCTTTGACATCGGTCTGCCCCACTCCTCAACCCTCAATATTTCAGCTGTGAGATGTTTGAGGGGTGTATTGCATGTACAGTCCGTTTCAAGTCCCCCAACACCATCTCAATGGGATTAAGATCTGGGCATTGACTCAGCCATTCCAGGACTCTCCATTTCTTCCTTTTCACCGAGTCTTTGGTGGATTTACTGGTATGTTTTGGGTCATTGTCATGTTGTAGGGTCCACTTTCTCTTTAACTTTAATTCTTCACGGATGATTTCACATGTTCCTCAAGCACCCTCTGTAACACGATAGAATTCATGGTGGATTCTATGATAGTGAGCTGGCCAGGTCCGGCTGCAGCAAAGCATCCCCAAACCATGACACTTCCACCTCCATGCTTCATAGTTGGTATGAGGTTCTTTTCCTGGAATGCTGTATTGGGTTTACACCAAACATGTCCGCTTTTTTGGTGTTCAAATAATTCAATTTTAGATTTATCTGTCCAAAGAACATTATTCCGGAAGTTCTGGTCTTTGTCTACCTTCACTTTGACAAACTTCAGTCTGGTCTTCATGTTGTTCTTGGAGAGCAAATGTTTTCCTCCTTGCACACCTCCCATGAAGGTTAAACTTGTGATTGTAGAGGCATGCACTTTCACATCGACAGTTGCAAGAGCCTGCTGTAGGTCCCATGATGACATTTTAGGGTTTTTGGAGACTTCTTTTAGCATCTAGCATCTTGTGGTCTGCTCTCGGGGTGAACTTGTTTGGATGGCCAGACCTGAGCATGTTGGCAGTTGTTTTGAGTGTCCTCCACTTGTAGACTATCTTCCAGACAGTTGAATGGCTGATTTTAATATTCTTTTGAGATACTGTGAAATCCCTTACCAGACTCATAAGTGTCTACAATCTTCCCATCCGAAGGCATCAGACAGCTCCTTTGATCTCACCATGGTGTTTTCTCTCACTTCAACAGTCAGGGGCACACCAAACTAGATGTGAGGTTTAAATAAGGCAAGCCTCCTACAAAACACTGGATAATGATGTTCTAACAATATGCACCTGATACGATACGATTTTAGTCATTTTAAGTGGGATTGAATGTGTGGGGTTTATTTTAGTTTAATTTATTCCTCAACAGAATTTGCATTTGATTTAAATTACATTATACAGTAAGTTATCTATATATTTTTTTCACTTTTAATTGTTTAGTTCTATTACTTGAATCTCTCAAGATTGTTAAAATTGATATTAAACATCCATATAAACCAAATATGTTAGAAAACACACAGACTTCCATAGGGTGTCCTAATTTTTTAACATGAGTGTACCTACATACATACATACATACATACATACATACTGTACATACATAGAAAAAGTGCTTTTGTCTAACCATTTTTTTTTTTTTTGAAGGGGCGGGGCAATTTTGCCCATTAATGGCTATTTACAGCAAGGCTAAGTTCATTGTATACATTTTACGTGCGGGTTACGGTAATTTACGAGTTAAGTTTAAGAATTGAGGCGCACTTTTCCAAAATCAAATAATCCGTACACTACAGTATCAATTTCTAAGGGTATTGTTTTAAAATGAGCTTGAAATTATTTAAAAATATTAATGCACAACATTATACATTTTCTTAGAAGGTGTCAATTATTTGCAAATGTTTGTCATTGTGTGAGGCTTGTTCCTTTACCCCAGCAGTGTACCAAGCTTCTATTTCGGGATATTGACTCCCATCAGGCGCTTATCTTGCTCACAGTGTTTTTTGGGGGGGGTGTTGTGAACAGCCAATCATAGAAGCAGAGGAGCGGAGCACAGTTTGGGGTGGCGCCACACCTCGCCGTTAATTTCAGGGTTAGCGGAAAAAAGCCCGACAGGAGGACAGCATTGCCATGGAAACCAGCTAAAAAAGCACTGTCCACAGACTTGATAGGGGCCCTCAAATAATCAGTGGCCCTGTGACACACCAGTCTGCCACCAGTACGGAACAAACATATAGCACTATATTGAATATGATTTGAAAAATGTATATTTTTAACAGCAGTGTAACCAGGAACCTTAAATCCCAAATGCTTTTTTTTCTGACTATCCAAGATAAGGAGACTGACCGCCTACATCCATCAAGAACTGAGATGATATGAACACACAGGTATTTTCACCCCCCACCCCATCAGTCTTCTTTTATATTTTTAGATGTGAGCACAATGGCCTCCATATCAAACATTTTAAATGATGCTTGAAATACCACTCGCTTGACTTTGATGTCACAGGCAATTAAATCCAACCTTACCCCCGTTCCCACCGTTAATAACAGCAATCTCGCCAGGGCCCGGTGCCTAATTAATATGTGCTATTTGTCACTTTGCCTTGACACATGTATATCAAAGTGGGGGACAAGGGAGGGGGTGGGCGAGGCACTGTTTGGGTAAAAGGCTGGGTGGAGGGGGGTTGCATGGAAGAAGAGGTACAACGGCTTTCTTGATGCTTAGCGACTACGCAGGTGTGGAGTACTTTATAAGCTTATCATACATTTTTCCTATCTACATCCATCCAAGTTCACTGAATACTGATGCTGATCATTAACCACAGAATTCGGAAGCATTTCATTTATTTGAATACACTATTCTTTTGTACCACAAGGCAGGCAGGTGTACAGTGTTCTGTAACCTTAAGATGCAAGAGAAATTTTCAAGAATCCCCTCACTAAAAACCAAGGCCCCTGGTATGCTCAGTCCTAGTACGGTCCTGGTCAGAGTTTTGTCTGCATTGCCAGCAGTAAGTTGGATTTGTTTCCAGCGAGAGTTGGACTCCTCTAAGGCTGCCCTTTTTTACCAATTCTGTTCATATCCTTTGTGGACAGCATTTTCATCCTCAATCGAGACATTGACGAGGTCCTGTTTAGTAATGAGATCTTGTCCAAAGTGGAAGAATTTTAGTATGTGTTGACATACGCGGAGATTAAGGGAGGCCCGGGGTGTGCATAGCCCAGCCGGTGGCTGAAAATGTCGTTACATGTAATTGACTTTCCTGTATATGAATTTAAAATTAAGACTTTGCCGGTAAAATTTTGTCTATAAAAGTTGTAAAGCAATAAACAAAAAAACAAGAAAAATGAATGAAATAAACAAATACACATTTTTTTTTTATATGGGCATTAATTATCTTTTGAAGATTGAGATCATGTAACTAACACATTAGAAACGGTCATTTGCTTTGATTAGCCAAAACCACGTGAGGACAGAGGAGGCAAGATGGATATACTATACATAATTTTTTCAAAGCTAAGCTTTCAAAAGCGACAACAACTACTGAATGACAACCAAGGATTGAAGATGTGGACCATGAAACACCGGAGGGCACCGCCAAAATGGTGAGCAGAGTATCAGTTTGCCTCACTAAAGATGTTAATTGTACAAAAGAGCCACAACCGGGCGTACCATAATCAATGGACGACGATCTTGGCAAAGCATAGCTGTCCGAGGCAGCCTGATTTAGAATCCCCCTCAAAAATGATGGGAAACAAGAAAAACGTTCATTTTCAACGTATTATAAATAGTCCTGGCTGGAATATTCAGTCAAAAGAATGCGGCGGCTACTTCTTCACTAGCTAAGACAAAAAAAAAACGCACGTGCTCAAACACGCAAAAACACACACAGCTGGGATGCCTGTATGAACGAGCATGGGCTAAGCGACTATATGAGTATATATCTTGTAAATTAATTGCTGACACTGCATTTCGGGGTCATCAACATGTTTTGCCCCCCCTTCCACAAAAGTCAAACTCACATGCAGCATATGATGAGAATATTGGTAATTCTGTTTTCTTATGGTGTTACGTTTTACGAGTTTCGAACGGTAAACCCATTTAATAATTGCCATTGCAAATCCATATACGTTTAGTTGACATGGAAAAGGATTGCACCATGATAGGTTCATGAAACAGAAAGTTACTTGTTGCCTAAACAAAAACAGACATGACTGGTTATGTTAAATTTTTGAGTCACCTGCAACCAATGTTCCCTCTAACTTTTCATGAGTCTGAGCAGACACACAAGCTCCCTGAGTACACAGCGGACCACGGTGAGCAACATCAGAGCTGTACACTGTGGCCACACACACACCTGTATTATGCCTGTTCAAAACCTTGTAACGTGGCTAGGGTTGGGCATCGTTTGAAATTAAACGATCCCGGTTCCAATTCCGGTTCCATGTTTCGATTCCGGTTCCGATTCTTTTAAGAGGCAGGGTCCAAAAAAAAGGCAGGGTCAAAAAAATCTATAGTTTAAAAATTTATATTAATGTCTAAACTTCTCCATTTAAAAAAATAATAATTTTTTAAATGTATTATTATTATCATTTATATGAATTTAAAATTATTATTATTTATTGTTAATACAGTTAATATGAAATTTATAAATTATATGAACTTCTCACAGGGTTATTTTTAACCTGTATATAGCGACTACACTCATTAAGCCAAAGAAATGCGATTCTT
This sequence comes from Corythoichthys intestinalis, assembly GCF_030265065.1. NCBI lineage: Eukaryota > Metazoa > Chordata > Actinopteri > Syngnathiformes > Syngnathidae > Corythoichthys > Corythoichthys intestinalis. Next base: position 22,613,645 of record NC_080414.1, on the reverse strand, counting down.
TTAAGATGGACTGGCTGTCGAAGTATGTGCAAATAGAAGGACAAGCAGTAAAACTGAGTGAGATTTTTTTTCTGTACCCCCCGCCCTTTTTTAACCTGTCCGCTGCAAATTCATAACTTTTCTTAATTCTAGTCAAATACTTTTCTCCATCGTGTTTTGAGTGTTAAATACTGGTTAAAAGATGAATGTGTCACATGATTCCACATACTTTAAGTAAATATGACTATTTGTTTTTTATTAAGCCCATACATCTAAAAGTTGGTCATTTTCCACCTAAATCCAGAAAAAATGCTTTCAAATAATGTTTTGAAAATATCTATTCTTCATTTAATAACATTTCTGACAAGCAAGCTGTTTTTAAAGTCCTTAGACTTATTTTTAGCTACCGGATAGCTATTTTTCCCATTTCAAGGAATCTAAGTGAGTGAAATTTACTTGAAGCACTGGCAGATAATGTCACTTATTTCTAGTAGATTTACACTGAAAACAAGGGAATTTAGCTTGTTTTAAGGAGATGCCTTTTTGCAGTGTAGCTGCTCAGAAAGACTATATGAATCTTGAGTGTCCTTATTGTTTGAACAGTTTTAATGTGGAAGTTTGATATACTGTACTCCCGTTGTGGTTGTTCACTATGTTAACTCAACCATACTACAACTGGACCTTAACCAGGCCAAAGCAGGACTCTTGCTATGGTTAAAGCAGGACTCTCACATACAGTATAAAATAGTACACATCTCTTAAACAATGAGATTTTTGTCTTTTTCATTTTAAGTTGGCCAAATCAATTATATTAAAAGTAAACTAATGAAAATTGTTTCTGTAATTTCATTCTTTTAATAGGCCACGTATAGGGTTGGGTATCGAGCATTGAGCATCGATTGGAGCCGGTTCTAACATTCAGGTTCTCCTGGAACCGTTCGAATTTTTAAATTTCTATTCCATGTTTCGATGCCCTGACCGCCGAGCGGAAAAAAATTCTGCCGAAAACCACGAGGAAGCCACAAGAAGTGCGTGTTTGTGCATTGCAATTTCATTACAACAGTGGACACGGTGTTGCAGCGCTCAAAATTTTAGCTTAACTTTACAAAAAAAAATGACCAGTCAGCTCAGTACATCAACACAACTATACCTTGCAAAGGTGGCGGCACGGCCAATTATGCACAACATGGCTTCATGGAATATAGCCTAAGTGCCAAATACAAAGCTAGCCGAGTGCTACATAGTTGACACGCTGCGCCATCAGAACCAAGTAAGTAAAACAATATATTACGTCTGTCTTCTGCTGTTCCCGCGATCCCACGCCGGATTAAGCAGTAGATGATGGATAGATGGAAAATAGTAGGAGTATAAGTTGTATTATTACGTCGGGCTATAGTTGACATCATGTATATAGAACTAGATGCAAAATGACAGACTTGGCAGCATTAGAACATATAAAGAGAAATAGATTATTTTTTAATGAACTCGTAGCAGTGAAAACATAGCATCAGATCACAAAGCATCCTAGCCAGAAGCTCTCATCTCTTCTCCGCATTATACGTACATACTCCTATAGCGCCACTCACTGGCCTAACTAGTACTGTCACAACAAACATTGCATGTGTCTGTAAACACAACAGAATTGGTTTTACAAATAAGGAAACCTTATTATTTTGCCTCATCTACATGAAATTATAATCAATTTATACTAATGCTTCGTTGTAGCTCCCAGCTAAGGTACATGTATGGCAAAAGAATATAAGTCAATGTTTTCTCCGTGAGCTTTTGAAAAATAAACTTTGTGAAAGTTCACTCCTGTGGAAAGAAACTTCATCACATTCGAGTTCAAAGTTAGCATTTGCGTCTCTTACCTCTGCTGCACTGTTGTTAGCTAGCTAACTTACACGATGCGTATGGGCAGGGCACATATGCAAAACACTGTAAATGCTATGACTGGCTGCGCAGCGTAAGTGAATTGTATCATATTATTGGCTAGACACCCATCGTTCCTTGAGTTACGTTGCAAAATGGTACCGAAAACAAATTTGTTGGTCTAATTAACTAGAGTATATCAGTTCTAAAATGAGATATTAATTAACACTAGGGTAGTTCCGATCTTTTTTTTTTTGCTCCCGATCTGATCCCGATCGTTTAGTATCTGCCGATCCCGATATTTCCCGATCTGATTGCTTTTTTTTTTTTACTCCTGATTCAATTCCAATCATTCCCGATAATTTTTCCCGAGCATATACATTTTGGCAATGCATTAAGAAAAAAATGAACAAAACTCGGACGAATATATACATTCAACATACAGTACATAAGTACTGTATTTGTTTATTATGACAAATCCTCAAGATGGCATTTACATTATTAACATTCTTTCTGTGAGAGAGATCCACAGATAGAAAGACTTGTGACTTTGTATATTGTGACTAAATATTGCCATCTAGTGTATTTGTTGAGCTTTCAGTAAATGATACTGTAGCCATGCCCAAATGAATGATGGGAAGTGCAACCATGACTGTGCGTTGTGCTACCAATTGATATATCTTCTCTGCGTTGGGAACTAACATAGGGTGTTAGGAAAAAGATCAGTTACTACCTTTCTTCCCCACATTGCTTCCCACGATATTGCTAATCGTATGGAGAGGGATTGTAAGGCTTTAGCCAATTAAAAAAAGGCTCCAAAGGCTGCCAAAATTCACTCTACTCATTGTACGCTGCCTTTTAGCTTTTAGCTATAGGTAAAACGGCGCCATTACAGATTGAGCGTGACAATGCGTGAGTGGGTCGTGCAGCGCATGCATTAATTGCGTTAAATTAACGTGACACATTTTTAAAAAAAATTAACTGCCGCCATTATCGGGATAAATTTGATTACCCTACCTTAAGCCTAAACTAAAGATGAGTGTAACATATTATGTCTGTAACGTTAAATACAATTAGAAAACAATTTAATTAAAAAATATACAGGTATATATATTTAATAAAAGGCACGTCCGATATTTTTTCGCCGATTCCGATACTTTGAAAATGACTTGATCGGGACATCTCTAATTAACACTGTAGCACTTTCAAAGATTGGTAACGTAATGTTGCCTCAGTAAATTCGCACAGGAGTCAAGCTGACTTTTTACCCACAATGGGAGCGTCGCGATGCCGTATTGAACGCACCAACAGTTGAACTTGTCGTGTAGCTGTATCCTCCAAAGCACCAATAGGACTGTCGCGCTGACATGATGCTGCGGCGCTGACATTGATGCCATAATGAATTTTATTTTGTGCGCTGCATAGATTTTTTTGTGCGCTAAGTATGTGCAAGCAGTGCGCGATTGCGCATGCGCGCAGCTTAGAGGGAACATTGCTTGCAACAAAAAAACTGACAAAAAGAAGTGTCTTCAACTGCAATGTCATTATGAGATTAGTTCACAGTCTGCTACTTAAATCTGAAACCTTCTGCCAGACTCACACGTCTGCGCCGAAAGCGAATTGCATCCTCAAGCTCTAGTCTCGCCTTCGTAATATTCGAGGTTCACGTGTAAGAAAAGCAGTTTTATTGGATGAACTGACTAATGTAGCATGCAGTGTACTTGCACTAGCATTTTATGCCACATTGAAGGAGTCAATTAATTTGCATAATTCCATGCGAGCGCACATTTGGAAGGCATGGCTAGGCATCCCGGCTTACTCACACCGTCTTCTGCTAAATTAATCATTTTGCCACACAATTAATTACACTTATGACAATTCTGAAGCGCCGTACCCATACCCATTGGCGTGGCACTTTTCCCCGCCACGCTCCAAAGTGCGGAAGCATCCCCGTCCGTGATTGAGAGAACACCTAAACAGAGAGACCGCACGCCTCGGGCGGAATAAAATTAATATTTTGTTTCCCATCTGGTGGAATCAGCAGAATTAATGAGGGAAAGAGGCCCATAGCGACGCGCGAGCCGGGCTTCAATCTGCCTCTCTCTCTGCTGCTTACTGCAGGAAGTGGGCACATTTTGGGGAGGGAGGGTGCATGGGATGGCTAGTAGGTGTTTGATAGGGGGCTGTGCCAGCATCCGTCACCCACAATGCCCCAGAGTGATGTCTACTGTAAATGAGTAACTGCAGCTGTGTCAGTCATAGTCTTTTGGTCACTACATCGTGCTACTGTATACATTTTGCCAATACAGGCAATTTATCTTCATAAATAAGATGAATTAATAAATAAGATTAACATTTTGCAGCCGGGATTATTTGAAAAGTCATATTGTGTGAATTAGGGTTGTTCCGATCATGTTTTTTTGCTCCCGATCCGATCCCGATCGTTTTAGTTTGAGTATCTGCCGATCCCGATATTTCCCCTTCCGATTGCTTTTTTTTTGCTCACGATTCAATTCCAATCATTATTCCCGATACTTTTTCCCGATTATATACATTTTGGCAATGCATTAAGAAAAAAATGAATAAAACTCGGACGAATATATACATTCAACATACAGTACATAAGTACTGTATTTGTTTATTATGACAATAAATCCTCAAGATGGCATTTGCATTATTAACATTCTTTCTGTGAGAGGGATCCACAGATAGAAAGACTTGTGACTTTGTATATTGTGACTAAATATTGCCATCTAGTGTATTTGTTGAGCTTTCAGTAAATGATACTGTAGTCATGCCCAAATGCATGATGGGAAGTGGAACCATGACTGTGCGTAGTGCTACCAATTGATATATCTTCTCTGCGTTGGGAAATAACATAAGGTGTTAAGAAAATGATCAATTGCTACCTTGCGTCCCCACATTGCTTCCCATGATATTTGTAATTGTGGGAAGAGGGATTGTTAGGCTTTACCCAATTAAAAAAGGCTCCAAAGGCTGCCAAAATTCGGTCTACTCATTTTACGCTGCCTTTTATCGCTCTATATGGGTAAAACAGCGCCGTTACAGATTGAGCGCGACAATGCGTGAATGGGTCGTGCAGCGCATGCATTAATTGCGTTAAATATTTTAACGTGATACATTTTTAAAAAAATTAATTACCGCCATTATTGGGATAAATTTGATAACCCTACCTGTAGCCTAAACTAAAGACTCTGGATGAGTGTAACATATTATGTCTGTAACATTAAATACAATTAGAAAACGATGTAATTAAAATATATATATATATTAAAAAAAGGCATGGCCGATAGTTTTTTGCCGATTCCGATACTTTGAAAATGACGTGATCGGACCCAATCGATCGGCATCTCTAGTGTGAATACAACCGTACTGATTTTTAAATAAGAATTTTAATGCTCTGTTCAGATCAGTGTTGTTTTTGGCAGGCATTTTAGTTATCGTCTTAGTCTTTTGGATGAAAATACTTATTAGTCTTAGTCATATTTTAGTCATTTCAAAATGTGTTCGTCATCGTCTAGTTTTAGTCAACGAAAACTCAGTCCACGAATAAATAAATAAAGGTTTCCGATAATTTCGAAAGAACATCAAAGACAAGCACATCTACAAGGATATCACCATTTTCATGATGATAATACACACCCAGCAGGAAAAACGCACATTATTTGCAATTAATTAATATCACTTTGACGCCACGAACTGTATGCAAAATGCAAATGTATGTTATCAAGAGTTTAAGAAGACACCAAGTCACCACCCTAAATGCTAATGCTATCGCGAACGCTTTGATAACGCTACAAGCAGTGACGTGCGGTGAGGTTCATGGTTCGTTCAGGCACAGACTCCTTCAGTGTCAGATTTCCAAATATATAAACCAAAAAGGGTAGCTTATTAAATTGGCTACTGGTTATTTCATATCTCATCAGCATTCTTCACAAAACACGCACACACGGTACATATTATCGATACGTGAAAGTAAGAAAATAACATGCATTTGCTCTACACCCTCAATGTGTTGGCCGTCGCAATTCTATAATTCATGCAACATAAATGAGAGTAAAGAGTGGTGTACAAAACCACAGAATTCAATTCTGACCTTTAGTGAAATATTCAGTTGTTTTTAAAACTTGAAATTCTGATACTTTAATCAATTTATTACAGATTGCTAAACAAAATGAGTGAAAAGAAAAACAAAGAATATTTTATTTAAGGCCAAAATTTAGTTTTTAAATATTCTATTGTATTTTTCTTAGTCTAAGCTCTTTTTTTTTTTTTTTTCCTTTTTTTTTTTTTTTTTTTTTTTAAATAAGATTGAAATGAAAACTGTTTGTGGTCTTGCGCCTGTCCTTCACCACAAAAACCGCCGTTACTTTGGAAGGGCATAGGTTTGGTCTCAACATTCGTAGGGACGATATAACAGCATAACCTGCATGTAGGTACACTTTTTGCTGGGGACGGGACATTAATAAGACAGATTGGATGAAGGGGGCAAAGGGCCACATTTCTCATGTATACGAACCTAATTAATTAATAGGCAAAATGATCAATGCAAAATAAATCCTTATCTACTGATAATAACTTTTACGTGCATTGGCTCAGATGATACACTGTTTGATTCAAACCTTTGTTTTCAAAAAATACTAAAGAAACATTTTGAAAACTTCTTGAATAAATGTCTGGTTTTTATTAGCAAACATAAACATAATGAAAATAATTCACTTAATAATGGTAGGGTCAATTCTATCCTTACAACATATTGAAAGATCTAAATTCTCTATATAACTGAACATTATATCATGCAAACAAGGTAAGGTTGCTTAAAAGTTGGTGGGGACAATTTTAGCATCCTGAAAAGTTGGTAGTGTTATGTCCCTACCGTCCCTATGTAAACCCATGCACTTTTTGTAAAAGTCCTCCTTATTTTCCTTTACTTTAAAAAATCTCTCCGCCTCAATGGAGAGGATTGCTTCAATTAGATCGTTCTGTGTTCTATTTGACAAACCAGAAAACACAGTGGATGTGTCCAAATGTCTAGCTAACATTTCATCTTTCTCAGCAAAACCATGTAATCGTTCTACATATATGCCACGTTTAGAAGGGCTTACACACTCATCGTTACCACGAAATGTTAACTCCTGTTTAGCTAGGATGCAGGTTGCATTAATGAGGTCTTTCAAACTCTTTCGGTTTTCCTTTACCTAAGCATGGGGATGCTACCGTTGAGCTTCTGCTGTTTGTCAAAGCCAAATCGATCCTTGAGTTTCCAAAAGTTTTTAAAGCAATCAGGCTTTGAATGTGAATGGTCGAGCTCTTATGTTTGCTGAGGCTTCGTGGTAGTTTTTTAATGTCACAATATCTCGTGTTAGTCCAGACATTGGCACAAGTTGAGAAGAAAAGGCAGGGAAAGCAGCAAAGGCGATTTTTCGAAGGACAGCCACATAGCCAGTCTTTTCGGGTGTACCAGTCCGTTTGAAAAGCGCGAATTATGTTCTGTCCCGTAGTTTGAAGCAAACCTTTTAGCTCCGGTGTTGTGTTAATCGCGTCCACTTTTGACGGAAAGTCCAGTTTCATGTACGCCCCCTTTCAGTGCGGCAGAGTACTATCTGCCGCAACCTGTGCCTTTTCACTGCGGTTTTATTTCCCATCAGCGAAACTAAATATGTCGCTAACAAACATTAAACTTTAAGGGTTAAAGACATTAGCCAGACTGTGGAAAATCAGGTCATATAAACGTATCTGGAAACATTATAATGGCGACATGCAGATGTACGGCAACCAGCACGTTCCAATTCCATGTATCAACCCAGTTTGTTATGGATTGCGCATTCAGAGGTGAGGCTTTACTCGTTGCTGCCGCACCTCTCGTTTCATTTCTTTATTTGAACAGGAAATAGGCAAATTCAGCGATTTTGACTATAAAAAATGTTTGAAATGAGTCATACATAAAGAGCAATGGACAAATATTAATATAAATTTAAAGCTATTATTTTTTTGTCATGATGACAGGTGAGGCTCTGCCTCCCCTGCCTCGCCTGACCGCACGTCACTGGCTACAAGTTAGTTTAGTGTGTGATGATCACTCAGCTCAGACCTTTAAAGGCTAAAGCAACATGGCATATCTAGCCAAGATATGAAAGCAAAACTTACCAAGCAGCAGCTGACACATATGTTGCACAAAAGCCTGGAATGGGCACAGGCGTATGTCTGTGTGGGCAGGGAGGGTCAGGGGGGAGGCACAGAACGTCACATGAGTGAAACGACCAAACACTGCTAAATGCGTGCTAAATACACATACAAATAAGAAAAAAAATCACACATTGTGAATTTATGACGAAAATTATGGTGAACTTTCATCTTGTTCTCGTCGTTAGACGATAAGTGGCATCCATATTGTTATGTTTTAGTCTCCCAAGACACGTTTTCAGCGTGTCGTCATGACGTCATCGTCATAAAAAAATTGTTCGATGATGAAATATTTTCGTCATCGCCATGGTTGATGAAAACAACACTGGTTCAGATGTATAAGAAGCTCATCATTAAATTTTTGCATTCAGGAAACATGGCACCAAAATCACAGGGATTTATGCTTGAATTGAATGCTCACATATTCGTTTTATTCATTTGCGGCTTCAATTTGCCTTTTGAAGGGAGAAAAATAAAAGCGACGCTTTTATTCCAGGATGGGCAATCCAACGGTGTCATCCAATCTGAGCACCCCATTACCTCCCTCTTATTCTTTTTCTGCACGTGTGTGATTCCTCCCAACGCTCTGTCTGTATCGCTCGCTCCATGCAGCATGGTAGAGCCTGCAGAAGGTGGCAGTCGCCTCTTTAAAGCATCACTTCAATTACAGGGTTTAACCCCACAGGTCAGCCCTTGATTATTTACACAAAGCTCGTTGTCGTTTGGCTGTAAACCCTCTTTTTTGCCTTTGCCACCACTACAAAGACAGCCTTCACTTGAATGGGGTGAATTGCACACCAACACTCGTCTCTCTCTGACCCCGAGGCTGATATTACATAGTTACACCTCACCTACACACAAAAACATCGGTTACACTGATTTATACAAAGAAGTACAGCTTCTTAAACTAAAAAAAGAACATCCACTTGGGCGTTGACCTTTATCGAGGTTCTACTTGAAATGTGAAAACGTATTTTCATTGGGTACTTAATGTTTTCTGTAGCTTTGGTTGATAAGGATGTTAAATTGAACTACTGCTAATTATGTAGCACTTTACCATATACAGACACAAATCAGAAGAGACACAAATCAGAAGGAAGGAAGATTTTGTGTGTGTGTGTGTGTGTGTGTGTGTTCATTGTATTTATTCAGATATAGCATTAGCAAGAGATACATGTAAGACATGTTTTTTTTAGTTTTTTTTCCAAAGTATAATTTAAAAATTATATATATATATATATATATTATTGTTATTATTATATATATATTAGTAAATGTTTTTTAAGTACTTTAAATGTAATAATTATGAGACGTTTTTAACATGTCAATGTCCCACTAAATTATTTTTAAATGGTGTTATACTTATGTAGCGCTTTTCCACCTTTCAAGGCGCTCAAAGCGCTTTACACTATCTCGACATCCACCTACTGGTGACGCAGCACCAGGAACAACATGGGGTTCAGTATCTTGCTCAAGGATACTTAGACGAGTTCATCAGGGCGAAGAATCGAACCCACAACCTCTGGGTTGGGGGACAACTACTCTACCACTGAGCCACGCCACCCCAGTGGCTGTCTTTTTAAAGATAAAGTAGTAGAAAAATGCTAGGCTTTATTAAATCTTTCTTTGAGTGAGCCCACTCAAATCCACGCAAGAGGCTCACTTACACACAATGGGTTGCCAGAGCAACTGTTTAACAAGTTAAACGATGACTGACGCATGCAGCGCTTTGAAGTTCGTGTCTCTGGCAAGATCAAACCCAAGCATCTGTCAATCATCATTAACTTTAATAAGCAACTCTAGTTCACTGCCTGACGAACTTAGAGCTGGGAGAGGGAGGGCTGAGTGAGACTACATGATCTGCTAGGGACAGCTCATCTCTGTTATAATTTTTTTTTAATTGAAAAAAACAATCTACGACGGACTGAGGGTGCGATGTTTGAAGCGCGAAGTAACGACGGATCACCTTAGTTTAGATAAAGCCCACGTCAATATTGTCTAAAAAACTGAGTTAACATCAAAACCATGACAAGATCAGGACAAGATAAGATGAAAAATAGAGCTGATTGAGGGAAAAAAAGAGCAAATACCGCGTAAGAAGTGCATAATCAGTTGCAATTGATGCTTCTGTACTCCAATTACCTGTATAGGTGGCAGTGAAGCCGAAAAAAATGGTCGCCAACTCCAAAGTAAAGAAGAGAAGATAACGGTGTTGGGCAATTGTTTTTGATTTAATTCGGCCAAAGCTTCCACAAAACTACTTTTAAGTTTTTCACATACACAACGCCATTATGACACTCTAGAATGAGATGCTCTGAGCCCGATTTTTCACTTGAAAGTGTGATGTCCATCCTTATTATGATGATTTCCTCACCTCCTTGAAAGCTTACTGATGTCTTCTCTCTCCTGATAAATTGTGTCCATGTAAAACTTGATCACACCAACAATGTCTTTAAATAATAGATTGCTTTGCTGATCAGTTTGCTGTTTACTTTACCCTTTTCAATCCTCACTGTTAAGGCTCCACACAGCTGGTGGCCTTCTATTGACTTGTTGTTATTTTTTCATGAGGGGGAAGTGGGGCCGCTATCACTCCTTCTTAAATAATATAAACAGGAAAATGTCAACAACCCTAAAATGTAACGTGTCTTCTATTTTAGCCTTGGATGGCTGTTGTGCGCTGGAGCATAATGCATGTACAGAAAAATACCAGGGCCCTGGTCCCTCTCTACACCAACCCCCATAAAAGTTGCAACTGCCAGCTCAGGTGGAAAAATGTAGCCGAGTAAAAGATGTATTCAATAAATAGCAGGGGCCAGCATGGGGCCTGGGGAAAGTGTGCATGAGACGGAGGTCTGTAGAGAGGAATATAATGGAGGACAAGGTAGATGGGGCATGAGTGTACATTAAACAGCAGTGTTTGATGCCTGAGAGAGAAAGCGTACCGCTGGGAATATAACTCTTAACTAGCATTGTCTGCTTTCAATTTTAAAGGGGAAGTCAGGCTTGGAATGTATTCAGTATGTTATATTTTATTTTGTGCTTCAATGATGGATCAGTTTATACTAAATTGTGTCAAAAATTGATGATTGAACAAACAATTGATTGACAGCATTCTGTCTCATGAATGTTTCAGCTGGATACTAAAAGTACTTTTTTTAGGCAGAAACATGCTCACAGATGAGAGCAGTTGAAGAGCATGTCAGGATCAAAACCAAAGTAGCTGAAGACTAAACCAGGGCAAATTAAAATAAATTTAAGATTGAAGTAACGGAAGACATCTGAGGTAGACTGAGACAAGTCAAGATGAAAACTAAAGCAGGAGAAGGTTAAGAGTATGTATCAGGACAATGCCAATATTGAGCAAATTTTAAGACTAAGCCAAGAACAAGACCATGTCAGATAGAAACCAAGGTCAAGTTACATTGAGACGACTTGAAGCCCAAGACCAAAGCAAGTTGAGATCCAGTTGTAAAAAAAGCAAAGCCAGATTGGTAAAGGACAAGAGCAAATCAGAGTGTGGAAAGAACAAGCCTGATCAAAGTCAAGGTGACCAACAGAGACTGAAGAAGATTGAGACTATGTCAAGATGAAAAATGAGGCAACGCGCGATTGAATAAAGAACTTGTAGTACCCACCCACGACACAATACCAAGTCAACCGAAGGAAAATGATCAAGATCAAGTGTATTGGAAACCAGATCATGGCAAAAGCTGAGTCAATGTGAAATCAAAACAAACTAAACCTGTCATGCCTTGAGTCAAGTTCTGTTAAAATTTTGACCTAGTGCAGTAGTCTCCAACACGGTCCTCAAAGGCCCTCTGTGGGTCGTGGTTTTTGTTCCTGCAGATCCAGATAGTTGACCCAATGATGTTTCTGCAAAAACAAGCAGCAACTGACTGCAATCAACTGATTGCATTTGTAAAACACCAGATAAGTGAAAAAGTGTTTTCATTTGTCTGGTTGGAATGAAATCCTGCACCCTCAGTGGGCCTTTGAAGACCGGGTTGGAGACCACTGCCCTAGTGTGTCTTGTCATGTGATTACCCATTGATTTCACCTGTTGTGGCCTGCTCCTTGTGTGTTGACCAATCCGCTGCCTCATGTGTCACCAAAATTAAAACATTTTTGAGTTGATCACCTCCCGTCCTTCGCCTCAACGACGTCGCTCCTGTGCCTGGCTTTTGCCTCGACGCAGTCACTTTTCCTGCTCTTCGCTACGACGACGTTGCTGTTACCACTCAACGACATCGCACTCACTCCGGTTCTGGCTCCGCCCCTTCTACGGTGGGCATCCTTTCCAGACAGCGGCGACGTGGCACCCGCTCCCGATCATTGCGTCGGTGACGTCCCGCCTGATCCTCATGTCGATGACGTCGCGCCGGATCTTCGCATCGATGATGTGGGTCCACTCCTGCCGCCTAATCCTGACAAAACCAAGACAAAGTTAAGACTCACCTGAAAATATCTTCTTGTTCGAATGGTTTTGAGTATAAATTAAGAACAAGATAGAGAATAAAACCAATCATGAACATAATCAAACCCAAAATGAGACAGATCTTTATGAGATTCCAGGATTTTTTTTTTTAAAGATAATTCAATGACAATATTATCATCCTTATAGTCTTTCTTTTGCCAATACAGAAACGTGACCTACTGGTGGAAGAATTTTCATCCAAGATAAACTGTTAATACTGTGAAAATTTCCCATGTTGTCCATCAGGAAATGGACGCAGGTCATCATTAAACTCCTCACATTTGTATAACGTGCTGAAACCACCAAGAAATGTGCTTGTGTAGAGGCCTAAAGTATTACGACTTCTTTGTATTACTAAAGTGTCCTGACTATGGCTATCTCAAATATTGCGAAAAAAGCATCAATTTGAAGACGTGAAGTTTCAGAGTGCACAACTGTCATCGTTTCTCCCTGCTTGTGTTCTTTTTCTAGCAGTCCCCAGACGAAAGAGTTTGCCTCTGCATGCATCACTGCAATCTCGATTTTCCCCACAGAGACATTGGAGAACGAGATGAGTCTCCCCATGTTCCAGGCAGAAACAGGAAAGGAGAAAGACCCCATTTTTCTTCACAAAAGGAATCACTTTGAATAATTCACCTTGCTTGACTGTTTTCAAAATATGCTGGTCAGGTTTTTAAGGAAAAAAATACAGGAGCTGAGGTGTCTTTCATGAAACTGGAAGCAAAGTAGGATTGGCTCCACAGAGCTGTAAGGTTCCGATTACGAATCTCAAATCTATCATTCCTGTATAAAGTTTGTATGGGTTATCTCTGTGTACTCCGTATGATATTACCCAAAAATCCATGTTAGATTGATTTAAGAGTATGAGTTATCCAGATTAATTTTGTTTGCACTTGTCAATTCAGCCCAATGCAGTTGGCACCCAAAGACTAGATTGAGACAGAGACATTGTAAGACCAGTCAAAAAAACAGAACCAGCAAGCAAGACTGGCGCAAATGTGAGAACCAGTCATGAACAAGAATAGGCTTTAGCTCATGCCAAACAAAAACAGATGGATGTCTTAAAGTTCGGGGTACATGCTATCTCATGGTGGTCTGGTGTAGGACAAGTTTCCAGGGTTTATAAGGAACAGACGAAGGATCACTTATTGTATTATACCGCATTTGCACTTTTTTCTAACAAACTGCGAGTGGGTGTAATTTATTTCAAACTTTATTTTTTGCTTGTTAGTACAGAATGGTTTCTTGGCTCTCTGCATCATGTTCCTTGGATTTGAGTGATTTTAGGCTGCATGAAATCAAATGATGGAGACTCCTCTGCATGCTATAGTTGTTGTCATTACAGCCTGCAGACAAAAGCCTAATCAGAGACGAGGCAGCCATGCGGCTCCGCTTTATTAGCATTACTTTATCTCCGATATCATCAGCGGCCGATCATCAACTAAAAGTTAACAGCACAAACCCTGAGCTCCTTGATCTCCTCGATGCGACGCACCACCATCATTTGTGGAGTTGTCCCCCCCACCTTATTTTTCGTCTTGCCCGCTTGACGGATTATCATTACCTTTTCTTGCAAATACCACGCTCATTACGTTAGTGTACAGCCTAAACATTAGCAGTGCGAACCTATCTCTCTCTTTTGAAGGGAGCGGGAGAGAGGAGAAGAGCAATGGAGGCAGATTTTTTTTCCCCTCCAGCCTCAGCTTTCCAGCCCTGGCGCGCTCGGCTATTAACCACAATGAACGCGAGCTTTTGTTATTAACATCTGTTCATCAGGGATCAGGCCCAGGCCTAATCACCCCTCACACCTTCTGTTTCTGCACAAGAAGAGAGGCAATCAAGGGCATCATTTGGCAGCTGGCAGGAACTACTAATGCCTTTCTCCTGCTCTTACACCCCACCCCCTCACCCTCTTCCTTCGCTCCTCATCCTAAAAAAATGTCTTTCGTATCCTCTTATGGGGTTCTTTCAAAAAAAAGAAACAAGCCACGGAGAAATGTTTTTGCAATGGTCCAAACAGTCCGGCGCCCCCTTGGGTAGCTCATCTCGATCCCTAATATCTGTCCATCCCAGGCAGATGTTCACAGGTTCATATCAGCGACCCCCTCACCTCCTCTCTTCCTATTCCATTCCCCTAAACAACATTCAGACTGCCAGAGGGAGGGTGGAGAATGGAGAAAAAAAGACGGGCACAGTAAGAGGTCACGTGAAAGAAAAAAAAAAAATAGATGAGAGTCCACCGACGGACACTGAGCCGGAGACGATAACAAGATTGTAAGATTAGCAGTGGGAGACTGCTTGTCAATAAAAAGCAAAAAATAAAAATCACAGTTTGGAATTCACTGTGGGAGCAACGGGAATGTCTTTCTGAAGGTAATATGGCCACTGAAGTCTGTGACACACACAAACATTTTGGGTTCCTCCTCTGTCGCAGTGACTTCATTTCTATGGCATCCCGTGCAAACTGTGATGTGTGTTTTTCCCCCTACCGCGACTACATGCCAGACATGAAATTGTTCAACCCGTTCCAGCACATTTTGTCTCCTTCTGTTACCCCAAGAAGAAGAAAAAAGACAAAGAAGAAGGACGGGGGCATCTGTGTTTGGTGTGTCTGAATTAGTGCTAGCGGCGAGGACAGGACGACTGAGAACAACATGTTCTTTTCCTCCATCAGAGGGGATGTAGATCACAAAAGTCGGCTTTGTGATGGCAGGCCCGTTCCGGCTAAGTCAGCGCACACGGTCGACATCTTTAGAAGACCGCATTTGGCAGGAGCTCGGTTCCAATTAGAGTAACCGCCATGAGTGATCTCCACAAACCTGCTGTTAAAAAACGGGTGGTCCTATTAAATTTCTAAGATGCGTTTTAGCAACACTTAAATGACATGTGATTAGGTGCCAAATTATTGGAGGCTGCCACCTGGCAGGTGAATTCAAAAGTTGTTATGCAAAGCGGTCAGGGAAATTGCTGATTTGACCACACCTATGGTACACCACTCATGTGACGCACCTAAGATTCGTGAACCAAAATTTGAAATACTGTACAAGCAAATTACAGCTACGCTGACACTCGAGTGACAAGTTTCCAGAGCGAACGATGGCCGGTGCCATCTTGGAAAGTGTCTGCTCCGAACTTCTGGTTTAGAAAGAACAACATGAATTGCGGTTGAAGTAAGCAGTGTTTTGCCAAAGTTAAAACTGCAAAATCAAGCCAGAGGAACCCACGGAATCTCCAAAAATGGAGTCAGCATGACGTACATGAGATGTAGATGAGATTGTATGATTGTTCTTGTCACTTTGTTGATCATTCATGGACAAAATTATAACAACGTTTCAGCCAGAGTTGACGTGAGGTATAGATTGATACGCCGACCAGTTGAGTGACCAAAATGAGGTGAAATTACAAATTATATTACATTTGCCGAATGCAGAAGGGCTGACTCTGATTTTGTTTTCACAAAGAAACACTACAAGGTATGTACATATAAACAAAAGTAGTATGTCATTCTTTTTTATTGCAGCTATTGATCGCAATAAAACATTTGGACAACATGATTCCTTGGCTTGTTTTATTTAAAACGATTGGTGCATGTGCAAATCAGGTCAATAAATCACAATTTATAAAATTATTGGACAAATAGCACATGAGAAAGTGATATCAGACAGGAGCATAGGGAAGGGAAGATAAGTTGTTGTGTCTCACAGCAACACTGACTGTACATTGATGGACATATATTAAGATTACGTCATTCTACCCGGGGGCGGCCGAGAGGCTGGGCCTGGAGGCGGTGGCTTGCCTCGCAGCAGACCGTCAGCTTGATCCCGATATCCAACTATGAGCTTTTTACTGCAGCAACTCTAAGATACGCGATTGGAGCTGGAATTACCGAGGACAGCGAGAGAAAGCCGGTCTGGAGGCCATAATGTCGGGTGAAAGTTTGGCGAGGCTCTGGTTTTCCACCTGTAAACAAACGAACACAAAACTTGTAACACTTGCATTAATGCGTTGACATAATTGTGCCATCTACATTTACTGATTAGCAAAGGCTAGTAGTAGATACAGTAGTTGTAATAAATAATATTAAAGATCATCATAATTACAATCATCATCCTAATAACAATATCAAAGGCAACAAGTCGTTTCATGAGCAAGGTTTTAGCTTTAGTATTTTTTGAGCAACTCACCGAAATACAGGGATAGGAAGAATAACCTTCCATAACACAGCAGCAGCATGGCTACATAAAACACCCGGTCTTTGTGTGACACGAGTTTGGTTCCACATCTGTCTTCATGAACATGTTGTCCTCCCCTATCGTGATAATGACAGATGGCTGCGTTTTTTCCAAATCGTCTTTTTTAAGGGATTTTGATGAGTAATGTTACTCCAGCTTTACTGTTGTTTTGGATGGAGAAATTCTAAAACAGAAGTTGCTTGCAGACATAAGAAAGTAAAGCGGAAGTACCTCGGAAACTTGCCTATAAGGAATCGTACAAAATGAGGAAATGTTGAACAGCTAAATTGTAAATCTAGCATGGCTCTGACTTCTGATGCTTTATGGTAACATCGAGCATACAAATATGACAGTATGTAAAGTAAATGGTGTATATGGTAAATATTCTCTACACATACTCACGAAATTAATTGGTTATATATTAAGGTGACAATTATTATTGTGGTAAATCCGCCAGCTTCGTCAGGTTTTTAATAGTATATTTCAGAACATGCGCACCAAAACATTCCTAACTGTTTGCCGCAGCTGAACAAAGTGAAAGTAAGAAGTCCTCTCTCACTCTGTCAAGTCAGCTACGTGGTGCGTTCAGGTACACCACACAAAACACATCCGCCACATTAGATCCCAATTCGTTGCATTATTACAGGTATAATTATTATTATTATATTATTATTCAGATTTTAATTCATAAATTATTTGTTTTGCTCTGTGTAATTGCTATTTGCTATAGTACAAGCAGCATTTATTAAGAATTTAGTGTAGGTTTTCAGGCTGTGGAATGAATTAATGGAATTATAATGTATTCTTATGGAGAAATCCTGCTCCACATACAACCATTTCGACTTACAAACAAGGTCCTGGAACAAATTAACTTTGTATGTAGAGGTACTCGTAATAGAATGTAGACACCTGCAGCTTATAGTCCAGTGCGTCTTATATATGCACAAATATGGTTTTCATATAAACTGGGTGAGTGCGACTTATAGTCTTATAGTTTAAGAAATGATAGTTGCATTTCAATAGGAAACATTAGTAAATTAAAGTAGTAAATTAAGTTATGGACTTGATTAAGGGGCCGTTTACAGTGGGGCAAATAAGTATTTAGTCAACCATCCAATTGTGCAAGTTCTCCTACTTGAAAAGACTAGAGAGGCCTGTAATTGTCGACATGGGTAAACCTCAACCATGCGAGACAGAATGTGGAAAAAAACCCAGAAAATCACATTGTTTGACTTTTAAAGAATTTATTTCCAAACTAGAGTGGAAAGTATTTGGTCACTTACTAACAAGCAAGATTACTGGCTGTCAAAGAGGTCTAACTTCTTCTAACGAGGTTTAATGAGGCTCCACTCGTTACCTGTATTAATGGCGCCTGTTTTAACTCATTATCGGTATAAAAGACACCTGTCCACAGCCTCAGTCTGTCACACTCCAAACTCCACTATGGCCAAGACCAAAGAGCTGTCGAAGGACACCAGAGACAGAATTGTAGACCTGCAACAGGCTGGGAAGACCGAATATGCAATAGCTAAAACGCTTGGTGTAAAGAAATCAACTGTGGGAGCAATTATTAGAAAATGGAAGACATACAAGACCACTGATAATCTCCCTTGATCTGTGGCTCCATGCAAGATTTCATCCCGTGGCGTCAAAATGATAACAAGAACGGTGAGCAAAAATCCCAGAACCGCACGGGGGGACCTAGTGAATGACCTACAGAGAGCTGGGAACACAATAACAAAGGCTACTATCAGAAACACAATGCGCCGGCAGGGACTCAAATCCTGCACTGACAGACGTGTCCCCCTGCTGAAGAAAGTGCACGTCCAGGCCCGTCTGCGGTTCGCTAGAGAGCATTTGGATGATCCAGAAGAGGACTAGGAGAATGAGTAAGTCTAGGCAAACTCTCACGCACGTTATTTATGAATGGCTGTCCTGTGAACATCCAACATCAGTCTGGTTTATCTATCACTCTACTGTAATTTAAATCTGTCTGAGCTGGGCAAGTGCGTTAATTGCGTCAAATATTTTAACGTGATTAATTTAAAATAGAAATTTTGGTAGAAACACAGGTTCTTGTGTTTGGAGGAGAAAGAATAGTGAATTGCATCCAAAGAACACCATACCCACTGTGAAGCATGGGGGTGGAAACATCATCCTTTGGGGCTGCTTTTCTGCAAAGGGACCAGGACGACTGATCTGTGTAAAGGAAAGAATGAATGGGGCCATGTGTCGAAAGATTTTGAGTGAAAATCTCCTTCCATCAGCAAGGGCATTGAAGATGAGACATGGCTGGGTCTTTTAGCATGACAATGATCCCAAACACACTGCCAGGGCAACAAAGGAGTGGCTTCGTAAGAAGCATTTCAAGGTCCTGGAGAGGCCTAGCCAGTCTCCAGATCTCAACCCCATTGAAAATCTGTGGAGGGAGTTGAAAGTCCGTGTAGCCCAACGACAGCCCCAAAACATCACTGCTCTAGAGGAGATCTGCATGGAGGAATGGGCCAAAATACCAGCAACAGTGTGTGAAAAGGTTGTGAGGAGTTACAGAAAACGTTTGGCCTCCGTTATTGTCAACAAAGGGTACATAACAAAGTATTGAGAAGAACTTTTAGTATTGAAAAAATACTTATTTTCCACCATGATTTGCAAATAAATTCTTTAAAAATCAAACAATATGATTTTCTGTTTTTTTCCCACATTCTGTCTCTCATGGTTGAGGTTTACCCATGTTGACAATTACAGGCCTCTCTAGTATTTTCAAGTGGGAGAACTTGCACAATTAGCGGCTGACTAAATACTTATTTGCTCCACTGTACATGATGATGCTGTGACACCAAGACAAAAAGATGTTGCGGAATGGCCTCGCCTTTACACAGTGACGGCGAAAACGGAAGGCGAAGACGCAAGCTTTTGATTCCAGCCTTCTAAGTGGAAAGATTCGATTGTGGGGCTTGCTCCGCAGCCATATGAATGTAACGCTCTCTCTCCGATGACGTCAGGACTCGCGCACGTCAATTTTGGCATGCGCAGTCGGTGCTACTAAACATCCACAACAGCAAACATGGCGGGCTGTTCTTTGTGTGGCGCCCCACATGTTTGCGTTTTTGTGCCGTTCGAAGCAAAAGCTTCTGATATTGCAGCATTTTACAAAAAAATCGCTTGCTTCATGTGGGTGGGTATGTTGTCTTCCGGTCTGAGGAGGTTGTTGTCAAGGAAGTGGATCATTGGCTGTCGCCTTGTAAAACTGCACTTCCCCCTAGGGCCTGGCATTAATACGACATCATTTTCACGTGGAATTTCGACATCGTTTTAAATGAGAATGAAAGAACCAAGACGGAACCATGTAAATGTAAACATGAAATGGGTTGTGTTCTATTGTTGTTGTCAGAGCGTCACCATGTAAACGGCCCCCAAAAGAAAAAAACTGTCAGGAATGAGCGGGCAGGCAGGTGGTGTGGACCCAAATGCAGGGAAACAAAAAAAGGCAGCAAGGCAGTGAACTCAAAAAACGTTTTAATAATAACAAAAATCACAAAGTACAAACAAAAGGACTATGGATCAACAAAACTTACTTAAACGGATGGACAGGTACGCGAGGGCTTGGACGGGTCTTGACTTTGGTAAAGACAGACATAGACAATGACGCAACAAGGAGTGACAAGAAACTGGGTCATTATATACGTAGACAAGGGGTAACAAGACGAGGAACAGCTGGCTAACACAGGTGGATGCAGATTGCAGGAGACACTGGGAAAACACACACAGGTGAGAGCAATGGGTAATCACAGGGACAAGTCACACAAGGAGAAACCAAACACAAAACCTAACAAAAAACATTGTTAAACCAGGCACCAATCTTAAAACAAACAGTACAGTTAAAACCAAAGTTCTTTAGACCATTACTACAAGCCTTCCTTCTACGACATTTGTGTCATGCTTCATTTGTAACAGAAAAAGGTCAAATATAATGATAAAATAAATGATAAAATATATAAAACTGATACATTCACTTCACTGGTTACCTTTATTGACAACAAGCTTGGGAAAATTCTTTAAAGTTGCATATGAATTGTGTCAGTGTTGTTTCTCACGTCATAGGGAGTCATAATTGCTATCATTTCAACGTGACTTGAGTCACCATCCATCCATATCCAAGACAAATTGCGCCCATATGCTTTAGTGCACGTGTTTGCACTGGATGTGTTTGCCCTCTTGTTCCAGCAACCTAATTGACTTAAGACTTTGGCGCCCAGACAGAGCTAAAAACAAGCTTTCTTACAACACTTAACCCACACACAAACACGGCCCCCCACCTCGAACACTACTGCTAAGTGTGAGCAGGAGCTCTCTCTAATTAGCCTGTTTGCAGCCTTCCAGCATCACTTTTAATGAGCTATCCACTCCTCAAGGTCATTTTCATTTTTCCAGCTTGTGTTTATGTGTTTGTGTGCATTTTCATTTACTCCAGACCTCTGTTTGTTTGTGCTTTTTTTCCCAATTAAAAAATGTCGACTCAGGGCGCGTCCATCTGTTAAGTCAAGCGCATACTGATTTTTAACATAATTTTTTGTTGTTGTTGTTTTTTTTTCTAGACGAGGGAGACCAAAGACGTGACGAGGGGGAAAAAAAAGTCAGCATCTGTGTTCTTCCTGCTCCTAAATTGTGTTGTGTACTCGAGATGACCAACAAAGTCAAATAGTGAACCTCCATTCGGGAGAGGAATACGTTTCAGATCCACCTGCTGTCTGACATATTGATTGAGAAGGGCCATAAATATTTTTGGTTCGTACAGTTTACCCCTCCCACCCTTTTTCAACACACAATACATTAAAAACGTATTCGGATTTTTTTGTCTCCTCCACCAATTATAACAAAAGCTGACATAATGATAATTTGGGATTTTTTTCATTGCGAATATTTATTTATTTTAATTTATTTTCACTTTGTTTTTCAAATTCATTTAGTTTCTATTAGTTTTTAGCACAAGTAAGTTAGTTTTTATAATGTTTAATTTTAATTTAGTTCTGGGGTTTTGTTTTGTAAATATGTGCTAATTTTTACATGTAACATTAAAAAAAAAAACATAAGTTCTTCTTCTTTACCTTTCGGCTTTTCCCCTCAGGGGTTGCCACAGCGAATCACTTGACTCAATCTAACTCTGTTCTCTGCATCCTCTGCTCTCACACCAACTACCATAAAGTCCTTTTTAACTACATCCACAAACCTCCTCTTTAAAAGATCGATACCGGTCCGTGGCGCATTTGCTACCGGGCCGCAGAGATTATAATATAATATTATTATAATATTATAATAAATAATTTGTTAATGACCACAATCTGGCCTGTGCCTCTTGACACATCAGTATGCCTGTCTACTGTATTGACTAATCAGAGTAGAAATTGGTGTACAGCCCCCAGTGGTTTGCCACCATTTCTAGGGTGTTTGCACACCTATAGCAGCCCAGCGTCAGTTAATGTAAACAGTAACGTTAGCTGCTGTTGGTTGTGTGCTGCTGGCGGTGACATCTTTGGACAGCTTTTTTACTGGGAAAAGACCACCTGCTGAGTCACACGAGGAGCCTACAATCAAGGGGCAGTTTACATGGTGACGCTCCAAGAATACGACAAATTTCAAAGTTGCATTTATATTAGGGCTGTCAAACGATTAAAAATTTTAATCGAGTTAATTACACCTTAAAAATTCATTAATCGTAATTAATCGCAATTAATCGCAATTCAAACCATCTATATAATATGCCATATTTTTCTGTAAATTATTGTTAAAATGGAAAGATAAGATCCAAGATGGATATATATATTATATATACATAAATACATAAGGACTGTATTTGTTTATTATAACAATAAATCAACAAGATGGCATTAACATTATTAATATTTTGTTTAAGCGATCCATGGATAGAAAGACTTGTAGTTCTTAAAAGAAAAATGTTGGTACAAGTTATATAAATTTTATATTAAAACCCCTCTTCATGTTTTCGTTTTAATAAAATTTGTAAAATTTTCAATCCAAAAATAAACTAGTAGCCTGCCAATGTTGATATCAACAATTACACAATTCTCATGGTACTAAAATCAGTCGCACCCAAGAGCCAGCAGAGGGCAGCAAAACTCCGCAAAACACAATTAACAAGTGGGCCTTTCACTCTACTGTAATTTAAATCTGTCTGAGCTGGGCAAGTGCGTTAATTGCGTCAAATATTTTAACGTGATTAATTTAAAAAATTAATTAACACCCAATAACGCGATTGTTTTGACAGCCCTAATTTATATGGTTCCGTCTCCATTCGAACAATGTCGCAATTCCTCATGAAAACGATGTAGTATTCATGCAAGGCCCTAGGGGGCAGTGCAGATTTACAAGACAACAGCCAATAATGCACTTTGACACCAACCAGCCGAGTAAACAACGCTCCAAGCAATGGTATTTTTCTTTTGCCCAAAAAAATGGAAACATTCAACATATTTAAATTTAAAATATAAAAACATTAAATTAAAGCAAATGTTCCACCATATTTGCTGTTTTTAATGTTTAGCAGCACCGCTGCGCACGCTCAATGTGACGTGTGTGAGTGCGAACGTGATCAGCGCGAGAGCTTTCCATTGATATGGATGTGGAGCAAGCCCTCTCAAGCCCCCGCAATCAAATGCTTCCAGTTTGGAGCCCGGATTCAAAGGTTTGCGTCTTGCCTTCTGTTTTCGCCGACACCATGTAAAGGTGAGGCCATTCCACAACACAGTCATTGCGTCTTGGTGTCGCAGAGTCACCATGTAAACTGCTCCTAAGTCTATTTTGCATAATATGTTGATTCAGCTTATGGCGAGTTGTATTTTCCCTGCACTTAATGTTCATTTTTAGCCCTGTCGTGTTATTTTATATTTACTGTAATTTTCTGACACGCGTTGCCGATCCGTGAAAAAAAGGCCCATATCACACATGTCCATGGTGCAAAAAAGGTTGGAGACCACTGCTCCAGACCTCCTGCCTGGATTATGGAAATCCAGCATCCTTTAAACAAAGGAAAAAAAACATGACAGTAAGTAGTGAGTACATAAGACAATTACTATTCCTGACCTTCCTAAACTTTCTATCTAATGGCCCAGAGTGCAGCTGTCATAAAAATCGACTGAATACATTTAAAATCAAATTAAGGTGTACAAAAAAAAAAAGTTACTATTTAAAGCTAATAAGATTTCGAACAAAAACAAAATGCTAGGATAAGGAGCTAGGATAAGATTTTATGTGTTAGCTTTAATGCAGTTTCAACTTGCAACGTTTTACCAAGACTCAACAAAACCATCTCTGTTTTTGTCAGGCAACAGCTTATTTGCTAATTCTGTTTCAGGTCACAATTACAGGGTCTGTAACCCATGCAAATATTAAATAGGTTTAACAGTTACAAATGTCTTTTAGCAACATCAAACAATTGGGCGTTTGGTGAAAATGATTGGTAGGGATGGAAAATGCTCAAAAGGATCTGTAATTATAACCATGACCATCCGTCTTCTCCTGCAATGTCATTTGTGGCTTAAAAAAAAAAAAAACAGTGGTCACAAAGGAAAAGTAACCAATGTTTCACTTTTTCTATGAATACAAATACATTACCAGATGATATTTGTGTCATTTTGAGACTCATTTGGAAAAAGGTCCTGCATGTTGTCTCACCCCTGTAATTCATATTCTCAAATGCTTCCTCCATTTGCTCTGGTTTTCCATTCCCAGCCACGGGGGTCAAAGATGAAGCATTCGCTTGGCATTAGTCACCAATGGCTTTTTGGTCATGGCTCACAACGTCCACGCTTTACCCAGAACAGACAAGGGTCGTCAATTTTATTGTTTAAAAGTCATCGCGCCCGGGCTGTGATTGACTCCATTTTCTTTCATTTCTTGACCTAACTACCCGTTCAGCTTTCATATGTATTCAAGATCACTCATTTCCCCGCTGCCGCAACCTCATTTTTCACTGACTGCTCTTTTCTCTGTAATGGCGCATGGTCAACCATTACCTTCCTGATGGATCCTTTCACCTTGGCGTCACCTAGACTGAACCGAGACCAAGAATTCCAGTCCTTGAAACCATTGGTAAACCTCTGCGTAAAAGCGTGTGCTTGCAGTGGGAGGTGACGTGCCACAGTGAAAATGATAACAGACAAGCTGGTCTAAGCTTATATAGCCAGGGGAGTTCTGGCATCCCTCAAAGGAGGCTAAACGAGTCACACTTTGTACTTATTGTCAGAAGAAAGACAAGTGTGTAACAACAGAGTGCTGATTTCACCCTATACAAAATGTAATTTCTGAGTGTTTTTATTATTAGAGCGCCAGGTGGTGGGCTCAAAAGGTCACTCACTTTGTTCTTGTTGTTGTTGAGCTCACAATTGTGGCGATTGCTAAGACTGCAAAGTAAGCTAAGCTTCCCTAAAATGTCAAAAAAAAAAAAAAAAAAAGTAATAAAATGTAATACTGTTGTGTGTACATGTCCTTGACCAAATATGTGCACTCAACTTTTGTTCAGGATTTGCCTATCCCTAGTTACGATGCTTCTTGCTTTTCATTCATTTGCGCAGCTTCATGGTCCTTTAAACAGTGTAGACTGCGTTGTGTCACCAGAGTTGAGAGTACATTGTTCCACTACAGTGAAATGAGATGAGTCATTGGCTGAAGGCTGGATTTATACTCCCCATCAGATGCTGAGATTGTCTTGTTGTCTACAGGTAGTGGGTGGGGCTCAGCTGGACCGGATGCTGGCTTTGCTGCACGATCTATCTGTGGCGGAATACCTTTTTTATTGACAGCAAAATGAGTGAATCAGTGATCTTGTCTTATTAACATCCAAAGGAGGCTTTTTTCAATTTTCATTCCACTGTTCTGTGTTGAATTGGAGACTTTCATAATTATCCTTGCTACACTTGCTTTGTTAAATTGAGTTTTTAATTTCCTTTAAAAAATATATATATATATAAATAAAATAGCTGCTTGTGTTTGGAGACTTGACTTCTAGCACTTTATTTTCTTTTCCCACTGAGCAGCGGGTGCCGCTGAGCCCCTCCACGTCACAAAGCACTTACAGGCGGACGCACTTTGAGCTACCCCTCAGAGCAGGATCCACTACTGGTATATTAATAAATATATATATATATATATATATATATATATATATATGTATAGTATATATATACGTATTAATGTTTTGAGCCTGATTTTTTTATATACAGTATATGTATAGATATACAGTGGGGCAAATAAGTATTTAGTCAACCAATAATTGTGCAAGTTCTCCCACTTAAAAATATTAATGAGGCCTGTAATTGTCAGCATGGGTACACCTCAACCATGAGTGACAGAATGTGGAAAAAAAAAAACAGAAAATCACATTGATTTTTAAAGAATTTATTTGTAAATCATGGTGGAAAATAAGTATTTGGTCAATTCCAAAAGTTAGTCTCAATACTTTGTTATGTACCCTTTGTTGGCAATAACGGAGGCCAAACGTTTTCTGTAACTCTTCACAAGCTTCACACACTGTTGCTGGTATTTTGGCCCATTCCTCCATGCAGATCTCCTCTAGAGCAGTGATGTTTTGGGGCTGTTGTTGGGCAACACAGACTTTCAACTCCCTCCACAGATTTTCAATGGGGTTGAGATCTGGAGACTGGCTAGGCCACGCCAGGACCTTGAAATGCTTCTTACGAAGCCACTCCTTTGTTGCCCTGGCTGTGTGTTTTGGATCATTGTCATGCAGAAAGACCCAGCCACGTCTCATCTTCAATGCCCTTGCTGATGGAAGGAGATTTTCACTCAAAATCTCTCGATACATGGCCCCATTCATTCTTTCGTTTACACAGATCAGTCGTCCTGGTCCTTTGCAGAAAAACAGCCCCATGTGTTTCCACCCACATGCTTCACAGTGGGTATGGTGTTCTTTGGATGCAATTCAGTATTCTTTCTCCTCCTAACACGAGAACATGTGTTTCTACTAAAAAGTTCGATATTGGTTTCATCTGACCATAACACATTCTCCCAGTTCTCTTCTGGATCATCCAAATGCTCTCTAGCGAACCGCAGACGGGCCTGGACGTGTACTTTCTTCAGCAGGGGGACACGTCTGGCAGTGCAGGATTTGAGTCCCTGGCGGCGCATTGTGTTACTGATAGTAGCCTTTGTTACTGTGGTCCCAGCTCTATGCAGGTCATTCACTAGGTCCCCACATGTTGTTGTGGGATTTTTGCTCACCGTTCTTGTTACCATTTTGACGTCATTTGGAGCCCCAGCTCGAGGGAGATTATCAGTGGTCTTGTATGTCTTCCATTTTCTAATAATTGCTCCCACAGTTGATTTCTTTGCACCAAGTGTTACCTATTGCAGACTCAGTCTTCCCAGCCTGGTGCAGGTCTACAATTTTGTCTCTGGTGTCCTTTGACAGCTCTTTGGTCTTGGCCATAGTGGAGTTTGGAGTATGACTGACTGAGATTGTGGACAGGTGTCTTTTATACCGATAATGAGTTAAAACAGGTGCCATTAATACAGGTAACGAGTGGAGCCTTGTTAGACCTCTTTGACAGCCAGAAATCTTGCTTGTTTGTAGGTGATCAAATACTTATTTTCCACTCTAATTTGGAAATAAATTCTTTAAAAATCAAACAATGTGATTTTCTTTTTTTTCCCACATTCTGTCTCTCATGGTTCCGGTTTATCCATCTTGACAATTACAGGCCTCTCTAATCTTTTCAAGTAGGAGAACTTGCACAATTGGTGGTTGACTGAATACTTATTTGCCCCAATTTATGGCCACTATACGTGAATGAAGTAGGGTGATGTACACTTTGCGAAGGTAATGGCGCATTGATCACGAAACCTTAGCTGGATTGTGTTCCTTCGGGCGGTCTGGTTTTCAATCTAAGCTTGGTAGCTCATGCTTGCCATTAAACGAGACTGCCCAATAGCTTTATTAACAATGACAATGTCAACATTGTGACAGTGCAATGACAATAAATAAAACAATGACCTAATATTACTTTGGCTGTACTGTCCATGCTTTTTTTAGATTAGATAGTGAATTTTTAAGTGACTTTATATTGATTTTGAGGATGGCAAAACAATTGCATTCTTTACTCATGAATCATCCTTTGAATGAAAACAACAAGTAATTCTCTTACATGAGGCCCTGTGCGTGAAATATCTTGTTTCTTGGAATATTTTGCATAATCGTCATTCAAGCATAAAATATAGTATTTTTTGTAATTTTCACCAAACTTTCTTCTGTCAAGATAGAAACATCGAGGCCCTAAGCAACACCATGTCAACACAAGTCGGGGGAGTGCCAGTTTCTATACGCTATCGTGACAACAGAGGGGCGGGTGCTCTTGAAACATTCCGGGGGGCCGATGGAGTGAAAGTGACGGATGTATCTACGGAAAGTCATGCTAATGATTGAATATGCACAGATGTGCACATAATGACAGAAGCATACGACTGACACGCAAAGAGCACGATTGCGTGAGCTAAGTAAAGTAGGCCGGGCCTGGATGGGTTAAATGGCAACAATCCCCCTCTGTGTCGAGGGGGGGTTTGTACTCCTGTGCTGTGAGCGATCGCTTCCGCTCTCCAGGGCTCCAGTGAGGGGCCCGGACTGGTGGCTGTTAGCTAGAGATGGATGAGCTCTCATCCCGCCTCTACCCGACAAGTCTTCCACAGGCACAAAACAACACGGAAAACCACAACATGGAACCAGGAGGGAGGGGAACACGGTGGAGCAGACAGAGCGATGACATCAAGTTCCAAAAAAAAAAGCACGATCGGAATTTGCGCTTAACTCTAAAATGGCATACCGTTTAATGGACGGCGCCATAGAACAGCTGCTTGAACCGACTAATAAAATAAATTGCTTCCAAGAAGTAAGCATGTGTTGCTGAGGTTGGTGAGATAAAGTCTTTAAATCATGATTAGGAGAGTGAATATTGTCGCATGATTACTTTTTGATGTGTGTAGAGCTTAAAATGACAGTATTAGGTTTAGAGATGACTACAGAACTTGAAAAAATGAATTCTTCTAATGTCTTCCAAGGAAATACCATTGTTTTCAACATTTTGGGGCAGAGACCATATATCTCACATCTGTGTTTAATTCTTTTAATTTTTTTTACAGTGCTAGTGTGACTTACAAGGTTTAGAATTTATGAGTTATTGTATTTACAAGTCTGTGCATCGTCTGGTCTATTTTTGTTTTGTGTTGGGCAAAAACAAGGGTGTAGGTTTGTCTCAACATTGGTAGGGACGACATAACACATAACCTGCATGTACACTTTTTGCTGGGGACGGGACATTAATAAGGCCAAACAGATTGGGTTAACAGGGTCAAGGCTACAAATTCTCATGAATATGAACCTAATTAATTGATAGCCTAAATGATCAATTCAAAATAAATCTGTATTGACTTCTACTAACTTTCATGTGTATTGGTTCAGCAGATATACCATTTGATTCAAACCTTCGTTTCAAAAACTACTAAACTTTTTGAAAACTTCCAGAATAATGGTCTGGATTTCATGAGCAAATTTAAATTGCAATATTTGAACATAAATTATTATTAACATACCGAATAAATACAAGCTTAATAATAACTATCCGGGAATGCGCCCCCCCCCCTTCCCATTTTTTTGTTATCTTAAGACCACTCAACATTGTCAGTCTAAATAAATGAATTAGATATTACTGAAAAACCTTTGTGAGGGAATAACAAAAATAAATTAAAAAGGAACTATTCTTTCTGGTAAAACACTACTACTTTTGTCCACAAGCACAGCCAAACTCGACAAAAAATGAAAATGAACCCTCCTTTGGGCTGCTTTCAGACCACATAAGTAAAATACTACTTAAAAATTGACTGACACACACAGACTTGTGTCCTCTCTCTTTAAGCACCTTTTTGCTCACGTTTTTTGGGTCCAATAGTTTCCAGCAGAGTTCACTACATTTCTCAGTTTAATTAACGTCAACAGTCGAAAACACACACACAGGAGAACACTTTCTCGGGAACTTTCTACTTGTTTTGCAGTTTCGCAAGTTTACAGAGTTTAATGTTAACTGTGATGCAGGTCAGACTTTCAGTAGCAAAATTTGTAGTGTTTTCCCCACCTCAGCAACATTGACGTGTTTTTATATTACTTACAGTGGCTGCTGCTGTTGCTGGCCCAAAAAAACTTCTAATATCCCTCCTCTTCGAAGGGGGCAGCATGACATTTTGCCGGAGGTGTGTGTGTGCGTGTGCGGAGAGGTGTCTGGGGAGGGGGGTGGGGGGGGTTTACAAGACATCAGCCAATCAAACATGGATTTTAAGAGAAATAAATGGACCAGCAAACTCAGCAAGTGAAAAGGGGAAAATGTAAATCTGAACGTGGGGAAAATAACTCAATAATGGTAAACTACAAAGAAGCAATCATCATGCTACAAAGCATGCGTTGATCCAAAGCAACCAGTTTTTAACTCCGATCACACTCCGAACACACCGCAGTAAAATAGTGGTAAAATAACAATATAGTCAATATTTGTATGAAAAACACATCAAGGCCAAGAATAAAACCTAATCAAACAAAGGGGAAACGTAAGCATGCAAATGATTGAGCTATCTTGTCCATTTGAATGTGTATTCGACTGGAAATCTGTGTATTGTCCAGTGGCTAGTAGTGTAGTCATGGTTTACTCCAAATTTTTGTGTTGACTTTTAGCATAATGCCCCTGAAAAATGTATCCAAAGTGAAGCTCTCCCAGCAGGTGGGAGTTCAAATAGGTCCAGGACCAGAGGCACCTCAGGGGGGATCGGATGACTGCTACCCACAGGCCTGGCCACAGCTTGACCCGCACTTAAAACCAGCCCCGTTCCACATCGTTGCTGCTCTCCCTGGGCTAAAACAACACCAAGCGAAAGTGTGCGTCACATTTTCGTAAAGGAGGACACGTTGAGGTGTTGGGCGCACCTGAAGACGCTGACCCGAACTTGGGAAAACACACAAATGAGCGCGTCACTGCTTTTTTCCTCTTTGAAAGCATGTGACTCAGCTGAATGTGTCCTGTGTTCTACGTGTGAGGCCAACGTGTCTTGAAAATGAGTGCATTGTTTTTACAATCATTTATAGTCTTAGCTTTATCCTTTACACCAATTTTAAAGACTAGTTCAAACAGGGATTGAGCTGCTGAACATCTTAGCAGCCGTCGATGGCGTCCAGCTGCTAAGCCCTGTGACTGATGGGCCAAACTTGACCCCTTCTCACAGCGAAAGGGGGGTACCTCCAAAACATCTTCTCAAAGTGACGCCAGTTTCACAGCACCGGAGGACTTTTTGTGGCCATGCTGACCACTAGTAGGTCGCTGAATGGAAATTAACGACAACATTCTTTCAATGTAACACTTTCTAAGAGTTACTTTAAGAGGGTTTTGTGTTCGGGGTTGTTAAAATACATGCATTTTTACAAACACAAAAGTAGAAAAAGTGCATGTGAGTTTTTGGGTTAAGACCTTCTAAACACATATTTGGAACAAAAATTAAGAACCATTCCAAGGTGGCCTAATGGCAGAAGACAGTAGTAGAGTAAAAAGGTGAGGACAGTGATCCCTCGTTTTATGCGGTTAATGGGGACATCCCCACGAAAATCGAAAATCCGCGATGTAGAAGCGAAACTTATTTATACTTAAAAAAAATAAAATAAATTATATATATATATATATATATATTCAATTTATTTTTTCAGATTTAACAGCATTGGAAAGAGATACATATAAGACATGTTTAAAAAAAACAAAAACAAACAAAAAACAACTTATATGTAGATATTTTAATGTATAGTTTTTAAGCAATGCAAATGTAATAATTATGATAATGAATGAGATATGTATAAAAGAAAACAATGATTTGGCCATGTATACATGCATTTAACGTAACAATTAAATACAATTATTTAAAAAATGTTTTTGATTTGTTGTTTTCGGTCTGACGGCTTTTTCGAACTACTTTTTGGGCGCAGAATCAAATGGTTTTTCAACAATATGATCCATTTTCTCTTCAAATTTTATTGAAACCAATAGTATATATGTGTGTGTGGTGTGGGGCGAATCTAGAAAAATATTTATAAGGATGGTCAGAGGTGGGCAGGAACCTTTTTCAGGGTGGCAAATTTATCTCGATAGTACTCTTAGGACAATGATACAATATTCTGATGCGATTCAATTCAAAAGCCTTCGATTGATTTAATACGAAATTACGATGACATTTAACACAATCAGTTCCACTTTACCTAAACCAATAAAATATACAAATCAGTTTTGATGTGTCTGACAATTTTGTTGATTTGTTTTTCAACAATCAGCATTCCAAAAATACAATAATTTTGTATTTTCATCAACTTAGATTCAATTGTGCTCAACAAATCGATATATTGGTTGTTACACCCCTAGCGTCAACATATAGCAGATGTGTACACATATTGAATCCGATTTTGTTAAGTATTTGTATATAAATACTACAAAAAGCCACATGTGACATTTAAAAACTGATATAGAGAAACTTTATAACTTTATATATCTTTTTATATTATATACAGTATACTTTTATATGATTACGCTTATACTTTATAGCAGGGGTCCCCAAACGTTTTCCTGTGAGGGCCACATAACTTTTTCCTTCGCTGATGAGGGGCCGGGTCAGTTTGTAACAGAAAAAGTGTGACGATTGCAGGAGTGCCTAAATGTAAAAAAATATTGTTTTTCAGAAAGCCACAATCAAATAACCCTTTCTGAATTCTTCACGGAACAAAAGTAAATAAAATAAAAATAATAATAATATAATATAATATAATATAATATAATATAATATAATATAATATAATATAATATAATATAATATAATATAATAATAATAACATTATTAATTAAATAGATAATAACCAAATAACCCTCTCTGGGTTCTTCACAGAAAAAAGCCAGGAAATAAAACTATTGAGAAAAAAAAAAAAAATGTTCCGGCGGCCGGACCAAATGTGGAGGCGGGCCATATCTGGCCCGCGGGCCGTAGTTTGGGGACCCATGCATGTATGCATGCATGTAGCATAAACACAAAGCAACAATATATACAGTATA
The DNA here is from genome assembly GCF_030265065.1 of Corythoichthys intestinalis. Taxonomy (NCBI): domain Eukaryota; kingdom Metazoa; phylum Chordata; class Actinopteri; order Syngnathiformes; family Syngnathidae; genus Corythoichthys; species Corythoichthys intestinalis. The sequence goes on along the minus strand of NC_080414.1, from coordinate 22,580,733 downwards.
TCACTTATATACTTACTTATACTTATAAATATACTACATATTACATACTTTTTTTCCATATGATTATTATAAGGATCCTCACTGACACCACTACTTAATTGATGGCAGTAAATATCAAATTTAACTTTTCATCGGTGACGACTGGGGTGGCAATTGGAATGGCAAGCCTATGTTTTAGGGTGGCAGTTGCCCCCTCATGCCACTCAGGCGGATTTGGCCCTGAGTAATCTATATAGTTAATGTTAATATAATCTGACGTTTGGGAATAAATGTGTTTTGTTGGACTGCAATGATCAGTAGATCTTTTTTTAAAATTTAGTTGGTTGGTGTTCCTAATATGTCTGTGTTCAGCCTACCATGGTTTATTACAGACACATATATTGTAAGCCCTTACAGGTTTTCTCTTCCCCTTCAATGACAAAAGCAAGTCTAAGTGGGATTGCAGAGACAGGGGTCCGCGTGGAAGCATGCAGAACCTGGTGGGGGGGGGTATGTGAGGAACCATAAACACCCACCAGGACCTCTGCTTCAAAGTGATGAACACCACCGAAAGCTGTGACGGTTGTCTGTGCCAGACAACAACAACAACAAGAAAAAGAACATTTGACCACCTGCATGTGCATCATTTTCTCCTGTCGCCTCTCGAGCGTGACCGTCATCAACCCACATTCTCTATCACAACGCACACACTAAGTACAGATAGAAGGCAGGTTGGACCTAATCCTGATGTCACACTGAGCTTCCCGAGCCTTCTCCTCTTCCTGTGGCCACCAGGTCAAGACAGCTGTGGGATGCAGGAGCATGGCAGACTGCATAGAATCAGACCAGTGATATGGATAGACATGATTAACAGGAGGGGTATTTGGTTGTAAAAAAAAAAAAAAAAAAAAAAAAGAAAAACAGGTACCTCCAGATGCTGTTTAGAGTTGATTTAGATTGCAGGATATTGAAAATCAAACATCTACCCCCTCTTATGCGCAAAACGACCTTCCTTTGGCCAATTATAATCAAAGTTGTTTCTTTTCGTTTTTGGACCTTTTACTTTTTTTCGGCAATGTGCAAAAAAAAAAAAAACAAACAAAAAAAAAACCCTCCACTATTTTTCCCCCCAGTGAAAATGGTAAAGCTTGCACTTGTCTTAATTTTGGGAAATACAAATTAAGAAAATGATTCTCTTCAGTGTATAATTCTAGGGGGGGGGGTCCTAAACTGAAATACTTTTTGAATGTGCAACTAATGAAGTGTCCAGTGAGAGTCACCATGGAGTGTCCATATGGGGGATGCTCAATTTATTTGATTCCATATGATATGTATACATGTACCCTGTTGGGCTTGGCAGGCTGTTGTCGTCAGTCGTTAGCCACAGATTGATACTTGTATGGCTATACATTGAACCCCAGAGGAAAAACTAAAAATCAACACAAAATGATGTCATTGCACTTGAGCTGGCTTCCATAAATTGTAGAGATGTAGTGTCGCCAGATCGGGGGCATATGGCCGTGCTAGGACACTGCTCCTTGTAATGGAGCTCCAGAGCAAGCGCTCCATAAAGATGCCAAGACATGCTTAAATATTTATGTAGATGAATGGAGTCATAAATAAATGGTTAAATGAATGATGGCCCTGGCCGACTCGACGGCAATAGATACGTTATGTTTTATTCAGGGGCCCCCTTGTCCATAGAGAAAGTGCACTTATTTCCCCAGAAATCTTTTAATACACCGGCTATCTTTATATTCGGTGTTAGTATATTAGTGCTCCTCTATCTAACAAAGCCATTTCCTCCCTTTAAAGACACATGAAAGTGGCCCCGTGTGCGTCCCCCGTGGGGCTATTGTGTGTCTTTGGGATCCCCCGCTGGGGGACAGCAGATTGCTGCTTTGGCACGCCCTCTACAGAGCAGTCCAGGAACAGACGAGAAGGGACAGAATGAATACCATTTGAGAGCTTTTAAATAAAACAAGTAAATAAACCATTTTCCAGCAAGTTCATGAGTCTTTCCGATTTAAAGTCTCCGAAAATGTTTGAGTCTTAGTCTTTTATTTCCACGTGATTTCTCACTGAGTGTCTATTAGTTAAATATTAATCGGGTGTTATTATCATAAACGCGCTAACAGCAATGAAACATATTGAAAAAGTGGCAAAAATCATTTTGTGGGTTAATTTGGAATTTTCCAAGGTCAAAATGTAATATTTCTTTTACGTTAAAATTGTCATACACTACAGGTGACTACTAAATTTTTGAGGTAATATGAGATGAAGAAATTTATTTAGGTTTTTCTTTTTTCTCCATTTTTCTTTAGTCTGCTGGATTACACACTAAACATTTTTCACCAAACTCTGGTGGTCGTGGGGGAAACAATTACATTTTCAATGATTATCATATGGAAGTCTCATTGACTGTTGCATGATTCTTAGAGAAAAAAAATATATTAAACTTTCACCCAAAAGGTGCTTACCAAATAAGAAATTTTCAATTTAGTGATAACCTCCACGCGAAAAAAAAAAGCACATGCACTACTGTTATTTTTAAATAGCTGTTTTTCATTGTATATGCACAATAGTTTTGTTTTACACAGTACTGAACCCATTGTTCTATTTATCATGTAAAATAGTCAGTTAAAACACACATGAATAATTATTGCCTAATATATATGTAACATGACTAAATTAAATAAAATTAAATTTTAAATAGGTATTTCACATTGTGTATACATACTCCCAATGGGAAAACCCATTGTGAGTGTATCAAATACTTGTTCTCCCCACTGTATTAGCTGTGTGTTTTTACTTATTACTGAACCCATTGTTGTATTTATCATGTAAAAGAGTCCATTAAAAGACTTATGAAAAAGAATTGCTTAATATATCTGTAACGTGATTGCACAGATTGTATGAGTTTTGTCTCTCTGAGGTTGCCATACACAGCAAAATCTGTGAAGTTGATTTTTTTGGTGTAAATTATTTTTGAGTTGATTGGTGTTGATTTGGGTGTTGTTTTAACACTAGCAGTGTTAAGATCGCTCTTGGCGCGGTGTCAATAAAGTGAGTTGAACACAGACACCCCTGGTGGAGTTAAATGTACTAGCAGAGTTAATCAGCCACACCCAATTTATCTGCATGTGTCAGAAAACAAAGCAGGCGCAAAAACTTGTGGGCGAAGTAACACCACAGCTGTAAGTAGTATTATCTATAAATAGCTGGAGTGTGTTCGGTTGAAAAAAACACATATTTGTGAGCCTGACTTCTGTGCTTACTTAAGGGACACATACAATTACCAGTTAGGCCCATATTCTGCACTAGAGTCCTCCACTCATCCAGAATATTAAAAAAATCACAATGAATATTGAAAATTAACACTCCTATTGTAAGAAAACAAAAGGTGGTTGCACATTTTACATGTAAAAGGTTTGAATAGGAATTGCATAACTTGTTTAAATCAAGCATTTTAAGACAAATTAGGCATTTTTCATTTAATGACATAATAGTTACTTAAAGCAGTTGTGTGTAACCACTTGAAATAAGGTTCTTGCATAAAATGTTTTGAGTGATGGTTACACATTTTGCATATAAAAGGTTTGAATAGGAATTGCTTAACTTCTTCAAGTAGTTTTATTAGGTCTTACTTAAATCATTTAAGCATTTTTCATTTAACGACATAACTTATTAGTTACTTAAAGCAGTTGTGTGAAACCAATTTAAAAAAGGTTCTTGCATAAATACTATGGTTCATTTTTTTGAGTGAAGTCAGACACCATTGACTTCTTTTCTGATTTCCAAGGCTTTAAAAAACAGTAGTTTTCACCTAACTGAATTGTCATTGACTAATGCATTCTTCTTAATGGAGCTATGCTAAAATTAAATGCTAATCAAAATCAAAATTGTCCAAATTCTGTATATGGATTTTACAGGTAATAACTTTTTAAATTGAAAGCTCAACACTTGCGTCGTTGCGTCATTACAATTGTACTGATTAAAAGTGTCATTTAATAAAACAATTTAATTTAGTAAAACAGGTCCTACTATAACTTTTTGTTCATCTTGTCATCTCATTTCATGAGGCATCTAAAATGCTGACCTAAAATTGTCTCGCTCATCATATTGAGCTCATGTGATTGATTACATTTCAAAATTTTAGCTATTCTATGCTGTACTAACAAAGATTACCTTATATATTTTTTGGGCAATGACTACAAAACCATTTTTTAACAGGGAAAAAAAAAAAAATATATATATATATATATATCCCTGTTTGTGTTTGTTTTCTGCACACAAATTCAATATTTATTATGCATGCACTGATTACATATATTTTGAAATAATCAAAACTGAATATATACTATAAAAGGTAACTTTTACTCCCAGGTTTTATTTAATTCCGGCTGAATAATGCATGGCTCCTAATGACAAAATTCATCCATCATCTATATATGAATTTGGTGCGCATCCAAATAAGGATTGATTGTCCTTGGAGCAGGTCTGTGCACTCGTTAGAATATTTACAATTATTTCTGACCTCATATACACAATAAAATGAAATGTATTCACAATTTTATTGCTGAAATGTCACAGTTAATGTGTCAATTGATAAAACATATTTCCCCCTTATGTCCTCTTTGACCTGATGTGAACTTTTGCTTTAGTCACACTAGCAGTTAGCAGCTGCCTCTTAATTGTTCAGTATTTCAACTTCTATTTGCACTCTTCGTCTTACCGTGCAAATTCAACTTTATGTGCGTATTGGTGTTTGTAAATGGCTCCCTGAGGGATCTAAGCTGTGTTTTTATTGAGCTGAATTAAACAAATGCAAAGAGGCAGCCCTGACATCAGAGCAAATACATTATTTTTTGAGGGGGAGGTTAGACCAAGCAGAAAAGTAAAGCAACGCAGCGCCAGTTTGCTGCACAACAAAAACAGCCCAAAAACCAAAGTGATGTTTCTTTTTTAGGGATTGGAAGAAGCTCTTTTTTTTTTTTTGTTTAGGGGGGTGTTTGTTATTTGCCTGTGTGCGGGTGAAGGCTTTGAAGCCACTTCTTTGCCCAGTGCGTCTTTATAGTGGAGCAGCTGAGGCCCCGGCCTGCAGCTTGCCCTAGCGATGAGGCTCAGACACCAGCTGCATTCACTGTCACAGACCTCTAACGGGCCTTTTGAAGTCTGGACCCCTGGCCGCCTCGACATGGCACAACCGAAGACCATTTTTACTTAAATTTGTGGGGTGAAGGGAAAAGAAACAACAAAAAAGAAAACCGAGGGAAAAAAAGTCACTCTTATTTACATGTTTTTTTTTCTCAAGGAATAAGCTGTTTGATATCTGCCGACAAGAAAAACAACAAGCTGCTCTGCTTTGGGCACTCTGGGGTGTCTGACTGATTGACTGCATGGGCAAAGTTCCCAGGGTCCGTCTTTGTGTCCAACTGCTTTTCAAACAGCCCCGGGCTTGAGAGAGTTTCGCCTTGGGCTAAAAAATGATAAATTAGAATTACATTTTCCCAAATCAGTGTGTCTACGATGGACTTGAGAAAGGTGAGCCAACCAAGACAAGGCTGGGCCTTTCATCACGAGGGAATCAAATCAAAGTATTTGTTCTTTCAGGGGGGAATGCAGGATGATATTAATATGCAAAATAAGAAAGAGAGGGCCTCCTGCTGCTCTGCCCTAGCAGTGATAGGAGACTTTGTGACTTTGATTTGCTTGCTGGTTGACGTGTTTACAAATCAGCAAAGTGAAACAGCCAACAAACATTGGAGGGAGAGTTAAGCAAACACTTGAAAGTAAAATGAATTTATTGAGTTAAAACCGTGTTAAGTAGCTGGTATCACAAGCCTTTCCAAACTGACATTGGACGAATGCCAGATTAATTCACTGACTACCGTAATTTTCGAACTGTAAGTGCAGCTCATTTGTTGATTTATTGGGTTAATAGGTAACACTTTTAGAGCTGCAACTATCGAATATTTTAGTAATCGAGTAATCGACTGAAAATTCTATCGATTAATCGAGTAATCGGATAAAACAAATATATTTTTAGGTGAAGAGCAGTTATAAATATACATGAGAAAAGAAGACATTTCATCTAATCTTGAACCATTTTCAGTCAATCAATGTCTTTATTTTCGATGTATATTGTTGAAAACAGCCAACAATTGCATCTCAGGTGCAATTCACTGCTTTCACTCAAAAAACCTTTAGATCTTATTAAAAAAAAAAAAAATATATATATATATATATATATATATATATATATATATATATATACCTAAAAATGCCGTTACGCTTGATAACACACATCACTTAAAAGTTAGGATTTTTTCCCACGTGTTTCAATTGAATTTCTATTTGTGTCAAGCCATTTTTAAGTTCTAGTTAAGTTTTAAATTAGTCTAAACTGTGAGTCCTGATAGGATTTTGAGTTTTTGCAGTGTTCAAAATAAATGTATGATACAGGCTGTATTGGAGCACATTAGGGGCCAGTGCTACTTGGTGTTTTATCCAGCAATGACTACTGAGCTAAAATTGATAGTTAGCATTATACTGAGTTTTTTACACCCTCATCACTCCACAACGCTATGTTATGTTAAAGCCTGTATGTAAGACACGTTAGCCACTCATCGAAAGTGGTCATAATGAATAGAAACCTAGCCCTCCGCAGGGCTAAGGTTACGTGAGCTAGTAAAAGTAACGTTAATCTTATTTATTAGCGCTTAGCGCTCTACTGCTTTAAGATGGCGGCTGTTTACTAACGCTGCCCAGACGCGGCCAAGTCTGTCATTCCGCATCTAGTTCAACATACATGTGATCTCTATGAGACTCATCAGACGCTACCTGCTACCAACGTAGCATCATGCGGGCTAGTATTTAGCAAGGTCGGCGTCGTTTGTAGCGGCTGTTGGCTGCAGTAAGTTGTTTTTAAATTTTTAAATTTATTATTATTATTTTTTTGCTTCTTCCTCTACGCACGTGACATCAGCGAGTTGCCCCGCATTAAAAGTAGTCCGAGCAAAACGTGATGCTTAGAGCTGTCAAAATAAACGATTACTCGAGGTGAATAAAATTACTCGGATCAGTTTTTAAACTCGAGTTACTCGAGTTGCTCGAGTATTCGTTTCAGCTCTAAACACTTTATTTGACAGCTGCGTCATAAGACTGCCGTAAGACCATCATAATGATGACATGAATTAAGTTTTGTCTGGCAAATTATGCCACTAACTCCATTTATGTGCAGCTCGGATCTTTCCCATCCATTCAAAAGTGAGATCATTTCATAAGCATTGATTAATGTCATACTTATGATGGTCTTATGACAGTCTTATGGCGCCACTGTCAGATAAAGTGTCACCAAATACCACAAGAAGCAATTAATGAAACAACTAGAACAGCAACTGAAGAAATAATTAGCACAGAACATGAATTTTGATTGTCATTTATATCTGTAGCGCTGCAACGCATGCTAGGAGGCATGTTAGATGACAACAGTGTTGACAGCGGGTGGCAGCACAGGTTGACTGCCTCCTTCAAGGGAGCAGTGATTGGATCAATGGACATTGGACAATGGAGCTTTGCAGTCAATTGGTTCAAAGGTTCATGGTGGTTCATTTGGTCTTATTATGCCGCTGTCAAATAAAGTGTTACCGTTTAATATGTTTTGGAGTAAATAACCCAATAATATAGTGAGGACAGCTGCGATTTATAGTCCAGTGTGGCTTATCTATGAACAAATGTCGTTTTTGTGGGTGGTGGCTTATAGTCAGGTGTGCCTTATAGTCCGAAAATTAGGGTAGTAGCCAGTCATTACATTAAAGTCTCTCCAGTGAATTCACTATATCAAAAATGATATATTCCAGACCTAGTTGCAAAAGTTAAAATTCTGCGACATTCGACGAAAATACATTTTTGAAAAATAGTTTACCCTGACCCAAATGCGTTAAACATACAGCGTTGTCATAAGATGTAAGACCAGGCATAAGATAGACCACACAATAGACTGGTTAGTCACCAAGGACTCATTCCTCAAACACAGAAACAAACTGCAAAAGTTGAAAATGACAGCAAAGACCACATAATAAAAAGTGTTCTGATAAACAAGACACATATCAATATAATTTTATATAAAACCAAAAATCATGATCCTGACACATTTAACATCTTTCCGAGCCATCATTCAACATGACCTTGAGAAATAAATGGCAGTGAAGATTCTCTAAAAATTGGATTAACTTTGGATTCGATTAAATTCAAAACCAAGATGAGTCTTGATATCATCAATCATTTGCTCTTTTCTTTGTCTCAACTACCAAAAGTATTGGTCTCGTCTCTGTTTCAGGATGACCAGACCAGTGTTGTCACTAACGCTTTACTCTGTAATCTGATTACTTTCTTTCAGTAACGAGTAATCTAACGCGCTCATTTTTACAAACCAGTAATCTGATTAAAGTTAGTTTACTTAGTGTCTGTGCGTTACAATTTTGTTATTGCCTCATCTTGTATGTAGAATTAAAAACATTGTAGTCATGTACGAAGAACATTTTGTATGGAAAACGTTCGAAAGGTTCCAGTTACATGTTCGTTTCCATGGTAACCGTTCATAGTGCTTCATGTTTCGGTCTCAAGTCACACGCGCTAAGTGTTTTGGGACTGACGTGTGTCAGCGCGGGTGCACATTTGAGTCGAGTGCAGCCACCTGTTGAGATGTCCGAGGGAAAGTTAATCTGTGTCGTCCATGAATTAACGTGAGTATTTTTCCTTCATTCTGAAGGGTTCTAGCGATAGGTTGGAGCCGGTACATGCCCGGTCGTTTCGTATCTTTGCCGTTGCAACGGCGGGTAGTCGTTGCTCCCGCTTGTACTCGCAAAGTCGGCGACCAGTTTTTTCATCATATTTGTGTTGCACATTTTTCCCGTGAGGTGACGTGTTCATTTAGCATCTTTGGGATATGTTGTAAGTCTTATTGAGTATAAAGTGCTTAGTTGCTGCCACGCTTAGTGGCCAAAGTGACCGCGTGTGTGTACGGCGTACTTCCAGGTTGTGCGGGAGCATTTGTTCCCGCCCCGACCTTTGTGCTTATTTTCTGGGTCTTTGAAAAACACCAGATAATGTTATTCTGCAACTTTATTGTACTTATTCTTCTTCAATATATTCTCCGCGTTATTTCTGCGCAACGCGCAGCCCGAAATGTTAGACGGATCGGCACCGTTCAAGTATCGGCGCGACCGGAATTTTTCTGAGACGCAGGGGATTTTTCAAACGGCCCCGAAAAATTTTCCGTCCGCCCGTAAACTGCAATTCCCCCTCCCCAAAAAAAACTTTCAAAATGTATCTAGTTGAAACTGTGCAATTCATTTGTGCGTTGTTGATTATTGCACAGTCCATCTGCATTGTTTAATAACGGAACTGATATGCTGTTAACCTAACCCCTAAAACCTAACCTAAAGTCAGATTTTTTGACATTAGGCTTAATCTTTGAGTTAACGGGGTTTAATAAGTAGGTGGAGTTGATATCAACAAATCCCATGCAATTGTTAGTTTCAGGGGCTCCGGAGTGGCTAAGATAGCACGAGTCAATGGTGTTTAAAATCAACTCCATCGACTAATTAAACCCCCGCTAACTCGAAGATTAAGCCTTATGTGAAAAATTGATATTTTCTTTTAAAATTAACTATTGGAAAGTCATTTACAGTATATGCAATGACATTTTTCTGTTGTCATTCTTATGTTGAGGCAGGTAAAAAGTAACTGATGAATTACTTTTAAAGTAACTTAGTTACTTTGATAACAGTAATCAGTAAAGTAACTCGATTACTTTTTTGAGGCGTAATCAGTTATCTGTAATTAAATTACTTTTTAAAGTAATCTGTGACAACACTGGACCAGACTCAGAATGCTCTGTCAAGACTGATCAAGGTATTAAGGAAAATCACTTGGTAAAAAAAGGATTACCTTTTGTTACTCACTTTCCTCCACCGCTGCAAATAACTGCAACCTAAACAAAATAACTAGGGCTGTCAAATGATAAAAATTTTTTATCGAGTTAATCACGGCTTAAAAATTAATTAATCGTAATTAATCGCAATTCAAACCATCTCTAAAATAAGCCATATTTTTCTGTAAATTACTGTTGGAATGGAAAGATAAGACAAGACGGATATATACATGCAACATACTGTACATAAGTACTGTATTTGTTTATTATAACAATAAATCCACAAATGGCATGATTAACATTCTTTCTGTTAAAGGGATCCACAGATAGAAAGACTTGTAGTTCTTAAAAGATAAATGTTATAGTTACAAGTTATAGTAATTTCATATTAAAACCCCTCATGTTTTCGTTTTAATAAAATGTGTAAAATTTTCAATCAAAAGTAGAGTTAATATAATAATATTAACAATAAAAATAACAATAATAAGAATAGAGTGACCAAAGTCTGAGTAAGTTTTATGTGTATTTTGCATAGCTATTTTGATTGGGAATGCCAGTTCACTTTGCAGTATTGTTTGACTGTGTGAGAATAGGGCCTCATTACTACGGACTGAAGTGCTTTTCTTTTTGTTTATTATTTTTTTTGAGAGATAGAATTATTATTTTTGTTGTGCTTTCACTAAATGATAATTATGTGTGTTGTGAAGGAGTTGCCGAAGCTTATGCCAATAAACGGCGCGGTCCAATGAACGCCTGTGTCCACTCGCCTTTATAACATATATATCTCTGTACATATCTTACCCAAAATACAACAAGAGACACATAATTGCCACTAAAAGAAAGAAAACTTACAGAAATATGTGTGGAGCACAAATAGCACAATCCAACAGCATAAACGTCTCACTACTAATTCTCCCACAATTAGAAGGAATAACATTAATATGGAACGGCGCTGCCCCCAAGCGGCCGGTGGCATTCTCTTCACTCTTAATGTGCACAAACGGCATCATTGTAATCTGTTTGAGGCAAATCGTGAGCGGGTCATTCAGTGCATGCGTTAATTGCGTCAAATATTTTAACGTGATTAATTTAAAAAATTAATTCCGATCAATTTGACAGCCCTAAAAATAACATTGATTTATGTGCCCTTGGTCTTTGTCTTGTCTTGGGATCGGTGAGTTCTGGTTTCAGACAAGTCTTAGTCTCTGATAGTTTTGTCTTGACCACAACACTAATGAAAAGGAAACTGGAAATAAGCAGGGATGCCTGTCCAGAAAAATGAGCCACATCCTGCTTCACCGCATCTCAAGACAAAGTCATGATTATCTGGTATGTTTTGTCAGCTAACAGCTTTTCCGTCAAAGGTTGCAGCGCGCCGTGGACGGATGACACAAATGTCCGTGTAGTGGCTTGCTTCACGAGCCTTGTTAGCCTTAAAGCCCTTGTGCAAGCAAACCCTGCATGTTTAATGGTGTTGTGATGGTAAGTGCGAGCGCGGCAAAGGTTACGCATTTGACAGATACATATACTGCAGTGCCGTGATTGGTCGCCGGGCAACACTGCTGACTGATGCTCCTCTCGACCGTTGCGCCGTCCTCTTGATGAAAGAGGCTTAGCGCTAAATAACAAGTCGGCTAAGCAGGTGAAATATCTGCTCTTGCGTAAAGGTTATCGCAATATAACTTGTGCACTGTGAGAGCAGAGTTGCAGTTCTGCAGCCACTTTGCAGAACAACAGTGGTGAGGACGACAAAAGTAGGAATACTGAACTCCGAAATTTCACAAAGTGTCAATATCTTTTCCACCTTTGCAGAACAATGAGACCTTTGACTTATGGGTTGTGTTACCGACTCATAATCACATGATAATATCTATTGACCGCCTTCGATTTGCTATTAGACGACTAGCTTAACCCTGATTGATAGCGGCAGATCTGTCAAGTCCAAGGCCATAAAGAGATCATTGACAAGCACCAATGACCCATCTTAACATGCCCCCGAGGTCCCATTCAATAGCCGATCAATACGTGACCTCCACCGCTATTATTTACTGAAAATAGCATTGAAATGCCCATTTGGAACATTGATGTACAGTATCTGTCTGGGAGAGAAGGGGCTATTTTGTCCTTAACCTTGAACTAATGGCCATAACATACTTGAATTATGGAGGGTGAGAAATGATTACAGAGCCTTGGCTAAAGCATTTGATACACGAACAGCAATCCAATAAAAGAGATGTATTGAAAATTCAGGAGTGCACAAAAAGAGAGGGGCTTATATTTTTATTAGGGAAAATAATATTGTCCATTTTACAAATAAGCCGTTTTAAAAATAGTATAGAAATATGGGCTTGAGAAACAAGTGACCGACAGTTTTAGGAGCCATCATTCAAACAATTTTATTTTATTTTGACTTGTGAGTTATAATTTCGTATATACGTGTTTTACAGTGACTCAATTCATTTCAGCTATTGCGCAGACAGAGAACTATTTAAAGAAAATCTTAAAACAGTATAGACAAAATGTCGGAGTATTTTTTAAGTCAGGAGCCATCACTGTAGTTGTTTTGTTTAAATAATGCCTGACCCCAAAATGATGAACAGAAAATTATAGTTTTTTTTTTTTTTAACTTTGAAAGCTTTAAGTGATCCTTAACCATTTAATGCCTGCAATATGAAGCAATTGTCAGAGAATCGCAAAATTTGAAAAATAAAGTCTTGATGAAATTTTTCAAATTTGTAAAAAAAAGAAAAGGAAAAAAAAAGTGTAATAAGCGCTCTTATATCTATAACCCTTGCTAAATCCTGTTTTTTTCCCTCATGGAACCTGCAGATGCATGAGTTGACTTGCATCCATTTTTTTTTTTTTTCTGTAGTCTCAAAATTATGAAGTGTATCAAATGTGATACATTTGGCAGGAAACGGTTAAACATTATATAATATTAGAGAACATATGCAAATTAATTTTAAAAAAATTGCATATGTTCTCTAATTTGCGTCATAAATGATACATTAAGCAGTACATTCAGTGAGATTGAACACAATAAGGTTTTAAACATGTTTTTTTTTTTTTTTTTTTACTGCAGTGAGGTCCAGAAATGCTTGTATCAAATGTGATACATTAGACAATTAGGGTTAAAAGGTTTGCTACTCTTTTAAGACAAAATTGTGACATTAGTGCCGAATTCTTGCAAGCGTTCAACATTCCTGACTTATTCTCATTAAATGAATTCCTGATCCATTCATAGAAATGAACGCATGGAAACGGGTTCACGGGTAAATATAGTTCCCTAACAATAGCGCTACTATGTTCATAGGTAGCATATTAATGTATTTCTTGTTGTTGTTTGTTCTTCTCCTCTTCTGTCTGCCTCCTTCCTTTCTGTCCTCCCATAACCTTTTCCGGTTCACTGTTTTCTCCAAATAAATGAAACATATGAAACCCCCCCCCCCAAAAACTCTTGAGTATCAACGCCCATATTCATTTATTGTATGTATTTTTTCTAGCTCATTGAAATTAAGATTATTACATTCTACTTCGAGTTATTGCGGCTATTTTTCGTGATATTTTAAGGTGTTATTATGATGGTGAAGAAATCATTTTAGCCTCTATACTGGATCTCATTAGATCCGGTGTACGTGGTTTTTGCCATCCACATGTCAGGTCAGTGAGTGTGCAGTGGAGATACAGTGGAATGGGGGTGGGGATCGAGGCACCCTATTACACAGGACCTGGGGGGACAGAGTATCTCTCAATGAGTGACCTTTATTACGAGGCAGGCCAGTGGGTCATTGAGTGTGACACATATGTATTAGTCTGATTAGGGCAGTGGTCTAAGTGAGGTCCGCAGGTGTCCAGCAGCACAACACCGACCTCTCTCTCCCACTCTCTTGCTCGGATTATGAGCAGATGACTGAAGCAGCCATGTGACCTTTTTAGTTAAAGGAGAAAATTACTTTATATGTCAAGCAGGCACAAGAATAGTGGGCTTTCGCGAACATGATTTTTCCCTGTGGCTGGAAGTGCGTAATACCAGGAAAATACCGTTTCTGTTGCTGGGGTTTCAAACATTGTTTCAAGCGAGAAGTGACTGCTACAACGAAGTCTTCTAGAATCATTTTTCGTTTAGAAATGTCAGGGCCAAATATGATAAAGTTCTGAGAATTTGTAATGTTACAGACGGATGACAGTGCATGTCGCTAAGCATGGTCAGTAACTATTAGGCATGTGCTGGCATGATATTCTGACGGTATGATAACCTTAAGCCAAGCTATCACAGTTTCACAGTATCACGGCAGTTATAGCTCTAAAATGTGTTACTTTGAGCTATCTCTGTTTTAAAAAAGAAAAAAATCCCATAGAACAGGATTTTTGATTTTCAAAACATACAGTGGGGCAAATAAGTATTTAGTCAACTACTAATTGTGCAAGTTCTCCCACTTGAAAATATTAATGAGGCCTGTAATTGTCAACATAGTTAAACCTCAACCATGAGAGACAGAATGTGGAAAAAAAAGAGAACATCACATTGTTTGATTTTTAAATAATTTATTTGCAAATCATGGTGGAAAATAAATATTTGGTCAATGCCAAAAGTTCATCTGAATATTTTGTTATGTACCCTTTGTTGGCAATAACGGAGGCCAAACGTTTTCTGTAACTCTTCACAAGCTTTTCACACACTGTTGCTGGTATTTTGGCCCATTCCTCCATGCAGATCTCCTCTAGAGCAGTGATGTTCTGGGGCTGTCGTTGGGCAGCACTGACTTTCAACTCCCTCGGCAGATTTTCTATGGGGTTGAGACCTGGAGACTGGCTAGGCCACTCCAGGACCTTGAAATGCTTCTTACGAAGCCACTCCTTTGTTGCCCTGGCTGTGTGTTTGGGATCATTGTCATGCTGAAAGACCCAGCCACGTCTCATCTTCAATGCCCTTGCTGATGGAAGGAGAATTTCACTCAAAATCTCTCGTTACATGGCCCCATTCATTCTTTCCTTTACACAGATCAGTCGTCCTGGTCCCTTTGCAGAAAAACAGCCCCAAAGCATGATGTTTCCACCCACATGCTTCACAGTGGGTATGGTGCAATTCAGTATTCTTTTTCCTCCAAACAAGAGAACCTGTGTTTCTATCAAAAAGTTCTATTTTGATTTCATCTGACCATCACACATTCTCCCAGTCCTCTTCTGGGTCATCCAATGCTCTCTAGCGAACCGCAGACGGGGCTGGACGTGTACTTTCTTCAGCAGGGGGGCACGTCTGGCAGTGCAGGATTTGAGTCCCTGGCGGCACATTGTGTTACTGATAGTAGCCTTTGTTACTGTGGTTCCGTGTGGTTCTGGGATATTTGCTCCCCGTTCTTGTTATCATTTTGACGCCCCGAGGTGAGGAGGGAGTTGAAAGTCTGTGTTGCCCAATGACAGCCCAGAAACATCACTGCTCTAGAGGAGATCTGCATGGAGAAATGGGCCAAAATACCATCAACAGTGTGTGAAAAGCTTGTGAACAGTTACAGAAAACGTTTGGCCTCCGTTATTGCCAACAAAGGGTACATGACAAAGTATTGAGATGAACTTTTGGTATAGACCAAATACTTATTTTCCACCATGATTTGCAAATAAATTCTTTAGAAATCAAACAATGTGATTTTCTGCTGGGTTTTTTTCCACATTCTGTCTCTTATGGTTGAGGTTTAC
Organism: Corythoichthys intestinalis; assembly: GCF_030265065.1. Taxonomy (NCBI): domain Eukaryota; kingdom Metazoa; phylum Chordata; class Actinopteri; order Syngnathiformes; family Syngnathidae; genus Corythoichthys; species Corythoichthys intestinalis. The sequence goes on along the minus strand of NC_080414.1, from coordinate 22,565,123 downwards.
CCATGTTGACAATTACAGGCCTCTCTAATCTTTTCAAGTTGGAGAACTTGCCCAATTAGTGGTTGACTAAATACTTATTTGCCCCACTGTATTAGCAAATTTGAACATAAGTATAATGTTAAGTTAAAATAAAATTTAAAAAATGATAACAAAATATTCTAAATAAAATGTAAATGAATGCAGTCCTTTAGGTGAGCCCAAACCTACAGCCACAGTTCAACATTATTACCATCAGAACAAAAATAATTGAATTATTTTCCATAAAACGCACGTGTGTATGACTCGTATCATGTTTACATTATACACACACTCTCTCTTTCTCAACACAGACAGTTGCCAGAGGAAAAAAAAAAAAACACACCACGTTTTACCACCGCTAGACACACTAATCATGCTGGAGTTAATTCTCATAGGTGGTGGGAAACGTTCATGACAATGTTTACTAACCTTTAATTTGCAGAAATGCGAAATCATATTGTAGGCATTGCCTCCTCGGTAGCCAGCCTCAACAAACATGTATTACATGTCAGTTGGCCATCTTCCTCTAAGCCCCGGCCAGCTGTAACATTTTTGTAGCCGAAGTATTCCAATACCGGCGATTTCGTTTTCTTCGATGGGGGGAAAAAAGTTCTGGACTTTCACCTCCTCCAGCCATCGTGTAGCACAGCTGACTCACTGACACTGACTAACAACCGGTGGGGGAGAATTGAACCTTGCAACTGCAAGCGAGGGATTTATCCATACATTTGTGGGACATAAAAAAATAGCTAATACCTTAGACACGGTATGACGCAAAATTTTTGTGGTTTTGAAACCTTGACGCTTTCATACAGCGGTATACCTTGAAACCGGTAATCGGCACATGTCACATAGTCACTATCCAATGTTTTTAAGTTAAAAAGTCACATTTATGGCAACATAATTTCATCATTATCATACCATGAATGTTTATCATTTCAGCAACAAGCAGGTGTGCTGTCAGAATGACGACATGATAGAATGACTGTCTTTGTGTTTGAGTAAAGGATGTATCACCATACGTTGTCTATTTGTTTGTAAATCCAAAATGTTGTATTATTTAAACCTGGAAATCATAGAAAAAAGGCAGTCATTTGGACATGTTTTTTTAATGTAATGTATAATATTTCAAAATCAGTATTAAGTATCAGTATTTTTATGAAGTTCATAATGATAGTATATTAAATTTCCTTGGTTAATGTGCTTAGCATTGGTGTAACCGCGCTCTGCTGCTTCAATAATGTATGTAAAATATGATTTGAAGAAATTATTTTTAATTATTATTTTCCATAGGATCAGAGTAACTATTTAACAATAATATGAAGTGATATAGTCGATATAGCAACAATTTTAGCCCAATCCAATAATGGCATAACCTCTCTCTGGGCTACGCTGACCGACTCATGCTTTAAAAAGAATTGTAGAATTGTGTCTGTCGTTCAAGACAATGCACTTGGACAGGTGATGAGGGTGAGTAATCCATTAGAAGGATACCAAATCCCTTGCTCAGCAGAGCACAGTTTGAGAGCGCCCAGCAAGACCCCGACGTGCTCCCTGAGCCAGGGCCTTGTCAAAGCCTTGAGGCGGCATGATGGAGAGGCCTCACCGCAGTACACCGGACCCCGACCCTCACCCACGTATGGGGCTACTAGGGCTGCGCCCGCGGGCGCTCGGCGGTCACAACGCAATCCAGATGTACTTCCACTGCTGTGCGTGCGAGGACGCTCGGCGAGCCTGTTCTTCTCACCGACAAATACTTGATACAGATGAAGACATTTCTCGCTAGTCTCCTGTCTGTTTGTCTCACGGGCCTTGGGATATTTCCATTATCGTGGGGAAAAATTCACTGGAATCCCTCAACCTTGTCAGCCAATGGCATGCGGCCCCAGAGGACGCCAGGCTTTAACTCAGAGGGACATTAATGAAAAGGCAACCTGCGAAAATATCACAAGTGCACCAGATAATGGCCAAGAGACCCAAGGCAGGATTTTTTTTTCATACATCACCACCAGTGACATCCGTAGTATTCCGCATGAACCTGTAACCATTAGAGTGACCGCCTCCAAGGCCGAAAACCATATTTTTGCATAAACACTGTATTTTAGTCATGAAAAATATGCAGTTCTGCATATCAATAAATTTTAATTGGTAATAAAAGTCAACAGAAGCCACTAATTTTCAGTGATTCTGAGGTGTTAACGACCGTCAAAAATTCTAATAGAAACAATTTCTTTAATACATAAATTAATGCATATTAATTCAAAAAGAAAACAAAAAAATATTATTTTTACTGACAATGAAAATATTTTGGGGTTGTAAAAATTGGCCAAGAATATTGTAAAAGTAGTACAATTTTTTTTTTCAATGAGTAAAATCATTAGTTAATATTGTACTGATGAGAACATTCTGATTTCGTTTTAATTCACTGCAAAAAACAACCGATAGAATTTACTCAATAAAATTGTGGTAACAATTTACACTCAGTTTGATAGTGTAAAGTTTAACAAATTTTACTTAGTAAATATTACCCAAATGCGTCAACAATAATACTCAAATAATTTGGGTAAGGTTTACTTAACCTTTTGAAATAGATTACATCACTTAATACCTATTAAAATAGAATATTATTTATTCATGATTGTAGTGTATTTGCATTGTATATTTTACTGAATGTTTTTTTAAACAAAAATATTAATAAAAATATCAACCTAATTATTACTATTGTAGATACGGTTAGTTTTACCCCAAAGCCTAAAGTCAGTGCACACAAGAGAAACATTTGATTGGCAACTGTTTTTTATTGAAAATTTGCTCATTAAATTTAACATTTAACAAATTGTCTGCCCAATATAAATTGCATGCAAACATTTTCAAGTACAGTACAGTATTAACTGATGAATAAAGAACATGAGGCCATCAGTCTAAAATAAGTACTGTAATATGCGAACAACATGGGTTTAACAACAGTTTAGACTGAACAGTGAACAACACAAATGCATCTTTCATTTTGAGATACAAATAAAGGAAAAATGCTGTACCATAGATGTTCTAACCCCACAGGATTTCTATGTTGTAGCTTGATAAACGACAGTGCAAAATAGTTTCATGAAATCAGTGTGCAATTTTTGGCAACAAATGTAAATGAAATATATTATTTGCGGCAGAAAAGACTTCCCAGAGCAGGGGTAACCAACTCCAGTCCGCGAGGGCACCTATCCAGTCTGCTTTCCACATCTCCTTCCTGTAACACCTGAATCAAATAATCAGGATCATTATCAGGCTATTGGATAGCTTACTAATAAGGTGTTCCGAATACATAATCAGTGTTGTGGTGGCCTCTAGTGGTAGCTGCCATTGCTCGGTCATTTAATGTAAACATTAACGTTACCTGCTCCTGGAGGTGCTGCACACCTCAGCAAATGGCGGATGGGGTACTTCCAGTCAGAGACTGGGGGGGACGTGCCACTCAATTATACTTAAAGGCGAAACCGTTTGACAATACTGTACACCGTAACTGATAAGTTAATAAGAAAATAATGTTATTGGTTTAAATTAAGCCACATTATTACCAGCAATTCATGTTGCTATGCTCTGAAAAACATTGTTAGCTAGCTATCATGAATGGCTGTCGAAAGCCAGGAATAAAATATACAAATATTTTCTTAATTTAAAACGCAGCATACCAGACTTGTTAATGTTTTCGCATTGTCAATTTTAAAGTTCAAACTTACATTCTACTGTACGATATCATCCAAGTTGGAGTGTCCCGCCAAATGAAATGGTCTTCCTTTCAGTTTCAAAGAAGACACGCAGGCGCATGCCCAGCCTTGAGAACACACCTAATATTTTTGGGTAGATATTATGTTATTTGTTGAAGCTGAAGTTTTTACTGATTACAATTAGGTACAGAGAGTCAATGTTAATTATCTACAGTTCACTTGCTTACCTAAATACTTTGAGTACACGGTATTTTTCAGACTATAAGTCGCAGTTTTTTTTCATAGTTTGGCTGGGAATGCGACTTATACTCAGGAGCGACTTATGTGTGAAATTATTAACACATTATGATATAATTTCACATGTTTTTTTGGTGTTTTGGAGTCACACTGATGGTTTGGTAAACTTGTTAGCATGTTCTTTATGCTATAGCTATCTGAATACCTCTTAATAGCTATGGCCACGTTTGCGTTCTGCCTTTGGCAATGTGTGTTCAATTGTATTATTGACTTTTTTTATATTGAAATGCATGCTTTTAGTTTGTGGCGCTTTCACGCCCACGTGAGGGCACACTCGCACTTGTATACGAGAAGAAGACCACTCACACGCCAGAAGACGACGGACAGCTACGCAGCTTGAGTGAGTGGGCGAGTTAACGAGAGAGAAACACTGATGCGAACCTACGTTCATTGTTTATGCTTGTAAAATCTCTCGAGAGAGGCAACGCTTGTGTGTATCATCTTTTCTGTTGTTGTTGTGTGTTTTCCACCCGCGATCGGACACATAAAGCCAATTGTGTGGTTGTTAGAACGATGTGCTAATGTTAGCGAACACATGCTAACCGTTTGTGTCATTGCTGTTACAGCACCTAATTACCATTTATTTACGTTGATGCGAACCTGTTTGGTATCGAGGAAGAAATTGATTCCGCAAATTATATGGACGTGGAGTTTAGCTCGCTGTAAAGCCAGGACCGAGCCGTAGCATCCTGGTGAGGACAGTATATTCGCATTTCGTTGTTCATGCACTGTACACTTATTCAGCATGTTGTTCTCTCTTGTATTTTTATATTAAATTGCCTTTCAAGATGACAGATCTGTTCTATGTGTTGGATTTTATCAAGTAAATGTCCCCCAAAATGCGACTTATACTCCGGTGCGACTTGTAGTCCAAAAAATACGGTAATTTTTATGGATCATAATTACGACTCCCAAAAATATTTTATAGTGTGCGTTTCGGCCAAAATTTTAACATAATCAATTCATCTATCCATCCGATAAACTCTGCTATCACTGCTATTTTTGTTCTTTTAACATTTCTTGTACTAACCATCATTCAATATTTATACAGCTGCATTCTGACAGTAGCACAAGTTAAGCAGACCTCATCAAAATACCATTACCAGTAATTGGAACTCTCTGTGTCTGGCTGCCCTCTAGGTGTTAAGAGCTGTCAAGATGAGTTACGTAAAGGACATGATGACAGGAGATGACAGCGCTCGTGTGTGTGCGCGCACGAAAGGTCGGTCGCTTGGACAGTTCGCGACCCAGCGGGGACTATTGGCGCTCCGGCTGGGTAGGTAATGATATCAGATGCTGCACTGCACAACAACAGGTGCCTTGGCAGTGCCACCTTCTACCCCCTCGCTGTGTCAATGACATCAGCGCCGACCTGCCGGTTAATTATAGCTCACCTACGCCTTTTCTCTTTGCTATTCGACCATGAGAGGAGGATGTTTTTGTGGTACATAAGACAATGGTACATAACTTTTGACAAGTTAAAGGGGAATTTGCTTCAACTGCCTGCACTGCATGTTGATGTATTGTAAATACAGTACACAATCAGTACAACCTTTATAGGAGGACTTACTGTAATTTCACCTTTTCTAAACTTTTGAATGCACATTGCCCACAACCTGTTGAGAAAATCTGTTTGAAGCCTCACAATAGCAAAGTACTGATGATTAATTCTTAGGCATTGTCTCATGCTGCCAAAATGTTAAAGACAAGGGAATAGTACTTTTCACATATCTTTAAACAAGAGCAATCACAAAACAAGGAGGCGTGAAACATTGTACAAACCCTCAAATTCTTTTATGCCGTTTTTATTTTGACCAATTGTCAAATTCTCCATATACAGTGGTACCTCTACATTCAAAGTTAATTCATTCCAGGACCTTTTTTGTAAGTCGAAATGTTCGTATGTAGAGCAGGATTTTCCCATAAGAAAACATTATAATTCCATTAATTTGTTGCACAGCCCAAAAACCTACACTAAATCCTTAATAAATACTGCTGTTATTATTCCAAATAGCAATTACAAAGAGCAAAACAATTAGTTTATGAACAAATCGGAATAACATTATAATAATAGTAATAATAATGATAATAATACCTGTAATAATGTAACAAATCGTGTTTTAATGTGGCGGATGTATTTTGCGTGGTGTACCTGAACGCACCGCGTGGCTGACGACAGAGTGAGAGAGAGTGCAGTTGAGATATTTCTTTCCTTTCAACGTCCTGTTCTTGCTGGCATCAACTCCCTCGGACAGTTGGCATATTGTGTTGCGCAAGTTCTGAAATAAATGATTAAAAACTTGACAAAGCTGCCAATCTATTTGGCGATGGTACCGCAATAATAATTGTCATTTTACATTATAAAGACTGGCGAAGAGAGGAGGAGTATTGTCAAGCAGTTCCCGAACACGCACCCCACGCTAATATTTTGCTATCACGTCCTTCTTCATTTCAGTGGTAGTAAGCTTCACTTTTTTTCTTTTTTCACCACCTGCTTTAACATTCTTGGAACCCATGTTGATTTCTCTTGCAAGAAAAACCGCCGTGCGTCCGTCTTGCGGGAAAACAGTGAAATGTGACGCTATCATAAATCGTCGTATTTTGAGTATGTCGTCGGATGTAGAAACAAATGGCAAGCCAACTTTTACGTCGGATGTCGAAAAGATCGTGTGTCAAAGTGATCGTATGTTGAGGTACCACTGTATTCTGAATTGTTTTGATTGGCCGAACCATTTTAATATAAGAAAGTACATTATAACGATCAAAAGATTCGACTGAGTCGGATGAAGTACAACTAGACCGATTATCAGCCGGGCCGATATTTGGAAATTTGATGTATATCGGTATCGGCCTATTTTTCAATTAAAAAAAGAAATCAATTGATAAATGGGTTTTTGGGCTCAGATGCAGCTGTGCTTCTCTCTCCTTTCTGCTGTGTCCTGCACTAGTATTCCTCCGTCTTTTGATTGGTTAAATGGTAATAGTAAATGGAGTTACACTTGTTTTGCACCTTTTAAGGCCCTCAAGGTGGTTCACACTATATCCTTATCTACCTACTGGTGATGCAGCACCAGGAGCAAGGTAGGGTTTAGTATCTTGCTCAAGGATACTTAGACAAGGTCATCAGGTGGGAGAACCGAACCTGAAACCTCTGGGTTGGGGAACGACTACACTACCACTGAACCAAATAAAAGACCAAGAAAAGTTTTGTTGTGTGAGAAGCTACCGACAGAAAAAATCTGAGTTTTCATTATTCATTTTTTTATTTTATGCCAATTTTTACACTTTTACTGCAAATGAATATCGTCTCCAAAAATCGGGTATCATCCCCTATAACTACCAGTAATCGGCGTCGGTCCTGAAAAACCTATATCTTTCGATTTAAGTGATTTTAAGGTCCTCTAAAAGTCATTTGACACGAATCACCCTGCGGATACCCTGATATTTGGAGCATGAAGTTACAGTAATCCATGGTTTTCTGCCTGATAGAACAATAGCATTGGCAATAGAAAAAGTAATATGGAACTGTATTTATACACGTACATCAAAAATAAAGTCTTAATTGAGAGACTATTGAATATGATTGAGCAGCGTTAATAAATGGTCTGTAGATTCTGTATTCACATCCCTCACATGCTTCAGAAGCCTTGTAACTAATTCAGTGGAAGGGGCTCAGCTCCAGGGTGGAGATTGAGAGCAGATTTAGGTGCAAGCATTTGGATGACCATATGGAACTCTTTGTGGCGCCAAGAGACCATGCCGCTCGGAAACCTGATCACCGTCTCCACGCTGACAGCTGGAGCCTTTGCACCATCAAAACATTCGTAGACTTCTAATTTGTCATAACCAACCTCCTGTGGCAAAGAAATATGCTGCGAGATTTTTCCCGAAATACAAAAAGCTGTCGTGAAAAGGGGAGCACAGAGGAATTGGACACAGGGGCAGGGTATTTGTGGGAATCTGCCGACATAATACCAACAATAAGCATCAGTCTTGGGGCACTTTCACATTAGACCAAGAGGACTATTGTCACTTGGTTACTGCTGAACTGATACCGATGAAGTGAAGGTCTTAACTATGTCGGCAGCTACTCAGTGAAACTGTTGAGGTCTGTGGTGCTAGGTTTACAGTACACCAGTGTCACAAATTGGACCATGGTCCTGGTTAAGAGTCGGAGGTATTCCCTTACAGATCCAGATTCTTCCTGACCTTCACTAAAACTAATTTTCACAAACTGGATCATTTAAATTTTTTCTTGCATTACTTGCTTGAAAACACGTACCTACAACAAGGCCAAATTAAAGCATTTTCCCATTGCAACCACAGTCAGGAAATGTCCAATTTCTGCATGTTTCCATTGGATTACCCTTAGCAATTATCGTAGGGTACGTGGTACATTAATACGCAAACAGTTAGTCTAGTTCCTTCGATTTCTTTTTATAGTACTACCAGAGGTGGGTGGTAACGCGTTACATGTACTCCAATACATTTACTTGAGTAGCTTTTTGAGAAAAATGTACTTCTAAGAGTAGTGTAACTAAGATATACTTTTTACTTTTACTTGAGTAGATTTGTGAAGAAAAAACACTACTCTTACTCTGCTACTTTGGGCTACACAAGAGTCGTTTTTCCTCTTTATTCTACATATTAGATTTATTATTTTTAAGAGTACAGATGTGCTTGGTGTATTACCGGGGTAGCTCTACCGATTTCACCAATGAGACGTCGCAACAATAATCACATGACTCCATTATACCAATCAGATGCAAGTTTGCCGTTCTATCTTCACGCCAGCCTGTTCAATCATGTGGTGTGTTTCAAGCACTGTAAAACTGCCCTCAACATGACTCGAAAGCACAGATTTTAACCTCTCTCACAGTTTTTATTTCGCACCGATTGACCATAGAAAACCGGAGATATGATCCTTTTAATTTAAAAACGGTAATTATGAAGGAACTCTTCACTATTCAAACTAGGAACTATTTTCTCCACCAGAGGGCACTCATGCTTTTTGGACGAATAATGCTTCATTTATGTATTTTTTTTTTTCTCTGTTTGGAATTCAATGATTTTTTTGTTTGTTTTTGTATTTCTTTGGCTTAACGTGGTTATGTAATGGGTTACTGTACAGTATCATGATAACCCATATAGATAACCTTGAAAGAATACATTTGTTTGTAAGAAAAAAATCCAACAAAAATATAAGCAGTTACTCACAATGTTACTCAATATTTGAGTATTATTTTCACCAAATACTTTTTTACTTGTACTTGAGTACATTTTTTGCACGATTACTTTTACCTCATTCACTCCCAGCCATTTTCACCGGAGCAAGGCCCTTCGCTCCTGGCCGTTTTACTGGATTTTGACTGATTTTGCAAGGCCCACAGAAAATTCTGTTCTATTGCTATATAAACGTGGAACCCACCATAAAAAAATATTAGACTCTCTTCTTTCAGCAGAAGAAAAAAGTTACTTCATATCTTTTTCCATTCTTTAGAAATCAGCATTAGAAAATAGCTTAGTTTGAGCAATTTTCCAATTTCTGGTGAAAAAAACAGAGAAATTGAGCTTCTTGTAAAAGCATACATTTCAACCACAACTTTAACACAGCTATTTTTCGCTTTTGTGACATCCCAAACATCTCAATAATGTTTTCGTTCTACAAAATAACATAAACAACAAGACAAATACAGCTTTTGATCGCAAAGTAACATTTTATTTACACATTACTAAACTATTGAACTGTTGAACTATTTATGCACATAACAACGGGGAAGGCTCTCGGCTGCTCCCGGTTGAATGAGGTGGCTTCCAGCAATCTGATGAGTCCGGATCAAGATCGGTCTCACTTTTTTCATCATCTTCATCGTTGTTTTTAACCTCGGGCTAAGGAGTAACGCAACGTGAGCTCCGCAGAACGCGTGTGGAACCTGACGCTGTTGTGGCCGTCACCGTCTGTCTCATCAAGATAGATTTATTTGAATCCTTCTTTGACGATGGTTTCGTTTTCTTTTCAAAACAGTCCTCCAGTGTCGTTTGCCTTTTTTTCCCTGATCGTTCTCCACATTTTTCTCAAATTCTCACGCGCCAAGATCCCTCCAACTTCTGTTTCCTATTTCACTTCCTTTCTTGGCCCGAGATGAGTTCTTACAAAAGGCGCTACTGCCCTCCAGTGGCCAGTTTTATTGCTTTAAAATTAGTTTTGAACATTGTGCATTGCAGTTTATGTGCAACAGAACCTAGAGATGCCTCTTATCAAAAAAAAAAAAAAAAATTAAAAGACGTATAAATATGTTTTTGGGACACTGAAACAATTAAAAATGGAACATGTTTATATGTTTTTGGGAGCAAATGAGTTACTTGAGTGATATTATTTTGAAGTTAATTGAGTAAAATATTTGGCCACTCTACCCACCTCTGAGTACTACGTTTTTGTTGTATTCCTCATAAGTTTTGAGTGCTCTGCTGCTCCATACTGCCTTTCACAGGTCAGTCTCAGCACTGCAACACATTTTATTATGTGTGGTATGTGTTGTGCTTGTTCTTTCTGGTGCATCCCTATTTAGAAAAAAAAAAAAAAAAAACTTCAAGATTGTTTGGTTTGCACAACTTGTTCATATGATTTTCCGGAAGTACAAGATGAATCTATTCTTTCTCAAGTACCTGCATAAATTGAATAAGGTGGCTCATGAGTGTGTTTCTGTGTTCAGTGTCTGCATGTTCGGCTGCACAAAAGGGTTGTCGAGCTCAAGCGCTCTCAACTCAAAAGTCCCCGAAGAGTGCTGTTGGTTATAGTAGCTTGCCAGTAAATATATCGCATTAATATTTTATTGAACTGTTTTTTTCTCTCAGTGCACCTTGTTGTTTTCTCCCCATTTGTCAGAATGGGCCATGTACTTCATGCTCATCAACTAGAAAATCCCCCCTTCAATCTCCAGCGTGTAAAATGTTTTCTGCCTCAAGGCACAACTCTCTTGTCATTGTTGCACACACGGGGCCTTGTTTTCTTGTTTCGCTGTGATGTAATTGTTTTGCAAAACAAAAGGTCTCACGATCTATAAGCTGTTTCAACTCACAGTTAGAGTGCTTAAAACCCTGATTGTTTAGCGAACAAATTAACGACTCTTTAACAGAGGCTGGCAGTAACAGGGGAGTGATTGCTCGAATGGAACCGGCGTGCCAGCGGGTCAAATAGGTCTTTTGGGCCGACGGCGGCGGTTGTAAACGAACACTCGAAGTCTCATTGCACTTAGAGGAGCTCTGGGAGAGTCTTGTAGCCCTTGCATTTACTATGGGGAAATAGCCTGAGTGTTGCATTTTTTTTTTTTTTTTTTTTGCTTGCACAGTGGTAATGTTCTCTAATGCTGATGGTTGACTCACAGCGGGCGGGCTTGCAATTCTCAGGTGGGCCCTCCTAAAGCACCAACTGCATTAACTGGATGTGAGATTTTTTAAATGCACCACTGCATACAGGCTGCCGGTTTTGGCGTGACACTACTTGGGCTGTCAAGTGTTCTTGTAAGGTGCCATGTGTCTCTGACGAAGCAGAATGAGGGGCTATCAAATCCGGTTGGGTCGAGAAGCGATGGATCTTGTTTATTTTCTTCAAGCGGCACCTCAGGGAGAACAGCAGACGGAACAGACGTGTTCAAGTGGGCATCGGGGACGGTGTAAAACAATATGGGAATAATAGGCGCTCACAGGCAAGACGGCGGAAACATTTTTCGACCTCAAAACTGCCAAGAGTTGTCTTGGCATTATCTTGTGTGCATGCCTCAGCCTGACGACGGCAGTAGAGAGACTGGTGGAGTGAGTAGATGATGTCAGGAGAGGGGGCTGGTCAAGAAATTCCAACAGCTCTGATTGTTTCTAATTTTTGGTGTTTATCATGTTTATGTCAGATGACAACTTGAAATTGTTTCTACATAAAAATAGGAAAACTGCACTTTTCCTGTAAGTATTGCTGAATATTCTGTTTTTATGTTAAGTGTTGGGTGTCTGGAAAATTGACATTTGATAGAATAGAATTTCCATAATATTGACGCTCAGTTTTATTTATTTATTTATTGTATTAATTTCATATATTAGCATAAGATAATGCATTTACAATCAGCAAAACCAGGCTTGGCAACACTCAACAACCACATTTGATTTTCAAAATGGAAAGGACGATCGGATTAGCTAAAATAAAGGAGATATATTTTGCATTGAGTAATTCAATAATGACTCCAAAAAATCCATTTCCGATATTAAACCGATCCTGACATATGCGGTGATGACTCGTGGACGTTTGCACAGATTTTTGTATTTTATTACTTCTCTTAGTGACTATTTCTTTCTGGTCGCACAGTAGTTATATGTAGTGAGTTTATAATTCGTTATATTTTAATCATTTTTTGTTCATTTCATTCTTGCACCATGAATGCAAATGGTCTGCTCACATTACAAATCCCAGCAATTTAGTTTGGAGACATCTAATGGTCAATAAACATAACTGCTGTGCTAAGCTGTGACCAGCCCTTGTACAAAGGCAGAAGCCTTCTACATTCACTTTGAAGGCAACGTGCATATTGGTCCAAAACTGATAATAATATTATGCAATGTCATTTTAAAATGCCTTTAATGGTCGATATTATCGACTACCGATAATATCGGAAAACTGTCATTTGCATGTAATTTAGAGTTAAGTAACTCGACAAAGAATTTATTGTACATTTCTGATACTTCAACTTACAATGTTTAATCCTCATAAGTTTTAGTTTTGGCAGTTTATGTTCCAATGGCGTACCGCAAGCAACAAGTCACTTCCGCTCACTAATATTCATGACATTAGCTACTGTTGGTAAGGAGGGAAATACCGCCGTTTGTCCCTAATAGGAAATGAATGGAAATCGTGTACGAATAGGGATGGGAATTGATAGGATTTTTCCGATTCCGATTCCATTATCGATATTGCTTAACGATTCGATTCTTTATCGATTCTCTTATCGATTCTAATTTGGGGAAAAGAACAAACGTTTTGATTGGCATCGAGTTTGTTTAATCAGAAGTCACAACCTTACAAACTCACAACGAGATCAAAAGAGGCCCAAAGCCTCAATGTTAACTGTGGCAATAAGTGGCAAATACACAAGAATGTGTAACATTTTACTAAAACATTTATCTAATAGAAATAAAAAATATTGGTATATATTGGCAGATAAGTTTTTGTTCTGCCTTTGGCAATATGTGTTAAAGCAGGGGTCCCCAAACTTTTTCCTGTGAGGGCCACATAACTTTTCCCTTCTCTGATGAGGGGCCGGGGTCAGTTTGTTACAGAAAAAGTGTGACGATTGCAGAAGTGCATAAATGTAAAAAATTATTGTTTTTCAGAAATCCACAATCAAATAACCCTTTCTGGATTCTTTATAATAATAATAATAATTAATAATAAAAACACTATTAATTAAATAGATAGTAACCAAATAACCCTCTCTGAATTCTTCAAGGAAAAGGCCAGAAAATAAATAACACGATTGAGAAAAAAAAAAAAACAATCAAAATGGCCGGACCAAATGTGGAGGCGGGCCGTATTTGGGCCGCGGGCCGCAGTTTGAGGACAACTGGAGCGCGCATACACCCAAAGAAGAAATGCCGCATCCAAGTGAGTGAGAGAGGGAAACACTTCTACGAGCCTACGTTCTTTGTTAATGTTAATATCTACAGAGGCAAAGCCTGTATGTATCATCTTTTGTGTTGTTGTTGTTGTGTTTCCACTCGCGATCGGACACTTAAATCCAGTTGTGTAGTGGTTTGAACGATGTGCTAATGCTAGCGAACGAATGCTAACCATACTGGTATTAGCAGCTAATCATCGCTGATTCACGTTGATGCAAACCTGTTTGTTATTGGGGACGAAATTGATTTGTTTCATTTCTATTCTTAGTTTCACTCTTCAGGTGATGGTTGAATAAAGTCAGCAAATTATACCAACGTCTTCTGCATCGTCATTTGGGAGTTTAGCTAGCTGTATAGCCGGGACTTTTATTTTTTATAGCCAGGACTGAGCCTCTCTGTGAGGACAGCGCAATCGTATTCCCTCCCGATGCAGTTATCTCCACCTTGCAATGACTGCAAGTCGCTTTGTTGTAATTTTTCCTCGTGAAGTGAAGACACACTTTCGAGCGTTTGAACCTACGTGCTGTCATTGTTATGTTTATGGCTGCAATGCTCGTGCTTACCCGTCGTAACCTTTCATTTTCACACTCTTTCCTGGTGAAGTGTAGTCACACTTTGGAGCGAGTGGTTCTTGGCGCCATGCTAGTTTGATGCGTCTGGACAACAACACATGTCACGACGCAATACGCGTCTTTAGGAATGTTAAAGGGATCGTTAAGGCTTTTTCATTGTGATGTCGAGGCCTCGAAACACTCGGAACCGGTTCCGAATTGGAATCGGATTTCGATTCCCATCCCTATGTACGAAGGAGATGTTTACGTAGCTAAACCTACCGAGTCTCTCTGAAAATGATGTCCCTGGTGCCAAATTCACTAGCAAAGATGTGGAAGAACATAAAAATGTTCAGTTAAAGAGATGGCTTGAGTGTCGAAGGCTGAAAAAGACGAAAAAAAAAAACGAGCCGACCTAAGCATAGCCTTAGCTTTTTTATCGACGCGACTGACAATGACATTCTCCTGTTTCAACAAGCTATCCTTTACCATCAGCCGTCTTTCTTCTATATCCTCTGGTTGTCCAACGTCTCTGACCGTTCTTGGGAGTAATTTAGTTAGCTTTGTGTAGCGATCGCAAATGCTACTCAGTGACAGCCAAAGAACACTTTTAATTTTTTCATTGATAACAAATCTTAATTCTATAAATTATGTACACTTGCCCCTTACTAAAGTTTTTTTTATTATTATTATTATTATAACAGAAACGGTAACAGTGGCAGTCAGATACCATTGTAATACTTTTCAGGTCATTCATTGTCAGACAGAAGCAGTACGGCACAACGTTACGCTAAAAAATAAGTTAAAAATAATAAAAATGGCTAACCTCTTTGTCCTCTGAAAGACCATGCCAACCCAACAAACTTACTGCATATGAAATGTGAATGGATTCACCGAGCTGGTGTTAAAGTCCGCGCAAGTTCATTCGGTCTTCACATTTTTTACCTCCCAAGTTTTTGGTTTCCAGAAACGTAAGAAGAAAACATCCTTCATATGTCGTAATGTCTAGAGTCGTTTCTACAAGTTCCAAAAAAGCAATGTGTGATCGACATGTTCGTTTTTGAAAGATTACCGGAGAAAAGTAGCACAAAGTACATTGTTTCTATGCGAGGGCGGGTCTGTAATGTCCCACTTCGGCTTTACTTCCACTTTACGATGCGACGTCACGGTCTAAAAATAGCATGCGTGCGGTACGCCATTCAACATTGAATAACAAACATACAGCATTTTTTCACCTCAGTAACGTTCACTGCAAAATTAGCATCCTGAAGCGGTTTTCGAGCTTGCTTTTGTAAGCAAACCATCATAAGCATTGAGAAAATATCCAAAGTTGCCTGTTTCTTGAACAGCTTTCATATTTCGCTGCAAAAAGCTTGTCCAAATCATAAAGAGGAAAGTTATAAACAAATTTTCTGGTTTCAGTGACTCACAGTATGCCAGTGAATATTGCTGGTTGTTCTATTTATATGAAGCGAGAAGACAGTTAGCTACCAGCAGAATAATTCAGTTTCCTCTTGAGAAAATGTTCCATGCTAGCAGCCAGGCACAAAACTTAGGGCAAGATCAGAGAGTGGTTGGGTGGTGGGGTGGGAGAAAAAAAGACTGTCTTTAGAAATGCCTCAGAGCAAGGAGAACTGTAACTTAGATATGTAGTTTTCGAGAGAAAGAGCTCGCTCGAGAGGGAAAGGCTATGGATTTTAATCCATCAGTCGATAAAGGTCAGTGCTCGAAAAGGGCTTTATTCCCTGGCACCACATCAAAGTGTAAATCCGCTGATTGCGGTCCCGTGAATGGGTAGACAACAAGGCTCCATTTGTGGTCCGTTTCTATGGCGCAGTGTGCGTAAGACCCCGCGTGCGTAAGACCATAATACAGGGGAGTTTCTATCCGGGGTGCCCCCCCCACAGATCAATGGGCCGTGTGACCTTTGCATTGTGCTGCCAGCTTGGCCCGTGATGTCATGCCATCTATCCAGTGCTCCACTTAAAGGAGGTGAAATAAAAAGCAGAGCAAAGTCCCACACCTTCCTCCCACTGCGCGGCAGAAAGGAAGGCGTGAAAGGCGTCGTCTGAAAATGTATCCACCTGAAACGGGATTTTAAACTTGGCCGCTTGAAAGATGAATCCTGTTCACCGCGTTACTGATTGCTGATTCACAATTCTGAGGGCTGTTAAACAGTCAACACAAAAATATTACCACATCATGGCTTCAAAGTACAAAAAACAAAAATCTTACCAGGCAGTATATTACTGTATTTGAGTAATTTTATCTTAAGTGGAACAAATTTTCTTTCGGATAATGCTTTTAGAGCTATTTGAAGTAAACTTGTTTTGAGAAATCTCACAAGATCACTATTTCTCATACCATTATCGGATAATTTTGCCTAAATGAAGTAATAGCTTCCCCATTCCCATTCTTTTTTTCTTGTTTTCTTTTGTCCTTTCTGATCTGGTTTTGCAGTGTAAGCCCCGATCACGTTTGTGGAGTGTTGTTCGCCATTGATCTATTGCTATTGAAATCAAAACGTGGCGGCTGGAGAAAAGAGGAGCCCTTTCATTGTTCTCCAGTGAAAGGTCCTATTTATAGGCGAAGAGAGACGATGGCAGCTGGTAGGTTCTTCCCTCTATAGAAGATAGAGCACTGTTCACACAGTTGTGGAGTGCGTTTCAATGGCAATCTAAAGAGGTAGGCGTGAACCATTTGTTTTGCTATGTTTGTGTTTGCTGTCAACATGTCTGTCTATGTTGTGGGGCAGCCCCTTTTTACCGCTCCCCCGGAGCACCCCGCCCACCCGTACGACCCGTCAAACCCCTGCCATCAACCCCAACCCAAACTCAGACGTAATTGTGGCGAAGGACGGGTCGCCCCCGAAAGAGAGCCATCTTTGTCGTGGCGACAGATGTTGTAATTGCCAACTGATGGATCGCTTGTCCGAGACATCATTAGGACTTCGTTGGCCCCCACCGACCCACTGGAGGAGAGGGAAGGGGTTAAATGAACGACGGGGTAAAGATGGAGCGGGCTCAGTCGGGTGAATGGATGGCAGACAGGGTCGCATATATCAAGCCTTTTGACTGTGGCCTTGGGAGGTTAATAATGTGATTGGCCACGCGTCAGAGGAGACACCATCCGGGATAAAGGAGTCGCCGTCCTCGCTCTTAGTGTGATGGCATGAAAACATCTCAAAGAAAGAAAACAAACCTTCAACGGTTTACTTCAAAGCCAAATAATGCCTGCTGACATTCCTGATGAATGGTGTACACTTGCACATGCTCCCACAGATCTACACAATATTGCGGAATTATTGAAGCTAACATCTCTACGAGCACGAAAAAGAAGGGGAAGGGGACAGAAACCGTAACTGTGTTATGCAGTTTCAAATTACAACTAGTGGCGCGGGAATTGGGGTTCAACCCCTGGTGTTGGGGGGAGGGTGTTTTGGTTGATTCTTTTATAGACTTCACTATCAGTTGACGGGACACTGGGCTGATCCGTTGGGGGCCTATTTTCAAAAACTTAAAATTCAAATATTTTCAAAACAAAAGCCGCTAGCAACCTAAAACCAAAACAGGCACCTCCCTTAGGCATATATGAGTCTCCATGAGCAGCGACATCAAAAAATTCAAAGTCGTTTCGTAATAAAATTAATTATTTTTACTATACAAGTATAGTAAAACTTAAAATGACTCTAAAATTCTCAAATTTTACGCTAGATGCACAAAAATCACCAAACGCAGATATAATAACTAGAGATGTCCCGATCGATCGGGATGCCGATCACGTCATTTTCAAAGTATTGGAATCGGCAAAAAAATATCGGCCATGCCTTTTTTTAATATATATATATTTTTAATTAAATCGTTTTCTAATTGTATTTAACGTTACAGACATAATATGTTACACTCATCCAGAGTCTTTAGTTTAGGCTTAACGTAGGGTTATCAAATTTATCCCGATAACGGCGGTAATTAATTTTTTAAAAAATGTATCACGTTAAAATATTTAACGCAATTCATGCATGCACTGCACGACCCATTCACGCACTGTTATGGCTCCGTTTTACCTATATAGAGAGATAAAAGGCAGCGTAAAATGAGTGAATTTTGGCAGCCTTTGGAGCCGTTCTTTAATTGGCTAAAGCCTCACAATCCCTCTCCCTACGATTAGAAATATCATGGGAAGCAATGTGGGGAAGCAAGGTAGCAATTGATCTTTTTCTTAACACTTTATGTTATTTCCCAACGCAGAGAAGATATATCAATTGGTAGCACTACGCACAGTCATGGTTCCACTTCCCAACATGCATGGCTACAATATCATTTACTAAAAGCTCAACAAATACACTAGATGGCAATATTTAGTCACTATATACAAAGTCACAAGTCTTTCTATCAGTGGATCCCTCTCACAGAAAGAATGTTAATAATGTAAATGCCCTCTTGAGGATTTATTGTCATAATAAACAAATACAATACTTATGTACTGTATGTTGAATGTATATATTCGTCCGAGTTTTATTCATTTTTTTCTTAATGCATTGCCAAAATGTATATGATTGTGAAAAATTATCGGGAATGATTGGAATTGAATCGGGAGCAAAAAAAAAAAAGCAATCGGATCGGGAAATATCGGGATCGGCAGATACTCAAACTAAAGCGATCGGGAGCAAAAAACAATGATCGGAGCAACCCTAATAATAACCTATATTTTCAGGATCAATAGCAATATTTAACATATCATATAAGTTTTGGCCCAAAATACCAACTTAAATTTTTTTTGTGCAGGTTTTCAAAGGCTAATAAATCACTTAATTTTCACATCAGAAACAATGCTTCACGAAAGCATGCAGAATCATTTTAATTTTACTCAACAAAAGCAGAATTTACATTTTTCTATAGACAATTTCAATTTATTTAGGTTGAATTCCGATGTTACTATAGCCTCAGCACGGAGGCACGTCTTGCCAGCTATCTGGCCTTCGTCGTTTTCAGTTTGAAATGTTACATAAAATAAAACACGTAAAAGGTGAAATATTTTGTATGGATGCAGTAATGCCTAAATTACTACTTTTTTTTTCCAAAAAAGGGGCAGTTGGCCAAAAATTACCTGATCATTTGAATGGTGAACTTACGCTACAGTGTATGGATACAACATGGCGGCCATGACAAAACAAAGAGCCTTTTAAGTTGAAAATTCATGTAAATAAATAAATCACCTGAACTTCTATAGATATGAACATAGAACAGTCTAAATTCTTGGTTAATAGCAAAGAAATGGGCAGTTAACATTCATTTTATGTAAATATTTCGAGCTAAAATTATGCGAGTATAATCAATGTGGTGTCCGTCACAAAACAAATAGCTTTTTAAGTTGAAAGTGCATGCATGGGACTCTTTTCTATAATAATTACCTTGAATTTTCGACCAAAGCACTCTTGAGACAATCCTACCTGCGTGTATGCGGTAAAAAAATTCGTCCTGTTTCCACCTAAACCCGGCGTTTGAACGCAGCGTGTCTTTGAGTTTATCACAGTCACAGCCAACTCTTCTCTGCCTGTGCTGTCCCCCAACAGGGAGGCGTGGCGGAATGTTAGTGGGAGGTGTCTTGTCAACTGATAATGAAGTCTATAATTTTTGTTGTTGTTGTTGTTAAAAATAAAACATACTGAAACAATAGTGTATTTAACTTTGGGGATTAAATATATATGTTTATTATTTTTTTGGAGGGGGAACAACATGGTGACCAAGTGACACCTTGCTTGCTAGCGGGTCACGTTGAATAAGGCGTTATTGGAACGGAAAATTTAAACTTGAGACAGAGAAGCGATTGCGAATTAGCGATTTTTTTCGTTACAAAAACAGTGACATTTTCTAAAATTCGAGGTAAAAAATGATTGAAAATGACGATTATGATATAGTCGTATAATAGTGCGCAGTGAGGAAAAGTTTGCAGCAGATTTCGAACATGGAGTCCAGAAAGGAAATCTGCCTTTGGTGTCTTCAAATATAGGTATCACATGCTTGCGTTGTAGCCATATTATTTTATGCAGAGCATTTTTGTGTATTAGTGTGCAATTTATTATAGTGTTGTGAAACGGGGTGTTAATCCGAGACTTATTGGACTTATTAGTTTTCAAATGTGTGTCATTGCGCCATCTGGCTGCGGGGATTTGCATCAGAAAACACAGGCATTTTTATTTCCAATACAAAAACTCCTACACACACTGTAGGTGAACCAGAACGGGGTTTTAATAGTAGCCTAGTAGTAGTAGTAGTAGTACGTACACTATTATCCAGCATGCATGTGTACTGCCATTGTGCATGCCTTGTATGGATAAAATGCATTTTGATGGGAAAACTAAAAAAGATCCTCAGCACCGCCTCTTGCTTTGAGTGACTTCCAGCGCCCCCGATTACAACTATCCATACTATTGTTTTTAGGATCTCTGAGGATAGTAGCAGTCATATGTTCGCTTCTCACATCTGGTAGATGCCACAGCAGCAAAAATATTGACAAGTACAAGAGGAAATTAGAATTACTATGACCTCTCTCAAAATTGTCCTATCACCAAAGGTTTGGTGTCAAAAATCACTATCATTTTATGCATTTAAAGAACATTTTGAGGGAGGTTTTCTTCTGTTTACAAATTCCAAATAAAAGACAGTACCGTATTGGCCCGAATATAAGACGGCCCTGATTAGACGACCCCCTCTTTTTCAAGACTCCAGTTTGAAAAAAGACTTTTTGAACACCAAATTAATTTTTATACAGAAAATAATTACAGTACATCCAAAACAAATGATTATAACAATATATTTGAGAGAAAAAGCATGTTATTTTGCCTCATTCAAATCTTTATATCTGAACATTTAAACATGTAAATTAAAGTGCATTCACATTCGAAAATGAATGGCTTCTGATTTTTGAAATGTAAATAAACCAATCTATTGTGATAAAACAACAAAATTGCAATAACTGCATTAACCATCAAAGTGAAGTCTAACTGTAACTGTAGTCTTGAAACAAATCTGAATAAGGAAAAACATTGCAATGAAATAATGCAAACTGGTTAAACTAAAAAGAGTAGCTGAGATCTGTCATGACAGAACATCGCTTCAATGATATCTGGCGCCATCTAGCGTCGTAAATGGGGAGAGTAGCTAAGAGCTGTCATGACAGAACATCGCTTCAATGATATCTGGCGCCATCTAGCGTTGTTATGGGTATACTGTCTAGACCGTGAATATAAGACGACCCCCTCTTTTTCACTGTTATTTCAATGCAAAAAACACTGTCTTATATTCGGGCCAACATCGTAATTTTGTTGTTGCTCTTCCTAATTGTATTTATTCTTGTACAAGTGATCTCGTAATATGAGATTTTAGATCGTCAATGTGCTTAGGCATCCAAAAAGTATTCCAACACACAGAGAAGGGCCCCAGCAAAGGTCACTGCGGTAAGCATTCACTCTACCCGGTCCCACTTCACCCAAGATACATTTGTTTATACATGCCACTGGATCGTGTTATTCCCCGCCCCCCAATGCACACACCAAAAGCTCCCCAGAGGTCAATTAGGCCAGACAAGGAGCGTTCAAACAAAGGGTGCTAGAGGCCCGGAGCGGCGAAGGGAAGCACGTAATTAACAGTTATAAAGTACTTTAGTCTGTTAATTAAATTAGTTAATCCTTTTATCAGTAATGTTTTGTTGAGGGGGAGTCTTCTGCTAGTGTCAAACATGGACTCCACTCTCTCTCTCACTCGCCTGTGTGTGCGTGTGAGGCATGACTGGCTGCTAATGGAGACATGCTAATGTGTCGCGACGAAACACTTGAATGCTCCGGAATGACATTTTTTTTTGCTCATTAACCTGGTAAAACGGAGTTAAGCTTCCGGACGATGGCGTCTTTTACTTTTGATTGGATATCCACTCAACAAGAAAATGCACATAAGGATCAAATACGACCAGAGTATTTGAGACGGCTTCTGCTTCCTGATCAAACGGCAACGTCTGAAGTCAAATGATCATTTTCATCTGCTGCCAAGACTCATTCCTTTGTCCCTTTTGGAACCCCCCACCCCTTTGCCCAAAAACCCTTCTATCTGTCTCGCACTCCAGACGTTATTTAAATGAGGCCAGCTTGCAGTCAAATTTATTTTACAGCGCTACTTGAAGTCTTAACAATAACACACATGTAATCCTGTGTGATGTCACCTCACATGGCGTGGAAGCTATTCAGGTGGCCCAACCTTTGAACATCAAACCTTTTTTTCCGCCCCGTCTGAAATAACTATTTCAATAATCACATTTACTGCCTCCCATCACGCAAAGAGAGCTGCTGAATTATTGGGGAAAAAAAGTGTATGGATCATTTGTAGAAAGGCGAAAAAACTACCAAAAAGTCATTTTGAAGGTGCAAAGGGTAGGTCGTTTGAGCAATTTTTTGATACATGACTAATGTACTAATTTGCCTATTTTCCAGTCTTCTCTTTGTCTTTACTGCTGTAGTTGGGCAACTCAGCACATGCGAAGAACACCTATGTCTTATTAGCAATTTTTCTCACAAGTGCCTTCCACTATTGTTGAGGAGCAACAATATAAGCAACACTTCTGTTTCTCTCTTGGTCAAAACATTCGGAATCGAGGTACCCAGTGATTGATCCAAGACATTTCCCAACCCGGCGGGTCAGCGCCAGACAAAAAAGGAGGAGTTTGCAATCAAACAAACACTCCACTCGACAAGAGCGTAGCGCTTGATTTGTTTACTCGTGTGACGAAAGCGTCGCTCTGATTGCAATCACTCTCGAGCATCCGTCGCTTCGTTAGGCCTGGTGAGCTGGTGATGATGCAGATGTGGAAGCGCTTAATGCTCTTTACACAGTGAATGTTGATGTGAATTCTGAGGTGGAGAATTAGCCTAGGTTAATTAAAAGCAATTCCCAACATCCTCTGTAATTGTGGCAACAAATGACAGAACAATGAATAAAATAAAATTAAGCTGTGAGAAGCTCGCTCAGTGCAAAACATAGACAAAAAAAATAAAGTGTCAGAGGTTGAGCAATTACTTCTATAGTGAATCCCTGTTTATCACAGTTCCAGACACATTTGTTTATGTAAAACTCAACAATAATAAGGAATCCAACATTTTTTGCATAGTTTTACTCCCATACACTATAAAAATGTAAATGTGTTAAGACACAATTATTAAAGAAGTCAAGAAATGGAAAGTTCTTTTGAGCAAAAATGGCTCATGCTTTTCAAATAAGACGCAAGGTATTCTACAATAATCAACACTGAGCACCAAAATACTCTACTAAATAACATAAAACGATATAAATGGTTCCAATTTGGCCGCAATCGAAACAAATAGCAAAAAAAAAAAAAAAAAAAAAAAAAAAAAGGTTGCTGGCTGAAATTTAGTCGCGTTAGCCTTACAACGTTTTGTGTTTCGAAGGTGAGACGTAAAAATTAACTGGTGTGCTCCATCCATACGCATTAAAAAATTTATATATTTTTTTTAAAGTAGTTTAAAGTTGTCAGACCATTTAGTAAAAAAACAAAAACAAAGTTTCAAATTCGGGGGAACCTCGACATACGATCCTTTCGACATTAGACATGAAATTTGACTCATGCTTTGTCTCGATATATGATGACATGCTTAAAATTGGACGACTTACAACATGGCGCAGTTTCCTTTGTTTTCCCCCAAGACGGCAGCACAGTGGATTTTCTTGTGAGAGAAATTAACATGGGTCCCAAAAAGGTTAATGCAGGTTGTGAAAAAAGGAAAAAGGTAACGTTTACCATTGAAATTAGGATGGAAATGATGAAATATTTCTACAATCTTGAAACTCCTCCTGCCACCTACGTTCACTAGTCTTTATAAGTTTAAATGACAATCATGAGCGGATTTTAAGGGGGGTCCAGCGGGGCAAGGTCGCCCCTGGTGGCCGAAAAGTGTCATTGCATGTAATTGACTTTCCTATAGATATTAAAGTTGTAAAGCAATAAAACTGCAAAAAGAATGAAATGAACAAAAAAAAAGATATTTTTGTAATGGGTCAAAATTATTTTTCGAGCACCTTAGACGGTCATTTGCTTTGCATATAATTAAAAAAAAAAAAAAAAGTTAGAAAAAATATTTTAAAAAAAACATTTTTTAGGGATTGAATGATTTAAACATAAATTTAAAAATGCCTTTCACATGCATTTTTTTTTTTTTTTTAGTTTTTTAAATTTTGAATTTGTTTTTGAATTAAAACACTTTTTTTTTTTTTTTTTTATTGAAGCAACATTTTTTTGGGTTGAAAATATATATTTTGATTGAAGCAACTTTTTTTGGATTGAATAATAAAGACACAAATCTACCTCCATATGGTTCCGCCCAGGGGATACATTCTTTGACTACATTGGCACGACACCGGCGGGTGTACCATATTCAATGGATGATGCCTTAGCAGCCTGATTTAGAATTCCACTCAAAATTGATGGGAAACAAAAACACTCATTGTCAACTTATTATTATTGATATTCTTGAAAGTTAATTTTATTGCTGACACTGCGTTTCGGGGTCATCATCATGTTGTGCCCCCTGCCCAAAAAGTCAAACTCCACCTATGGTGACAATTCTTCGTATTTTAAAATGGGCAAAGAAGTCACCAGCTTTGTCAGGTTTTTAATCTTTTTTTTTTTTTTTTTTTTCCAGAACTTGTGCAACGCCGTAGCCGACGCCAACAGCAACAGACCATTAAAGTGAATGTAAAAACTCTAACGTACCTCTCTTACTCAGGAATAGCATGCAAAACACAACCGCCACATTAGAATCCGATTTGTTAGATTAGATTATTATTATTATATTTGTATTATTCCGATTTGTATTTATGGTTTATTTGTTTTACTATGTGTAATTGCCATTTATAATTGTACCTGCAGTATTCATGAAGGGTTTTGCTTAGGTTTTTGGGCTGTGGAACGAATGAATCGAATTATAATATATTCTTATGGGAAAGTCCCACTCGACATATAGTACGACTGTTTCGACTTACAACCCAGGTCCTGGAACGAATTAAATTCATGTGTAGAGGTACGACTGTATTAGCGTTTGCCAATGTAGGACACTTGTAGGAAATACCCAAAATTCAAATAAAAGGTTCCTTCAAAATATATCTTTCTTTATATTTACATATTCCTCTTGAACTTCTAAATATCTCCTAAAACTCACTCCACTTCTACTTCCTCACCAAAGTAATGAAGCTGAATAGGATGAGTGTGGAAACGTACATTACACTTGTAAATATGTCTATTTATGATAACAAAAGACTGTTTTGTAAGAAAGACAATTCCTTGGTTTTTACTTCTATTACCTAATGACTATGGGAAAACGCAGGTCCCAGGGTGAAGCCAGTTGAGAAACACTGTCTTATTAGGTATTAAATGTGCTGTCTGTGAAATTGGATTTACCATTTTAGACACGTCCAACAACAATGTAACATGCCACTCTTTCCATCGTAACTTGAGGCTATAGGTTGTAGTTTACAAACTCCCCCGAGCGTGAAAAATTGCTCCTCTATAATTTCTGGCGCTCTTTGATGGGGATTTACGCTCAAATGAAAATGCATGCGAAATGAGCAGCCCTCTGTGGCCCCCACAGCGTGCAAAGATGGCATGCCGCAATAATCTTAAAAAATGTAATTAAACACAGATAAGATTAATACAATCAGGGAGAGATGATTGAAAGATGCTGTTGTCGTGCAGGAGGGTGGCGAGGGCCCCCGGGCCCCTGGGCCCCCCGAAAAACGAGGCGGCTAGCTGTGGGGAAGGAGGCCTTTCGCGCTGGGATTATCTGAGGCCAGGTGGGGGAGCCTCGTGGCTGGAGCATTTAAATTAGCGCCGAGATGACAACCCCCATTAGGAGGGATTAAAGGCCCGCTGGCAGGCAGAAATTGGCTGCCACTGACGGGGGCATCCGTCAAACAACACCCGAGGAGAAGTGGCACAAGTCACTCACCGTGCCGCTGTCTTTCGCTTCATCTCATTCGCACTTGATGTACGATGAATCCTGCTAATCGCGGCAGTTATGTTTTGCAGACCCACCCACTACAGTTAAATGCTTTTATTATTTTGGGCGGTCTAAAATATTGTTTTGCTACCATACCAATATTTCAGGGGGGGAAAAAAAATCTTTTGCAGATTGCCCGACATACTGTATATGGCTAAAAATGTACACAGAAAAAAAAAAAAAAAAAATTGTGAGTCGTTCTGCCGAACGCTTCTTTCACAGTGTCTAAAACAGATATGTCCCCTCTGGGGACGTAACAGTAGTTTAAAAAAAAAAAAAAAGGTAAATTAAATAAAACAAACTTTCACCTCAAAAACTCACATGCAACTACCGTAAATTCCGGACTATAAGCCGCTACTTTTTTCCCTCCCTCAGTATCCTGCGGCTCATAGTCCAGCGCGGCTTATTTGTTGATTTATTTAGGTTAATAGGTAACACTTTATTTGAGAGCTGCGTCATAAGACCGTCATAATTATAACACTATCAAGGGCATTAATGAATGCCTATGGCAAATGTCATTGACATCCGGCAAACTATTTCAGTCACTCCATTTATGTCCAGCTCAGATCTTTTAAATCTATTCAAAAGTGAGATAATTTGCCGATGACACAAAATGACATCTGTCATAAGGATTCATTAATGCTCACGGCAGTGTCATGTCATAATTATGATAGTCTTATGGCACGACTGTCAAATGAAATGTTACCGAATACCATAACTAGCGATTAATGAAACAACTGGAACAGCAACTGAAGAAATAATTGGCACATAACATGAATTTTGATTGTTATTTACAGTACATCTGTAGCGCTGCAATGCATGCTAGGAGGCTGGTTGGACAACAAATGTGTTGACGGCAGGTGGCAGCAGAGTTTGACCGTCTCTCCAAGGGAGCAGTGATGTCCAAATGAAGCTTCTTGAAGCAATGGTGGTTCATTTGGTCTTATGACCGTCATAATTATGACATGACACTATCATGGGCATTACTGAATGCTTATGACAGATGTCATTAAGTGTCATCCGGCAAACTATGTCACTATCTCCATTTATGTTCAGCTCGGATCTTTTACATCCATTCAAAAGTGAGATAATTTGCCGGATAACACTAAATGACATCTGGTATAACCATTCATTAATTGTCATAACAGTGTCATGTCATAATTATGATTGTCTAATGACAATTTTATGGGGCCACTTTCAAATAATGAGTTACCAAATACCATCTCTAGCAATAAAAAACTGTAACTGAAGAAATAATTTGCAGAGAACATGAATTTTGATTGTTATTTACATGTGTAATGCTGCAATGCATGCTAGGAGGCATGTTGGACGACAACAGTGTTGACAGCAGGTGGAGCAGTGATGGGCAAATTAAGCAATGAAGCAATGAAGCTTTTCAGCCCATTGGTGCAAAGCTTCATGGTGGTTCATTTGGTCTTATGGCTGTCTTACGGTGCCGCTGTCAAATAAAGTGTTACCGGTTACTATCTTTTGGTGTAATATTCCATAATACAGTGAGGAGTGCTGCGGCTTATAGTCCAGTGTGGCTTATCTGTGAACAAATGCTGTTTTTGTGTCAAATTTGGTGGGTGCAGCTTATAGTCAGGTGTATCCTATAGTCCAAAAATTATGTTACTTGGACAGTTCCTATCAATATAAAATATCTTTGCAGCCTTGGAAAGCTTGATAAAAGCTCAATAAAGACAGCTGAAATTTTTTTTTATTTTTTAACCCAAGTGTTTAGTTTCTGTGGAATTGGTCATATTTTTGGCCATAAAAAAATCGATATTTACATAAATTTAAAAATAACTTGAGTAACTATGCTCTTAGGTTAACAAAAATATTTCCCAAAATAGGAACTCCTTCAACATGCTTTTGGTAGGTTAACACTGCCTATTCCACGCACACTTTTGTTGTAAAAAAAAAAATCTTCATATTTGGGTAAAATGTCAAATTTCACTACAACAACAACAAAAAACACAACAGATGAATCAAAGATCTTAGCCTCCTACACATCTACGCAAGCATTTTTCATGTTTACAACACTTTTTTCTAAATGTATATGGCGGAAAACACAGACAAGACTGAAAAAGCAGTTTCTGCTCTTGCACTCCTCTTTAAAAGGAACTGCTGTATTTTAAACCAAAACAACTTGTGTTTGATAGAACAATATGTCAATATGCTGCTATAGCAGGGTTATGGCGCATTAGCCCCCGAACTATTTTTAATTTGCCCGTTTTACCCTGGAAACCCCCGTTTACAGACGTCGTGCAACCGTTTTTGTTTCAACCCAGCCATGAAAACATAACAAGTAATTATTTTTATTATACAAAATGTCTGTCATTTTTAGCTTAGACTCAATAATTGATGTCTAATATTTTGTTTAAAAAGAAAAAAAAATGACTTAAAAAAATTATTCACTTGCATATTTTAATCTTTTAAACAAATGACGTCACAATGAAAAAAATGGCGTCTGTAAAAAAGTCACGGATATCTACCTCATAACTATCGCTAAATTGTATTTTTTTGTTACTGTCGCATTTTTCCTGATATGTTAGATAAATAATCGATCCAAACAAACAAAAATTGAAAAATGTATGAAAAAAAGAATGGAAATGTATGACAAAAAAAATCTCGACCACTCCTTGATGTCTGCGATTTCTGCATCGTGACCTTTGTTATATTACCATGTTTCACCCATAAAATCACCCCAAAATGCAGCTGTGGCCATTCTCAGCTGTGTCTTGACACTCCGTGATACATGCGACATGGAGTTTTTGGAACGAAAACAAGGTACGTACGTAATAATATCTCGTTCAAGTCTTGGAGTCTTTGGAGTAATTCTGCTCTCACGAGCTTCCACCTCCAGATAACCCTTTAAAAAAAATGGCTTCCTGTTCAAAATTTTTCTTTCCCCAGAAAATTGAGATTTTGAACTTTCCAATGATGTATCACACATGCATATCGGACAATTTTAAAATTTGACCAAATTGGGGTCTCAGAGCAGAACTTCAAGTCACCTGAGTGTTTTCCGCCATGTATGTACAGCATGACATTACACGATTTATTACTCAAAATACCACAAGTTGGCTTCACTGGCCACTGGCACCTGTACAGTCTCTCAACGTGTGTTGACCAGAACACCACTCTTCTTTGTATTTGGTGAAAAACCGAACTCAACGCAGTCATTTCTGGCAAATGATTTGCTCGGTGTTCAGTGGAAACATAGTATATTGTGGTGACTGTTGAAAACGCAGTGGGAGCATAAATAAGCCTGAAGAATACTTGAATGCCACTTTATTTGATGTATCACAGGAAGAAAACTGTAATGCTGATTGTAAGAATGTTAATACCACTCTTGTCATAAGACTCTGTTTTAAGGTTTCTATGGTAACATTGCAGCCTCTATCCTCATTACCACAGGTTCAGAAGTGAAGCCGCCCAAAGAACCAGCCACCGCAGAGGTCCCTGCAGAGAGTAGTCTGCCTGGCGGGACTGTGTAAACGTCAAAGAAATCTCAGTGAGGAATTACTGGCTTATTGCCACCTGACAGCACCACATTTTTTTTCTCAGGAAAACAAAACAATGAACGGCAATCCGATTAAAACAATCTCCCCGAGTCTTGATTATCATAAATCTGCATGAGAATAGCACATCGTGATGAAACAGTGCTAGGTGAATCCTCTTCTCTAAATATGGCACTACGGTGCTGCAGGACGTTCACCGGTAATGCATCGCTCATCTCGGCGGGCCGCAAGAAGGGGGGGATCGACCACGCTCGGCCGCGTTCTGGCTCGTTGACCAGCACTGCTCATCGTAAAAATGTCATCTTACTCGACGGCAGCTTGCAAACGAGAAATTTGACCGCCTGCCGGAGTAAAGCGGGGAGACAAGCGTACCAATTTTTTACATCTTAACTGCTTTTTTCTTCAGTGGGAAAGACACACAAGAAGACAAAAATGCTAAAAAAAAATTGTAATGTGTGTCCTTCCGGCTTTAATCGTGTGTACTGAATGATTCATTAATATACTTTCAATTTAAAAACTTTCATTCCAAGGTTGGCATCCTAAAATTGTGTTTGAGAATGCATTTTGTAGCAGACCTACTTATAAAACAACTAAAAACAATCTAGTTATCTGTGTTTAAGAAGCTTTCATGATGTTACAGATACCCGCTGTTAAGTGCAATACACCGTTGCAGTATGGTGGCCCCAGTTTTTAATAAATGAGCATTATGAGATGTCAGATGTTCATGTACTTGAATATAAAATATAAAGGCTATAATGACTTTTATATAGTTTATATAGTTTTGGTGGAATGGAATATTTGGAAAAATTTGGCTTTGGCACGCATACAAATCGGTCCTTGGCTGAATTTGCAAGGGAATATAGAGAAAATACTGGCTTTTTAAAAATCCAACAAAACCGAGAGTGATAGTAGAAAAATAATGTATCCATAGTAATTGAAACCTTAAAACATTTCATTTAAGAAACAATTATGGAATCTCCCTTTTATTTTTAATTCTGTCCTTTGAATGGCGTCCTTCTGTACGAACGTATTCTTGAAACCTACATTTGAAACATCTCAGCCGGGATACTGTGAAATTCACGGTGGTTACTAAAATTGCAGAGTGTTTACTAGCTCAAGGTCACTGTCTTGCAGTGCTGGCCATGGGCGTGCCCCAGTAATGATCTGCAATGCCCAGTATGAATTTCACCAGTTTAAAAAAATATATTTTTATGGCGGAAAACACTGAGGTGACTTGAAGTTCCGCTCTGAGACCCCCAATTTGGCCAAATTTCAAATTTGTTCTACAGGATATGCATATGTGATACATCATCGGAAAGCTTAAAATCTTTATTATCTGGGCGTAGAAAATTTTTTGAACAGGAGGGCATTTAAAAAAAAAAAAAACAATTAAACCCCTAAAACCCTAACTCGATGTGAGAGCATAAGAGAGCATAATTAAAGACACCATGATATAAACTAGGATATTACCATGTATTTACCTTGTTTTGATCCAAAAATTCTGTGTAGCATGTCTCACCGAGTGTCCAGACACAGCTGTGAATGGCAACAGCTGGACACTTTGGGGGTTTTACGGGTGAAACACGGTAATATAACAAGGGTCGCAATGCAGAAATCGCAGACATCAAGGAGTGGTCGAGATTTTCTTTTTCAAATATTTACCCTTTTAAACTAGGGCTGTCAAACGATTAAAATTTTTAATCGAGTTAATTACAGCTTAAAAATTAATTAATCGTAATTAATCGCAATTAATCGCAATTCAAACCGTCTATAAAATATGCCATATTTTTCTGCAAATTATATATATATTCTGTAAAATAAATTGTTGGAATGGAAAGATAAGACACAAGATGGATATATACATTCAACATACGGTACATAAGGACTGTAGTGGGCATTTCACTCTACTGTCATTTAAATCTGTCTATGCTGTCCTCACTCCGAAGCGTCTAGTTTTTCCAAAGCTAGACAGCTAGTGAACGACGCCTTAATAATTCTTCTTCCTTTTTCATCTGATTTATTAATAAAATGGCCTCAAACCATTGTCCTCTTTAGACCGTCGTAAAACTACAAAATAAAAGTACAAAAGCATTGCATTAGCAACAACGTTAGCTTAGCACGCTATACAGGTTCACTAAACATAAACAAAAAGCGTCTCATACAAAAAATATAACATTTCGCTTACTAACATAATATGTACATTCTTTACAACAACCAAAGTTACGGACAAATCTTGTCCAAGGATCATATAAGCACAACATTATCAGCCCGAGATGTCGTGCAGCCATAATGAACTGGTAAGAAAACAATAAACCATGTCGCAAAGCGACCACAAGAGTTCACTGTTGGACAGCATAAAAAGCCTTGCTGTAAAACTTACCAAAAGGCAGAATACTTTCTGAGCAGGACATGTGCGTTAATTGCGTCAAATATTTTAACGTGATTAATTTAAAAAATTAATTACTGCGCGTTAACGCTATAATTTTGATAGCCCTATTTTAAACGTTTTTTTTTTCCTCCAATTTTTCTTTGTTTGGCTCGATTATTTATCATCTAAAATATCGAGGGGAAATGCAAAAGTAATAAAAAACAAATACAATTAAGCTATAGTTATGAGGTAGATATCAATGACCGATTTACAGACACTGGCTTTTTCATTGTGATGTCATTTGTTTAAAAGTTTAAAATATGCGAGTGAATAATTTCATAAAGTCATTTTTTTAAACTAAATATTAGACACCAATTAATGATTCTAAGCTAAAAATGATACACATTTTGAATAATAAATAGAATTACTTACCTTCTTTTTATGGCTGGGTTGAAACAAAAGCAGTTCCACGGTGGCTGTAAACAGGAGTCTCCAGGGTAAAATGGGCAAATTAAAAATAGTTTGGGGCTTAATGCGTCATGAAACTACTATGACAGCATATAGACATATTGTTCTATTAAACACAACTGTTCTTTTGGCTTAAAATACAGCGGTTTATTTTAAAGACGGGTGCAAGAGCAGAAACTGCTTTTTCAGCTTTGTCTGTGTTTTCCGCCATATATACTTTGGAGTTTTAAATCGACATATCATAATCTACAAAATGCACCAATTTATTATAGTCAAATTACCAGGGGTGCACATAAGTGGTCCGCATACGCGCATGCGTACTGGACATAGACAAACTCGCTGGCCCTCAACGGCTTCCATACGCTTTTGCGTACCGATGGCTGACCACTGTATTTGCGGCGGACACAAGAAAATCACTTCTCAAAATGTCAAAGAGGCAGGCCCCAATGAGTAATTATTTCCGTGTTCCCCCACCCCCGTCAAAAGACAGACAGACGAGAGAGACGTCACCGGAGCTATCGAAAAAAAGGAGTTTTGCTGAAAAGTGGCTGCAGGAGGTACCATGGCTAGAAGCAAATGATGCTGGCACGGAAATGTGGTGCAAAATTTGCCGTGAGAATCCCAATGTCGCTGATAAGAGCAGCGCATTTTATATACGGTCAAATAATTTCAGCCATCCAAACTTTGAAAAGCACGCAAAAAACAGCATGTGGCGATGTCAGACAGGACCCCACTCGCCCTATGGACAAGTGGCGGAATAAAGTTAATGAAGAACAGTGCCATGCACTGACAAACGTGTTTTTGCTCGCATTTCACAAAGCTAAACATGCACGTTCAATGAGCTCTTATGAGTAGGACATCCCACTTTTACAAAGGCTTGGAGTTAATGTGGGAGCCGCATAATGCCCTTTATTTTTTTGAATTAGTGCTTTTATGTTTATTTCTTTACATTTCACTTCAAAGTAATGGCAATTTTGTTGTGCCAGTTGATGTTAATCAAGCGTTAATTGTTAATATAATTAATTAAAGGTAATTAGCTCTAAGTAAAGCTTGTCATAATTTTATTGCATCAGGCGGGTCGGCTCTCAAGCTCAATGAGGACCAAGTCACATCTCCAGGTCCTCATCTGAGAACCTGGACAAAAAAAATATATGCACCCCTGCATATTACTCTATTTTTCTATTGTGAATTTAGATGGTTCAACTTTGCTTACGTCCTTATAATCTGTAAAAATCAAAAAGCATTACTCTGGCAAATGGATATTACAACACCTTTTGCTCACACCAAGGGTATATCAGCAAGGAGGAATGAGAGGGGTAAGCTAGGTAACCCACCTAAGCAACATAAACCACTTTTAGGTCACAACCTACCAGTTGAGAAACACTAATTAATCGCATAACACTTACAGTGACATATCCCCATTTCTGTCCAGACAAAGAAGATCAGGCGAGGTGTAGGAAGAGGTGAAGGAGAGATGGAAGTTGATGAGCATGAGCAGATGTGAATTGGCTATTAACAAGAGATGTTCCAATTTCGATTTTGAATACTGATGGCTGAAAAACAAAAAACTCAATTTTTAAAAAAATAGAAACTTGTATTTTGTTTTGATTATATATCATGTAAAGCGCTATTTCTGTCTTTTTATGATAGATACGTGCTAACAAAATGTTTTGTTCGCTCGCCAGTGCCCCACTGTGCCCGAGTATTGTATTAGGTCTAATGACACCCCTGGTGCTTGCTTATGCCCACACTTCAGAAATTCCTGTTTTTTCAACAGTGGCCCACAACAGATTTTTGTACAGGAGCACACTTATTAAACTGGGTAATTTTGGGTAAAAAAAAAAAAAAAAAGAAGAAAATTCAACAGTTGTTTCTTATTTGGCATGTTTTAAGGTTTCAATTACTGTGAATAAATATTTTTCTTCCATCACTCTTGGTTTTTTATTGGGCTGCTAAAAATTTCGTTTTTGCAGTCACCTTGTATACGGCTGTCATATGTTGTCGTTATGTTTGTTTGCCGATAGTTTAGCTATCATTTTCAAGTTTGATGTAAAATTTCTGGGTCTTTGGCTTGGTTGAACAAGGCGTTGATTTCACCTTAGGATTTATGATCTTTAAAATTGCACGTGTTTAACATTCATGATCGTCCAGTGTCTGGACATATTCATATGGTCTGGACTCCAGACCTTCCTAAGAGGGATGAGGGGATAATTACAAAGTGCACCCTTGGATAATTACCTAGGATACCTTTTCTGAGATATCCAACAATCGCTCCTTTGCTGGCTTTCAACACAAAGGAGGAAAAATAAGGTTATATTTCCACACAGACTAACAATGAATTGTTAACCTTCAGGACACTTATCATGCTCAATGGTGCGGTAGCAGGGATAATCGTTTAAACAACACAGGTGCTGCTCGGTGTAAGTCTGTAGCAAGGGAGGAACATGGAGACGATTAAAAAAGAAATGGTAACAGACAGATAACGTCACTTGTCACTGTTTGGTATTTGTACGATGCTCTTGAGAGAAGCTTGCCTGGAGCCATTGCACCGCTTCCGACAAAACCGAGTGAAGCGGGGCCTTGTCCCCCCGCCTCACCCACACTCTACACTGAGCTCTCCAGCGGCAACAGGAAATCAAACAATTAGCGGGTGGGAAATAAAAGGTCCCTTTTCGCCCTCGGGCAGTAGTAAACACAACTGCAGCATTTTTGTTTTTTTGTTTTGCGGCGAAAACGCCACAGTCATCCTGCAAGTTTGTGACAAGGCTTTCAAGTTATAAATATAGTCTTCGCAAAAAAAGATACAGTGTTGAAAATACTGATTTTCTTGGCAGTGGTAAGAGAAAACAAAATAAAATAGCCATATTGAATTAATTACTAATGAAAATGATGGAATAATCTTTACCCTTGGTTTTTTTCAATGAAAGCTTAACACATAATTCTCATATTTTTCATATTGTAAGAAAAAAAAATCTATAATGCACCTTGTATCAGTATTAACACATGTGAAATTATAGATTATTTGAATGTCAACTGGAATATACTAAACCATGAAATGCTCAAATTTGAGTAACACAGATATTGCAGAATTTTACATTGTTTGCTATTATGGTTATTCAGTTCAGTGCCATATAAACAGCACTGCATACCATGAAAAGATGTCTATATGCATTAGAGTAACCTTAAAAATGCTCTCAACTACAACAACAAATGTGTTATTAGATTTGGTACAACTTGTGTCTTATCTGTGAAATTCTACCAAATAAAGTGACCGTAGATCATATATAACTAGGGCTGTCAAACTATTAAAGTTTGTAATGGAGTTAATCACAGCTTAAAAATTTATTTATCGTAATTAATCGCAATTTAAACCATCTATAAAATATGCCATATTTTTCTGTAAATTATTGTTGGAATGGAAAGATAAGACACAAGACCAATATATACATTCAACATACTGTACATAAGTACTGTATTTGTTTATTTTAACAATAAATCAACAAGATGGCATTAACATTAACATTCTGTTAAAGCGATCCATGGATAGAAAGACTTGTAGTTCTTAAAAGTTAAATGTTAGTACGTTAGTACGTATAGTAAGTTATAGAAATTTTATATTAAAACCCCTCTTAATGTTTTCGTTTTAATAAAATTTGGAAAATTTTCAATCAAAAAATAAACTAGTAGCTCGCCATTGTTGATGTCAATAATTACACAATGCTCATGGTGCTGAAACCCATAATATCAGTCGCACCCAAGCGCCAGCAGAGGGCGACAAAACACCAAAAAATACAAGTAATAAGTGGGCATGACACTGTGCTGTCATTTTAATCTGTTTGAGCAGGACATGTACGTTAATTGCGTCAAATATTTTAACGTGACTGATTAAAAAAATAATTATCGCCCGTTAACGCAATAATTTTGACAGCCCTAGTCTATATACATTTGAATATGCTTAAAAATGATCTTAATTATAACTACAAGAACAAATGTATTATTAGATTTGGTAAAGCTTACGTCTTATCTGTGAAGTTCTACCAAATAAAGTGACCCAAGATCATATATGACATTACAAAAAATATACATTCACATATATTTCATCATAGCATTACTTCAAATAGTACGTTTGATACATAACAGCCAACAATCACATTGATTTAAATCACTGTTTAAAAATGTTTGGTGTAGGTAGACAATAGTTAGTGACTAAAAGTTGCATGGTTCATCGTTCGTATGACTATACACAGCCAACTGGGCATTGAGGCTACATTTAGAGTGACATGGAGTGACTCTAAAGCGTTCAGGAAAAGAAAACATGAATGTTGCCATATTGCTCTCTCTAAGTGGAATTCTTAACTATGGGAGCCCTTCACAGCGAGGAGTTTTTGTTTACATAGAAAAAGAGGGGCGAAAAAAAGAGCCAGGCCATGCTGGAGAACATTGCACGTGGGACCTACAGGGGCATCCCACGTCAACCCCCAACATCCCAAACCCACTAGCATCATCTAAATGGAAACATGGAAGTTAATGCAGAAACCGGAATACACAAGTGTGCTCTCTGGATAAGATGGAAGTTTCCAGGTTGGGTTTGTTTTGAGAGGATGTACGCTTCAATTGTATAATCTTTATCATTCTTAGTCATTGCAAACTCACTGATGGTTTGTAAATAAATAAATAATAAATAAATAACCTGGCAATCTAATCAATGTATATGTGGAAAATATGTAACCAGTGAGAAAGCCAAAAGATTTAATGCTTCAAACAGCAATAAACACACAACTTAAATTCACTCAAATGATCTGAGTATACTGGCTAAAAATATGCACGCATAACATACAATTGAAATACTGCAGTGACTAGTATTGACCTTAAAGTGATTAGGTGGGATGTGAGGAAAATCTCTTCAGGCTTTTGTGCTGATTTGTATGCATAATTACTTGACAAGAAATGGCAAATTCATGTAAAGTACACCTCAAATCTGGATATATTTGTATGTATGTATGTAAAACATGTTTTTATTGAACTATTGCAAATTGCAACCTGGTTCTGGTCATAGTCCAAAACTGACTTGATCTATGCACACCTCTCCACCCCTAGCATCACTCTACTATTGCTAGCCTGTGGAGCTCACATAAGCGATGAATGTGCTGGTGCTCTACTGCCATCCAATGGCAGCTGAAAGACTGCGGTGTTCAGGACTACAGTGCACTGTGGAGACCGGGCCAAAAGGAGAAAGGTCTTCACATGCTGGTTTGAGGCAGATGCCATGCTTGATGATGGAAAGCCATGCAGAATAGTAGATGTTTTGTGTTTTTTCTTCCTGAATAACAGGTCTAATATTGAGGGTGGTGCTCTTGTTTTCTTTTAAACATTATTCCCTTGTAAACTTTGCTTTTAATGTAATAATAACAGTTATTTTGGAAAAATTAACAAATAAATGTAGAGGTCATGATTACTTTTTTCTTGGGGGGGGGGGGGGGGTTTAACTTTAATGAGTGCATTTTTACTATTTACTAACCCTTCCTCAAAATTGTATACTTTTTTCTATCGCTATGGCATTTAGGATTTAACGTATTTTAATTTTTATTTTTAATTACATAATCTACGTTTTCTCCTATTTTGAACCCTGCTGTTTTCTGGATAGTCCGCGCATCTGATTTATGGACAATTATAGACTTATGAGCTGCATGTTTTTTGGTATAAATATCCCACAATACAATGTGTGGGTAACACTTTACAATAAGGGTCCCTTAATTAACATCAGTTAATGCATTTTTTAGACAATAATTAATGTTTAAGTAACATTGCAATAATTTATATAATTGCTTAGCTAACATTATTAATATATTAATTAACATGAGTTAACGCATTAGCTAATGCATTAGGTGATGCATTAGTTAATGCACAACCCGACAGTAACTAATGGTTTGGTAAAATTAAAAATATGTGTAGGCCTATATAGGGTTAGGGTTTGTTAACTTACCATTTATAATTTCTTAGTTAAGGGACACATGTGCTACACTTTACAATAAGGGTCCCCAAAAAAATCAGTAATGGTTAATAAAGGTTAAGGGGGGGTTTAAGCATTTATAATTTCATAGTTAAGGGACACATGTGCTACACTTTACAATAAGGGTCCAAAACACATTCAGTAATGGTTAATCAAGATTAAGTAATACTTATTAGGTACGTTCACGTGAAATAATAACATACTCAAGGTTAGGTTAGCAGCACCCAAGGACTCAGAGTAATTTTTCTCATTTTAAAATAACAATCACTTACTAGTACCAGTATACATTAATAACTATTTATTAATGCACTAATGTATATGTGAATTAATGTTGAGTAATGTATTATATATTATAACCTATATAGGCCTATATTTTTTTTTTCATTTGAGCAAACTATTACTGTCTGGTTATGCATTGACTAATGCACTAACTAATGCATTAAGTCATGTTAATATATTAATAAATGTTAGATAAGCATTGTAATGTTACTTAAACATGAGTAATTCTCTAAAAATGCATTAACTAATGTTAATTAAGGGATCCTTATTGTAAAGTGTTACCAATGTGTGAAATATAGATTCATAATTAAGCCTATACAGAAACAAATACAGCTTTCTTGTCAAATTTGGTGTGTGCGGATTACAGACAAGTGTGCCTTGTTCAGTCATCCAAACAATTGCATTTGAAAAGTGAGAACCGCCTACCTTCCACTAATGGTCACCAGTAGTATTGTATTTCATCTCCACTGCAATCCATTAAGAAACAGGTACATTCCTAAGAAATAAAAGCAGCAAATGAGAAAACTGTAATAATTGTTCATTCATAAATGATAATCAAATGGAATTAAGAAGTTCGCAATGATGAGTTGGCTCTAACACCCTTTTTTTTATGGCAACAGGTTCAAATGATCATATTTTTAACAGTCATGCTCTGACTACTTTGCAGTAGATGAGTGAGAGCAAAAATAAGAATAATTTAGCATTGCCCATTTATGTAAGAAACCTGCGTGGACACATTTTAAAAGCAAAGAAATTCACTTGAAATGGTTGCTATAAACCTAAACGGCACCACTTCCTTTTCAATTTTGTACATTGGTCTGTGCGTCCTGTCATGACGTCCACCCAACTTTGTGTCGATAAGAGAAACTGGTGTCAAAACAGTCACTTGTTGCTGGGCAGAATCTGCAGGGTTAAATCTTAACTGCCCTCACAGTCCAATGAAAATGTCAAATTTGGGTGCTGACGACCCAGGACAGTAACAGAAAATAGTCAAAAATGGCTAAAACATTTATTAATAGTTGTGACAAAAGTTAATATGCATTCAATTATGAAATATTGCAGACTGCACTCACAAAGCAACATTGCTCCTGTTGAGGGTGGTGATTTTTTTTTTGTCGCAGGAGAACTTGTTGCTAGGCAAAATTCTGAATAGTCCAATGGGGGAAAGGCATATCGAAAGCTTGGGGCTGACAGCAACAGGAACAGTCATTTAAAAGGGAGGGAAGTTCTATACCCTCACTCTAAGAATTGCTTTCCAGTATGTGTGCAGTACTCGCACCTTGCCACTGTACCCCAAAACTACAATGATACTGTATACTTGCATAAATGAACAATAGGTTGAGTGTAAATATGCTAAAGTTTTCATCAAGAGAGATAAAGACAGACAGGTTTTTTTTTTTTTGCCGAGGCCCAGATGGCAACGTCCCGATGGCGGTGCGGGGCCGGCAGCTTTGATGGCTGTGAGTGATTGATTTCAGGCTTGACTGGCTCTGATAGAGTCCCCTCAGGAGGTGCCTGGCAACAGCGGGCCTACGCCAGTGCCTCTCAGCGCAGGGGGAAAACGAGATGAAGCCAAAAATTTTGCTCGCGTGCCCAGCAGCACCATTGGCGTCCCCCATGGAGGTCCAATACATCCTAGTTGCTTGAAAACCGCTGGAATTGGATGGACTTTGTCACTTGCCTTAACTTTCGATGAAAAGTGTTTTTAAAGGGGAGCAATTGGTCTTTCAGTATGTCGCAGCATGTTACTCGCAATACTTAACGTGTCTATTTTCAAGTATATTCCTCACCCAATTCCCTGTTATTTCTTTTATGACGCGAGTTTAGGTTTAAAAATCATAATTAATTAGCAAATTTGTCTCAATGAAATGTCACAAGCAATCTTCTCTTTTCTTTCTCTTCCTTTTGTTACTTTAA
The DNA here is from genome assembly GCF_030265065.1 of Corythoichthys intestinalis. Classification (NCBI taxonomy): domain Eukaryota; kingdom Metazoa; phylum Chordata; class Actinopteri; order Syngnathiformes; family Syngnathidae; genus Corythoichthys; species Corythoichthys intestinalis. The sequence goes on along the minus strand of NC_080414.1, from coordinate 22,524,251 downwards.
ACTGTGCTGAAATGCTATAATTTGCTCTGCTAGCACTTATTGACTGATAGCAGTAATGGAATATTACTGTCATCTCGGGGTGACACTTTTTGAAGCACTGCCGCTGAGCCACGAGTTGCACTCGTCCAGCCGGCCCAGGAGGGGGGTAGGGACACCTCACGCTTTTCATCGACATGTTTTGGCCCACCTGAGTCAGCTCACATAGCCTGCTACACTGTGACGTGATTTGACGATCGATTCACCGTAAAAGTCCAAATCTCTTCCCGCGGAGAGAAAGAAAAAAAAAAATGATGTTATCATCTTGAGCTGTTGGATATGTTTGGATGTGCTGGAAAGTTTTTGCTTGGAAGGATAAATACATGAGCAGCATGGTGGACTAGTGGCATGTTGACCTGGTTGAAGGAATTTTCTTGGTGGCCTAAATATCAAGATGAAGATTTGTAGACGTCATGTTTTTATCACTGAAGTTTCCTAGGTTAGCCACTAAAAATAAGCCATAAATAAAGCAACCGCTCAAAGATTAGCTTGCAATTATGTTTTAACAGCGAATCACAAAGGCTAATTGCTTTAACCAAATAAAAACACTGTGATTGGCTGCGGAGTCAGCGTCACTAATCATGTCTGTTGACTACGACACGAGCATCTACCTCGAACCTCGTTTGAAGAATTAACATAAAGAGCCACAGATGACTGATGAATTTATACCTTTGCATTTTATTGGGAATTTAACAAATTTAGCAATTCTAGATACATAACACATTTGCAACTCTTTGAAAGGTGCTTGATAGGTGATTGAAAATGAAGCTATAGCACTCACTATAAAGTAGGATGACCATATTTTGATTTCCAAAAAAAGAGGACACTCGGCCCACCCTCGAGATACTTGAATTTTACTCGAAATTAGCTCAAAGGTGCCTATATCACTTTAATATATTTAAAGTGTGCCTCCTCCGTCTGGATAGAAACATTGTTTTATAAAAAAAAACCTATTGCCATATAGGATTTAACCAAAGACACAAATTCCAATTCCGAGAGGTTACTCATCAGGCCGTATTATTCCTAAAAAATAAACAATAAAAACGCAAAAAAAAAAAAAAAAAACAATTAAATAATGATAATAACAATTTAATGCAGACCCATGGAAATGTAGTCCAGTCAATATACACACAGTAGGCTATGTGCCAACTATATTTTTATTAATTACTACCAAGACAATTGTCGTTGACAAATTGTTATTCCCACTCAATTGTTATTCATTGTTCTAGATTGCACGCAAACAATAACTGAAACAAACTGGCAAACTATTCAACCAGCACGTTTCTACACGCAGCAGTTCAAAACGTGTTTCCAATAATGCCTAGCATGGCTTAGCTCACTGATAGCTACCCTATTAGGGAGCACCAGTAGCTGTGGCAAAATCAAACATTGCTTTAAAAGTTTACAATCATCGGCAGCGCAACGACGCGAAACCAAACGGGATTTTACGGATAACGCCGGTACAAAGCTCTGACAGAAGTCAACAGTTGCCAAAAAGTAAGTTTAGCAAGTGTACCTGTAGCCTGTGAGCTCCTGTCGTGATAAAGGTTTGTTTGTGAATGAGAATGATAAAGTGAGAGTGAACGCCATGATAAAGCACGTCTGTGACAACGTAGGCATGCGTAAATTTGTGTCCAAAGTAGAATAAAGGTATTTTCGACTTATTTACTCTTTTGGGTACATGAGCATTTTATTATATATCTATTGATAGCAAAAAACTCTTAACAACTGGGCAGGCTCTCTGGGAACACGTCACGGGCAGCACAGTACCGTAGTATTCTGTGCTATTTCTCAGTCAATTTCAGCACATGCTAATTGGTTCGGTGAAAATTATGAAAACCGGACATTTTCATGAACTCATAAAACCTGGCCGCACGCCACGGACAGGACATGAAAAGTGGACATGTCTGGGCAAAAGAGGACGTTTGATCACCCTACTACAGGGGTCCCCATCTGCCGGTCTGTGGCACATTTGCTACCGGGCCGCACAGAAATAATAATTCATTAACGACCGCATTCTGGCCGAATTAACCCTGTGCCCCTGTTTAACACACCAATATCCCTGTCTACTCTAGATATAATACTACAGGATAGATTAGAATGCCGTCATAGAAATCCATTGATTGGACTGCTAGCAGTATATCTTGTTTTGAGTATACAGTATAATAAATATATCTATGTGCGCTTGTCCTGGATAATAACGTATTACTAGGCTGCGGGCGCAGCACATTTGTTCCCGGAAATAATTAGCCCCCACACGGGGGAAGATGACTGAAAAACAGACGTCTTTGGAGAAATTTTTTACGGCGAAAAGGGCACCTGACGAGCCAGAAGATGAGCCTACAACCTCGAAGACCCACGAACTGCGAAGGAGTGGATTCGTGATCCGTTTGTGAATAAACCGAGTGATTCAAGCATGTCTGTGCAACAGGAGGAGCAGCTTGTAGAGATCGCAAATGACGGCGACCTTAAACGTACATTTGAGACAACAGCAACTCTACCGAGGTTCTGGATTCAAACAATTCCGGAATATCCTGACATCGCTACGAGAGCATTGAAAGCCTTGCTACAATTTCCAACATCATATCTTTGTGAAGCGGGCTTCTTAATTAATGCTTAACGACAAGGCGAAGTCGTTAATGGTGAGAAAGCGGTGTGCAGCTAACATGGCAGGATGTATCTGAGGAGAACTTTTCTACATGTCCTTCCATGATCAAATGTAAGTTAATATTCCTTTCTTTAAAGAAAGTTTGAAGTGTTTACTTTGGAATCGCTGCATTTGCAGCCATGTTTAACGTTACGCGCATGCGCAGAACCGTATCGTTGCAATTTTTGATGGGTTGCAAAATTTGTCTGAACACCGGTGAATGAAAAAAAAGACCCAAATAATACTGGTCCGTGGTGCAAAAAAGGTTGGGGACCCCTGCCCTACTATAAAGTAAGAGAGCGATGAGACCTAACAATCAGTGATAATGATCGCAAAGTTCGAATTGAATATATTGACGGAGAGGTTGAGGTGAGTAGTAATGAGTTACATTTACTCTGTTACAGTTACTTGAGTAAACTTTTGAAAAAAATGTACTTTTAAGAGTTGTTTTAGCATGACATACTTTTAACTTTTACTTGAGTAGATTTGTGAAGGTGAAAAGCTACTCTCGTAGTCGTTGCTTTTTATCATATTGTCTGAGAAGACAGTGGCTCTACCAGTGTAGCCAATGAGATGTCGCAGCAGTAATCACATAACTCCATTACACCAATCAGACAAAACAATACAGTCACATGACCAGACGCAGGTCTGCAATCTGAAGCAATATAATCATGCCGGCCTATTCAATCATGTGGTGTCTTTAAAGTACCGTAAAAATTAAACTATTTGACATAGCCTCAACATTACTCGAAAGCGCGGATTTGTTTTTATTTGGCAGCGATTTATTTGATAACGAAGGATTCATTTTGAATTCATGGTAGGAAATTGTTTTTTTTCTCCACTAGACAGCATGCTTGCTCTTTGAACGGGTTATGTTTCATTTTCTACTTTAAATCCGATGATTTTTGTTCATCTTTTTGGCCTAATATGGTCATGTAATTATTTTATAGCACAGAATAATAATAACAGTTCATATAGATGATGTTATGCTGAGAAAAAAAAAAAAACTGAGCACTTACTCACAAAGTTACTCTTTACTTAAGTATTCTTTTCACTGGACACTTTTTTTAACTTGTAATTGAGTATTTTTTGGGGGGATGATTACTTATACTGGAGTAATAATATTTTGAAGTAACGCTACTCTTACCTGAGTAAAAATGTTGGCTACTCTACCCACCTCTGCGGAGAGTTGTCGATACTTTCAAATCATTATTGTATATGAAATGGCATAACTGGTTCTCTTACTTATGCTCTGAGGCAAATTACATCTTTTCTTAAGTGAGTAAGTGTCACTAAATACAATGCCAGTAGTTGTACTACTAGTGGGCCTCAACAATATTGAACACCTACTTTTGTAACCACAAATAGCTTCTTACCTAAAGAGCAAACACATGTTATTTTCTTTCATTTTTTTACACTGTAATGGAATTGTTACTTAGAATTTAAGCATTTCCTCATGCAGTCTCATGTGCTAAGCTAATAAGTATTTCCTCATGCAGTCTCATGTGCTAAGCTAACACACACATATTATTCATTCATTCATTTTCCATGCCGCTTATTCCTCACGAGGGTCGCGGAGGTGCTGGAGCCTATCCCAGCTAACTTCGGGCAGTAGGCAGGGGACACCCTGAATTGGTTGCCAGCCAATCGCAGGGCACAAGGAGACACACAACCATTCACGCACACACTCACACCTACGGACAATTTAGAGTGCACACACTCACACCTACGGACAATTTAGAGTGCACACACATATTATTTTTTTTACTATTTTTCTCAAAGTTTTCAACAAGAAGATGAAATATATGAAATAAATGGACTTCAATGGCAGTGCTGTCTTTCAGCAGATGGTATGGGTTTGAAACTCCTGGTCAGTTCCACAATATCCAGTCACTGCCAGTCCTAAATCCAGATAGAAATGAGTGGGTTGTAGTAAGAAGGGTACCGGGTGTAAAACCTGTGTCAAAACAAACCAACCTGTTGCAACCTCTGACAAGTCAAGCCAAAATTCACTTTCTTTCGCAGTAAAATGAAACACATTCCTTTCAGATAAAGACATGACAGCTAAAGTGCACATGAACAGGTCGTGTTGCCCTATGTCCATGTGCTGTGAACAATTTTCACAGACATGTCCAGGAAAGAGAAGGAGGGTATCCTCGCCATTTTCGCTGCAAAAATGCTCATAAATCTACGTGGAGACGGAGGGGCGGGCAGCGAGGTGAGCGAGAGGGCAGGGACCGAACTGCCCGCCTGGGGTGTTTGGCATGTGCCCTCCCCGGGCCTCCCACTGACGTGGGGTCAGGGTAAATAAAGGGGGGAGACATGGGCCTCCTCTAGCAACCCCTTAGCAACCCCCTTTGCACGCCCACTTGCTTCCCTCCCTTGGCCCAAAAGTAACAGGAAGCAAGAGGGGTGACCACGCCTTCATAGCACAGACCTGAGGTGAAGGTATGCTCACAAATACCTCAACATTTTGAAGTGAATCGAAATACATGTACAGAAGACTGAATTAGACTTTCAGGAGCGGCTAGACAGCTCCTCCGTGTGGTCACGAAATGGCCGAGGAAGTGATCCCGATTTGAATGGGATGACGACCTAGCAAGCTGGCAACTGCTTTACACGCAATAAAAAACTATAGGAAACCGCAGGGCCGACTGAGCCCGTAGGATTAGCAGCGTGAAAGGAAGCTTAAGCTGTTTTATAACGTCGCATTTAATGTTCCATTCTTCGACGGTGGCTCCAAAGGTTAACGCGCTCGCAGCTTGTTTGACGTTCCGTGAATATAAAGCACAGCGTACTCTCGCCATGTATGGCTACGGGACAATAATGTACAGCAGGCCCTCCCCTCTTCCAGGCCTCCTGCTGGAGGAATTCCCAACCCTCTCTGCAGGTAGCCAGCCAGCCAAGACCGGCAGAACATATGTTTTCCTCCCCTGGTCGGGTCAAAGCTAGGTCGCTGGTTGCTAGGAAGAAAGGCTATGGCTGGCAAGAATAATGATATCCAAAAGGACAAAAAAAAAAAAAAAAATCTATTTGCGTACAGTATTTAAGACAATGAGAGATGAGTGTGTGGTATCCATGTAAATTGATGCTACAGTTGGGATGATAAATATTGGACCACAGCGACAATTCTCATATTTTTGGCTTCAGCACCATCGCATTGGATTTGAAACAAACAAGATGTGCTTTAACTGTAGATTTTTTAAGGGACAGAAAGTATTAGGACAAATGCACATTAAGCTTTCCCTTTTTTAAACTTTGTTCCAAATCCTCAGCATTCAGTTCCAACAAGTATTGAATGCATAGACATCACTAAATGCAAGATTTCATCGCTCCCTCCAGTTTAATCTTAAAGCAAGTAAAATGCTTGCTCAATTGAATTCAGGTCAGGTGATTGACATTGGCCGTTCATAACTTTCCACTTCATGTAGTTTATCGCAGTTTGCTTTGGGTCATTGTTCATCAGCACTGTGGAGCACCGTCCAATGAATTCTGGAGTATTTGCCTGAATAAGAGAAGATGATATTGCCTTTGTCAGCAGTCATATCATCAATACGTACAAGTACTCCAATTCCATTGGCATCAATTTTATAGATAGCAATAAATGAAGAATCAATATTAAAAAAGCTGATATGATGTACTACATGTACAGAAGCCATTGTGAACAGCAGCAGCGTAATATGTAGCAACTACACATCCTATAAAAAGAGTTCCATTGAAAGACTACATGTTACGCTGCTTTCCCACTGCCCCCTCACTCCACATGTTCAAGCTGGGAAGTGCTCTGAACTTTGACCACACAAGTTATGAATTTTCTTTTAAGACTTAAAGCAACTTATGGGAAACCTTTTTTTTTGTGCAGGGGGCAATGTACACAGGATATTCATGTTTCAAAGCAAGTGTGGAATTCAATAACACTCGATGGTTGCACGTGTTTGTTTTGGTGCTTCTTTGCGTCTTTCTAAAAGCAAAGTCAAAACCCAAATGATGTTGTCGGTACCGCTGAGCAAACATATGCTGGGACTTAACACCCATCACTCAAATGTCCGAATACTCAATCACATCAAATGGGATATCATCAGGAGTGGAATTTAACTCAACAGGACGCTACATGCTATCAGATAATGATGTATTTGCTTTAAACATAGTGAAGCAGCACGCCACTCATTATCAAAGTTATATTTGAACCCCGTCCCAAGTACAGGTCCTTGTTTTAACATGGAGTTACTTTCCTACGGAGGGACATTAACCTATTTTGTCAAAGTCTGTCCCTAATGGAATAGTGAAAGTCATAATTAAAGTGCCTGTGACAGGATAAGAAAATGTCTTAAAAACAATTATTATGTGAATTAAAATCATATTTTGAGACGATTCGACTATATACAACAATTAGGCAAAGCGCAGATGACATGAAATTAGTTTTTTAATCTGCCATTTAGTCCCGCCTGTCATTATAGCGCTCTAGTGTCCCCAGTTGGGTGATGACGTCGGCAGGGTAACAATCTCAGCTAATTTACAATTCAGCCCTTTGAGGGGGAAGATTCAGAAAGAGAAAAATGCGGCAGAGAGCAGCAAAATGTCATCATTGCTTTAATATCTCTACTCCAATATTTTTACATGCCACCGGAGTTATTCCGGCTTTTGTCATTCCCTGCCCCGGCTTTGGAGACGGAGGAAACACCGTAAACCATACAGGAGGCGTGACAGCTAGACGACATCCTAACTCGAACCGAGCGGCTTTTCCAAGTCTTTTTCTCATCTTTCGAAAAGAAAAAAAATCACTAACTACCCCGACTCATGTCACAGACGGTAGCGGGGTTGGTTGTCCTCACCGATCGGTCAGCCCCCGGTGGTGAGCAAGTTTTGGCTCGTTGTTCTGCTCCGGCCCCGGGAGGCAGGCATCGCTGGTGTTCAGCCAAATTTTGCACCCTTATAATATTTTACTCCCAAAGCTTTTGTTCAGTAAATAAGCTCTCTTTTACATTCAGTTGGACTCTCAATGTTACCCAAGGGTGCTAAATACACAAGATACATCATAAACATACATGTGCAACACGAAGATGGACACAATCAAGATAGAGACGAGAGCGGGGGGCTCTAAAAGCCCAAGACAAAAATAGCGCATTCTCAGTGGGCACGCGAAGAGGACCGAGGGGTCTGGATCGGCCAGCCCCCGGCGGAGAGCAAGTTACGGTTCGTCGTTCTGCTGCGGCCCCGGCGGGCAGGCAGTGCTCGTTGCCGGGGGGGGAGAGGGGAATGAACACCGAAAAAGCGCATTCTCTGTGGACAAACTGGCCAACGTTGGAGCCGGGGGCTTCTCGGGGCCAAGCCGAGGAAAGCGCTCTGTGGGCGGGAACGCTATGAGGACCAAGGTGGGTGGAAGTCTACACAATCAAAAACTGGAAACTAATGGCTGCTCAGGGCCAAGGTGAGGAAAGCCTTCTGTAGGCGGGCACGCCTTTATCAGCCGGCAACCATGGTGTGCAACAAGCCGGCGGTCATTGGTCGCGTGGCCTTCTCGGTGGATAGTGAGTATTGTCACCCACAAAATGCAAGCCACCTTCTTATTAAAATGTTTGCCATGATCTCAGTAATTGACATAATATAAACCACGCACTTCCTTGTCCGTCCAATGGTTCCTCTGTTGTCGGACTTGTTTTGCCCATCGCGGTGAACAAGGATCTTTTGGAAATCCAAAAAGCCTCACACCACTCTCCCTGGTGTAGCAAAAAAAGCCTGCAGCACATTGGGCTGGCATGAAGCAAAGAATAAATGAATTAATCTGCAAAATTAGCTGAATCCGCAGTCCCTCTGCATGCTACGCATATAGTAATGGCTTTATTGTGAGATGGTTACTCGGCTGACGTCACATTCGCCTTCTTCCTCAACAAGAGACTCGAGCCGGAAGTCACTGATTTACATGGCGCGGGATTAAAAAAAATTCTATAAATATATCGACACATATCTAAGTGGTCCATTTCATTTAAGAGCATAAAATACTGTACTGTACTGTAATATGAAATAAACATGCTTTTTTGAGTCACATGCGCTTTAAAGTTAATATTTGTATAATAAAACACTCCTAAATACATCAAGTATAGTACTAATCTTGATGCTAAAGTTACTGAAACGTCTTCATCGGATGAGAAATGTTTAGATAAAATTGCTTTAAATAGCTAAGTTCCCTCAAGTCCACCCAAATAGTTTTCTGACAGTCCTAATCAAAATGATCTAATCCAATTAAATCTCTGCCCAGGGTAAAGTTGTATTTACTACTTTTATTTCCCTTCTGATTAAAAGTCATTAAAGCACATACTGTAAGTTCCCATATGGTTTCTTTCTATGTCTAGTATACAAACTAAGAAGGCTACAAGACTCCAAGGGCCTGTAAAATGAATAAACAGCAACAACAATAACACTTAGCCATCCTATGCTTATTGTTTATCGGGTAGGTGGCAGCCATGACACTACCACACGCTACAGGAGGCTTCTACTAGGCCCCGACGCCAGCATGCAGCCAGTGACGAGACCTGCGAAGAGGCAAGACAAAAAGCTTTCTTCCCCCCCAAAAACGCACATGAATTCGGCTTCCATTTGTTCTTATTATCGTCAGTGCGGAAAGGTGGTGAGGGGAAGAAAAATAAGAAAATCGGACTTTCTTAATGTGCCAAAACTGTCTTTCAGTTCCCAAAAGCCCCTAAAAAAAAAAAACACTCTCCCAATCAGTCCTATTGAAGACTACATTTAGTCCATCATACAGTGGCCTGCCCCTCAAGGACGGTTTGGATGAATTCGAGGGGACATCTTGTGGGAGTGTGCGAAAAGCGAGTTAATGGGAGGAGAGTCGTCGTTGTTTGAGTGGAGAAAGCCGGCAGAGGAGGTAGTTAAAGAGCACAAGTGTGCCTGAGGGGTACTCAGTGTATCTGGACTCACACTGGGAAAAGTGTATTTATCAACTTAATAGCGGGTGTCTGATTGAACATGACTATGATTACAGTAAAGTTGTTTCTTCTTTGGCTCTTATTCCTCCCGCTGATCTTCCTCCTCCTCCTCCTCCTCCTCGTACTCCCACACGCCCTTCCCGCAATCCAGAAAATTGGGTTCATTTGTTGTAAAATGGTAAAAAGAAAGAAAAATCATGCCGTGAATGCTGAGAGACAAGCATTCAAAATAATGCTTTCGCCAGTCAAAATATTTTACCATTTTGGTGACGGAGGAGGTCATGTTTTCGTTTGCATAAATAAGTCAAAAATCATTAAATCTGAGAAGAGGAACGGCATAAATTGTGCACACGTATTGACTATCGGGTCACATTCGGGGATTTTTTTAACCCAGTCTTTTCAGATGTCTCTAAAGGATTATCGGATGTGGCCAGTTTCTGGTGTGGGTGTAAATATAAATGTTAAATATATTCATAATTGATGAGCGTAAATCCTTGTAAGTAAAGATGTCCCGATCGATCGGGATGCCGATCGATCGTGTCCGATCACGTCATTTTCAAACTATTGGAATCGGCAAAAAAATATCGGACATGCCTTTTTTTAATATATATATATATCTTTTTTAATTAAATCGTTTTCTAATTGTATATAACGTTACAGACAAAATGTCTTACTCTCATCCAGAGCAGAGGTTGCGCTAGACATTTTCGTTGTCTGTCATTTTGACTGACAGGGTCATAAAAATCCGGTCATAATCTATTTTTACCCGTCACTTAAATTTTTAAAATGACAATGATGACATATTCAATAGTATTTAGTTTTCATTCATTTTTAATTAATATTGTAACGCTTGCTTGGCGGCGAAAAATTAGACACGGAAGTCGTGGTATTTTTCTCCCTCTTTTTACTCTGCTTACCGCCAACAACACCAACAAAACAACAACTCCACCCCCAAAGAAAAAGAGGCAACTATATACTCCCCAATCACCAACGTCACACAATGACCTGAATTGTGGTTGTCAGCCCAAAATCTTCTAAATATATATTAAATGCATCTTACCAGATATAAAATGACTACTACATAGTCTGTGGTGATTGTTTGGTGTCCAGATTTCTTGTCGAATTACAGCAGTCCATCTCGCTCTCCTCTTCGGGTCTTTCAGAATACGGTAGAACTTCAAGTCTCTCCGTCTATCTTCTCTGTTACTGCAACCAACCGCCACACACGCCTTCACCATTTTGATTATTAATGTTAACGAGCAGAAAAACATGCCTTAATAGGAGGCATGTACGTTGCGGTAATGTGTAAACACGACGAGCTGACGGACAATATGGCGGCTCCAGTTAGGGGGGCGGAGTTGTGACGTCATGTGATTGGGGTCTATACACAGGCAGCAATCTAGTCCACCAATTGGAACGACGCGCTGGCACACCAGGTGCACCAATAAGAACCTCGCGTTGATGTGTCAATCACGGTGCCGCCGCCAGACCCCGGTGACGCAACAATATTCTTTTTTTTTTTTTTTTTTTAAACCTGTCCTGTTCAGCTGTTTGACACAGAGAATGGAAGTCTAAGTGCCCGGATTCTGAACAGTTTTAATGTTTCACATGGAGAGTCTGACATACTCCCATTGTGATCATTCAAAATACCTTTTTATTATGACAAAGCAGCGAACAGGAAGGCATTATGGGGGGACAGAAGAAAAGAAATACAAGAGAAGAAAGAAAAGAAACACATACACAAACAACAACAAGAAATACATTGAACATCTAAACTAATATGCTGGTGCTATCGTCAGCGAGATGTATTTCCGGTTTACACCATGTGGGGGCCAATTGGCCAGTGAAAGAGGAGAATGGGGGTGGGGGTGTTTATAAGACTAAACAATAAGACGCAACAATATTCTGACAGAATAGCCAACGACGTCATGCATTAAGAGAGACAATAGCTAATTAATATGCTCACTCGCCACCCTGTGGTCTGGGGTGTGAATTGCAACCTCTCAAAATGATGGACGGACTTCAGTTTTTTCCGTCACCGTTTTAAAAAATCTGTCAACGACGGAAAATATTCGGTTAACACGACCCCTGATCCAGAGTCCAGTAGTTTTGGCTTAAAGTAGGGCTATCAAAGTTATCACGTTAACGGCGGTAATAACGTTAAAATATTTAACGCAATTAACGCATGCGCTGCACGACCCACTCACGCATCGTAGCGTTCAATCTATAATGGCGCCGTTTTACCTATATATAGAGCTAGTAGGCAGCGTAAAATGAGGAGAGAGAATTTTGGCACCCTTTGGAGCCTATTTTTAATTGGCTAAAGCTCTACAATCCCTCTCTCAACAATTAGAAATATCATGGGAAGCAATGGGAGGAAGAAAGGCAGCAATTGATCTTTTTCTTAACACCTTGTTATTTCCCAACGCAGAGAAGATATATCAATTGGTGCCACTACGCACAGTCATGGTTGCACTTCCCATCATGCATTTGGTCAGAACAGTTAAATGGCTACAGTATCATTTACTGAAAGCTCAACAAATACACTAGATGGCAATATTTAGTCACAATATACAAAGTCACATTTATCCTTTAAGAATTACAAGTCTATCCGTGGATCCCTCTCACAGAAAGAATGTTAATAATGTAAATGCCATCTTGAAGATTTATTGTCATAATAAACAAATACAGTACTTATGTACTGTATGTTGAATGTATATATTCGTCCGAGTTTTATTCATTTTTTTCTTAATGCATTGCCAAAATGTATATGATCGGGAAAAATTATCGGGAATGATTGGAATTGAACCGGGAGCAAAAAAAAAAAAAGCAATCGGATCAGGATCAATCGGGATCGGATCGGGAGCAAAAAAACATGATCGGAACAACCCTACTTGTAAGGGCCACAGCATGGATTGAGGAGAGGCAGGCGGGGCAGTGCCCCCCCCCTAATGGGCAAAAAATGTCATTGCACGTAATTGGCTTTCCTGTAGATCAGCGGTCGCGAACCTATGGCTCGCGAGCCAGATCTTGCTCTTTTGACACCTGCATCTGGCTCGCAGACAAATCTTTAATTAAAAAAATAAAAAAAGTTTTGTTCTTCTTTGCGCGAAACAACGACGGTCACCGGCGACTAGAAAGCCGGTTCGCAGTAATTTAAGTGGGAAAGTGGCAAACAAACATTCATTTGCATTGGCAACGCAGATGAGGCAGAGACACTGTTTAAGTGGGGTCGCCCTATTGTCCTGTCGAAAATGTGCGCATGTGCGTGAAGTAAACGTCCTTCGTTTTTAGTTTTGTTTTCCGCGTTTGTCAGCGAATTTTAGAAACTCTTTTCAGAAGATGGCAAAAAAAAAAAAAAACGAGGAGTATCGTACATTTTAGCAGGTTCTGCTTTGTGTCTAATATGCAAAGATAATATTGTATCTGTGAAAAGGTAAATATAAAGCGGCACGTCGACACCCACCATACTACATTTGCATCAAAACATCCTGCGGGGGACAACAGTAAGAAGCATGTCAAGAACTACGATCAAGAGTGCAAGCTAGTCAGCAGTAACTCCGTGTTTGGACCCAACAAGGTGACTGGAATTCGGCTAGGTTTGCTGGCGCTTTAGCAATTGTGAGAAACGGAAAGCCATTCACAGATGGCGAATATGCCAAAGCATTCATGCTTTATGTTACCAATGAACTTTTTGACGACTTTTTGGATAAAGACAAGATAATTAAACAGATAAAAGACATGCTTCTGTCGGCAAGAACTGATCGATCGTACCATCACGATGTCAAATCAAATTGAGGTAATGCAAGTGAAGGACATAAATGCGGCTCCGTTTTTTCTCTTGCTTTGGATGAGTCAACAGACAGACGTAAGCAATTTATCCCAGTTCAGAGTGATTGCAAGGTTTTTACTATGAAAGGGACAACAAGAGGGCAGGATTTATTCAAGTCCTTCACTGTGTTCGCTAAAGAAAAAAATCTACTGATTTATTAACTTGTGTCGGTGTGCACTGATGATGCTCCGTGCGTGTTGGGGAAAAAATGGGATTCATGGCGCTTCATGAACATGAAATAAATGAGACACATACTAAGTTTCTCAATGCCTGCATGAAGCTTAACCCCACCAAGTATCAACCAGACTACAAAGCCATCAGCAAAACCATGCAGCACCAGAAGTCGCATTAATGGTAACAAATACTCATCATTGATTAGCATCAGCATAACAATGTTATTAAAAAGAATTAAGAGACTTATTGTACTTTAAAAGTGTTGAAATTACATAAAATGCACATTTTACTTGTATTTTTAGTTTTAAACAGATTGTATGGCTCTCACGGAATTACATGTTGTGCTCATGGTTCTCTCAGCCAAAAAGGTTCCCGACCTCTGCTATAGATGAATTTAAAATAAAGAACTAGCCCTAGCTGGTAAAATGTTGTCTTCAAAAGTTGTAAAGCAATCAAACAACAAAAATAAATGAAATGAACGAGGAATTCTACAAAGTATTTTAATAATGGGTCAAAATTATATTTTGAAAAGCTCATGTGACTAGTAGTTTAGAGACGGTCCTTTGCTTTGCCTTGCCAAAACTACACCCGAGGAGGAAAAATGGATATTCGGAATGTCTCTAAACCTAAGCTTTCAAAAGCTTCAACAACACCTGAGCTTGAACCGAGGATTGAACATGAACAGTCTCAAGATTATATAAATACTGTATGGCGGAAAATACTCAGGTGACTTGAAGTTCCGCTCTGAGACCCCCAATTTGGCCAACTTTCAAAATTGTCCGATATGCATGTGAGATACTCAATTTTCTGGTGGAAGAAAAATTTTGAACAGGAGGGGATTTAAAAAAAAAAAAAAAAAAAAATTAAACAGCGAAACCCTATGTGGAGGTGAGAGCATGAAAGAGCAGAATTAAAGACGCCATGACTTCAACGAGATATTATCTCATACATACATTGTTTCGATCCGAAAACTCCAAGTAGCATGTATCACTGCGTGTCAAGCCACAGTTGTGAATGGCCACTGCAGGATTTTGGGGGGATTTTATAGGTGAAACATAGGAATACAACAAGGGTCGCGATGCAGAAATTGCAGACTTCAAGGAGTGGTCGAGATTTTCTTTTTCATATATTTACCGTTTTATCCATTTTTTTTTTTCAAATTTTCTTTGTTTGGATCGATTGTTTATCATCGAACATATCATAGAATATGCGACAGTAACAAAAAAAAATACAATTAAGCAATAGAGGTAGATATCCGTGACTTTTTTACAGATGCCATTTTTTTCATTGTGACATCATTTGTTTAAAAGTTTAAAATATAAGAGTGAATAATTTTTTAAAGTCTTTTTTTTTTTATGAAATATTAGACATCAATTAATGATTCTAAGCTAAAAATCACATTTTAAATAATAAATATCATTCATTACCTTCGTTTTATGGCTGGGTTGAAACAAAAGCGGTTGCGCGACCTCTGTAAACGGGGGTTTCCAGGGTAAAACGTCACAAATTCAAAATATTTCGGACGCTTAATGCGCCATGAATCTGCTATGGCAGCATATTGACATATTGTTCTATCAAACACAACAGTTGTTTTGGCTTTAACAACAGCAGTTTCTTTTAAAGAGGAGTGCAAGAGCAGAAACTGCTTTTTCAGTCTTGTCTGCGTTTTCCGCCATATATATATATTTTGTAAATTAATTTTATTGCCAACACTGCATTTCGGGGTCATCAACATGTTCTGCTCTGACAAAAGTCAAACTCTGCCTATGGTAAGGCCAATACCAAGAGCTAAAATTCACAAGTAGTGAGCATGTTTAGTTCGGACCTCAGATCTGGACGAATACTCAGTTTTATCTCCCAGATCCCTAAAACATGTACAGTATGTACACGTTACATTTATTGCAGAGTTAAAGCCATCAAGGAGCCAAGAAGTCCAAATAAGCAGAAAGAGAAGCGATGATTAGGGAAGAGAAGGAAATGCATTAACAAGACGAGGAGTCTGACTGGTACAAGTGGTAGAGAGGGAGCTATTTAGCTGATAAGGCAGCCAAGGCCCTTCAGGTGTCTCCTGCTCCACTGCTGTGTAAATGAGCTCCAATTAAACAGGCGGGCCCCCATGCTCGGGGTCTTCCCGCAGCCCTCCCTAGCCCGCCGCACCCCCCCAAAAGCCTCCCCCTCGCCCCTCGCTGCTCGCCCGTAAGGCCAAACCCACCCCACGGCTCCTGCAGCTGCTCGCTCACTCCCACTTTGTGTTTTTCGCTCACACTGTGACCCAAAGGTCTGCTTAACTTCAGTGTATGCGCGTGCTTCTCTACGCTAGTCTGAGCGTGTTTGTTAGCCCCGAAGCATTTCCGCTTATTGTCAGCGCTCGATAAGTGGCGGCATGGTGGGCGTACAGCATGGCAGGGTTTGGTTGTTTTGCGTATATTGCAGTCATTTCTCTAAGTGTCGCAGGAATAAAAACTAACTCGCGATGGAACTCTATTGCCCGTTTTGTAGCAGACGCAAAAACTGGTAAGAAAGGAAAGGGAACATGCAGTATGGAAAATTTACTATGAGTTGGATACAAATGGTATAATGGATTGATTTAATGGCAAAATGACAATATACTGTCGTTGAAACTGGATGGGTGCTCACTTTTTTACTTGAGGTGATATGCAAATTTTTGTGTGTGTCACTTAAACAGCTGACGGAGCACTTTATCCAACCATAACTACCTGTTAAAAATGCAAAAATATTTGAAAAATGTGGTCTTGAGTTTTGTGATTGGGCAGTCTGTGGTTTGGGAAGAGCCAAAGGTCTGTTAGATTTAAGAAAAATATACAACCCGGGTTTGTACATTTTTACATTCTGACTTGAAAGTCTACTGTATGAAAACAGCACTGGCAGATACTTAAGGCTGCCATGTCATAGACAAAAAGCCTTTGTTTCGTTTCCTGCCCTAATGTTGGAACAACTAAAATTAGCGAGGTTTTGTGCCCAGAGCTTTTGGAGAAGCCTTCAAGCCTTGACCAAACACGACATTAACAGTTTGCAAACATTGTTTGATTCCTCGCAAAGGCCTTTGCCATGCGGTGGCCACGGGGGGTCCTCGAGCAGCGGGTGATTCGGGCCAATTAGATAAGGTGGCGATTTCGGCAGCCAGATTGGGAGAGTCGCCGCTTGGCCACGGGCCAGGACGCCGGGGGTGCAACCCCTGATCCGGCAGGAGCCAAGTTTAAATGACCACAGCCAGAAGAGAGGGAAGAAGGGGGCGGTAGTGGGGTAGATGGGTGGGGGGGCTCAACATTAGATGAGCAGAAGGTTCGAGATGATATCAGTGTTTGGCCATGCAACAAAGCCCAAATGTAGCTCAAATATGGTCATGTGCGATTTATGAACCATGAATTATTATGAGTTTTTAATTGAATAAAAACCAAACAAGCAGTGAAGGACATTTTTTTTCATTTCCTGAAACGGACCATACAAGTGTCATCTATTATGATTAAAGTATTGCGATCCGTGAAGGTGCATCCCGAATTCACCAAGTATACATATTGAGACACTTTTTGTATGATGGTGTTTCTTTGATACTTTTAAGTTCCAGTTTCAAAGCCTCATTTGCCTAGTTGTTATGACACACAGAGCAGTGAGAGCGGTTGTTTTGATGAAATGAACACACAAGCTGACTCAAAAGAATGACTTGATGAATATCAAATCTTTAAGAATATACAGTAATAGGGTGGTAGGTGGGTCCCACACCTTTTCTAAATGGCGTGGCTCCTGGGGTGTGGCCTCCCCTCTGCCTCGGCTGCCGGCCGCGGGAGTAGGTTGGGGGGTCGGGTCTCCGATCTTGCATCGCCCCGTGGCAGTTCCTGGGCGTTCTCCTGCCTCCGCCTTCCCCTCTCTTCTCTGGCTGGGCATCCGCCCTGCGCTCCGTCACGGGTCGCTGGCTGGGCGCCGGTGTATCGGCGGGGTGTCGCCTGCACCGGCGGGGGACCCTGCCTTGCCTGGGGCTTGGTGGGCCGCTGGGGGTCCCGTGGCGTGTCGTGCCGGTTGGGGGGCTGCGGCTGTGGCTTGTGGCCCGGGTGGGCGGGTGGGGGTGGGTGTAGGCGTGGGGTTGGTGATGCGTCCCCTCCTGCCATCCCTGAAGGCCGGTTGATGGGTGCGCGGATGGCCCGGGGGACCACCCTGGGTCCCGGGGGGGGGGGACGATGGCTCCTTTGCTGGGCTGCGGGAGGAGGGATGGGCTGCGCATGGCCCCCCGCCCCCCCGCCCGCCCTCCCTCCCCGGGCTGGCTGGGTGGGGGCCGTGGCCCTGGGTTGGTGCCCGCGCGGCTTCTCCGCCCGTCTGCGTGGCTGTCGCGCGCCCGGTGGGGCCTGCGTGCTGCTGGATGTGGTAGGGCATGCTCTGGTTGGGGGTCCCGGTGCCGGGATTGGCGATGCGGTGGCGTAGGGTTGGTCGCCAACGGGCTTACACTCATAACAGATTCACACGATTACTGGGTTCTAGATCACAGAACTGATTTGTGTACACTCTACCCCTTTCAATCACTTAGCTTATAGACACCCCCACCCCCATTCTCCTCTTTCACTGGCCAATAGGCCCCCACATGGTGTAAACCGGAAATACATCTCGCTGACGATAGCACCAGCATATTAGTAACTAGTTTAGATGTTCAATGTATTTCTAGTTGTTGTTTGTGTATGTGTTTCTTTTCCTTCTTCTCTTCTATTTCTTTTCTTCTGCCCCCCCATAATCCCTTCCTGTTCGCTGCTTTGTCATAATAAATAGGTATTTTGAATGATCACAATGGGAGTATGTCAGACTCTCAATGTGAAACATTAAAACTGTTCAGAATCCGGGCACTTAGACTTCCATTCTCTGTGTCAAACAGCTGAACAGGACAGGTTTAAAAAAAATAAATAAATAAAAAAATTAAAAAAAAGAATATACAGTGTAAAGTAGTAACTTGACTCACAAGTGCTGCAACACAAGTTTATCAGTAGAAATCATTGCATGGTCCATTTTCTGTTCTCCGACGCAAACAAAATTGGGAGTTACAAGTGACCTTCAGATATGGCGTCAGTTTATTATGGTTAAAATACATATGGCGGAAAACATTCAGGTGACTTGAGGTTCCGCTCTGAGACCCCCAATTTGGCCAAATTTCAAAATTGTCCGATATGCACGTGCGATACATCATTGGAAAGCTTAAAATCTCAATTTTCTGAATTTTTTGAACAAGAGGAGGCATTTAAAAAAAATTTCAACAGCAAAACCCTGACTGGAGGCGAGAGCACGCGAGAGCAGAATTAAAGACGCCACGATTTTAATGAGATATTATCGCATACATGTTTCGATCCGAAAACTTCATGTAGCATGTATCACCGAGTGTTAAGACACATCTGTGAATGGCCACAGCCGGATGTTTTTTTTTTTAAATTTTATTTTATGGGTGAAACATGGTGACAAGGGTCGCGATGCAGAAAATCACAGACAAAAAGGAGTGGTTGAGATTTTCTTTTTCATATAGTTACCCTTTTAAACGTTTTTTTTTTTCCCCAAATTTTTTTTTGTTTGGATCAATTATTTATCATCTAACATATCAGGGAAATGCGACAGTAAAAAAAAAAAAAAAAAAAAAAAAAAAAAAAGACAATTAAGCGATAGTTATGAGGTACATATCCGTGACTTTTTTACAGACGCCAAATTTTTCATTGTGACGTAGTTTTGTTTAAAGGGTGAATAATTTTCTAAAGTCCTTTTTTTAACTAAATATTAGACATCAATTAATGATTCTAAGCTAAAAATGAAATTTTGAATAATAAATATAATTACTTACCTTCTTTTTATGGCTAGGTTGAAACAAAAGTGGTTGCACGATGTCTGTAAATGTGGGTTTTCAGGGTAAAATGGACGGATTAAAAATAGTTCAGAGGCTTAGTGCGCCATGAATCTGCTATGGGAGCATATGGACATATTGTTCTATCAAACACAACAGTTCTTTTGGCTTAAAATACAGCAGTTTATTTTAAAGAGGGGTGCAAGAGCAGAAACTGTTTTTTCAGTCTTATATATGTATATATGTATACGTATGTTTTTAGGGCTCCAACATTTAAGAAGTGTTTTATTATTTCCATAAAACCCTTAGATTCTTGAACTTGAAACCCTTTGTAAATTAACTATCCACACAGGTTATTATCTTAAAGGGATAATAATATACAATATACCTTGGGTGCACTGTTAAAACAATGTTTTTAATAAACTGTAAATGATTTGATCTACATAATGCAGTATATTTAAAGTTCTGCGCAATAAAAATGAAAATGAGAGTTTAGCCTGGAAGAGCCTTTTGTTCCCGGTGGTCGCATACAATTGCCGGGCTTTAGTAGAAGTGAACGAACCGTTGGCGGCCTCCTGCCGATCGGGGAAAGGACAATTACCCGTTCTTGTCAGCGGCGCCTCGTGCATAATACATACCTGACATTCTGCTAGCGTTACCTGCCACGTGTAACCAGTCTCACTCCAAATGCTGAATATTTAAAATTGATGGCCGTGATTATGATACTTTAAAACCCCCGTAAATGGGACATTTATATATTAATCCACATGTAATTAAGCAGGGAGACATATTTGCTCCTGTTGTTAGGGGCAATTATAACAATTTCCATCAAGGGATTTTTCGAAGCCTGACTTTGGTCATGGCAGTATTGATTAATATTACAGTTTAGTCTTTTTTTCTCCATTTCATGAGAATAAGGAAAGTCAGACACAACAGAGAGTGCCACATTGGTTGTCTGTTAAGGCAGTTCGTGGGTTATAATATGCCTCTGACCATTTTCTATAGCATTTTTCCAAATTAAATTTGTGGGTGTGTTGGAGACGATTCTGACCAACTTGGGCGAGAGACACAGTTAACCCTGAATTAACTTTACATCCATATGGACAAACCTTTTACACTAATAGGCAATTCCTTATTTTTTTTTTTTTTAGATGTGGGAGATATCTGGAATATGAGGAGAAAAATACAAAACGAGAAAATAGCCAATCCATACATCCACATTTGTCAACCACTGAGTTTGAATAATTAAGGAGTCTAAAATATCGTTTTAAACACGGTCTAAAAGTAAAGATTGATCAGAAAAATTAAACCTCAACTTAAAGTACTGATACCTACAAGAATGTACCCAAGCACAGTAACAAAGTATTCATTCTTTGTTTAAAAAGGTAAGGAAATTGAGCCTATTCTCTCATTTACTGTATATTGCACTGCTCACCAGGAGGCAATTCAGGGTTCAGTGAATGTGGTTTTCAAAACCTACAAACTCTACTGCAGTCTTAATAGTGGTGGTTTCATGTTGTCTTTACTATGTGAGTGTATTTAATTGCATACATGGGTGGGTCAACCCAGGCGGTTGACGAGATGAATCAGTCGACCATGGGAAATGATGGCCTAGTGGGAAAAAGTTACTTGGGTCAGCAGGCCTTTATTTATGTCGCAAAATGCCGCTGATCTCTACCTTGCCGGCTGTGCTCTAACACACTGTAATGTCCTTCATCCCATCAGGCCACCTTGTTAAAACTATAGGTTACCAGTGAGTAAACGATGGACTAATTTTTAAACAGAAAACCCCATTAACATATTAAATGATTAAATAAACTGATAATAACAGCGATATTTTAGAGATAACTTGGCAAAGCTTAGCATGGGTACATGCCATGATAATTGTAATTGTTATAACAGTTGAATATTTACAATTACAAATCCTTCATACTATGATATACCATATTTTTTGGATTATAATTTGTAGTTTTTTTGCATAGTTTGGTGCGATTTATACACTCGAGCGGTTTATGTGTGATATTATTAACACATTATTATATCATTTCACGTTATTTTCACACTAAAGGCCGAGTTATGCTTCCGCGTCAGACCTCCGCCGTCAAGGAAGACCCGATTTATGACCCTGCGCCGTAGCCTCTGTGGGTTCTTCTTTTTATTCATGACTTCGCGTCGCGTCAACGCGTGTGACGTGATGGAAATGGACTATGATTGGTCCGCTCAGACTGTTGTTTCCGGTTCAGCGCGAAATCATCGCCATTCTCAAATATTATTTTTCTACACGCAAAAGTGGACCAAGCCGACAAGAGTATCAACGAAGAGCAAGTACGACAACTTCAACAATGTCTCGTCAAGACATTATGAAGATTGCAAAATGGCAGGCAATTCGTGGGAGAAGATTGCTGAAAATACGGGGCTGGAGGTCAGCCAGCGATTGAATTAAAAAAAAAAAAATGGAAGAACCACCGAGACAAGTACAGTATGTGTGTGTTCGGAATCGAATGTCCACACGAAGCGGTGACCCAGTCAGCCAAAAACTGCCAGCTTTTTATCACTTTATGTTGTACTTCATCTTTTATTGTGTACATCTGTTTGCTGTGAGTCTGTGACTTATTTACGTGTCACACCAAGTATATGAAGAATAAAGCACAGATTTGGTGTCAAAAGAGTTGTTTTGATGTTTAATTTTCAACATCAGACAGTTTCCATGCGATACATCATCACTGATTGAGAGTGCCTCGGTGCTTTTATGATAATGTTAACATCAATGCTTCCAACGCAGTTTGGGAAATTCCATAGACGCCAGAAATCTGCTATGGCTTCCCACTGTCCGGTTGTAAGACACAGCAAACAAATCGGGCTGGAGGACTTTGCAGACCTCAGACAAAACGCTGTACGCAGTGCTCGACGCCAGTTTGAAGCTAGCCACTACAGCTAGCTGGTTTCCACCTGAGGCTAGAACTCTCTATGCGGCATCAAAAGTTGAACAGACCGCCTCGAAAATCTTCTGCGTCGCCTACGCCTCAACATTTGTATGACCGACATTTATTCAATGTTGATAAGCTGAAGATCCTCATTCAAGCATTCCATCTTGCATTGTTTATTTTTCTCTGTTAAACTAGACAAGAGGAAGTCAACAAGCATGCCCAAAACCGTACAAACATAACGTCACACCCTCTAGTGGCTTGGCGGTGAATTACAGAGCAATGCGTCACCTGGCTGGAGAACCATCGAATGTCAAATGACGCCGTAGTCGCTGCGCCGTCACCGCAACGTGGGAGCATAACTCAGGCTTAAACCGCAAGAGGGCGCTCAAGGCATTTGTTTCAACATTGACGGTAACTTATAAAAACATTTAAAAACAACAGACTGGCTGAACAAAATTCCTGCGAAAAGGAAATCATTTTCTGCAGATTACAAGTTGCAAGTATGGAAATATAAAGCCAAAAGCAAAAGGAAAGTTTGGAATTGGCGAGAAAATTGCAAGGGATTGGCGAAATACAGCGGTTACTCCAATTGATATGAAAAAAAAGGAAAAAAGCTAATTGCTAATGGAGTGACGCTAATAGTTCGGTAAACTTGTTAGCATGTTCTTTACGATATAGTTATGTAAATAATTCTAAATAGCTGTATTACGTTCGCATACCGGGCACGTTCTCAGTTAATTGTTTATGCGTCGTTTAAAGTTAACATCCATACATTTGTTCAGCCTGTTGTTCTCTATTCTATTGTTATTTTATACTGCCTTTCAAGATGACGTCTGCTCTGGGTGTTTGATTTTGTCAAATAAATTCCCCCCAAAATGCCAGTTATACTCCGGTGTGACACATACTGTGTATATATATATATATATATATATATATATATATATATATATATATATATATATATATATATTTTTTTTTTTTCCCCCTATTCATTGCACATTTTTTGGCTGGTGCGACTTATAGTCCGAAAAATATGGTACATTTTTCAAAATCGAATGCTTAGGTTTGTGCCGGTGTTGTCCATCATAATGACAAACTACATTAGTTTACATTACAGCTGCTTTACATAATGACACACTAATGTGTCTCTGTCAGCCTGCTCGACGGCGTCCTTTTCCAGTTGAGACGCTCAAATTAAGACATAATTGCCCCCCCCCCCAACCCGTCAAAGCACCCACTCACTTTTTCCCAAATGGGTGTCAATGTAAAGCAATATGGCTGCGAAGTGAATGACACGGGCCTCTTCTGGGCGATGGCGTGACCCGTCGAAAAGATCAAACCCTGCACCCAGCAGTGGTTCCTACCTCGGAATGTTATTACTGAGACAAAGCAAGGTCAGATTGCAGGGATGATGATTCATGGGAAGCGATTCTCAATTTTTGGATTTTTTTTGTGGGGGGGTAGCATATTGACCTTGGCGTTTCTGACAACGACATCCATCATGAACGAAGGCGCTCCAACAGGCAACTGTGCGGCCAAGTGAATCCGATTAAGGGATATTAGCACTAGATGGATGCCGGACGTCAACGCTGCGGAGGGATTGAGCTCAACATTTTTCATGCATTGCACTTCCTTGACACGCTGATTTTGACATATTTGATCAACAGCTGTGTTGAGGTTTTGATCGATTTGACAGCATCTTGGTGTAATTAACTGAATTGACAGCTTGTAAAGGACTTTCAGGGAAAAGTTGAAGGCCTGTTTTTTTGTTTTTTATATTACACGGTTAAGTATATTTAAGCCGCTATGTTTTTCCCCTCATTTTGAATCCTGCGGCTTATAGTCCATTGCGGCTTATTTGTTGATTTATTTGGGTTAATAGGTAGCACTTTATTTGACAGCGGCATCCAAACACTATCATTAGACCATCATTATTATGACATGACACTGTCATTGGCATTAACGAATGCTTATGACAGATGTCATTAAGTGTCATCCGGCAAATTTTGTCACGAACTTCATTTATGTCCAGCTCAGAACGTTTGCATCCATTTAAAAGTGAGATAGTTTGCCGGATATCACTAAATGACATCTGTCATAAGCATTTATTAATACTCATGACAGTGTCATGTCATAATTATGACGGTTTTATGACAGTCTTTTATGATGCTGCTGTCAAATAAAGTGTTCATGGTTAATATTTTTAGGTGTAAATATCCCATAATATAGTGAGGACAGGTTTATAGTCCGGTGCGGCTTATCTATAAACTAGGGCTGTCAAACGATTAAAAATTTTAATCGAGTTACTCAAAGCTTAAAAATTAATTAATCGTAATTAATCACAATTCAAACCATCTATAAAATATGCCATATTTTTCTGTAAATTGTTGGAATGGAAAGACAAGACTGATATATACATTCAACATACTATGCATACTGTAAGTATTGTATTTGTTTATTATAACAATAAAACAACAAGATGGCATTAACATTATTAACATTCTATTAAAGCGATCCATGGATAGAAAGATTTGTAGTTCTTGAAAGATAAATGTTAGTACAAGTTATAGAAATTTTGTATTAAAACCCCTCTTAATGTTTTCGTTTTAATAAAATTTGTAAAAAAAAAAAAAAAAAAAAAAAAAAAAACTAGTAGCTCGCCATTGTTGATGTCAATAATTACACAATGCTCATGGTGCTGAAATCCATAAAATCAGTTGCACCCAAGCGCCAGCAGAGGGCGACAAAACACCAAGTACACAAGTAACAAGTGGACATGACACTGTGCTGTCATTTTAATCTGTTTGAGCGGGGCATGTGCGTTAAATGCGTCAAATATTTTAACGTGACTAATTTAGAAAAAATAATTACCGCCCATTAACGCGATAATTTTGACAGCCCTACTATAAACGAATGCAATTTTCGTGTCAAATTTGGTGGTGGCGGCTTATGCTATTGTGTCCGAAAATGACTGTAAATGAAAACATACAACAAATATAAGCGTGAATGTGAAAATGAGGAAAAAAAGTCAGCAGAATGTATAAAACAATGCAGTATATACAGTAAAATGTTCATAATGATTAATACTATGATAAAATGAATGCAAATTATTAAAAAAAAAAAATCCTCCTGCATTTTATGTAATTAACACTGAAAGCTAGTATTACTAAATACTTAGACTGTGATTATTTCCACTATCAGCAGTGACATCCTGCAGATGTGAAAGTAAACAAAAAAGCTGCAAAAATAGGCAGCGGTATTTTATGTGACAATTGAACATAAATAAAGAATCCATCAACAGAGATTGATGGCATTTGAAAGCATTACAAATAACTGTGCTATGTCCGCTTGGCCTTGCAGTAAAGCTGATCAACAGCTTAGCCAATATTTTGGCAGAATATGATGTTTTCTTTTCAGAGTGTTCACAAATAAAGTTGATTTTTATGAGTTTTTCTAAGCACCCCGGCAACACACGAAAAACACACACACTAGTAATAACAGAAGCAGAAACATGTGAAGCATTCTAAAATATTCTGGGTTGAAATAAAAAAAGAATGCAACAACACCAGCATGGAATAAGACAATAACACTGAGAATGTGTGTGTGTGTGTTGTAGGAACTAGCTGTTCTCTGCTGGGAGCATCCAGCCAATGACCCCTGATTTACAAGCACAGTCGAGTGTGTGTGAACTCAGATCTGCGTGCATGTGTTTGTGTATGAGGTATATACAGCACCAAGAACAGAGGAGCATTGTGCATGCCACGAGTGGCGTGCCGTCCACATGCTCCAGCAGCTCATGTTTAGCTGACGGCAGCCTAGGGAGGAAGTCCCAAAACGCCATGAACTTTGAACCCTGTGCCGACAGTGATGCGGGCAGGGTACTGTGTGCGTGTGTCTCTGTAGTCTTAATTCGACACACATGAATAAGGCGAACTATAGGCATGCACTTTAACAATTGTAATGTGAGCCAACACGACATTAAAAAATATATATATACAACCTGTATAAATACAGTACATTATGTAAATTAATGATAGAAAAATAGGACCAATTATGATATTTTACAGTTACATGTGTTAATCTAATAAATATATTTTATTTTACATGAAACATTCTGCATATTTCACAATTACTTGGGTAAATTTTAATGAATATATTAACATATAACATTCAGCACACTTTATCAGGTAAATTTTAAGTATACTAAAATGATAAAAATAATTTATATATTGTTTAAGTTATGATTGTAAAAAATATATATATGTATATATATATACACCCACACATTAACCTTTTAAACAAAATATGTCCCCCATTAAAGCACTGAAAAATTAAAATATATACACTATTCTATCAAGAAATGTGTAAAGAAAAACATTAAAAACCATGAGGTAGAATGACAACTGTCATCCTAATATATTTTAAAATATGTGTTTAAAAATTAAATGGCATTATTACTTTTCAGACAATACAAAAGGCAATTACTGTACATTACTCTTGATGTTTTATTAAAAGTACTAGTAAAAGTAATTACTAAATTCTACAAAATTTGACAAATTCAACCTGTACCTCAGAAAATAATAATGTGGATTTTTCCTTAAATCTACCTTTAAAAAATGAAATTTAATTTATTCTGAATACTTTTTCTACTATTAAAAGTAATGTCTATTTCATTCAAACAACCTTTAAATCTAAGAATTAAATTACTCAGATTTTTTCCTACACCATCACTTTAATGATAAGCATATTATTCTGTTTATATAACTGTACCTTGGAAGCTAAACCAGCCCTAAAAAAGTATATTCCTGCATTCTGTCCAAAACGTGTGCTTTTACAAATACACGCAAATACCCCCTCCTTAAAAAGAAAAATCCCATTTTTCCTTTTTTATCAGCCTCAGCATGATAGTGTTTTTTCCACAATGGAGTTTTACGGCATGCCAGCATGCAGTCGGGTCCACCCGAGAGGTGAGTACCAGGTGCGGGGGATCGTTCGTGTGTTATTACCACCGCACTGTCCCATTTTTCCATCAACACACACACCTTCATCCATACACAAGTGCCTGTCAACTGGATGGCACCACAGCAGATGCAGTTCTGCAGTTTGCATTTGTTTCTTATTGTTTCATATGGAGAAAATACAAAGCACAGCACTTGCTGGTGGAGAAACAGAAGGTTAAGTCCCTCTGCATATCAACTATGGACTTGGAGCACCCTCTACATTCCAAAAGCTAAAATGCATCCACCAAAGGAGAATTTAGGAGGAGCTGTGAGAAGGTCCCGTCAAATGCAACCGAGCGCCATCAGCAGTAAGCCATGTTATGACACCCTCAAAGGGTAAAGGAAGAGCAGGGAGGGATACAAGGTGGGCTTTAGAAGACACCCCCACCCCCTTTCCTAGACTCTTCTCTTCGACCACGACCGCCGGCCCTTGGCAGGAAGTAAACAGGACTTTGGAAAAAGAAGACCTTTTTGATCTACAGAGTTTAAGGTTGGATTGTGGTCTGCAGATGGAAGCAGAACACACACACCCAAAAAGTGGATTGGATAGACGGCTGAAATTCTCACCTGGCCAATTTGCATGCAGGCAGATATTTTAATGTGAGCGGTGCAACAAGTAGAAAGAAAATACAGTATAGAAATCCTCAACTTCATACCGTTTATTCTTGATTCTTGGCCTCTTTAAAAAATCAGCTATAAATGTACTGTCGCTCACTGAAAAGCTGTGTCTGCATTTTCCTGCCATCTACTGGCCAAGGCGAAAACACAAGATGGATCAGCACAATGCCAAATGAATAATCATGACAAACCGCTTCATTCTTCGTATTCTATGTAATTACCTCATACTAACTTGCATTTCGGTGTGCTATTTTTCTTAATCAAAACACTGCAAACAATATTGATAATGTTTTATGTGGGGCTGGTACATATAAAAATGATTATTTATTCATTTTAATAGGATAAGAGGATTCGATACAAGTTTTTTTGAGTCATGAGTTTGGTCCCAGAACGGATTGAACTCTTAAATGAAGGCACAACTGGCCTCTCCCTCACTAATGAAGCTTGTATGGAAGGAGAGAGCACAATGATTCCCGTGCCAGCATATTAAAATAAAGCAGATCTGATACCAAAAATGTATATGGCGGAAAACACAGACAAGGCTGAAAAAGCAGTTTCTGCTCTTGCACCCCCCCCCCCTCCCCCCCTTAAAGGAAAACTGAAACTGTTGTGTTTGATAGAACTATTTGTCTATATGCTGCCATAGCAAATTCATGGCCCATTAAGCCCCCGAACTATTTTTAATTTGTCCGTTTTACCCTGGAAACCCCCGTTTATAGACGTCACGCAACCGCTTTCGTTTCAACCCAGCCAGAAAATGAAGGTAAGTAATTATATTATTCATAAAGTCATTTTTAGCTTAGAATCATTAATTGATGTCTAATATTTTGTTAAAAAAAAAAGACTTTGAAAATTTTTCACTCGCATATTTTAAACTTTTAAGTTATGTCACAATGAAAAAAATGGCGTCTATAAAATAGTTATCTACCTCATAACTATCGCTTGTATTTTTGTTACTGTCGCATTTTCTCCGATATATTAGATGATAATCGATCCAAACAAAGAAAAATTGGAAAAAAAAAATGTTTAAAAGGGTAAATATATGAAAAAGAAAATCTCGACCACTCCGTGATGTCTGCGATTTCTGCATCGCGACCCTTGTTATACTGTATTACCATGTTTCACTCATAAAATCCCCCAAAAATCCAGCTGTGGACATTCACAGCTGTGTCTTGACACTCAGTGATACATGCTACATGGAGTTTTAGGATCAAAACAAGGTAGGTACGCGATAATATCTCATTAAAGTCATGGCGTCTGTAATTCTACTCTCGCGTGCTTTCATCTCCAGATAGAGTTTTGCTGTTCGAAAGATTTTTTTTTTTTTTTTAAATGCCCTCCTGTTCAAAAATTTTCTTCCCCCAGAAAATTTAGATTTCAAGCTTTCCAATGATGTATCACACGGACAATTTTGAAATTTGGCCAAATTGGGGGTCTCAAAGTGGAACTTCAAGTCACCTGAGTGTTTTCCGCCATATTTATTGTTTACTTGCTGTTTGCACCCTGTGGTTGAAAAAGTGTTTGAACATGCTGAAACGTGCATAAATTCAACAAGCAGGAGAACTATAAATTAAAAGAATTTACGTTTGGTAGACGATCAAAACTGATGACTCAAGTATTGCTACAAATCATTCCAAGGGTTCTCTGAATATTTACTGTAGATGCTGAGAAACAGAAGTTTTTGTACGTGCAAATAGATTATTCTATCAAACATATGTTTGAGTCGATTGCAAACAGCATTAGAAGAGTTTGAGTGATGTTCCACTACAGTACCCATATTGCAGGGCTTCTCCAAAAATGGATGAGAATGGAGGCTCTCTGTTAACGTGCAAATTATTTCCTTTTTCATGAATTATACTTTCAAAACAGTGTAAGTAAAAGACAACCTCATTCTCCATTTTTGACATTTCGGATTCTGTTCCTCTAGCTAAGCCGCCTAATTTCACGCAACACACGTCCCTGATGATTCCCCAACTTGTAAATGTAACATGGTGGTAACGTTGACATAATAAAGTCAGCATGAGTGCCAGTCGGAGAGCGAACTGGCCACAGAAGACGTGACGTTGCGTTTGCCTCCAAAACAGCTGTGGTACCTCTTTTTTTAGGTTTTGTTTTGAAGGGGCCTATTGGCACGACTCCATTCAGGGCTTTCACACCAGTCTCGCTCACTTCTCACTCCACGGGCTATGCCTCGCAGGTCATAAATTAAGATAGGGGGGAGTGAGGAAAGGGCATAGAGGTAAGTGGGGGAGTGCAGGAACTGAGGAAAAAGACACTATATTGAAGTTTTATGTATGAAAAACAAGTGAAAGTGACAGAATGAAAAAACAAATCAGCAGATTACGGATTTATCTTTAAAAGTACAAGACAGCACTTAGTATGAATGAAATTCATATAAAAGACTGTTGCTCCGAGTACAGGTAGTCCCCGAGTTACAATATACCCAATTTATGTGATTTCGACTTCATGACGCCGGAGTCTTGTCCGCCATTTTGACTCCAGTAGTTTTTTTTTTTAGTTTTTTTTTATTAAGTCGCATAAACAGTACCTTTTTGTGCCTCACAGTCAAGGGCGTAGGTTTGGTCTCAATATTGGTAGGGACGATATAACAGCATAACATTAAAAAGACCAAACATATTGGGTGAACGGGGGTCAGGTCTATATTTCTCACCAATATGAACCTAATTGATAGGCTAAATGATGAACGTAAAGTAAATCTGTATTGACATGTACTGTACTTTAACACCTCAAATTTATAACGTCTTAATCTGATCATTTTTGTTAAATCTAGTCAAATAATTTTCTCCATCTTGTTTTGAGTGTTAAAGGCTAGTTAACAGATTCATGCGTCAGATTATTCCACTTACTTGAAGTAAATATTACTATTTAGAGATGTCCTGATCGATCGGCATCCCGATCGATGGGGTCCGATCACGTCATTTTCAAAGTATCGGAATCGGCAAAAAAATATTGGCCATGCCTTTTTTTTAATGTATATATATTTGAATTAAATCATTTTCTAATTGTATTTAACGTTACAGACATAATATGTTACACTCATCCAGAGTCTTTAGTTTAGGCATAAAGTAATAGCGGCATAATTTATTAAAAAATGTGTCACGTTATATATTAATGTATACGGTGGTCGACCCTCTCACTCATTGTCGCGCTCAATCTGTAATGACGCCACTTTACCTATATAGAGAATTAAAGGCGGCACAAATTGAGTAGAGTGACTTTTGGCAGCCTTTGGAGCCATATTTTAATTGGCTAAAGCCTTGCAATCCCTCTCCCTATGATTAGAAATATCATGGAAGCAATGTGGGGAAGCAAGGTGCCAATTGATCTTTGTCTAACACCTTAAGTTATTTCCCAACGCAGAGAAGATATATCAATTGCTAGCACGACGCACAGTCATGGGTGCACTTCCCATCATGCATTTGGGATGACCACAGTATCATTTACTGAAAGCTCAACAAATACACTAGATGGCAATATTTAGTCACAATACATAAAGTCACAAGTCTTTCTATCCGTGGATCTCTCTCACAGAAAGAATGTTAATAGTGTAAATTCCATCTTGAGGATTTATTGTCATAATAAACAAATACAGTACTTATGTACTGTATGTTGAATGTATATATTCGTCTGAGTTTTATTCATTTTTTTCTTAATGCATTGCCAAAATGTATATGATCGGGAAAAATTATCGGGAATGATTGGAATTGAATCGGGAGCAAAAAAAAGCAATCGGATCGGGAAATATCGGGATCGGCAGATACTCAAACTAAAACGATCGGATCGGGAGCAAAAAAACATGATCGGAACAGCCCTATTACTATTTGTTCATACTGAGCTCATACATCAAAAGTTGGTCATTTTTCACCTAAATCAAGAAAACATTGCTTTCAAATAATGTTTTGAACAATATTCTTGAACATACTAGATAAAAGAAAAACTCAGAAATGTTCTAGTTTAAGTTTAACTATACAAACTTTATGCTGAAGTCTGTTAAGCTTATTTTCAACTAGCTCCTATTTCAAGAAGTCTGAGTAAAATTGACTTGAAACACTGTAGCAGTAGTAAAATTAGTGGTGTTTTCCCCACCTCCACATTATTGACGTCTTTTTACATTACTATAGTGGCTGCTGCTGGCGGGGAAAAAAAAATCCCACGTCTTCGAAGGGGGCGGGGGAGGCGGCATCTTGTATTTCTGTCGGGCTGTGAAGGCGTTTGTGTGGGGGGGGGGGGTTAAGTCATCAGCGAATCAAACGTTTGAGTGAAAAGGGGTCAATTTACATCTGAACATAATTAAAGTACTGTAATTCACTTAATAATTGTAGGATCAATTCTATTCTTACAACATATAGGAAGCCAATCTAAATGACCTATTTAACTAAAATCATTATATAACGCAAATAAGTTTGCTTAAAAGTTGGTGGGGATAATTTAAGCATCCTGAAAAACTGTTAGTGTTATGTCCCTACCGTCCCTATGCAAATCTACGCCCTTGCTCACAGTATCTTATATTTTACTCAATCTCATTAATATGACTGTTCTGCGCTTATGTGAAACATGTATTTGACTTTTGATGTAATGTAAATGTGTCTAACTGTAATATTGGCTTTGTTTTGTGATGCTTACTTTTATTTTGGCTCAGGAAGCAGGTACAGCAGGTAGTACGCTCGCGAGTAAGGGTGTTTCTACACACAAAGATTAAAGTATTTGTGCACACGAAGAAGAGCGCACACGCACACACGAGGAAGAGCGCATTTGCTACCACAAAGATGTCACACAGCTGAGTGACAGAGAGAGGGGAAAGATGACAGCTTAGCTCACTGTCTAGCTAAGATTTAAGCACCAACGTCTTGGCGAGGACAGTACAATGATGTGTACCGTAATTTTCGCACTATAAAGGCGCACCTGACTATAAGCCGCCACCCACCAAATTTGGCACGAAAACGCCATTTGTTCATAGATAAGCCGCACTGAACTATAAGTCGCAGCTGTCCTCACTATATTATGGGATATTTACACCAAAAGATATTGACCGGTAACACTTTATTTGGCAGCGGCACCATACGGCTGTCATAAGACCACCATGAATTGCCACCATTGCTTCAAGAAGCTTTATTTGGCCATCACTGCTTCCTTGGGGGAGACAGTCAACCTTGTTGCCACCTGCTGTCAACACTTTTGTAGTCCAAAATGCCTTCTAGCATGCACTGCAGCTCTACAGATGTAAATAACAATCAAAATTCATGTTCTGTGCTAATTATTTCTTCAGTTAGTGCTCCATTTGTTTCATTAATTGCTAGTTATGGTATTTGGTAACACTTTATTTGACAGTGGCCCCATAAGACTGTCATTAGACAATCATAATTATGACATGACACTGTCATGAACATTAATGAATGCTTTTAATATGTGATTTAGTGTTATCTGGTAAATTATCTCACTTTTAAATGGTTTTAAAAGATCCGAGCTGGGCATAAATGGTGTTAGCGACATAATTTGCCGGATGATACCTAATGACATCTGTCATAAGCATTCAGTAATGCCCATGATAGTGTCATGTCATAATAATGACAGTCTTTTGACAGTGTTATGATGCCGTCGTGAAATAAATAGTTAACTATTAACCCAAATAAATCAACTAATAAGCCGCACTGGTCTATAAATCGCAGGATTAAAAATGAAGGAAAAGATAATACCGTATTGGCCCGAATATAAGTGTTTTTTGCATTGAAATAACACTGAAAAAGAGGGGGTCGTCTTATATTCGCGGTCTAGACATTATATCCATTAATGACACTAGATGGCGCCAGATATCATTGAAGCGATGTTCTGTCATGACAGATCTCAACTACTCTGAATTTTAACCAGTTTGCATTATTTTATTGCAATGTTTTTCCTTATTCAGATTTGTTTCAAGACTACAATTAGACTTCACTTTGATGGTTAATGCAGTTATTGCAATTTTGTTGTTTTATCACAATAGATTGGTTTATTTACATTTCAAAAATCAGAAGCCATTCATTTACGAATGTGATTGCACTTTAGTTTACATATTTAAATGTTCAGATATTAAGATTTGAATGAGGCAAAATAACATGCTTTTTCTCTCAAATATATTGTTATAATCATTTGTTTCGGATGTACTGCAATTATCTTCTCTATAAAAATTAATTTGGTGTTCAAAAAGTCTTTTTTCAAACTTGAGTCTTGAAAAAGAGGGGTCGTCTTATAATCAGGGCCGTCTTATATTCGGGCCAATACGGTGCATGTTTTTGGATAGTTATTTTGCGATTTAGGGTGTATTTAGAAGTACTTAAAGGGTTAATTCCGACTTACACGAAAATTCGGGATACGTCACCAGCGTAGGAACGGAACTCGTTCGTAACCCGGGGACTACTTGTATTTATGTATGGAATTTGCAAATTTCTTAGGTGCCGGACAATAGAGCAAATATTGCTTAAACAAAGAAAGACATTTTGTGATATCACTTATACCCAAGCATATACACACTAATACACTAAAGCACAAGTGCATGTGGTAATGGGTATTTATTACAAAATGAGAAAAGGTGATTAAATTGTGATATTTAATTTTAATTTGAGATAGTAAGATAGTAAGATAGTAACGGCATTGATAAAAAGTCTGCCCCCATGTTGGATAGCCTGGATACATTATTTTTTTTCTTTTTAATTAAAGTTTTTCTCCTCTATTACACATCAGAGAAATAACATTTTGTGTTTTTTTTGTTTTTTTTATTGAACAAGATTCTTTCCACTGGGATGGACACGATAAAGGTCAAGTCATTGCCTTTAAATTATTTACGATGGGTGGAGTGTGAAAAGCAAGTACATTGGATTTTTTTAATTGAATGGAATATCAGTAAAAGATAAACAATATTTGTAAAATAGTTTATTTTATTCATAAAATAATTCATGCTCATCCTATTTGGTTAGTGGGCCACAAAAATGATGTGGCAGGCCGGATTTCAACCCCAGGCCTTGAGTTTGAAAATGTATTAATGAGTATTGCAGCAAAAAAAAAAAAAAAATAGCATAAGGTGGTCGTGGTGTGTGTGTGCCATAATATGATTACAGTGACAAACACTAGGATGACTGCCC
This sequence comes from Corythoichthys intestinalis, assembly GCF_030265065.1. Taxonomy (NCBI): domain Eukaryota; kingdom Metazoa; phylum Chordata; class Actinopteri; order Syngnathiformes; family Syngnathidae; genus Corythoichthys; species Corythoichthys intestinalis. The sequence goes on along the minus strand of NC_080414.1, from coordinate 22,489,116 downwards.
TTGTCAAAACAAAGACGACAATGAGGTGACTTTGAATGAAAAGTAGCACGATGGAACGCTTTTGAGTCCCACTTTTCTTTTTCACATTGTTAACGCGGAGTGATGGACACACATTGTCCTCAATAAGGCTGCCATACTCCACCCAGACATATGACAATGCCCTCATGACCCGGATAAGGGGAGGATAGTATTGCAAACAGCTGGTTGTAGATAATGCACATTTTGGAATTACTGCATTAAAAGATGTATGGACTCCATTGCGCAAGAAAAGATTTACGAAGATGAAAATGAGTAAGTCTGCTTTGCGTGAGAGTGCGTACGGAACCATATGGACACCCTCCACGTCTTCTCATTTCATACATGTTTCTTTTGACATCAATAACGCTGAGGCGTCCAGCAGCGCTTGGACCCCGTCCAAAACAATTATAAAGTTGCCGTGGAAACTGAGGTCCTGTGCCAGAGCGAAGCATACTGTCTCGGCTCAGATAACCCCCGTCGGAAAGTCATGGCGCACAAAAGCACTTGACGGGGGTTGCCCAAGCGGGAGGGGATGAAGTGAAAGGAAGGAGGGCTGGGCTGAGGTGAAGAGACAAAAGCTGAGATGTGCATGGACACTGACATCAGGGGCGGACTGGTAATCTGTGGGTTCTGGAGGATCACAGAACGGCCGGTGCCCTGGACGGCCGGCGGCCGCCATTCATTATGCATCACTGTTTTTATCCCCCCTATCCTCTGATTATCTACAGTTCGCATCCAATCCGACAGTTGGCAGCAATGCGCCTGGCTTTTCACCGCCAATCTGATAGACTAGGAACGACGAAAGCACAGAGTAGCCTTCATTGGTTCCTTCCTTGTGGAAGCAAAATAGCGACGAGTGTTAATGCACAATATGGATGGTGGTGGCAAAAAAACTGAAAAGAGCAGGGTGGCGCGGAGAAGGTTAGAGAGAAAAAAATAAAGAAACTGGAGAGTGAAGCATTAAAATGTCATAAATCGACAAATATTTTCGCAAGCAGCAGTCTGGCTGCAACGGCCACGTCGGGTAACAACAGCTCAGCTCCCGGCGATGGTGAGAGGGAGCTGCAGCCGCTCTGACGTGCAGACGGTGCTGGGAGAGAGAAAAGAAGAGGGAGGGGGCAACGATAAACTGTTGGAAGTTCCCCAGACAAGTGCAGGGCAAGTAAATTGGGATTAAGAGGGTTACTTGCTCTGTAAACTGGCAATTGTTATCCATCAGGTAGCTACATTTTAAATCAAATAAATGACAATTAAAGGGTTAGTGCCAGCTAGTCGATGTACCCGTTTGCAATCGTGTCAAGTTACAGTATGCTAGTCCTACTATCCCTCTCCTAAGAAAAAATATTTTAGCCGTAAAACAATGTATGCACACGCAGCATAGCAATATTAATTCAGAAGAAATATAAAAATATATTAATAAAATGAATGGTTTTACTTTAAAGTTTAGGTAGTTAAATTGATGTTATATACATTATTAATCATTTATATATCGTTTTGTTTTCTGGTTAATACTTTCCAACGAAGTTTATGTATACAGGATTTGTCTTGAAATGTGTATTGTATTTTCATTGAAATTTATCATTTGTATGGCAAGATTAATTATGGCAGGGGTCTCCAAACCGGTCCTCAAGGGCCGCTGTGGGGCCTGGTTTTTGTTTTAACCGATCGAGTACCGACAGTTTAACCAATGAAGTTTCTGCTAAAACAAGCAGCACCTGACTGCAATCAACTGATTACACTTGTAAGACACCAGATTGGTGCAGAGGTTTTGTCTTGTTTTGTTGGAATGAAATCCTGCGCCCGCCGCAGCCCTATGTGGAATAGTTTGGAGACCACTGAATTATGGCATAAACAATGAAGTCATTTTATAGACAGAGATCTATAGAGATATATTATAATCAATTGGATACGTAAAACTTGCTTTGAAAAATAAATTCTTTCATTTGTTTATTCAGGTTGATCATAGAGCTAGTACAGAAAATGAATCCAACTCCAGTTCAGCCTTGCAGTACTTTGAGCGCCCGTAGTCAGACAGTCACAGTCTAGACACATTTTCTTCATTTTTCTCTCAAAGTGCACGAAATTGGTGCATTTTACAATAAAATGTAAAAAAAAAAAAAAAAAAAAATTCTCCTGGGAGGGGCTTGTTCCCGGGACCCCCCTATGGGGTCTGTGTTTCCCTTCGTATAGCGATTCTTATGGGCTGGGCTGAGTCAAAGTCCAGGGCTGCTTTTTAGTCCCAGTCCGCCCCTGACTGACATCACAGATCCCGCACGATTTAGACACTCAAAAACAAACAAATACTGTCCAGAATTCTCGACCAATAGGAAATAATGGAAATGCAGTGTCAGAAACCAAGCATTTAAACAGGGATGTGTAGACCTTTTAGATCCACCGCTTACTATATGCTTTCAAATACTATTCTCATATTGGGAGAGGTGGGTAGTAAGGTGTTACATTTACTGTGTTCCATTTACTAGAGTAACTTTTTGAGAAAAATGTACTTCTTAGTGTAGTTTTACAACACAATACTTTTTACTTTTGAGTAGATTTGTGAAGAAGAAAAGCTACTCTTACTTCGCTACTTTGGGTTACACTAGAGAGTCGTTAGATCTTTACTTTTTATTCTACACATTGACTTTATTTTTGCCAGATATGCCGAAAGAGGCTCTCTCATTTTCACCAATAACCACATGCTCCACTATACCAATCAAATGTAACAATGTTTTTCTCCACTAACGAGCACTCATGCTCTTTGGACAGGTGATTATATATAAATATGGCGGAAAACACTTAGGTGACTAGAAGTTCCGCTCCGAGACCCCCAATTTGGCCAAATTTCAAAACTGTCCTATAGGCATGTGTGATACATCATTGGAGAGCTAAAAATCTCAATTTTCTGGGGGACGAAATTTTTTGAACAGGAGGGCTTTTTTTTTTTTAAACCCCTAAACCCTAACTTGAGGTGAGGGTATGTGTGAGCATAATTAACGACTTACCTACTTACTTACCTTGTTTCGATCTCGGTGTCAAGACAGAGCTGTGAATGGCCAAAGCCTGACTTTTTGGGGATTTTATGGGTAAAACATGGTAATATAACAAGGATCGCAATGCAGAAATCGCAGACATCAAGGAATGGTCGAGATTTTCTTTTTGAAATATTTACTCTTTTAAACATTTTTTTTTTCTTCCAATTTTTCTTTGTTTGGATAGATTATTTATCATCTAAAATATCGGGTAAAATGTGACAATAACAAAAAAAAAAAAAAATACAATTAAGCGATAGTTATGAGGTAGATATCCGTGAGCTATTTGCAGACACAATTTTTTTTTTTTTTTATTGTGACGTAATTTGTTTAAAGGTTTAAAAAATGCGAGTGAATAATTTTATAAAGTTTTTTATAACTAAATATTAGACTTTAATTAATGAATCTAAGCTGAAAATTATAGACATTTCAAATAATAAATATTCTTTTTATGGCTGGGTTGAAAAAAAAACGGTTGTGCGGTGTGTGTAAACGGGGGTCTCCAGGATAAAACAGACAAATTAAAAATAGTGCGGGGGCTTAATGCGCCATGAAACTGCTATGGCAGCATATAGACATATTGTTCTATCAAACAACAGTTGTTTTGACTTAAAATACAGCAGCTTATTTTAAGGAGGGGTGCAAGTGCAGAAACTGCTTTTTCCAGCCTTGTCTGTGTTTTCCGCCATTATATATCATTGGCTCTAATATTCTTTAAATATGACATCTAGCCTTATAAATATGATAAACATATATGTCAGCAGAAAGTTTTTTTTTCTATTATTATTAACACAATTATACAGTATAAAACAAAAATGAGCTGTGTTGTTTTTTCCACAAGAAAATTATATTTAATTTTAGTCCAATTTTTATCACTTGACGATAATGGGGGGGGGGGGGGGGGGGGGGGGGGGTCATCAAAACAATTCCAAAAGTGGTTAAAAATACTGGATCAGCATGGTAATGATGCCTCAAAAAACTAATGGTTGACATCGTCACCTCTCCTCTTTAAGGCACAACTAAGATAAAACAATTACTAATGTTTTAAGATTAAAGCAAGAATGATGTTTCAATTGTTGTTCTGGTCAGAATTTGACGATTTTTGTGTCATCTTTTGGCCTAATATCGTCATGTAATAGGCTATAGTACAGTATAATAATAACGGTTTGCATAGATGACATTGTGCTGAAAAAAAAAAAAATCCCATTATTTAACAAAAATTCATATTCCAAGCAGTTACCCACAATGTTACTTATTACTTGAGTATTCTTTTCAACAAATACTTTTTTACTTGTACTTGAGTAAATTTTTGGGTCACTACCTTTACTTGAGTAATATTATCTGGAAGTAACGCTACTCTTACTTGAGTATAATTTTTGGTTACTCTACCCACCTCTGCAAATTGGCTCATAAAGTCTCTCTAAATAGTCGATTTTCAACTGCGTCTGAACATTTGGGAATAATGAGTCGAAAAAACTGGACAATTTAGATCAAAACTGATGAAAACTAAACTTTACACCGGGGAAATTCCTAATGCTGATCCGCAAGAACATGAGGCAGATATGCTCCACCAGCTCATTTTACTGCCCTTTGCACAGTCATAATTGAATTAAATATTTGTATGAAACATTTGTAGCCCATAAATGAAACTTTTGAAAATAGACCCCTTTTTCTTACACCAAATTTCCTGTACCTTGTATTTCTAGGACAGCTAAAAAAAGTTAGTTCAAAAATTAGCCCCATGGGGTACATTAGTGTAACGGAAATTGTTTCCGACTGTACCCCTAATTTTGAGAAAACAGTGAACAAAATAAAAACAAAAACATCACGGTGAAAGACTACTCAACCTCTTCTGTGACATGTGCAATTTTAGGCTGGGAACACTGGGACCGAGTGTAATGTATTGTAACCTTATGCTAACCTAATGAACAACAAGACGAAAAAGGCATAAATGGAGGCCTTTTTTTTTTCATCTATCTCAGGGCGTCCTCATTATGCGGCCGATGCGACAAGCTCGTTAGGAGTGCACGAAAGATTACCCGCGCGGCTAAAGAGCACGGCACAACACAAACAGACACACAGACAGATTGTAAAACAGGTAGGAATGTGGCGAGCGCACACACAAAGAGAAAGAGAGAGAAACCCCCGGTGGGTGTAACGGGGCTCTTAAGAGGCAGAAAGACAATCTGAGCGGTTTTCAAAGACCCCCTGACTGTCTGCTGTGTTTATTCAGATGGGAGCGGAGAAGGCCGGCGTTGTACTGCTTTGTTTTGATCTCACTGATGAAGAACATCAGTGTCAGTGCTCTTCTTGGCCATTCCAGGTGATAAAATGCTCCCTTGATGGTGCACACAGTTCTTTTTTGGTGTTATTGCCCTTCACATGTTTGATAGCTTGGCTGCAACATTAAGCACAATGTAAATGGATCCAATGTGCGACCCGTATAAAAGAATATTGCATATTTCAAGAATTACATAGTCAATATCAATATCACAAATTCACCTGTTTAAGTTTGTGTGGGAGTTGGCATTAGTTACAATATTCCCTGAACAACTGACCAATTGGGGCATTTTATGCTCTTTCTGTGATGACCTAAAACACATGATGGCGCCACAGGCGGCTCTACTATTCAGGCGAAGTAGGCGATCGCCTTAGGCCCCCAACCAGTGGGGGGGCCCCCAACCAGCTGCCCTTGCCTCAGTGAGCAAGCGCTTGGGCCACCGGAGCCAGCAGCACCCCCAACTATTCATCATGTGTAATTATGTCAGCATACCAAACAAATAACAAAACAAAAAAGAAAGCCATTTGAATGCTGCATTTATATTATCTCTCCCCCACACACACGCACTACAATGGACTGTTCCACGACGACGGACTGAGTATCAGTCGATTAGCTTCATTTAGCACCGTTTAACATCGCTTAGCTCCGTTTAGCATCGCTTAGCTCCGCTTAGCATCACTTAGCTCCGCTTAGCTGTTCGTTAGCTTCACTTAGCTCTCCCGCGTTTTTTACGCCACTAAGCTCGCTATTTTTACAGCTCACTTGCTATTTTGCACGTCGGCTATCGTTTATTTCGAACACATGAGCGAATGTGCTCTCCATGAAAGCCAAAGTGCAGTGAGGGAGAAGTTGAGAAAAGGCCGCTAATGCCTCTTTTAACTTTCTTTTTCTTCTTCACACTGAACATAAAATACACGACAGCACACCCTGTGGCGAAACAATGCAGTACAGTCCCAATCAGTCATACAATAACACTCAACAGCTGGTTAACAGCATTTGCTAACAAAATCTATTAGTGACACCACAAGCAATGACGAAGAATGTTTTTATACGGAGTGTAAAGCTTTCCGTTAGCGGTTTAGCGAACGTACCTCCGGTGAACATTTCAAAATAAAAGCACGTCATGTTCGTCATATAAATAACGATTTCTGGGGTCAATCCCACATACTTCAGAATTAATATTACAATATGTTGAGTAAATACTACAGAATACAGATTCTACACTAAGAATAATTTTCAAATGACACTCTTTATGACAAATATGATTGGCAATTAATAATAATTATAAATATTATACTACTATTATATATAGTAGTATACTATAATAATAATGCTAGATTTTTTTTTTTTTAAGAATTGTTTTGAATAATGTTGGAGAGGCAAAGTCAGTGTTCTGAATCTGTTTACTTTCCATTCTTTTGCACTAGTGAATGCTATCAGCATTTAACCTCTTTTTTTTTCACACACACACACACACACACACACACACACACACGCACACACACACACACACACCCACACACACACACACACACAAAAAAGCATTTAACCTCATTGTTAATTTGTGATTAATTATTGTTATTTACATGATTATTTGTACTTTAATAAAGAGTTTTACTGTTCCAAAATGGTTTGGGAATTAATAAGCGTCGACAAAAATGTAATTAGTAAATTAGTAAAAAAAAAAGAAAATTATTAGATTAGTCGACTAATCGTAAACCTAGTCGGCTGACTAATCAGGTGAAAATTTGTCGTTTAGGACAGCCCTAGTGTACCGGAATAAATTTCCTCCACACCCTTCTCAACTTTTTCACCCCTGACCAATGAAGAGGGCCCCTGGCATATGTTCGCCTTAGGCCCCAAAATTGTCAAGTCCGCCACTGGATGGCGCCAAGATCCTAGCGAATAGGAAAGCATGAATTGGTGTCAACATGGAAAGATATTGAAGTGAGAGATCTCAAATGGAAGACAAAGCTTGTTATATATTTGTATTATTAGGAAAAATATTTACATCAGTCAGAAAATTCCAATAATTTCAAAATGTAAAACATTTTCTCTATTAGTTTGCTCACATTCTAACTGCTAAGTTGTAGCAGTGTTCAGAATTAATTAACCAGTCACATAAAGTCATGTACCGTATTTTTCGGACTATAAGTCGCACCTGAGTATAAGTCGCACCAGCCATAAAATGCCCAATGAAGAGATAAAAAACATATATAAGTCGCACCTGAGTATAAGTCGCATTTTGGGGGGAAATTTACTTGATAAAATCCAACACATAGAACAGATATGTCATCTTGAAAGGCAATTTAAAATAAAAATACTGTAGAGAACAACATGCTGAATAAGTGTACAGTACGATAATCTTACATGATGCATGAACAACGAAACACGAACGTGGCCGGTATGTTAACGTAAGATAACTATTAAGAGTTAGTCAGATAACTACAGCATAAAGAACATGTTAGCAAGTATACCAAACCCTCAGTGTCACTCCAAAACACCAAAATAACATGTGAAATGATATAATAGTGTGTTAATAATTTCACACATAAGTCACTCCAGAGTATAAGTCGCACCCCCAGCCAGGCTATTACAAAAAAAACCTGCTACTTATAGTCCGAAAAATACGGTAAATGTGATCTGGCAGCCACCATTTAAAGTGCATGCGATTAAGATGAAATTATCCTACTAAGATTTTCTTGACAATTTTTGAGTTTCTAACAGAACCCTGACGGTTTTGCGCTGAAACTGACTGGCACACTTGGACTTGTCATAGTAGTAATTCCTTCTACTCTAATTCTGCACTAAATTCAATGCTGCTTTTTTGGCAACACCCTGACCACGTCTCCTCTCATATTTCCACTGATGTTTTGGGAACAACCAGTCCTTGGTAAATTGCTGTGTTGCCATATTTTCTTTACTTGATGCTTACAGCTAATTGAGTTTCATAGTATATTTATGCCTTGTAAAAGCAAAAATATAAAATGATGTTGAAAATAGTACAAGACTGATCTTAATCAAAGTTTTCATTTCACAAAAACATGCAATTTTAACAGGGGTGTGTAGACTTGTTAATCCACTGTGCCTATATAACAAGCTCAGGAGTCAGGACTGATTGAAAAATCTGTCAAATTACACTTACCATATTTTTCGGACTATAAATCGTACTTGAGTATGAGTCGCACCAGCCAAAAAATGTGACATGAAGAGGAAAAAAAAAACAATAAATCGCACTGGAATATAAATCGGAGATTTATATGATAAAATCCACCTGGCCGCCTAGCTTTCAGCCCACGATTAGCTTTTTTTGTTTTCTTCGTTTCAGTAAATGTAACCTCCGCATTTCACCAGTGACTTACACGTGTCTCGCTAACTCTAAACTTTCTTTCAGTTGTTCGATTACCGCTTTCAGCTGCATATGTCACTACTTGCAGCTTTTATCTGCAGAATATGATTTTATTTCCGGTGCCATTTTGTTTAGTCCTTTTAGTCGTTTTTATATTTTTATAAGTTACCGCCAATGTTTAAAACATGCCTTGAGCACCCTCTTGCAGTTAAGTGTGAAAATAACATGTGAAATGATATAATAATGCAGGCCCGGATCTAGGTTTACCCACCAGAGTGGGCACTAAGAAATCTTGAGGGGGCACCCCCAATGTAGGCTTTTTTTTACCCTCTGCATTTCTCCGGGCTTGGGACCGGCGCAAGTAGGAAACTGGCTTGTGTCCCGTTGGGGCTGCATTAATTATTTTATTTTATTTTTTTCATTCATCTATCTACTTATTCTCGCAGTCGGTGTGATGTCACGATGACGTCATCTCGCACAGCAACGTGTCGCCATTTTGAGATGGGGGCACGCAAAGGGAAACATCCGTAGACAAACGTCTGAAATTCATATATTTCAGCAGTGTTTTGAGTCCTTTTTTCATAAAAACGTCTTGAACACGACTTATTATTATCACGAGTCACTGCCGACAGACCCGAGGAGGCGATTCAACTTAAAATTAACGTGTTTTGGCCTGCAAATCTACCCATACAAAGTCGCAGCTGATAGCTGGATAAACAATCCAAAGGAATTGCCTGCAGTGGAGTTCGGAAACATCTACAACTACCTCATAAACTCACCCAGTAAGTTGACCTTTATCAATTACATGGAATATGTACTGTGTGGACCTAAGAAAACTGGTAGTATATACGGAGTGATTTTTTCTGCCGTAACCGGTAATTTGCCTCCAAGCGTTATTTAGCCGTGAACACGTCACGGCAAAAAAACCAATTCCCACCAGGCCAATAATATACCGATTGACCGATCAGAGCAGTTCATGGCAAAAGAAAAATAATGCTTTGCGAGTTGTCAGTTACGGTAATAATAACCACTGCCTAGTCTATTGAATCCTAGCAGCTAATTGGGGCAAAAAAAAAAAAAAAAAATAGATTCAAATTTACTCACCAGTAATAAAATGTCGGCTGCAAACGTAAATGTGCCTGGATTTAGGTTCCCACTGGCGAGAATGGTCCACGGAACAGTCTTCTTTTACTGTTCCTCGATTGATTGCGTTCAGCCATTTGCTTGTCCTTTTCTTCTCACGAGGAAGAAACAAGAACTTCAAATGCGGCTCCGAACTCTTTCTTGTGTCACAACCCGCAACACGGCAACTTTTAGTCACTCCGACGGAAAAAAAGACCGCAAATAAGACAAAAGTTCAACGCGTTTGTACCACAATGCATGACAGAGCAACTGCGTGTGACTCGTGTTTTGCTCCCATTTCAATATGGCGACGCTTTGTTGTGGCTGGTGACGTCATTAATGCCCGGATGTCCGACTGCGAGAATGTGTCTGGAGGAGAGAGAGGAAGTGCGTGGATAACAAACGAGGTTGAAAAAACAGCTTGTTTTTGTGATTGCTTGTTCGGCGTGGTTGCGGCCAACAGTAACTGTTAGTCCTGCAATAAAAAAGTAGGTGAGACCAACTCTCTGTGTGTTCTATATATCCAGTGCGACGCTACAATAGATATTCCCGACATTTTGATTGGGTGAGCACGACTCACGTCTGGGTGAGCCGTGCCCCCCCCCGGCCCCCCCATACATCCGGCCCCGTAATAATGTGTTAATAATTTCACACATAAGTCACTCCGGAGTATAAATCGCACCCCCGGCCAAACTATGAAAAAAACTGCAATTTATAGTCCGAAAAACACAGTAATATCCGAAATTTAAAGTGATTGGTTCGGCTAAATGTTTGCATGTTTTCTTTTTATTATTATTAGTATTAATCACCCATTACTCTCTTATTTCATTCCTATTTTTCTCTCTTTCCAGTGTAACCCTTTTGCATTTACCATAAAAGTTACACAATCTGCAAAAAATATGACAAACAACAAAATACCTCTTTGTTAAAGGCAGAATTGTTTATACAGTTCTCTGTTAGACTTCATTAGATTACACAGGTCTTCTAATGTTTTGTCTGGTAAAGTCTTAATCAAAAGCATGACTTAAGTGTAAAAAGCCATGAAGCACGTTTTTTTTTTTATATATATATCACATTAGTCTTATGGCAACAACTGATGGTACACACATTGTTTTCTGGGTTACGGTGGGTCACTTGGGCAATTTGTGTTACCCGAATCAATTAAAAGAAGGTTTTAGCCGACGGAAACCAGCTGAAGTGTCAGCAGATCTGCTCCCGAGTCATCATTTGTTCTCATTAGTGTATCTCGGGAAGAAATCAGCACTGCTTGAGGGAATCTGGTGATTTTTTACCCGCAAATAGGGAAAGTCGACCCGCTGGCGTCGAACAATTTGTAACACAGAGACACAGTGCACATCTGTGTGTGTGTTTGTGTGTCCCTGTGCTGTGTGTTTTAGATGTTGGAATAATGCTTCTTGCAAAATGGAAAAAAAAACAAAAAAAAACATTAAACTCAGTGGTAACCGTAGGGTAGGGAATTATTAGCTCAATACTGTCCTCTAGTGGGGAAATTGACAATAACATTTAACAGTAATGCTTATTCTTGAATAGACAGAATTTACTAAAAATAGAATTGATAAACTATAATACGTGTTAAACATGTAAACAAAATAAAATCATATTAAGTGCTGTAGTAATGTTTCAGTAAGTAATTGAAAATGGGAGAAAAAACGTGTTTTAATTATTCAAAGAAATGCGATACTATTTTCTTGTGGACCGATTTTAAATAATCACAGTAAACTATAAATCATTTATATACAGTATCATATATTATAGTATTATTCCGTAAATTCAGCTTGATAGCCTAGAAATAAATGGTATTTTTCACCGCTAAGCAGTTTGTTCAATGGTCGTCTCATCATTGGCTGCCACGGAACGGAAGTGCTGTGACGTCGACCAATGGCATTACATGTTCATTCCAAGGGTTTAGTTCCGGAGTGTCTCCTTTTTGATGCGAGTCGCGGCCCAAAATTCGGTGAGTAGTCGCGCTTTTGACGGCTGTACAGCTGCGTGCATGTGACGTCATTTGACACGCGTGTCCACAGCCGCTCACGGCGCGTGGCAGTGACAAATGGGGCGCGCGCATACGCCTTTCTCGTCGCCAGACATGACGTTCGACATCGCCATCACATTTGACCCACTTAATCGCCCAGAAACCCTCATTATTTTGGACCTAAATGCCGTTGTCTTTCGGACGTGTAAACAGAAGAATATTTTAATGATTAGTAATAATGAATGTGCTGGAGTAGGTGGTTTCTAACGTCACTTCCTTATTTCCAAAATGTACTATTAATCCAGGGATGGTGTGAGTAAAGACCACCTGCCGCGGATCATCCTCCCGTTTGTTTATTAATGTGTCACCAAATTTGAACAAAAGAGGGCGCCAGATATCAGTATTTACTGCCTTTCCTCAACAGGTTGAAAAGGCATGAACATGTACGAGGTTCCTAGTCCGGGAATACCAGGCTGTCCACCTGGATTAGAATACCTCACTCAGGTAAAAAGTATAAAATTGAATATACTGCACATTTATCCAAAGAGTTTTAAAAAATCTGCTATTCTAGGTGGACCAGTTGCTCATCAAACAGAAAGTTGAGCTGGTTGAAGGTATGAATCATTTTACGATTTTGTTTTTAAATTGCAAATACTAAATAGATGAGGAATTGAGGCAAGGGCGTAGGTTGGGTCTCAAAATTGGTAAGGATGATATAACAGCATTAACACATTAATAAGACCAAACAGATTGGGTGAACGGCGGTCAGGGCTGCATTTTTCACAAATATGAACCTAAAAAATTGATAAATGATCAATGCGAAATGAATCTGTATTGACCCACTTTCACGTGTTTTGTTCAGGCGATACACCATTCAATTCAAACTTTTGTTTTCGAAAACTACTAAAGAAACATGTAGAAAACTTGTATATTAATAAAAGTCTGGATTTTATTAGCAAATATAAATTGCAATATTTGAACACAAATTATATTAACATACACAATAAATACAATTTTGTTTATGATCTCTTACAATCTAGGAATGCAAAAAATAAACATTTGTTTTAAGACCATTCAACACTGTCTAATTAAAGAAATATACTGTAATTTTCAGACTATAGACCCTACTCACGTGACGTCACAGCCACGCCCCCGCGCCATGTTGTCCGGATACTAGTCATATTAATGCATTAGCGCTTCGTAAATTCCTCCTATTATGGCGTGTTTTTCTGCTCGTTAACATTAATAATCAAAATGGTGAAGTCGTGTGTGGCGGTCGGTTGCAAAAACAGAGAAGATAGACGGAGAGACTTGAATTTTTACCGTATTCCGAGAGACCCGAAGAGGAGACCGAGATTGACTGCTGCAATTCGACGAGTAAACTGGGCTCCAAACAACTACCACAGATTATGTAGTAGTCATTTTATATCTGGTAAGATGCATTTAATATATATTTAGAGGGTTTTGGGCTGACAACCACAATTAAGATCATTGCTAGGCTAATCGCCGACAACATACACTCAGACATTGTGAATGAACTACCTGAAAATATATAATTATAAGGGGATAATCAGACAGTTGTCATACAATTAATTTACAATTTCAATATTGAGGTCAAAAGCCAAAAAATAAATTCAACTAAGGACAATCTGGAGTAGTGCTATCGCACTTCATATTTATTGATGATGATGATGATGATGAAACTTTTTTATTTCGAGCATGCACACACAAAAGAAACAAAAAACATACAATATAATTCAACAAAAATAATTGTACTCGAAAGGGAGTGGGAAGAAGAAAAAAACTTATTTTGTCCCACCCCTGATCTCATTGTCCAGCACCCTTACTTGTGGGATACTCATGTCCACACAATGAAAAGAAGAAAAAAGGAAAAACAGACAAAAACAACTAAACCAACAGACAACCAACTAATGTTGGCTCATTTATTACGTATTATATATGTATATAGTGAGAGTGCTATCGCTAAACCATATAAACATTAAAAGCCCTAGCTCCATTGACAAATGATATGAAATACATTAGACTTGACAGTGGATGTTAGCAAGAACAAAAGATTTTGAATTGAAAATTTCGTAACTCACCTTCCGAGCACAAGATTCCTGCCGAATTTTCGTGTACGAGGACCTGTTTCACCCAACCAGCAACATAGCATTTATAAGCCTCCAAGCTCTTAAAGTTTTTCAAACTTTCGTGAGAATAGGCTGATTTTGTGTGGACAAGATTGTTGCAAATATCAGGATATCAGATGTAAGGCGAAGCCAGCGGGTCGAAAAACATCGATTTAGGCATCAAATACAGATCTCGCGAATGGATAAACGGAAGCTTTTCCACGTAACGCCTTTTATGCAACGCATCCAATGAGTTTACAGCGTCAGATAACACCGGGGCTTCCATGAATTGCTCTATAACTTGCTCGACTAATTGAAAACAATGAGAATAGGTCTAAAAAAGAGGTACAATATGGCGGCCGGAAACAGCGACACGCCCATTTTGTGACGTAGGTGAGTAGGGTCTATAAACCGCTACTTTTTTGCTTTGTTTTGATTCCTGCGGCTTATAGTCCAGTGCGCCTTATTTGTTGATCTATTTGGGTTAATAGGTAACACTTTGTAACACACATAGGTAACACACTGACAGCGGCGTCATAAAACTAATTTTGACATGACACTATCATTGGCATTACTGAATGGTTATGACAGATGTCATTAAGTGACATCTGGAAAATTATGTCATTAACTCCATTTATGTCCAGCTCGGATCTTTTACATCCATTCAGAAGTGAGATAATTTGCCGGATAACACTAAATGATATCTGTTATACGCATTCATTAATGCTCATGACAGTGTCATGTCATAATTGTGATTGTCTAATGACAGTCTTATGGGGCCACTGTGAATAAAGTGTTACCAAATACCATAACTAGCAATTAATGAAACAACTGGAACAGTAACTGAAGAAGAAATTAGCACAGAACATGAATTTTGTTATTTACATCTGTAGCGCTGCAATACATGCTAGGAGGCATGTTGGACAACAACAGTGTTGACAGCAGGTGGCAGCAATGGAGCAGTGATGGCCAAATGAAGCTTCTTGAAACAATGACGCTTTGCAGCCAATTGGTTCAAAGATTTATGGTGGTTCATTTGGTCTTATGACAGTCGTATAATGACACTGTCAAATAGTGTTACCGGTTAATATCGTTTGGTGTAAATATCCTAGAATACAGTGAGGACAGCTGCGGCTTATAGTCCAATGTGGCTTAACTATGAACAAATTTATAGTCAGTTGCGCCTTATAGTGCGAAAATTACGGTAACTGTAAACACTTCTTAGTCAGCGTATAACAAAAATAAATAAAAATGGTGCCTTCCTTAAGTTAAAACACTGCTGTTTATGTCCACAAGCACAGCTAAACTAATCAAAAAATGAAAACATTTTACCTTGACTATGATTAATGTATGATTATCTGGGGAAAAAATTTTTATCATAGGCTAAAAATAAAAATACGTTATTTATTTTAAAAAATAACGTAGAAAATAATTGCAAGTCATCAGCCAATGAAATGTTCTTTTGAGAGGAAAAAACTGACCGGCAGATTCAGTAAGTGAAATGGGGTCAAGTCTGAACATAATGAAAATAATTCACTTAATAATAGTAGGGTCAATTCTATCCTTACAACATATTGGGAGACAATCTAAATTAGGTATACTCTATAACTGAACTCATTATGCAATTAAGTTGCTTAAAGGTTGGTGGGGACAATTTGAGTATCCTGAAAAGTTGCTAGTGTTATGTCCCTACCCTCCCTATGCAAACGTACGCCCTTGTTTGAGGTATAATTGCTTCAACTCATTGTCGGTTTTCACAGCTCTCGTCGGATTTGAGAGCAACAACAAGTACGAGGTGCGCAACTCCATGGGCCAAAATGTGTTTTACGCCGTGGAGGAGAACGACTGCCTGAGTAGACAGTGCTGCGGTCCCATGCGCCCTTTCTCTATCCATGTACTGGACAATTTTGGCCAGGAGATCATTACCGTCACCCGCCCCCTCAAGTGCATGTCCTGTTTCTTCCCATGTTGTCTACAGGAGGTGAGACCAAGTTTTTGGAAGTAAAGTTCTAATACCTACTTTAAAGGAACACAATCTTTATGCAGTTGGAGGTGCAGGCCCCTCCAGGCAACACTGTGGGGTACGTCGTGCAGCAGTGGCACCCCTTCTCCCCAAAATTCATCGTCGCCAATGAACTCACGGAACCAGTCCTCAAGATCCACGGGCCGTTCTGTGGATGGAGCTGCCTGCCAGATGTCGACTTCGAGGTGGGTTAGGTGGTGAAGCCAAACATAGCAATCCGGTAAAGTTATCCAAACACCATTCAATCAGAGCATTTTTTTTGAGGTGTTAAGGAGCTTTTCCGATGCTCCGAAGTATGGAATGCAGTTTCGGTCAGTGCTGCAAGCTCATGTGATACAAGTTGCGGTCTTTATTCCATGGCTCGATTCATTTTATTTGATTCCGTTAAGCAGGGATTTTAGGTCATTGATACAGAGCTAGAAGTAACTAAAGCATAATATCACAACCAGGTCTTTCCCTCATGTAAGAGGGCCAACTGGCAGAAAGCCTGGAATTGAATCGGAATTCTGCCAAAGCACATCTTAAAGATCCAGATGTAAGCAGTTTGTATCATATATGACTCATCTTCCAGATCTTGACCATGGATGAAGTCAGCAAGATTGGGAAAATCAGCAAGCAATGGACAGGCCTTCTTCGGGAAGTATTCACAGATACCGACAATTTTGGAATCCAGTTTCCGATGGACTTGGACGTGAGGATGAAGGCTGTCATGATCGGGGCATGTTTTCTCATTGTGAGTATCCCACTGTGACACTGGATTTATGGTCGTTCAGCTGTCTCTCTGGATACTGATAGAACAGTACTAGAGCTCTCAGCAGTGTGTTTCTTTACTCATTCTTGCCAAATTTATGACATTTTTGTCAAAGAGTCTAAGTAGAGTTTTACCAGAACTTCCTGAACATGTCTGGATTGATGTGGCTATCTCCAGGTTTAATGAAGGAAAATGTAATCCTTTCATTCACTAGCTATGACTATTGACTAAGTGACTTGGATAAGCCACCCTGCAAAGTGAATGTTTTATTTATGTTCTGTTACCAAGCAGTGGCACATTTTCAAGTATAATCAACTAATTAATTCACCTGATAAAAATATGTTTTATTTTTTTTAATTAGTTTATGTTCCTAGGACATCATGTAGGTCGTTTAATGCAATTATGTTTTTCTATTTATCATTACTTTGCCATACAAATTGTGCAAAATGATCGGGTGTCAAATGTTTCCCTTTGCTGGCTGTCAGAAATGTTCCCATAGTGACCACTCTTTGTAGCAATTAGGCTTACATTTAGTTGGACGTGTGACATGAAACCAACTGCCTCTACCATTAACTCAAAACAGATTCTCAACCCTCGTTCTCTCTTCCAGGCATATTTGCTTCAATGCGAAAATGCCCGAACAGTTTTCACAGTTAATTTAGGGGACATGGCAGACATTTCAACTTCAGTTATGCGTTGCATCATCGCGAGTTTACAGTGTTTTCCATTAACATAGTTTGTTCTCCTTTTCTTGCAGGATTTCATGTTTTTTGAGTCTACTAACTAAGGAGTTTTACAAAATGTCATCATGCAACGCTGCTGGAAGGAATGGGGACACGAAGTCCCAAAAAGTGAGCTGTCCCTAATGCCATAATATGTCAAAACTGTCCTCAAACGAATAGTGTAAAGAAAAGAATATTTAAAGTTCTAAGAAAATATGCCATGAAGATTCATGGGTGTGGAGATAAGAGGTTGGTTTTAGTCTTAAGGTACACTAGTTGTTTATTTATGTTTATATTTTGGCTTCTGTTAACACTGGGAAGCATCAGTTAGTTTAGAAATCACTGCGGAAAAACATGTCATTTGATTGTTTTAGTGAGACTGGAAACCATTATGTGGCATGGTCCTATTGACACATAATTCAAATAGTACATGTTTTGACATGAAACGGCGTATTGGGCATGTGGTCTGTGATTTATATGTTTAATTTTAACATCGCAAAGTGTTTCTGCACTGCTTTATGTATGTGTGCTGCAAGTAAACTTATAAGTGGAATTTAAATACAATTATTTGAAACAAAGATTAATACATACAGTATCGTTATCAAAAGGAGTATGTTTCAGCCTCCTCCACATGAGGTCGCTAGCTTTTCACGTGAGGCACAATCCCAATGCCTTCAATCTGCTTTATGCCATGTTTTTTTTTTTTTTTTTTTAATTGAAATAGCAGTGTATATTTTTGGACAAGCTCAGGTTTTTAATGCATGCTACTTGAATTTTAATGTCAGTGACTACTCACTCACTTATAACTATGAATTGTACACATAACAAAACAAACGGCTCATTAGCTCATGTTTTATTCTCAATATTTATATGTTTAGTTGCCAGTGTTTGACTGCACTTTTCGTATTGTAGCATAAACCCTTGAAACATTAATGCATTAGTGATACATTATTATTACTGATATTCCAAGTATTTCTCCAAACAATTATGCAGGTATGTTTTTTTTTTTTTTTTTTTTTTTTTTTTTTGCTGTGTTTAAAAAAATGTGATTTCAGTTAAAACCAAACAAACAATAGCTTTGTTTTATCATGCAACAATCTATGTCACTGCAAATATTTTTTTTTTGCCAGGAATATTTTAGGGATAGTGTGGATGAAATTTGCTGTCTGCCGTCTAGTGGAATAATTCATGAAGATAAGTGTGAATAGCATTCTTTATGTTAATGGGCTGATTATGTGAATCTCGTGTGACTGATATTAATAGATGCTGGCAGTACACCTTCTTCAGGCTTGTTGTTAAAACCTATTTTGTGAGTAATCTACTGCCAAAATGTCATATATTTAATGTACTAATTCATTTTGAACAAATACTGATAGATCATGAACAATGAATGTGAACAAATGCTTAAATAGCGTAAACAGTCAGTGAAAATGTGAAATAAAGACAATTGTTTTAAATCAGATCATGTGGTTGTGTGGATCCACACGACTATTCTTTGAAACCATTTTATTTTTGTGCAGACATCTTGCTGGATGTTGGACTAATGCAAGGCATTGGGTGTAGGTTTGCATTGGGAGAGTAGGGACATAAACACAACCAACTTTTCAGGACGCTCAAATTGTCCCCACCAACTTTTAGGCAACCGTATTTTCATTTTTAATGAGTTCAGTTATATATGTAGGTAATTTTAGATCGTCTTACCGTATGCTGTAAGAATAGAACTGACCCTATTATTAAGTGTTTTCATTATGTTCAGACTTACATTTACACCTTTTCACTTGCTGAATCTGCAGGTCCACCCCCCCCCCCCCCTTAAACGCACGTTTGATTGGCTAATGACTTGACCCCCCCTTCCCCCCCACACAGCGCCAACTAAGACAACATGTCAACAACACGGCCGTCTCCTCCGCCCCCTTTAAAGAGTAGGGATATTAGAAGTATTTTTTCCGCCAGCAGCAACCACAGTAAGTAATGTAAAAAGACGTCAATGATGTGGAGGTGAGGAACACACCACTAATTTTGCTACTGAAAGTCCAACTTGCATCAGCGTTAGCATATAATTAAACTGTGTGAACTTGCCAACCTGCTAAACTCGAGAAGGAAGCTGCTTCCTGTCCAGTGTCCTGTTTGTATTTTTTACTGTTAATTCAACTGTTGGAAATGAAGTGAACCAACATTTACCCCCTTCTTCCCAATTTTCATTTTGTTTTATTAATGAGGTCTTTAAGCAGCCCAAAGCAGCTTTCATTTTTTGTTTTGTTTTGTTTCACTACTGTTTTGGTAAAACAGTAGTGTTTTACCTGAAGGAAGGCTCCATTTTTATTTATTTCTGTTATTGCCAGACTAAGACGTTTTTCAGTTATATTTAATGTATTTATTTAGTCTGATAATGTTGAGTGGTCTTAAGACAAATGTTTATTTTTTGCATTCCTGGATAGTTAAGAGATTATTAACAAGTTTGTATTTATTCAGTATGTTAATATAATTTATGTTCAAAAATTGCTATATAGATTTGCTAATAAAATCCAGACATTTATTCTGGAAGTTTTCAAAATGTTTCTTTAGTAGTTTTTGAAAGCAAAGGTTTGAATTGAACGGTGTATCACCCGACCTAATACACATGAAAGTTAGTATAAGTCAATACGGATTTATTTTGCATTGATCATTTAGCTAATCAATTAATTAGGTTCCTATTCTTGAAAAATGTAGCCCTGACCCCCGTTCACCCAATCTGTTTGGTCTTATTAATGCAAAAAGCAGCAAAAAGTGTACATGCAGGTTATGCTGTTATAGCGTCCCTACCAATATTGAGAACAAACCTACGCCCTTGTGCAAGGCCACCACTCAAATTAGCATTGAAAGCCTGTGGTACACATTGATAGAAATCATTGACTACCTAAAAGAAAAAAAAAAAAAAAAGACTAACAGCTGTAAGAGTTAATACAACTGTGTGTGTTGTTCACGAACATTAGAGTAGCTGCTAGCTTTGGCTAGGCAGCAGAAGAGATCTGGAATCTCTGGTATCTGTGCAGTAATCCAGTGTGATGACCAAATTGCCTAAGCGACATGTGTGCATAGAGAGGGAGAACAATGCCATGTATGCACAATTGGACTAATGACAACAGATGCAAGGATGTAAAACAGTGGATGGTTATTTGCACTTACAGCCGGCCTATAAAACAATCCAAAAAAAAAAACAAAAACATGCAGAGCAAACAAAGTAATACCAATCCTCTAAAGTAGGTTTGGTGGTCCCAACATTTAACATTTGGCATGCTAATACCCCCACTCTGACCTGGCCACTTGGGTATTAATTAAAAAGCAAAAGTGTCACTCCTCTCTTTTACGGGAATCCAGGCAGCAGACCGAACTGACGCAACACTGAATTCTGTCCTCCTTTTAACATTTATGCAACATAATGGTATAAACAGATGCACCTAAAGAAGAGAATCAAATGAAAGACAAAATATTTTTTATTCATTTAATAATTTCTACCTTTTCATTTAAACAATGTGGTGCTTAAAGCTTCCGGGTTAGCAATCATTTTCTTCAAGGATAGATCCGGAGAAAAACAGCCCTATTCTAACTATTTAGGCCACTGGAAATTGACTTAATGGAAGCTCAATTTAAAAACTATGTGAGAAAATGTGTTGGTTGTGGCTTGTCTCCAATGTATGACATCACAGTGCTCTTTCACTATTAGCATTCAAGCGTTCATCATGGCCGGATGAACAACATAGCGCCTTCAACACACATGAGAAAATGTTGCCTAAAATAATTTTGGTTTGGACCAGGGTCATTTTGACATTTCAAGGTTTCCTTCAAACACCATTTTTTCCCCAATTGCTCCCAAATTTGAGCAGCTTTCTGCTAGACAGAACGACAGCGCTAAGTTGGGAATAATTTGCGTCTTCGTTATTGCATGTGGTCAGAACCTGGCAGTCAAATTTGACAACTTGCCATAGAACTAGAATGTCGAATAAATGTGTCAGTTAGAAATGACAGCCTTAAATGCCAGTTCTTGACTCATTGGTCGCCATTGACAGCCATCATTGCCAGCCCAATTGGTCAAAATGGATTGGACGTCTATCGCCATCACTAAGCAGCTAAAGAGTTAATTGAGGTAATTGACAAGTACTGAGAAAGTTAATGCTCTGCTGCAAAATATTGCAGCCAACCAGAATTTTGTTTTGAGGTAGCCATTAAGGGTGTAACGGTACATGTATCTGTATTGAACCGTTTCGGTACGTAGTGCTCGGTTCGGAACGGAGGCGTACCGAACGAGTTTCTGACGTAATGTAACCCTTACTTTTCGAGGCTGTGAGTCGATCGGGTTACAGTTTCTTTGTGTAGATTATATTTACTCAATCTTCTCTACTATAATGAGAACCAACACATTGGGACAGTATGTAACCCAGAAACGTCAACGGCGCGACAACGTGGCCGCCGCGAGAACGCAGTGAAACGCGGGCGTTAAAGTCAATCAGCCAATGCACACCAGTCGCAGTGCGGCCACGAGTTAGACGCGTCCCAGAAGCGGCTCAACACGACGCACGCGAAAAGAACGGCAAAGTTTATTATTTGACGCGAGATGCAACCTTCCTGCGTCAATACTACTACCGGTAGCTAGGATCAGGCAGACCGGAAGTCACTCGTGTAAAAATACGGTGGATCTGGTCGATTTTCAAACTAATATGCAATTGTAACCCAATTTTTTAGTCCATCAGATCTCTTGAGTGGTAGATCGGGGCACAGTTGACTTGCCTTTGTTGATTTACTGCTGTCTTCTCTGCTATAATAATAACCAAACCGGCCCTGTGTTCAATACAAAACCTTCCTACCACAACAAAACAAGTAGGAACTAATATTCACATAGGAACTAAAGTTATACAACATAAAATATACAACAT
This sequence comes from Corythoichthys intestinalis, assembly GCF_030265065.1. NCBI lineage: Eukaryota > Metazoa > Chordata > Actinopteri > Syngnathiformes > Syngnathidae > Corythoichthys > Corythoichthys intestinalis. The sequence continues at coordinate 22,466,792 of NC_080414.1, read as the reverse complement.
AAATGAATACTACATCAGATTTGTAAAATATAAACTTTTAATAAAATAAATAATAGCCCATTTAAATAAAATAAATTGAAATGAGCTAAAACACCTGTAATTAAATAATAATACACAGATCCTGCTTACACAATTAAATTGATTAATTTCTGTGTGGCGCTTTAACTTGAGAAAATCCACCAATAAAGCTTTTGAAAACCGTTCATAAGAAAAAAAATGATTGAGACATTTCATTTGTAAAATACATGTTAAAATCTTTGTCACTGGGATTGCTTTTCTCTTTAGGACAGGACTTCTTTTTCTTCTTTCAGAAAGAAAGCTGACCAATACGCGGGGTCTAAAAGGCAAATTGTTGTTGGATTATCTTTAAATACCCGCTACTTTTTGAGCAGAATTCTAGCTTTGTATAGGCTAATGTTCCTATTGTTGAAAGCACAACGGTAATAAACAACTAGCACACTTATATTTTGCATTTTGTTTTTTACTGTACCGAAAATGAACCGACCGTGACCTCAAAACCGAGGTATGTACTGAACCGAGATTTTTGTGTACCATTACACCCCTAGTAGCCATGCACATGTGCACGCAAAGCGTAATTAAAAGAGGACTTGCTGTGTGTGCAAAACTTAACACACTTGGTTGAAAATGCCGGCTTTGCGTGTCCCATCCTAACTGGCACCTCACTTTGGACCACACCCTCTTACACCACATAGGCCTTTTTAAGTGGGACCAACGTGGGCTCAATTGTTGCAAAGATGAACAGTCTGGGAGACTGACTGACTGGAAGATGCAGAACATGCCATTGATCTGGTGGGAAGTAATTGCGCTTGCAGCATGGTCAAATGTCTAAAAATAGAATAAAACATTCTTTACCATTCGTGGCGCAGTTGTGGCTTTTCAGGCCCAAGTGTCTAGGAAATGAGTTGCTAGCGAAATTGCAAATACAGCCAGATGTACCACCTAAGAAGAATAACGTCATACTCAAAGTGTCGCCAAACCACAGACAGTTGCGTGGCTCTGGTATTGCATTCAGCTGATCATTCACAAGAACAGACATTTTATTCTACAAATGACATCCAACATTGTTGATAACATCCACCTTATGAGGAATCACTTAGTTTCAACTGGTTTGTCCCTTTTCTTGTTCTGTTTCTCTTTCCTCAAGGAGGTTTTTCTGTCATCTTCACAGATCGACATCTACTTGGCAGTCTGCTGCATCATCTGTTTCTCCTTTCAGCTGATTGCATACAAACTCCGCCTGTAAAAGGCAGTCTCCGTGACGGTGCCAGGAATAGAGGACGTTCCATGTTGTCAGGAAGCCGCCTCACTGTTTAGCACTTTTACTAATGTGAAGACAGTACAGTCTGGATGTTTGGGGGTTTGTGGCACCCAAATGAACTTAAATGAAAGCACAGTGCAAGATGTTACCACCTGTGCTTCAGTAATGTCTGTGCTCTGCCTTTTCAAGTCTCCTGGTAGCCAAGTAAACAGACAGTAAACTATTAAATGCAGGTGTTGGTCCACATCTGGGTTGTCACGCGACCTCATTTACCACAGCGGCTTTCCTGCTTCTGTATTTTCTTTTGTTTTTTGTAATTTGTGCACTTCAAACGTCTGTGCCAAGGCCACTAGTGCTCTGTAGTTTCTCACAGAGCGGTATCAGGATCAGAGGGGGGTTGAGTAGCCATAATATTACTCAGGTAAAAGTAAAAGTAGGCATTCAAAAAATGTACTCAAGTACAAATAAAAAGGTATCCAATAAAAATAATACTCAAGCAATGAGTAACATTGTGAGTAACTACTTATTATTTATTTTTACTTTTTTTTGTAAACAATGGTATTTTTTTTATCTCTCAGTAAAAACTTATCTACTGGTATACGAACTATTGTTATAATGATACTGTACAATAACCTATTATATTACCACATTAAGCCAAATTAAAAAATAAAAAAAATCCGGCAAGAGAGAGAAAAAAAAAATGAAGCACTATTCATCTAAAGAGCACGAGTTCCCTCTAGTGGAGAAAATATTTCTTAGTTTAAATAGTGAATAGTTCCTTCATAGTTACTGTTATGAAATTAAAAGGATCATATCTCCGGTTTTCTGTGGTTAATTGGTGCCAAGTAAAAACTGTGAGAGAGGTTTAAATCCGCACGTTCTAGAAATGTCAAGATTAGCGCTCTATGCCAAATACTTCCTTTATTACGGTGCTTTAAAGACGCCATGTGAATGAACAAGCTGCCGTAATCATAGAACAGGAAGCTAGCGTCTGATTGGTATAATGGAGTCATGTGATTATTGTTTGATTAGTGTTTGTGTATTGATGTCTCATTGGTGAAATTGGTAGAGCTACTCTTAGCATCAATGGCAAAAAAAACTAATACATCTAATATGTAGAATGAAAAGGAAAAATTTTAGCAACTCTTGTGTAGCCCAAAGTAATGGGGTAAGAGTAGTGTTTTTTCTTCACAAATCTACTCAAGTAAAGAGTATAGCTCAGTAAAACTACTCTTCGAAGTACATTTTTCTCAAAAAAATTATTCAAGTAAATGTAACGGAGTACATGGTAAATGGTGTCATGTATAGCGCTTTTCCAACTTTCAAGGCGCTCAAAGCGCTTTACACTACATTTTAGTGATGTGTCGGTCGCGAACGAGCCGTACAAAGAGCCGGCTCTTTGAAGTGAACGATGAGAGCCGGCACCCTCCCTCGAGAGCCGGCTCTGTCATTTTCTCTCTCCCTCTCTCTTCCTCTCTATGTCGCTCTCTCTTTTTCACGTGTCTGAAGCGAGGTTTGGCAGAATGGCAGTTAGGGCATATCTTGAAGAACCACACATTTCAAGGGCATCTGATCCACTGAGCTGGTGGAAGTACCGAGCTTCCGTCTACCCCCGTTTGATCAAAGAAATGGAGAGTAGATTGTGCATTGTAGCTACATCTGTACCGTCAGAGATGGTGTTCTCAAAGACTGGACAAATAATTACCGAGAGAAGGAGCCGGATCAGCCCGTCCAAGTTGAGGGATTCAGTTTTCTGGAATGCAAATTTAAAATAAAGCAAGGAGTAGCTTATGTTTGTTTTGTTCGCTGCTGCTGTTGCAGTTTCTACTCACTATTTTTGTTATAATGCAGCATGTTTGATTGTTGTTGGTTGAAGTTTAATTTTGTTGCTTGTTTATTGTTTGGAACCCTTCTAATGTTCAATAACATAAGTAAAAACCCCTTTCTTTGCTTGATAATTGTTGCCATTTGCAGTCAGTAGAGTGCTAGTTTACCAAGTCATTTATCAAAATGTACGCTAAATTTGTCATAAATATTTAAAAGACAAGCTAAAGTTAAAAGAGCCGTTTGAGAGCCAAAAAGAGCCGGGCTCTTTTCACTGAGCCGATCCTATTGAACCGGATCACTGAAAAGAGCCGAAAATCCCATCAATACTACATTGCCATCCACCTACTGGTGACGCAGCACCAGGAGCAATGTGGGGTTCAGTATCTGGCTCAAGGACACTTAGGCAAGTTCATCAGGGCAGAGAATTGAACCCCCTCTGAGTTGGGGGACAACTACTCAACCTCTGAGCCACGCCATCCCCATGTACATGCAACACGTTACTACACACCTCTGATCAGGATGGACTTGCACCAAGAACCTTTGGACACATTATCAAAGCATAATCAAATCCAGCTTTTTCACATGTTCAGATCTTATTTTCCTTTCTTTTTTGCGCTGGATCTAGTGCACTGAGGCAAGGGCAGCAAGTTTCTTTTTCACATGCTGCCAAAATGCAAAAGGATTTCAGTACATTTTATTTTTGGAGTAATTTACCAAATCTCTATTAAGAATTGGTCATTCAGAAATTATAGACTATTATATTAGGACTTTCCAATACGTGTATTAAAGGTGATTTCTTGTCTACTAAGCCTGCCTTGTATCAACTTGGCTTGTGTTTGGTTAACAGTCCAGAGGATTACCGTCTCATCTGAATGTGTTTCTCATCAAGAGAAGCAGCAACGAGTGGCGACTGTGTCATGTCATGACACAATAATTTCCAAATATCATCCCAGCACACTTATTAGATTAACTAGGATGTATAAAACAATGAGATGCATTTTAATTATGTCTAGTAAAATCTTCTTGGCAGCGTATCTCTGGACAATTTCAAGGTATATTGTAGAAGTAATTCTCCCTGTTAAAAATTAAGCTGCAGACCGCGGAATCGTCACGTCAACGACCAAAACAATCCGAGCAGAGCCTTGCATAGGAACGATTTGCCAGATGGGGCGAGTCAGTTACCCACAATGAGAAATGATTCTTATTGTAAATGAGCCATAGTAGAGGTTTTAAGGTTAGCAGTGCCTCGTGACAAATTGTATAAACTATGTATGTGACCGTTTAATGAAAATCGGATTGCATTATTTCGATTTTTCTTCCCTTTTCAGACGAGCAAATGCTCTCAGTAAATCTCTGCTTTCATTCCAAATCCATTTACTGCCATTTAGCCCCATTACTACACGTTTAACAGTTGGGTGGTTGTTGTTGTAAATGCGGTGACAAAATCTTTCCACTGACAGAAAGACATGCAGGCATAGAGGAACAGGTCAAGATTCCTTAAAAACTTGACTAAAACCAAAACCTTAGTTCATAATACAAAGACTACATAGTTGTGTATTAAAAGTAGTAAAAAAAAAAAAAAATTCAAAACATAGAAATATAGCAATACAAATGCAGCTATAGGACAACTCTGTTAGTCACGTCAGGCAATGAATACAGTCTAAATTAATTCAATGAAAAATAAAAAAGTACTGTAACTAAGCGCACCTTCACAAACTAATTCCTTTTACATCATCAACGTGCTATTTTGACAGGCTCTTATTACACCGACATATTGCAGGTAGGCGAAATACTGTATCGGGGAAATTTGATCTCGAAAGAAAGGAAGAATAATGATAAATAATTACAACACTTGGATCTCAGAGCTTCTGTGACTAATGGGAAAACAATACGGTACTTATTTTCTTCTTTTCATTTCCCCTTCATCCATTTTCTATAGCGCGCCACATCATTAGGGTCACGGGTGAGCTGAAGCCTTTACCAGCTGACTCTGAGCAAGAGGCACCCTAGGAACCCCAGACTGGTTGTCAGCCAATTGTACTCCACATACTGTATAGAAAAACAGCTATCCAGTGAATGCTGAACCTCACAATTGTGAAGCAGACATCCTAACCACTCTTCACCATGCCACTGACCTCTACTTTTATTCTTTTTTTTTTTTTGTGAATATGCTTTCTAACATTTTTTTTTTAGCTATGGATAACTATCTGTTGGGCTTTTCCACGCTGCGACGACAGGCTCCAGAGCAGCAACGCCAGCCTGAAGCACGCGGCCACACACTGGTTGTCATGCATGTCACCTCTGTGAAGTTGGCCCACCATCAGATGCAAATTTATCTACAAATCATGTCAATCGACTTTTGTGATTGGTTGTGCTGTTTGTTTTGTTTGTGCTGCTTTGAGATATTCAAATTTTTTTAATAGGTCAATCTCAGATCAACCAGCCACCCATTTTGATTAAAAATTGTGTCATTTGTTTGTGCTTTGAAACTTTTTGCAACGGTTTTGTAGATATTCTGCTTTGAATTTACAGTGGTACTTCAACATACGACGACATAAAATTGATTTTCGTCTCGACATATGACGACATGCTGGAAATACGACGATTTAAGGCAGCGTCGCAGTTTCATTGTTTTCCCACAAGACTGACGCACAGCGGATTTTCTTCTGAGAGAAATCAACAAGGGTCTCAAGAAGGTTAGTGCAGGTGGTGTAAAAAATTAAAAAGATGATGCTTACCATTGAAATTAAGAAGGAAACGATAAACAAATATGAGCATGGTGTGCACGTCAGTGCACTGGCTCGACAATCCGGTCAGAATATGAATACGATCTCCAGGACAACTCTCATTATTATTATTATTATTATTATTATTATATTATTGGCAAGGAAGTCGCTAGATTCGTCAGGTTTGTAATCATTTATTTCAGATCTTGTGCAACACAACACGGATACTGTTCGTCATAGCCTACGCCAGGGGTCCCCAAACTTTTTCCTGTGAGGGCCACATAACTTTTCCCTTCCCTGATGAGGGGCTGGGTCAGTTTGTAACAGAAAAAGTGTGACTATTGCAGGAGTGCCTAAATGTAATTAATTGTTTTTCAGAAAGCCACAATCAAATAACCCTTTCTGGTTTCTTCACGGAACAAAAGTGAAAATAAATAAATATAATATAATGTGATATAATATGATATAATATAATAATAACACTATTAATTAAATAGATAATAACTAAATAACCCTCTCTGGGTTCTTTACAGAAAAAAACCAGGAAATAAATAACACTATTGAAAAAATAAAAATAAAAATTGTTCAGGGGGCCGGACCAAATGTGGAGGTGGCCGGACCCCTGGCCTACGCCAACAACAACAGAAAATGGAAAGAGACAGCAAAATCTCTGCCGCACCTCTCTCACTCTCTACAGTCACACGGTGCGTTCAGGAGCAGAATGCAAAACACAACCACCACATTTCGTTTCGTTATTTATATTATATATTTTATATACAGTATTTGCTATGTGTAATTGCTATTTTAATTGTACCTGCAGTATTTGTTAAGGATTGAGTGGAGGTTTTTTGGGCTGTGGACTGAATTAATCAAATTATAATTCATTGCTCGACATACGACCATTTCGACATACAAACCAGGTCCTGGAACGAATTAAATTCATATGTAGAGGTACCACTGTATTGTGATGATGTCACACAGCCCCCCATTTACTGCAAAATGGATCCAAAGCGGTGCCATTCCTTTGTGCTACGTTTGTGCTGTAAAAAATGTCATTTGTGCCAAAATCGTTTTATAGATATTGAGATATTCACATATCCAAACGAAACTTTTTACAGCACAAACGACTGACATGATTTTTAGATAAATTTACATCTGATGGGGGGCCAACTTCACGAAGGTTGTCATGCCCACTTCAATTCCCTCCTGTTTTACATTTCTCTCTTTTTAACATGCGCTCACTCATGGTCAACTACGAGGCGCTCTTAGGCTTGGTTCATACCGCAGGTCCCAATTCTTTTGTGTTTTTCCGACTCGAGTGAGGCATTAACTTAACGGTCAGAACGAGAAAAGTGGCATAAAAGTGGACCATTTCAAATCCGATCTAGGTCCCTTCTGTATGTGGTTAAAATCCGATCTGTGCCACATTTTTTCAGAATGTAAATAAATAAAAAAAAAAATAAAGAAAAAGCCCTAATGAGAAGGTGTCCCCAAACTTTTGGCCTGTGCTGTATATGTGTGTGAGGGGGTGTATGTATACTATATATAATCATCTTCTTGGCTTTCTCCCCTTTCTAATCATTAATCTCCTACTCACCTTTAAACTAGAGGTCTGTCCCTTTTCACCCTCTTTCCTCCTCTGCTCTGACTGCTACAGGTCAATAAAGGGGGTGGGAGTGATTATTATTACTATTTGTGTATTATTATGACTATCCACTGATGATAATCATACGTGAATGAGCTCAGCTCCTGTACTCATCTGCGTAAAGTGAGAAACACAGATGATGCTCCAGAAGGAAGTCACCCCAAAGATAGTGGTAACAAGAGTGCACACTTAACTCGACTAGGACCTTGACAATGCATTTCAGACTAACTAGCGAGCAGCAGCTAAGTAGCAGCGTATATTTTAAAGCTGGAATGTGACTTTTGACCACAAACCAACATAAATGAAAGACGTGCAGGAAAAAGCGGACTAAATTTTCAGAGATGTGGGCTTTCTCTAAATGAACAAGTGGAATAGATTGGATAGCAACACACTGAAGGGGCTCTCTACCTTACTCTGTGAAGTAAGGGATACTGACAGATTTATGATCATATTTGAGTTACCGTATTGGCCCGAATATAAGACGGTGTTTTTTGCATTGAAATAAGACTGAAAAAGATGGGGTTGTTTTATATTCGCGGTCTAGACATTATACCCATTCACGACGCTAGATGGCGCCAGATATCATTGAAGCGATGTTCCGTCATGACAGATCTCAGCTACTCTCCCCATTCACGATGGTAGATGGCGCCAGATATCATTGAAGTGATGTTCTGTCATGACAGAGTTCATCTGCTCTCAAGTCTAACCAGTTAGCTGTTATTCTATTGCAATGTTTTTCCTTATTCAGGTTTATTTCAAGACTACAGTTACAGTTAGACTTCACTTTGATGATTAATGCAGTTATTGCAATTTTGTTGTTTTATCACAATAGATTGGTTTATTTACATTTCAAAAACCAGAATCCATTCATTTACGAATGTGAATGCACTTTAGTTTACATATTTAAATGTTCACACATTAAGATTTGGATGAGGCAAAATAACATGCTTTTTCTCTCAAATATATTGTTATTAGAGATGTCCCGATCGATCGGGTCCGATCACGTCATTTTCAAAGTATCGGAATCGTCAAAAAAATATTGGCCATGCCTTTTTTAAATATATACAGTGGGGAGAACAAGTATTTGATACACTGCCAATGGGTTTTCCCATTGACTGTGTATCAAATACTTGTTCTCCCCACTGTATATATGTATATATATATTTTAATTAAATCGTTTTCTAATTGTATTTAACGTTACAGACATAATATGTTACACTCATCCAGAGTCTTTAGGCTTAAGGTAGGGTTATCAAATTTAACCTGATAACGGCGGCAATTAATTTTTAAAAAAAATGTGTCACGTTAAAATATTTACCGCAATTAATGCATTCGCTGCACAACCCTCTCACTCATTGTCGCGCTCAATCTGTAATGACGCCGTTTTACCTATATAGAGAGATAAAAGGCAGCGCAAAATGAGTAGAGTGAATTTTGGCAGCCTTTGGAGCCTTTTTTTAATTGGCTAAAGCCTTGAAATCCCTCTCCCTATGATTAGAAATATCATGGGAAGCAATGTGGGGATGCAAGGTGGCAATTGATCTTTGTCTTAACACCTTATGTTATTTCCCAATGCAGAGAAGATATATCAATTGGTAGCACTACGCACAGTCATGGTTCCACTTCCCATCATGCATTTGGGATGGCCACAGTATCATTTACTGAAAGCTGAACAAATACACTAGATGGCAATATTTAGTCACAATATACAAAGTCACAAGTCTTTCTATCCGTGGATCCCTCTCACTGAAAGAATGTTAATAATGTAAATGCCATCTTGAGGATTTATTGTCATAATAAACAAATACAGTACTTATGTACTGTATGTTGAATGTATATATTCATCCGAGTTTTATTCATTTTTTTCTTAATGCATTGCCAAAATGTATATGATCGGGAAAAATTATTGGGAATGATTATAATTGAATCGGGAGCAAAAAAAAAAAGCAATCGGATCGGGAAATATCGGGATCGGCAGATACTCAAACTAAAACAATCGGGATCGGATCGGGAGCAAAAAAAACATGATCGGAACAACCCTAATTGTTATAATCATTTTTTCGGATGTACTGTAATTATTTTCTGTATAAAAATTAATTTGGTGTTCAAAAAGTCTGTTTTCAAACTTGAGTCTTGAAAAAGAGGGGGTCGTCATATAATCAGGGCCGTCTTATATTCGGGCCAATACGGTAATATTGAAAAGTTATATGGTTACTGTAATTCTAGCAACTTCATGGTGAATATGTCAGGATTTTTGTCATGTCATTGTTTATTTATTTATTTTTTTTAATAAAACGACACCAATTTATTTAAGGGGGCTTAAGAATATTTTAAGGTGGCTTCAGGGGGGCTGAAGCCACCCAAAAACACCCCTAACAACGCCACTGGTTACGCCAGAAGACTTTCCACATTTTTAAAGTGTGTCATGTTAAATGTATTGACACATGCATCTGAATTCACTTTACAAATCTTTTTAAAATACAGTAAATTAATGCAACTGTGGTTGTATGTACAGTATCTTGTCTTGCTCCACTGAATGAACAGTGTATTGCAGAAGAAGGGGGAGTGGCATTCAGAGGGGGATGGTGTAATTGAGTGTGGAGAGAGGGAAGGAGGGAGGGTACGTGGGGGGCTCAAATATAGCTACACTTGGCCAAACTTTCACGCTGGACGTCCGCGTGTCAAGCGCTGCTGCTATCTTCCCTCCCTCCTCGTCCAAGCCTCCGAAGACTCTCTCGCTCCCACTGGACTGCGCAACTGCAGCGCAATTAACAACCGGAGGTGCACCCTCAAAATCAACCTTGGAGTTAACTTTCTTCTCCGCATCTCACTTTCTCATTAAATGTCTTCTCGCGAGAGAGTGCATTAAGAAGGGGGAAAAAGACCCTTTGGGGTTTTGCTTCTTATTTGGACTACATTGCGCCGGGCCTGGAGGCAAAGTCAACAAAAGTCCATTTTTAACTGGAATCCCGCACTTTAACAGCGATGGAGTACCTCAAGTTTTACATTTTGTTTTCATGCTGGATGACCTGTGCGAACACACTCGGGTCCACTGACACACCCCGGGGTCCTGCGTCTATTCCTATTGGTAAGAAGCTGCGCGACCTTCCTTCATTCTTTGTCCTGCAATGTAGATGAGATGCAAGTTTGCAATAAGCAAGGGTACCGGTTGCTTGCCTACGTGGGGATCCATATCAAGCATAAATAAGCAGGTTATTAGCAGCGGGTTATTACAGTGCTTGTTTTCATTATTGTATGCTGCCTGACGTGCAGTTGTAACGTGTCATGAAAACAGTTAACACTTTAATATGCAACACAAAGAGCGTGTTAGGCACGCTTTACACTAATTTCACATTAAAGACATTTGAGTTTGATAACCAGAAAACTGTGATGTGGAAATGCAGAAGCAGTTACCTTTTATGACTTTAATTGCTCCTGCAAGACAAGCAGTCCCTGAGGCAATTTGGGCAAACTAAGTTAGGCTCGGGGCCCCAAAATGTCATCGGATTTCGTAGTAGAATGTTATAATATATTGTATGAATCTTTGAGAAGACACAAAACTCATTGTTAACACTGCGCTAATGCATAACTCATTGGCTGTTATCAATTTGAACTTTTCAGATAGATTGGACGTTTATTGCAGTCATTGGCAGCCAATGTGTTAATGTATCCAAAACGCAACCACATTTCTTGCTGAAAACGTTGAAACTTTTGTGGGCTACCAACACATGCGGTAACAGGCGCCTGCTTTTCCCCAGCAACATTTAACAACCCGTTTGACAACAATTATCTCATTAACACACAAGATGCACGACTGGCTACAAAAAAACACTGATGGTCTGAGTTTTATTTATTTCTTTCTTTTTGCTGTGAATTTGTAAAAGCTGCGAGTTTCTGTCGTGATTAAAAATTGGGATTTTATTTTTTTCCTGACACTTTTGAGTTAAAAAAAAATGCTCAAATCAGAAACACATATACATTTTAACAATTTACAGGATGTATATATATTTTTTCCTTTTCCTTTGGTATGGTTATTTAGTCATACCTTGACTTACACTAATTTACGTAATTAAACTTGAAGTACTGTACAGGTATAGAAGAGAACACTTAAAAATTCCCATTTGAATCTGAATTGGAATAACAGGGAAATGAGTTGCAAGCTTAGTCACGGAATAAATTCAACTTTTTAGTCAGGGTACCACTATTTGTCTTTAGAAATGTATGCAGAGCCTTTCAGCTGGATGTACTGTACTATATATAGTCTTGCCTTTGGTTAACAAGCCCATAAAATCACAGTTTGACCCTCAGTGTATTAAATTATAAAAAGTGAATCAGCTAACTAACAAACTAGATATTATCATGCTTGCTGCAATGTTTGCACATGGATGTCTGCTAAATGCCACCTATGCAACTATTCGCCAAGCCTGCACACTGCTTCTCTTTGACTTATAGAGCACAATGATGTTGATTCTGCTGGGTAGGGCCACCTGTTGGCTAGGCCCGTAAGGGAAAGTAACAACATTGGGAGAACACCGACCACCCTGCCCCCAATGGACTGTTTGACTGGCTGAATGAAGCCTTTGACTGATTTTGACATCATTATTGAGGATTCTACGTACCAACTTGTGTGTTAAAACACCTTTAAATATATTTGGGATTAAATCACTACAACAATGCCAGAAACAAAATGATCCATAAACATAGAGTACACATCTATATCTAAATTAGGAATGGAACTTCTAACAAGACCATTTTGTAAATGGAAAGGCACTCTTAAAAGCAACAGCTGCTTATTTTCAGTAATGCGACATTTTAGATGTAAATTTGCACAGACAGAATTTTTCTATCGCTCAGTAATTCACCTAAAGAAAACAAATTCAAAGCAATATCACTTGCTACCTGCACCCCACATGCACATTTATCTAGTAACATAAATTCAGTTTTTTTCCCCATTTTTTCAACTGGTCAATGGGATTGGTGGAATACTAATCTTAAAAATTAACAAGAGTTTCAGCCCTAGTGTTCACCCTTATTGAAAGGTTTTGTTACACCTTATTTGAAAGCTTCTTATGGCAGTATCATGAGAAAGACTTAATTGTCATTTAGAAAATTATGTCCTTTTTGCTGCAAAAGTGACGTTGTTTTAAATGTCTTTGGGTTAGGGTTATGGTCCAGAAACTGTGTTAGGGTTAGGACTAGGGATGCACCATTCTTGAGAGGATCGAAATCAGATGAAAATGATCGGGGTTTTAATAATAATAATTAAAAAAAATATGTTATTGTTTTTCTGCTTTGTGCTCTTACTGCACCACACCCTCCCTCCTGCTAAGCAGTGTGGCCAAACTGCCCAGTGCACCTTGCATTTGGTACTTAAAGTTAACGATGATTGACAGGTTTGTAGCTTTGATCTTGCCGGAGAAGCTTGCTAGCTCTATGATCAAAGGCACAAATCTGTCAATCATCGTTAAACTTGAAGCCCAGTCATAAATGTGCTGTGGTCAGGGATTTTGTAAGTGAGAGGTTGTTCTCAGCAGCAGATTTGAATGCACTCACTCAATGAGGCATTTAATTAAGACAAGTAATTTTCTATGTTATTCCTGTTTAAAAATAATACACATTATGAAGGCAGCATGGTGGGACAGTAACATGTTGGGAACTTTTGTTAAAAAAAAAAAAAAAAAAAAAAAAAAAAAAAAAAAAAAAAAAGATATCAGAGCAGATCCTCAAAATCAGGTGAAGCGGATGCTAGTGTCATAAAAAACATTCAATTAAAGTGTTACCAAAAGTTCTTTTAAAATGCCTGAAATTGGGGTTTAACAAAAGGTAACATCGATTTTTTTAATGTTTTATTTGCGTTATCCTGCATCCAAATTAAGCCTGAAGGATATATCGTTTAAACATCGCCATCGCGATGTGTGCGTGCGCGATAGTCCCATCGCAAGGACATGCGATAGTTTTTATTTTTTTCAATCCACATACGCTCTGCTTTCTGCTCTGCGCAGAGCCTCACACGCTCTTTGAACCTCACAGTCACTGCAGCACTTGTTTATTAAAGTTAACGATGCTGGTATCTTTGATCTTGCCAAAGAAACGGACATCACAGCGCAGCAGCTGTCAATCATCGTTTAACTTGTAAAACAGTTTCTGCAAGGAAGCCGCTTTGGAATGAATGTGTGTGTGTGTGTGCGTGTGTGTGTGTGTGTGTGTGTGTGTGTGTGTAGGTGTGTGTGTGTGTGTGTGTGTGTGTGTGTGTGGAGACGTTTGAGACATATAAATTAAATGCCAGCAGTGATCATGAGGAGTTTGTAATTTCTACATGTCCAACAAGAGTCACAGCTAAGGTAGATAAACAGAAGTATTTAATAAAGCCAAGCATTTTTCGACTACAGTACTTTATTCTTGTTCAAAAATGATTTAGTTGGACAGTTATGTTTAAAACTGATCATAATATAACATAACATTTGAAGTGCTTAAAACCATTTATTAATATATATATATATATACACACATTATGTATGTATATTAGGGCTGTCAAGCGATTACATTTTTAATCGAGTTAATTACAGCTTAAAAATTAATTAATCGTAATTAATCGCAATTAATCGCAATTCAAACCATCTATAAAATATGCCATATTTTTCTGTAAATTATTGTTGGAATGGAAAGATAAGGCACAAGATGGATATATACATTCAACATACGGTACATAAGGACTGTATTTGTTTATTATAACAATAAATCAACAAGATGGCATTAACATTATTAACATTCTGTTAAAGCGATCCATGGATAGAAAGACTCGTAGTTCTTAAAAGAAAAATGTTAGTACAAGTTATAGAAATTTTATATTAAAACGCCTCTTAATGTTTTTGTTTTAATAAAATTTGTAAAATTTTCCATCAAAAAATAAACTAGTAGCCCGCCATTGTTGATGTCAATAATTACTTACACAATGCTCATGGGTGCTGAAGCCTATAAAATCAGTCGAACCCAAGCGCCAGCAGAGGGCGGCAAAACTCCATAGACACAACAAGTGAGCGTTTCACTGCACTGTCTGGTCCCCGTTAACCGCGAAAAACAAGGCATCACTGTACACTGGTCATTGAGTCATCCAAAGTCTTTCCAAACAGCTATTGAAGTCATCTAGTGAAAACTTCTTTTAAAAAAAAATATATATATATATATTTTTTTTTCAATATCGCAAACCCCCCAAAAAATTGCAGCAATAGTTTTTGCCAATATCGTTCAGGCCTAATCCAAATGGATGAAAACAAAAAAATGAATGATTATTTAGAATTTTATTAACATAGCTAAGTTTGTGGGTGACTGTTCACAAGTTGTCCTAGACAGTGCAAATGTGTCTACTGTAATTTGCGAGGGAAGAAACGGAAACTCCACCTACAGTTGTCCAAAATGTATAACCACATTCTCCATTGTCTCCACCTCCATTCTAACACACTGACAACCCCTTCTGGCAGATATTGCCTGTAATCATATCTCAGAACGCTGCCAGAAGTTCACCCAAAAACGTCTGCCCAGTGTCTCTTAAGACAAATATGCACTGTATTGTGTTGCATGAGCGTGTGCAGAGCCCCCTTTTTAAATGACTATAAAACCATTTAAAGCATGCACTGTGGTAGCTATATTCTTGTTTATACTGATTCTCTATATTTTGGGACAGTAGTCAGACCAAAAAGGCAGTCAGCCAAAAACAACACTGACATTTTTTTCCCCCTTGAGAGTTTTATTGAAATATAAAACTGAGTTTTTGGCCGTTCAACTTTAGTGGTGCTAAGTTCAGAGCGTTTAACTACTGTAAGTTTTATGAGAGCCAAAAATGATCAAGAACCGTGACAACAAACTGAGAAAGTGAAATCATAAGTGTTGCAGGAATGCAACCGATTTTGAATAACTGTTAAACTTGATCATTGAACGTTTCAGTTAACGTAGAGCTAACTAACAACATTCTGAGTTTGCTATGAAAGCTTTTTCCTGCAATGGAGCCACGTGGCTTTTGTGTCACAGTCTTGCTATATCCCATTAATTAAATGACTTTAATTTGAAAATAAACATTATTGTGTGCGCTGTGGACAACCAAAACAATGTAATGGCAATTGAGTTTCTTGGTTTTGTTGTCCTCCCATTGTCTGTGAAGCTTAGATAATTGCTAACACATGGACTTTTCAACAGTACATGTGGAGGGGCTTAAGACTTTTTGATATCAGATTTGCTAGTAAGATTCAGTAGCACTAAAAAGTTGGAATATAGACTGTGCACACAATTGTATCAGATACAAGATAAATAGAATGCATATCACTTTAATAACTGTGGAATAGGTTGAAATTTTGTTTTACTCACTTACACTTTTTTTCCTACAATGCATTTCAGAGTTTTTCTGCACCAGGCAGATCGGTACATTTCACTGTTGAATTTAATCCTTATATTTGAAGTGTAGACACATTTTGCAGCAAAGACAATAACTAATATCCTAAAAAACAAAAGGTTGTCTAACCAAAAGACAGCTGTAGTAAATCCACAATGTGTCCATGTTGATGTACTCAGAGAAATACATTACTGGTTTGTTCTGCCAAGTGTTCCATTTTATTGCCTATTTATTTTATTCCAATTTTAAAAACATGCAACGTCTAGGTTATTATACAGAGGGAATTTTGTCCTGGATGTCTCATCAATGAGGAAATATTCTGTTATTCCCATGCCCAGGTCTAGCAAACATTCCCATGCTGCACATTTTCCCCCGCCTATGTGGGTTTCCCAGCAAAGTGCGAGTCACAACGTTTTCACATCAATGTGTGAACCTTTACTTTCAACAGCTGTGGTACAGTGAAAGAGGGCTGTTGGAGAGGGTATTTCGAAGTCCAATGACTTCCATGGGCAAGAGTGAGAGACACTTTGTTTAGTTTGACATGTCACTCTTTTGTTACAAAATTTTAACACCGTCTCCTTTAATCTTTTGCCATCTGTCAGTCAGCTGTGATCTATTATTAGTCTTTTTTTTATATTTACCTTGAAGAGTCCAGAAAGAAACAAAGAGAGATGAAGTTATGAAAGCCTTCTATATTTTAACTCATAATATTGTGAATGATTTTGCAGCTTTTCCCAGACTGAAATTTGATAGAACTGTGAAGTACTTTAAAGCACTTTGACCTGTCTGAAGTAAAGCACTTAGTTTGTTGACGAGATTAACAGCCGAGATTTACACTACTTTACACATAAGCACTTCATAAATGAACTAGTAAGAATCATAGACATCATAATGTATTGACGGGACACGTGGCGCGGGGCTGATTCATAGGGGGCGTATCTCCGTCAAAGCTGACTAAGTGGAAACACAAAGAGCTTTTTCCATTGAAAATTCTTGTGAATAAATGCTTAAATCCCTGAATTCTTTATAGATATGGACATAAAACAGTCTCCATTCTTGGTTAAAAGCAAAAAAAAAAAAAAAAACCCAAAAAAACGTGCAGTTCGCATTTATTTTACGTGAATGTTGCAAACTATGATGCTAGTCAGTAAGCAAATTAGTGGCTGCCATCTGTAAACACAGAGCTTTTTCCGTTGGAAATTCTTGTAAATAAATGCTTAAATTGATTTTGGGAAGTGACTGTATTTACATTGAATTTTTGGGGAGTAAATTGGGGGTCGGACCCAAAAAAAAGCTCGGCTTCTTCCCACAGTATGTATGTATTTGTTATTAATTTTTGTTTAAAATCAACATTACTGGTACTATTTAGGGCCCGAGCACTAAGCGTGCAAAAGCCCTATTGTTTTGCAAAGGATTATTTTTATTTATTTATTAGGGCCCGAGCACTCTCAGCGTGCGAGGCCCTATTGTTCTTCGAAGGATTATTATTATTATTATTATTATTATTATTAGGGCCCGAGCACTCTCAGCGTGCGAGGCCCTATTGTTCTTCGAAGGATTATTATTATTATTATTATTATTATTATTATTATTTTTTCATGGCAAATGAAAATGGCCAATTTGAAGGCCTGAACATGCTCAAAAACTCACCAAATTTTGCATATACATCCGGCTTCGCGAAAATTTCGAAAATTGAGCAACGTTTTTTTAAAAAATCAAAAAATGGCTCAGTGGCGCCCCCTTGAAATTTTAAAAATGCCCTTTGCTTTGATGTTTTTCAACGTAGAGCGATGACATTTGGGGAGTGGATACGTTGTCCAGAGACGCTTCAAAAAGTCTGCAGCACCCATATTCCAAACCCAACAGGAAATCGGATATTTTGGATTGAATGTTGAAAAACATAGCATTTTGGGCGAAAACCAGCATGCACGTTTCAGACCATTGCGCCGAGCCAGTATGTTGGATCTTCCTCAAAATTGGTGTACGTCTTCATGAGACATATGAGATATTAAGTTGTGAAAATGGTGAGTTTTCGTCCACGGGCCTAACCTGGGCGGGGTACCAAAGTCGGGTGTTTTTTTGGCAACGCGCCAATTTCAGTAAATGATTAATAACTTCCTGATACAAGGTCCAATCTTTTTCATATTTGGCATGCGTGTAAGGTGTCTTAACCTGAACACGACTGCATTGAAATATTTTCCATTAGGCCTGGCGCCCCCTTGTGGGAAGAGGAAACACCCATTTTTACGAGAAAGGCTCCTCCTCCTGGTGAAAAACATCAATTGACCTCAAACCTGCATCAGGGGAGCCTTAAGACATGTCTTTAGGTATATGATGAAAAATATTGAGTTTTCGTTGATGTAGCAGTACCCAAACAGGAAAGTGAAAAGACCCTCGGCATTTTGTCACAAAATGGCCAATTTCCAGGTCTGAACATGCTCGAAAACTCACCTAAATTTGCACATACATGCGGCTTCATGTAAATTTCATGAATTTAGCAACATTGCCAAAAGATGTAATAAAATGGCTCAGTGGCGCCCCCTTCAATTTTTAAAAAAGGCCTGTCCTATTAGTTTTTTTCGACGTAGAGTGATGAAATTTGGGGAGTGGATACGTTGTGCAAAACTGCTCCAAAAAGTCTCTTGCACCCATATTCCAAACCCAACAGGAAATCGGGTATTAGGGATTGAATCTTGCACAACATGGCATTTTTGTCTAAAACCAGCATGCACGTTTGACACCATTACGCCGAGGCAGTAAGTTGAATGCTCCTCAAAATTGGTCAGACTATTATTGACACATATGAGATGTTAGGTTATCAAAATGGTGACATTTCATTCACGGCCCTTTCCTGGCCAGGGGAGCAAATGTGTCTTATTTTTGACAATACAATTCAGTAAATGACTATAAGTCGCGGTTTTTTTCATATTTTGCTTTGGGGTGCGACTTATACTCAGCAGCGACTTATGTGTGAAATTATTAACACATTATGATAAAATTTCCCATGTTATTTTGGTGTTTTGGACTAATGGTTTTGTAAACTTGTTAGCATGCTATAGTTATCTGAATAACTCTTAATAGCTATGGCCACGTTCGCGTTCTGCCTTTGGCAATGTATGTTCAATTGTATAATTGACTATTTTAAATTGAAATGGATGCATTTAGTTTGTGGCGCTTTCACGCCCACCTGGGAGCGCACTCGCACTTGTTTACGTGAAGAAGAGCGCTCGCACACCAGAAGAAGACAGACAGCTACGTAGCTCTGAGTGAGTGAGTGAGTGAGTGAGTGAGTGAGTGAGTGAGTGAGTGAGTGAGTGAGTGAGTGAGTGAGTGAGTGAGTGAGTGAGTGAGTGAGTGAGTGGGCGAGTTAGCGAGAGGGAAAGACGGCTGCGAAGCTACGTTCATTGTTTATGCTTTTAAAATATCTCTACAGAGGCAACGCCTGCGTGTATCATCTTTTCTGTTGTTGTTGTGTGTTTTCCACCCGCGAGCGGACACTTACAGCCAGTTGTGTGGTTGTTTGAATGGTGTGCTAATGCTAGCGAACGCATGCTAATCTGTTATGTTATTGCTGCAATAGTACCTAATTATCATTTATTTACGTTGATGTGAACCTGTTTGCTATCGAGGACCAAATTGATTCAACAAATTATGCGGACGTCCAGCATTGTCTTTTTGGAGTTCGCTGTATATAGCCAGGACCGAGCGGTAGCGTCCTGGTGAGGACAGTATATTCGCATTTCGTTGTTTATGCACTGTACACTGTAGATTTATTCAGCATGTTGTTCTCTATTGTATTTTTATATTAAACTGCCTTTCAAGATGACATATCTGTTCTATGTGTTGGATTTTATCAAGTACATTTCCCCCAAAATTGCGACTTATACTCCGGTAAGACTTATATATGTTTTTTTTCTCTTTGTTGGGCATTTTCTGGCTTGTGCGACTTATACTCAGGTGCGACTTGTAGTCCGAAAAATACGGTAATAACTTCCTGATTGAAGGTGCAATCTTTTTCATATTTGGCATGAATGTGAAGTATTTCAGCCTGCACATGACTTTATTGAAATATTACTCATTACGCTTGGCGCCCCCTAGTGGGAACAGGAAACACACTTTTAATTAAATAGAAAGGCTCCTGCTTCTCAGGGTCAAAAATCAATTGACCTCAAACCTGAATCAGCGGAGCCTTAAGACATGTGTTCAGGTGCCTGATCAACAATTTTGTTTCGTTAAAGCAGAGGGGTCCAAAAGGAAAGTCATAATGACCGTGTTCAGGTGCCTAATAAACAATTTTGTTTTGTTAAAGCAGAGGGGTCCCATAGGAAAGTCATAATGACCGTCGCCATTTTCTCTCCCCACTAATTCTGAACATTCAGACATGCAATATATCTGCCTGGATATCTGTCTGTTGTCGACTGCCACCGCCCCGACCTGCCTGCCCTTCGACTTTGTTTGACGTCCGAGTTGCGCCATACGCGAGGGCCCGTTCAGTCCTGCTTGCAGGGCTAGTTATTATTATTTTTTCATGGCAAATGAAAATGGCCAATTTGAAGGCCTGAACATGCTCAAAAACTCACCAAAATTTGCATATACATCCGGCTTCGCGAAAATTTCGAAAATTTAGCAACGTTTTTTAAAAAAATCAAAAAATGGCTCAGTGGCGCCCCCTTGAAATGTTAAAAATGCCCTTTGCTTTGATGTTTTTCAACGTAGAGCGATGAAATTTGGGGAGTGGATACGTTGTCCAGAGACGCTTCAAAAAGTCTGCAGCACCCATATTCCAAACCCAACAGGAAATCGGATATTTTGGATTGAATGTTGAAAAACATAGCATTTTGGGCGAAAACCAGCATGCACGTTTCAGACCATTGCGCCGAGCCAGTACGTTGGATCTTCCTCAAAATTGGTGTACGTCTTCATGAGACATATGAGATATTAAGTTGTGAAAATGGTGAGTTTTCGTCCACGGGCCTAACCTGGGCGGGGTACCAAAGTCGGGTGTTTTTTTGGCAACGCGCCAATTTCAGTAAATGATTAATAACTTCCTGATACAAGGTCCAATCTTTTTCATATTTGGCATGCGTGTAAGGTGTCTTAACCTGAACACGACTGCATTGAAATATTTTCCATTAGGCCTGGCGCCCCCTTGTGGGAAGAGGAAACACCCATTTTTACGAGAAAGGCTCCTCCTCCTGGTGAAAAACATCAATTGACCTCAAACCTGCATCAGGGGAGCCTTAAGACATGTCTTTAGGTATATGATGAAAAATATTGAGTTTTCGTTGATGTAGCAGTACCCAAACAGGAAAGTGAAAAGACCCTCGGCATTTTGTCACAAAATGGCCAATTTCCAGGTCTGAACATGCTCGAAAACTCACCTAAATTTGCACATACATGCGGCTTCATGTAAATTTCATGAATTTAGCAACATTGCCAAAAGATGTAATAAAATGGCTCAGTGGCGCCCCCTTCAATTTTTAAAAAAGGCCTGTCCTATTAGTTTTTTTCGACGTAGAGTGATGACATTTGGGGAGTGGATACGTTGTGCAAAACTGCTCCAAAAAGTCTCTTGCACCCATATTCCAAACCCAACAGGAAATCGGGTATTAGGGATTGAATCTTGCACAACATGGCATTTTTGTCTAAAACCAGCATGCACGTTTGACACCATTACGCCGAGGCAGTAAGTTGAATGCTCCTCAAAATTGGTCAGACTATTATTGACACATATGAGATGTTAGGTTATCAAAATGGTGACATTTCATTCACGGCCCTTTCCTGGCCAGGGGAGCAAATGTGTCTTATTTTTGACAATACAATTCAGTAAATGACTATAAGTCGCGGTTTTTTTCATATTTTGCTTTGGGGTGCGACTTATACTCAGCAGCGACTTATGTGTGAAATTATTAACACATTATGATAAAATTTCCCATGTTATTTTGGTGTTTTGGACTAATGGTTTTGTAAACTTGTTAGCATGCTATAGTTATCTGAATAACTCTTAATAGCTATGGCCACGTTCGCGTTCTGCCTTTGGCAATGTATGTTCAATTGTATAATTGACTTTTTTAAATTGAAATGGATGCATTTAGTTTGTGGCGCTTTCACGCCCACCTGGGAGCGCACTCGCACTTGTTTACGTGAAGAAGAGCGCTCGCACACCAGAAGAAGACAGACAGCTACGTAGCTTTGAGTGAGTGAGTGAGTGAGTGAGTGAGTGAGTGAGTGAGTGAGTGAGTGAGTGAGTGAGTGAGTGAGTGAGTGAGTGAGTGAGTGAGTGAGTGAGTGAGTGAGTGAGTGAGTGAGTGAGTGAGTGAGTGAGTGGGCGAGTGGGCGAGTTAGCGAGAGGGAAAGACGGCTGCGAAGCTACGTTCATTGTTTATGCTTTTAAAATATCTCTACAGAGGCAACGCCTGCGTGTATCATCTATTCTGTTGTTGTTGTGTGTTTTCCACCCGCGAGCGGACACTTACAGCCAGTTGTGTGGTTGTTTGAATGGTGTGCTAATGCTAGCGAACGCATGCTAATCTGTTATGTTATTGCTGCAATAGTACCTAATTATCATTTATTTACGTTGATGTGAACCTGTTTGCTATCGAGGACCAAATTGATTCAACAAATTATGCGGACGTCCAGCATTGTCTTTTTGGAGTTCGCTGTATATAGCCAGGACCGAGCGGTAGCGTCCTGGTGAGGACAGTATATTCGCATTTCGTTGTTTATGCACTGTACACTGTAGATTTATTCAGCATGTTGTTCTCTATTGTATTTTTATATTAAACTGCCTTTCAAGATGACATATCTGTTCTATGTGTTGGATTTTATCAAGTAAATTTCCCCCAAAATTGCGACTTATACTCCGGTAAGACTTATATATGTTTTTTTTCTCTTTGTTGGGCATTTTCTGGCTTGTGCGACTTATACTCAGGTGCGACTTGTAGTCCGAAAAATACGGTAATAACTTCCTGATTGAAGGTGCAATCTTTTTCATATTTGGCATGAATGTGAAGTATTTCAGCCTGCACATGACTTTATTGAAATATTACTCATTACGCCTGGCGCCCCCTAGTGGGAACAGGAAACACACTTTTAATTAAATAGAAAGGCTCCTGCTTCTCAGGGTCAAAAATCAATTGACCTCAAACCTGAATCAGCGGAGCCTTAAGACATGTGTTCAGGTGCCTGATCAACAATTTTGTTTCGTTAAAGCAGAGGGGTCCAAAAGGAAAGTCATAATGACCGTGTTCAAGTGCCTAATAAACAATTTTGTTTTGTTAAAGCAGAGGGGTCCCATAGGAAAGTCATAATGACCGTCGCCATTTTCTCTCCCCACTAATTCTGAACATTCAGACATGCAATATATCTGCCTGGATATCTGTCTGTTGTCGACTGCCACCGCCCCGACCTGCCTGCCCTTCGACTTTGTTTGACGTCCGAGTTGCGCCATACGCGAGGGCCCGTTCAGTCCTGCTTGCAGGGCTAGTTTATTTTTATTTTTTTCAGGGCAAATGAAAACGGCCAATTTGGAGGCCTGAACATGCACGAAAAGTCACCAAAATTTGCACATACGTGCGGAAAATTGTAACTTCCTATAATTTTGCAAAGTTGCAAAAAAATGAAACAAAATGGCTTAGTGGCGCCCCCTTGAAATTTTAAAATTGGCCGATAACATTAGGGTCTGTCAGCGTAGAGCAATGAAATTTGGGGAGTCTATACCTTGTCCAAAACCGCTCCAAAAAAGCATTCACACCCATATTCCAAACCCAACAGGAAATCGGTTATTTTGGATCGAATATGAAATTTTTATCGATTTACAGGGTGCACATTTGAGACCTTTTCGCCGAGGGAGTTAGTTGGATCATCTTCAAAATTGGTGAGACTGTTCAGGAGACATATAAGATCTTAAGTTTTTAAAATGGTGCGTTTTCATTCACGGGTCTGACCTGGGCGTGGTGCCAAAGTCGGCCATTTTTTCGGCAAAATGACAAATTCAGTAAATGACTAATAGTTCCTTGACTCAACGTTCAATCTTTTTCATATCTGGCATGTATGTGCGGTATCCCACCCTTAACACAAGTGCATTGAAATATTACCCATTAGGCCTAGCGCCCCCTAGTGAGAACAGGAAATGCCTTTTTTTACGAGACAGGTTCCTCCTCCAAGGGAAAAAAATCTGTTGACCTCAAACCTGCATCAGGGGAGCCTTAAGACCTGTGTTCAGGTGCCTGATGAAAAATATTGAGGTTTCGTTGAAGCGGAGGGGTCCAAACAGGAAAGTGAAAATGACCGTCAACAATTTGTCTCGCAAAAAACTTTGAACAGTCATAACTCAGCAGATATACAACCTATCTGTGCCAAACTTCCCGTGCTTGTTGAGAGTCATACCCTGAAGGGTCTTGTAGGGGTCATTTGCATCAACTTTACAGTGCCAACTAGTGGCGACAGAAAGGAGTTTTAAAAAAGGCCTTTCCTATTGGGTTTTTTTCAACGTAGAGCAATGAAATTTGGGGAGTCCATACCTTATGCAAAAACTGCTCCAAAAAGTCTCTTGCACCCATTTTCCAAATCCAACAGAAAATCGGGTATTTTGGATCGAATGGGGAAATTTTCTATCCATTTGTAGTACAGTTTACATTTGGAGGCCTGAACATGCACGAAAACTCACCAAATTTTGCACATACATGCGGCTTTGCTTGGATTTTGATAATCTTGCGACGTTACAAAAAAATGTAACAAAAGGGCTCAGTGGCTCCCGCTTGAATTTTTCAAAAAGGCGTTTCCTATTAGGTTTTTTTAACGTAGAGCAATGAAATTTGGGGAGTGGATACCATGTGCAAAACTGCTCCAAAAAGTCTCTGAACCCATATTCCAAACCCAACAGGAAATTGGGTATTTTGATCGAATGTGAAATTTTAATCAATTAACGGTGCACATTTGAGACCTTGTCACAGAGGGAGTTAGTTGGATCATCTTCAAAATTGGTGAGACTATTCATGAGACATAGGAGATCTAAAATTTTCAAAATGGTGCGTTTTCATTCATGGGTTCGACGTGGGCGTGGTGCCAAAGTCGGCCATTTTTTCGCCTAAATGACAAATTCTGTAAAAGACTAATAGCTCCTTGACACAACGTTCAATCTTTTTCATATCTGGCATGTATGTGCGGGATCCCACCCTTAACACGAGTGCATTGAAACATTACCCATTAGGCCTAGCGCCCCCGAGTGGGAACAGGAAATGCCCTTTTTTTTTACTAAACAGGCTCCTCCTCCAAGGAAAAAAATATATTCACCTGAAACCTGCATCAGGGGAGCCATAAGACATGTGTTCAGGTGCCTGATGAAAAATACTGAGGTTTGGTTGAAGCAGAAGAGTCCAACAGGAGAAGTGAAAATGACTGAAGCCATTTCGTCTCACCACAAGTTTTGAACAGTCATAACTTCTACAACATATCTGCGCCAAACATCTCGTGCTTGTTGAGTCATACTCTGAAGGGTCCTGTAGGAGTCATTTGCATCAACCCAACAGCGCCAACTAGTGGCAATAGAAAGTCACTCATTTTTCTAATATATGTCCAGTTCTTTTCAGGTTGGTCATTGTAGTTTCAAGACCTTTGAAATACTTATTTTACGGCCCATGTCCACATGTCTCTGTCTGTTGCCGTGACGACCCTTTATTAGCTCCTTTTTTGTATTACTCTCTCCAATAGGGGTTTTTATCTCTTAGGTGTGTGACTGTAAAGAGGCGACTTTCGAGCATGTTAGGTTCCAATGACATGATTAGAGAGGACGATCTGCCACCACCCTGACCTGCACACTGTCCGAGTTGCGCTAGATTGCGAGGGCCCGTTCAGTCCTGCTTGCAGGCCTAGTGTTATTTGTTTTTCCCTATTCTTGCTGTTTTTGTTATTACTGCTCGAAATATATTAATCAATCAATCAATGCTTAAATCCCTGAATTCTTTATAGATATGGACGTAAAACAGTCTCGATTCTTGGTAAAAAGCAAAAAAAAAAACCGGGCAGATAGCAGTTATTTTACGTAAATATTGCGAAGAGCACGGTGTCCATAAAGTCTCTTTACCATTCAAAAAAAATTAGTAAAAATGCAATTGATTAGATATTTTATTCAGATTTGTTCTATTTTTTTTTTTTACCTCTTTTAATACACTTCTCCATGGGCATCATTAGTTGCACGAAGCACATCAAGATGGTACTTGATTTCTTGCCGTGTTCGCTGTAGCATAGCCTCATCAATTGTGGCAATGGCATCAGTAATCCTTCGCTTAAGGTCAGTAATGTCCCTTTTCTTTGTTCGATACACGATATCTTTAACATAGCCCGACAGAAAAAAGTCCAGGGGAGTGATATCTGGTGAACGTGGCGGCCAAGGAATTGGCCCGTCCCTTCCAATCCATCGGTCTGGAAATGACTTCTTTCTATAAATAAACGCTGAATACAAGCGTTTTCAATAAACGCTGAATACAATAGAACAAATCTGAATAAAATATCTAATCAATTGCGTTTTTAAGAAATTTTTGAAATGGTAAAGAGACTTTATGGACACTCTGTATAATGCCATTGCTGTAGCGGCAATTTCTCCCATTGATTTTTTTCACAACATTTCAAAATGCATTCATGGTCCGAAAAATATAATAACCTTGAATCCTTGAACAAATCACTCCTATGACAATCCTTCCTGTTTGTATGCAGAACAGCTTTCGTACTTTTTCGACTAAATCCAGCATTAGATCGCTGCATGTGACCGACTGCTAATAAATGAAGCGGAGTGTGGGACGACCCCCTTCGGGAAGACGTGATGCAGTGAATGGTGAATGTGTCACGTCAATATATTATGAAGTCTCTGTATGAATTATAACATAAAATAGGATTTCTCTTCCTGTAACAACCGCACGTTGTTATATTGTGTGATAGTGGCATTATGAAGTGGTAAAATTAAGTCACTTTTGTCCCCACGGATGTAACATGCCTGGAATGCAATGCTCAATATTGTTAAGTAGGAGAAATGATCACATTTAGGGTATAAAAAAAAAAAAAAAAAAAAATTGAAGTGAGGCACTCATTTGAGCTCTCAGATCGTGAAGGCATCAAGCCACCCTGCCGTTGCTCACTTGATCTACCCATAGTTCACGCAGGGCACTGTGAATTCCAAGTTATCGCCCACTAGAAACTGCATATGGAGCACTTTTGTGACTTTCCAATAATGTCTGTGTAGAACTGTGTCTAATCCATCTGCTTTGAGAACCAAGATATTTGCTTGTTTAGGCAGTAGAAACATTGATGGCATGTTTTGTCAGTCAGAACTGACAACTGCACTCCTTAAAGAGATAACTGATGGAAAATGTCAGTTTAACTCTTTCTGATTTACACTATAGGCCCGTTCATGTTCAGCATGTGGCCAGTAAAGCACGATGACCACTGCGAACCAGAAATACTGGCAATGATTTTCCTTTATTCAGCCCAGTTGACTTATCTGGCTGTAATTACATTAACAGACCATGTTACCGAGTTGTCCAAACATCTTGATCCGAAACTCTTCTGGGAACAGCCTGAAGTATTTTTTTTGTTTGGGTCATCTTCTCACAACAGCTGTGGGTCAGTGCTGAAGCCCTCACTTACTGTCTTTCCCCCTCTGTCAATTCTAACCCTGTGTGGGCCTTCAGGAGTGCATTGTTTATTTGCCCCATTCACAAATCTACTTCATACTGCTTTGGTAATGTGGTAGTTGTTTTTAGAGAAAACACTCACTGTTCATTTATATAGAACAGTGGACACAGACACAGTCTGAGACCGGGCGGCGAAAAATAGTTCACGCTGGCCGAGCAAACACAGATCATTAGGGGAGTGAGTGGGCATCAACTTTATCCCTATTGACTGTTATTGTTGCATCATGTGCAGGGATAGCACTTTTTCTGTAACTTAATAGTAGCAAACATGTACATCAATGGCCCCGAAGGGAAAAGGTTCTGGATCACTGCTAGGTAAATATAAAGAACGAAAGACCCTCAAAGAGCCATTAATATCCAGTTTTACCGATCAGCATGACAGCATGGAGAATGTGTTTCCCAGATGCATGCGAGATTACCTTCCTACACTTTGCTACTTACACTTCAAGCTAGTGTTGTTTTCATCAACAATGACAATAATGAAAACATTTCGTCAACGAACAATTTTTTCATGACAATGACGACACGATGACGCGCTGAAAACGTATCTTGGGGGACTAAAACATAACGAGATGAATGCCAGTTGTCGTCTGACAACACTAGAACAGGATGAAAATTCCCGATAGTTTCCGTCAAAAATTCACAATGTGTGATATTTTCTTATTGTATGTGTAGTTAGCACACATTTAGCAGTGTTTTTTTTCCACATTCTGTCTCTCATGGTTTAGGTTTACCCATGTTGACAATTACAGGCCTCTCTAATACTTTCAAGTGGGAGAACTTGCACAATTAGTGGTTGACTAAATACTTATTTGCCCCACTGTATGTGCTTGTCTGTCTTGTTCATTTGAAATTGTTGGAAACATTTAATTTAGTTATTTATTCACGGACTAAAACTTTTGAAGTTTATAGACGAAAACATTTTGAGAACTGTCGACTAAAACTAGACGAAGACGAACACATTTTGAATAGACTAAAATATGACTAATAAGTATTTTCGTACAAAAGTCTAAACGAAAATTAAAATGGCTGTCAAAAACAACACTGCTTCAAGCCATATCTGATTCGTTAGTAATAAAAAAAAAAAGGCTAGTTAAGTGGCCACAGAAACTCATGATGTCTTAAAGTCACCTTTTTCCCTTTATTATGTGTTATGAAGATTTTCAGCTCTAGGCCGGGACTCATTCCCAGTCAGTAAAAGATTAAGCAAGGAGGAATGACAGGAAATGGAATGAGACTGTCATTGTCAGTAGTCGTAAGATGGGGGTTGGATAGTTTATTGCAATCACAAGTATGACAAGAAGAAGTGTTATTTCCAATCTAGCAATGTTTGCATCTGCATCAGATTTTTTTTTTTTTTTTTTTTAAATTCATGAGCCAGTTCAACGACTCACTCCTATGTTATGCATACATTTGAGGTTTTAGGCTTTGAGTTGATCAATTAGTCAAAAGAGAAGGTATGTGATACTGATCTGCAGATTCTAAACTTGGATTGCAACATTTTAAGTGAATCAATCACATGCTTTCACAAAAAAACAAAAAAAACAAAACAAAGATGCAAAAAAACAACAGAGTGGGTGTAGTCCAACTTGCTCTTCGAGGTCAGTGTCAATAATTTATGTTTGGTCTCACCCTTCCTTAACCTCAGTGGTTTGTGGGAGTTTTTCTTGTGAAATACGATAGCAATCTATGTTGAAATCCAACTCTTAGTATCTAGATATCTAGTTAAAACACGGAGTACATGTTAATTGTTCAAGACCCTAAACCAGACAACAAAACTGATTCCTGTCATGTGTTTAGAGGATATGCCTAACAGAAACAGCAATCATACCCCTGATTTGAAAACATAAAACAACAGCACCAACACCCTCTGCCAAATATTGTGTGCTTACTTTACGAGTCAAATAGTTTGTGACTTATGATTTTTTTTCCTATTCCTCAGAAAAATTGCTCGTGCTAACTGTGGCAACAGAAGAAACAGATGGCTTTCTCCGCTTTATGCAATCTGCAAACTATTTCAACTACACTGTGAAGGTAAGAAATTGCTTGCGGTTCCCAAAAACCTAGCTTTTTTCTATCTCTTATGACCAAAATCTTCACGAGTCAACTGATGTTTCACTGGTCATAAAATAACTGGAAATTCAGTCCAATTTTTAAATGGCATTAACCTTCTGTCCAGTGTTGGACTTGACCACATGTTCTGTCACAGGTGTTGGGAATGGGCGATGAATGGAAAGGTGGTGATGTTGGCCGCTCTATCGGTGGAGGGCAAAAAGTCAGACTACTGAAGGAGACCATGGAAGGTCTTGCTGACCAGGAGGACCTTGTGATCCTCTTTGTTGATAGGTATGTGGCTTCTTAAGATGGTCATTAGAGCTTTGATTGTGCCATATCAGAATAAGATCAGCTTTATTTTATTTCTTATTAGGGCTGTCAAAATTACCGCGTTAACGTGCGGTAATTTTTTTTGTTTAATTAATCACGTTAAAATATTTGACGCAATTAACGCACATGCCCCGCTCAAACAGATTAAAATGACAGCAGTGTAATGTCCACTTGTTACTTGTTTCTTGGTGTTTGGCGCCCTCTGCTGGCGCTTGCGTCCAAATGATTTTATGGTTTTCAGCACAATGAGTGAGCATGGTGTAATTATTGACATCAACAATGGCGAGCTACTAGTTTATTTTTTGATTGAAAATTTTACAAATTTTAATAAAACGAAAACATTAAGAAGGGTTTTAATATAGCATTTCTATAACTTGTACTAACATTTATCTTTTAAGAACTACAAGTCTTTCTATCCATGGATCGCTTTAAGAGAATGTTAATAATGTTAATGCCATCTTGTTGATTTATTGTTATGATAAACAAATACATTACTTATGTACCGTATGTTGAATGTATATATCCGTCTTGTTTCTTATCTTTCCATTCCAACAATAGTTTACAGAAAATAGGGCATATTTTATAGATGGTTTGAATTGCGATTAATTACGATTAATTAATTTTTAAGCTGTAATTAACTCAATTAAACATTTTAATCGTTTGACAGCCCTATTCTTTATCAATCACATGTTGAATCAGGTTCTATAATTAGAAAGATTTGAAAGTTCCCCTTCAGGAGGTGTTTCTGCAATCTTTCGCTTCCCGTTACTTATTTAAGCAAAGGTGTTATTCCATCAGTAAGGTACTTCACACAGCCCTCCCAGATTTATGGCTACAGAACCAACTGATAATTTTACACTGTTAATGTGGTTTAGAATAATGACAGCTTTATGAGTCAAATATGGGCACCCGAGCAGAAAGTGATTATAATGTATGTGATGTGACGCGTCAATAATTTCTGTGAAAAGCGAACTCAACTCAAATACATTTTTAGAATATGATAGGAGAGTTAAAAACTGCATCTGGGCTTCACATACTGTTCAAATGCAAATGTTACAACCCTGCAATTTCTCAGACATATTTCGTGTTCCGAATGTCTCCTTTATCAAGTCTACAGTGCTTCACAGGTTAAGCCACAACTGAAATGTATTCCATTTTTTTAAGTTACCCCCATTCGCATCAATATAGGAAAAATAGTTCACGTTAGTTGGGGTCAATGATCTAATCACAATACTGTAGATAGAACAAAAGATAGATCATGATCATGATGTAGAGATATTTGTATAAGCATGTGTGGGCCAGATGTGGTTACAGGAGAGCAATCAGGCTACGTCAACTTTTCAACAAGCTTTAAAGTAGGGTTCCTTGTGCAAACTGAGGGCAGTGCTGTCACCGGGGTGTCATTGGTAAACAGTTCGGCACAATGTCTACTGTTCGTCATAGAATTCTAAAGGTCATGCAAGCATCAACATGGTTTGAAAAAGGATTGTTGAAGGAATGCTCATCAAGATGAAAAATGTCCTCTTGTCTAAGAAAACATTTTAAAACTATCTGGACCAAGTAGGGACCAAAATGGTGACGGACTGACCTTAAAGAAGAAAATAAGCCCCTGCTGTATTTCTTCTTACCCTTTCTCCATTCCAGCTATGATCTTATCTTCGCTGGGGGACCAGAGGAGATACTCAGGAAGTTCCAGCAAGTCAATCATAAAGTCATTTTTGCTGCAGAAGGGCTGATATGGCCAGATAAGCGACTGGCTGACAAGTATCCCTCAGTCCGAAGTGGCAAGCGGTATCTCAACTCAGGAGGTGGGTTCCAAAACATTCGAAATATGCCAGGAATTTACTTTTTGTTTTAAACTCTCATGATATGCTAAAATTAGGATGACCAGACTGGATGATGCAAATAGAGTGTAGTTAAGATTTTTTTGGGGCTTAAAATCGCTTCACACCCATTTAAGCCTAACATTTTTATTGACCCTTTCCCTGGCTATTAAAATGATTAACTGTAATCTAAAGTTTATAGTCTGTAAACTGCTGATCATTGTACTTCAATTGCTTGAGGCAAGTTCACCATTCAAGTGGTGGAATGGCTGAAAGGAATACCAACAGACGCATGTTCATTTTTTGAAACACTAAACCACAAAACATATATTATTATAGCTTTCTTTAAGGCAAGTGTATATTTTGACTGTCACTGCTATTTTCTGAAAGGAGATGAGTCTATTCATATTCCAGAATTGTACAAACAAATCAGAATTTCATCAATCACAGTGAGTGAATGTTACACATAACTGGACCATATTGAAAATGTGTGGATAGTAAGGGTGAAACGGTACATGTATTTGTATTGAACCGTTTTGGTACGTAGTGCTCGGTTCGGAACGGCGGCGTACCGAACGAGTTTCTGACGTAATGTAAACCTTACTTTTCGAGGCTGTCAGTCGATCGGGTTACAGTTTCTTTGCGTAGATTATATTTACTCCGTCTTCTCTACTAAAATAAGGACCAACACGGTATGACAGTATAACGCAGAAACAGCAACGGCACGAGAACGCAGTGAAACGCGGGCGTTAAAGTCAGTCAGCCAATGCACACTAGTCGCAGTGCGGTTGCGTGTTAGACGTGTCCCAGAAGGGGCTCAACACGACGCACGCGAAAAGAACGGCAGAGTTTATTATTTGACGCGAGACGCGACCTTCCTGCGTCAATACTACTACCGGTAGCTCGGATCGGGCAGACCGGAAGTCACTCGTGTAAAAATACGGTGGATTCGGTCGATTTTCCAACTAATATGCAATCGTAACCCACTTTTTGAGTCCATCAGATCTCTTGAGTGGTAGATGGGGGCACAGTTGACTTGTCTTTGTTGATTTACTGCGGTCTTCTCTGCTATAATAATAACCAACACGGCGCCGTGTTCAATACAAAACCCTCCTACCACAACAAAACAAGTAGGAACTAATATTCACATAGGAACTAACGTTTTACAACATAAAATATACAATATAAATGAATACTATATCACATTTGTAAAATATAAACACATAATAAAATAAATAATAACCCATTTAAATAAAATAAATTGAAATGAGCTAAAACACCTGTAATTAAATAATAAGAATAATACACAGATCCTGCTTACACAATCAAATTTATTAATTTCTGTGTGGCGCTTTAATTTGAGAAAATCCCCCAATAAAGCTTTTGAAAAACGTTCTTAAGAAAAAAAAAAAAAAAGATTCATTGAGGCATTTAATTTGTAAAATACATGTTAAAATTTTTATTGGGATTGCTTTTCTCTTTAGCACAGGACTTCTTTTTTCTTCTTTCTTTTAGAAAGAAAGATGACCAATACGCGGGGTCTGAAAGGCAAATTGTTGTTGGATTATCTTTAAATACCCGCTACTTTTTGACCAGAATTCTAGCTTTGTACAGGCTAATGTTTAAAGATGTCCCGATCACGTCATTTTCAAAGTATCGGAATCGGCAAAAAAATATCGGACATGCGTTAAAAAAAAAAAAAAAAAAAAAAAAAATATATATATATATTTTTTTTTTATTTAAATCGTTTTCCAATTGCATATAACGTTGCAGACAAATTGTTTTACACTCATCCAGAGTAGTTTTGGCTTAAAGTAGGGCTATCAAATTTATGGCCTTAACGGCGGTAATTCTTTTTTCTTAATTAATCACGTTAGATAATTAACGCATGCGCTGCACGTCCCACTCACGCATTGTCGCGTTCAAACTATAAAGGCGCTGTTTTACCAATATATAGAGCTAAACGCAGCGTACAATGAGTAGAAAGAATTTTGACAGCCTTTGGAACCTGTTTTTATTTGGCTGAAGTCTTACATTCCCTCTCTCAGCAATTAAAATTAACATGGGAGGCAATGTGGGGATGAAAGGTAGTAGTTAATCATTTTCTTAACACCCTATGTTCTTTCCCAACGCAGAGAAGACATATCAATTGGTGCCCCTACGCACAGTCATGGTTGCACTTCTTATCATGCATTTGGGTTGAATGGCTGCAGTATCATTTACTGAAAGCTCAACAAATACACTAGATGGCAATATTTAGTCACAATATACAAAGTGACATTTATCCTTTAAGAATTACAAGTCTTTCTATCCGGGGATCCCTCTCACAGAAAGAATGTTAATAATGTAAATGCCATCTTGAGGATTTATTGTCATAATAAACAAATACTGTACTTATGTACTGTATGTTGAATGTATATATTCGGCCGAGTTTTATTCATTTTTGTCTGAATGCATTTCCAAAATGTATATGATCGGGAAAAATTCTCGGGAATGATTGGAATTGAATCGGGAGCAAAAAAAAAAAGCAATCGGATCGGGAAATATTGGGATCGGCAGATACTCAAACTAAAACGATCGGGATCGGATCGGGAGCAAAAAAACATGATCGGAACAACCCTACTTATGTTCATATTGTTGAAAGACCAAAGGTGTGTAATAAACAACTAGCACATTTATATTTTGCATTTTGTTTTCTTACTGTACCAAAAATGAACCAAACCGTGACCTCAAAACCGAGGTACGTACCGAACCGAGATTTTTGTGTACTGTTACACCCCTAGTGGATAGGTAGTCCAACATATTGTAAGAGAATATTTTTTGTATCCACTATAATGAGTAAGTCTATAACATATTGATTGTAGTATGTCCAAGTGTCATGGGTACTGCATCCTACTAGGTCTCCAGGACACATAATTACTGGTTTTACTGCGGTCATCAACATTGTGCGACCTCCCATACTGGAGCCTTGCTGCCTTCCTTCTGATCACAGGCTGCTTTTAGCTTTCGTTTTCACCAGCATGACATGCGGCTTTGTCTTGGCTTTCTGAATATACCGTAAGAAATTGTATTACTGTAAATTGCTGGGTTTGCAAGCATTCACATTGCTACTACCAAAGGGATGATTTGAACATCTTAGCTCGTGATTGTCAGTGTAGTTTGTTTAACTGTAGTTTGTGCCGACGTGCCCTTGTGTTTGAGTAGGACATATTTAGTCCAGAAAAAGAAGTAAACAATAATTTGAATTATAGGTTACGTTGAGTAAGAACTAACGATTTCGTGACAATAGTTTCATTTCAGAAGGAATTACTTGGTTGGACATTGTTTGGCTCAGACACAACAAAAAAATTCTTTAACTACATCGTCATATTTGGAAATTAACTGACTTGTCAGCTTGTTTACAGTTTTAGAATGCTTTTTCTAAATGATAGTCCCAGCCCTGCAATCAGTCCATGTGTACAGTATCCTTGAGATATACAAGCAGACGGGAAGAAAGTGGTCTTGGATATTGCCTTGAGAACATACATTTAGATGTGTTTTAATGGCACACAATGTACTTGACGCTCTCCTGAGGCCATAAGACTTTCAAATCATATGGTGAAATATATTCAGATCTCCTGGGGTAAGTTTGTGCTTGGGAAAATTGGTCACAATTACACGTATGCGCAGTTTATGGTCCTGGCTGACTTACAGTAATTGTATATATCTTTTAGATTCTCTCGCACCCTATATTTTTACACTTGAAATGCGTTTCACATGGTTTATCACTTGTAGGAATAATTGGGTATGCCCCATACATCAACCGAATTGTTTCACAGTGGAACCTTCATGACAATGACGACGATCAGCTTTTCTACACCAAAATATTTGTGGATTCACTACAAAGAGTAAGTGCTGTCAAAACGCTAATTATAATATGAAAATAATTGTATTTTTTCAGCAAAATAAGACTCAGTTTTCCCACATTTGTTAGGACTCCCTCAACATGACACTGGACAACAAGTGCCAGATTTTCCAGAACCTTAATGGAGCAATTGGTAAGAAAGTTCCTTCATTCCGTCTCCTGCTAATACTGCATGTGGTGTTTTCAAGATTGAAATACCAAGTACACTTAGTACATCATCTGAATGTCTGTGACAAGTTGGAGGTTGGCTCTTTAAACTTTAAGTGATAAACCATTGCAGATTTTGCCCATGCGTTATGTCAATTTCCATATCCTGCTCTGAAATATCGCGTGTTCCCGCTTTTGGCAGACGAAGTACTCCTCAAATTTGGAACGAACCGTGTGAGAGTCAGAAATACAGCGTATGACTCTCTGCCGGTGGTTGTCCATGGCAACATGAATACCAAAGTGAGTAAGAATTATTCTCTTGAACGCACCGTTTCACCCCGATTCATGCTTCAAAAGTGATATGTTGGATAGAGTAATCCCAACAAAGATGGCACTGTTTATGATTAAACTGATTTATAACTGATCTTTGAAGGATTGTCAAGTTGGATTAGTTTCTGTTCACATTCAGTTTCAGAGATTTCTAATGAGTTTCCCACTTACTGAGGAAATGCACACAGTGTTCCATCCTATTTATGAGTCACATTGACTATTATTATTCTTTGGGAGAGCAGCTTTAACACAAACTAGGTCATAATGCTCCAAGCCTCTTTTCTCTGTTCTTTGAATAACAACTTCTGGATCATTCTCTGGCATTTTCTTTTGACTTCCTGTTCTAAAAACCAAAACTGCCGAGTCATTTTCTCTAGCATTAGAACAGCTGCATGATACATTCAAAACGGTAGAGATGTCCGATCCCGTCATTTTCAAAGTATCGGAATCGGCAAACAAAATATTGGCCATGCCTTTTTTTTAAATATATATATATATTTTTTTAAATTAAATCGTTTTCTAATTGTATTTAACGTTACACCAGAGACAGAGACATCCAGAGTCTTTAGTTTAGGCTTAAGGTAGGGTTATCAAATTTATCCCGATAACGGCGGTAATTAATTTTTTAAAAAATGTATCACGTTAAAATATTTAACGCAATTAATGCATGCGCTGCACGACCCACTCACACATTGTCGCGCTCAATCTGTAATGGCGCCGTTTTACCTATATAGAGAGATAAAAGGCAGCATAAAAAGAGTAGAGTGAATTTTGGCAGCCTTCGGAGCCTTTTTTTAATTGGCTAAAGCCTTACAATCCCTCTCCCTATGATTAGAAATATCATGGGAGGCAATGTGGGGAAGCAAGTTAGCAATTGATCTTTTTCTTAACACCTTATGTTATTTCCCAACGCAGAGAAGATATATCAATTGGTAGCACTACGCACAGTCATGGTTCCACTTCCCATCATGCATTTGGGCATGGCTACAGTATCATTTACTGAAAGCTCAACAAATACACTAGATGGCAATATTTAGTCACAATATACAAAGTCACAAGTCTTTCTATCCGTGGATCCCTCTCACAGAAAGAATGTTAATAATGTAAATGCCATCTTGAGGATTTATTGTCATAATAAACAACTACAGTACTTATGTACTGTATGTTGAATGTATATATTCGGCCGAGTTTTATTCATTTTTTTCTTAATGCATTGCCAAAATGTATATGATTGGGAAAAATTATCGGGAATGATTGTAATTGAATCGGGAGCAAAAAAAAGCAATCGGATCGGGAAATATCGGGATTGGCAGATACTCAAACTAAAACGATCGGGATCGGATCGGGAGCAAAAAAACATGATCGGAACAACCCTACAAAACGGTATGTGAAATTACACTAATCAGAGCAAAGAGATGGTAAACGAAGCCCCTCCCACAAATTCATGATCAATATGTTAAAATTTGCTTTAACTCAGAATTGTCCACAGAGTATCTTTCCAATAAACGGTCTCTCCTACGTATGATTATTTTATCCATAATAAAATAAATCTCATGAACCAAGAAAAATGCTTGAACTTTTGCTTATCCTGAAATTAATCGTCCGTAACCAACTCTGAATTCTTTCCCACACAGCTGTACTTGAACTACCTGGGCAACTACGTTCCCAACACATGGAACTATGAACACGGTTGCAGCCACTGTGACGATGATGTCGTGGATATATCTCAGTTGAAAGTAGGTCCCAATTTTCCTAGTCAGTGTAATGTTTGTCTCATGGAAAGTTCATCTGCAGCACACCTCCCCATGGATGTACGTAGGAAAGGATGAAACACCGTCTAACATTCATCAGTCTAGACAGTTTGAGTAAAGCCCTGATAGTGCTATTTCAACAGATAAGCCAGAATGTTGCTGCTACCCGCACCTCCTTGGTAAAAATCATAGGTTTTGTGCCTACTGGATCTTTTGGATCTTTTTAAAAGAGCATAAGTGCAAGGGAAACTACTCTGGCACTACTGTGGCACAGGATATGGCTTGTGTGGTTTTCGCAAGGGCTCATTTAAAGGGGTGTCACTGCTGACCAGCCTTCCTTTTTGTGGGATTCTCAGTATAGGTTTTGTCCACAATCTCTAGTTATAGTGGTCATGTGGAAAATATTTCACAGAGTTCAGCCAAAATTGGCAATGTATACAGAGGTGGAATGGCAGGAACTTGAAAACATAGCAAGTTATGTGGTTGTGTCAGTTAATGCTGATCAAACTTGTGAGCATAAAACTTCCGTTTCTTAATGTAAGATACAAAATGTAAGCATGTAGTATTGGAATATGGATCTTGTATTCGCTGTTATTGCAATATATTATGAACTCCTACTAGTTAACATCTTTTACTCTTGTGTGTTATCCTTTTCCTTGCATTCATTACACGTGGGCAGTGTTGACCTTGTATTTCTCTATGATAGCGACACAGTTATATTTTGTATTTCTTGGACACACACACAAAAAATATTGTTTGTATTTCCACTACCTTTGACATGAGAAACTCAATTTAAGTCTTTGTGAAATGTCTTGGGCCATCATTACAAGAGATCGAATGGATAGTACTAGGAGTTGGAACCTCTTGGTACCTTACGATACGATTTGCGATACAAAGCTCATGATAATGATGGTCTGACGATATGGCGATACAACGATTATCGATACATTGGTCAAGAAATCATTCTAGGATATTCTACAAACAACTAATGAACAGAAAAACAAGCTTCTGCTGTGAATTGGAATGAGTTTATCACTTGTAGACGTTCAATCCATTTGAACCACTATGGTCGGTCGTGGCAGCCAATGCCAGGCAATGAGGTAATTTTGGGTCATTTAAAGTCGTTTTCCTGTTGATTTTCAGTTACTTCCTGTTGATTTTGGGGTATCTCATGGGTCTATTCCTGTTTATTTTGAGTTACAGAACAGGAAGTGACCTAGGAATCACCCAAATAAATAGGCAGTGACTCAAACTAAACAGAAAATGACCTGTATATGCCCTAAAATGAACAGCAAGTGACCTGTAAATGCCATGAAAATCGGCTGGAATGACAATGCTCTGGTTTCGAATGAACGAACGCTCCCAGTCTAAATGGATTGAGCGTCGAGCACCGTCAATGCAGCCTTAGAGTTAACTGAGAAACTATTAGGATGGAAGATTTTGATAGCAACTTGTTCGTTCATTTTTATTTTTATTTTAGACATTGACACCTTTTTAAACCGATATCTCTGTTCTTGGCAGGAGCATATCCATAACAGTTTAGGATACAAAGTATCACGATATATCACCATTTCGATATTTTGTCACACCCCTAGATAGTACCGTAATTTGACAACATAAGCCACCACCAACCAAATTTGACACAAAAACAGCATTTGTTCATAGATAAGCTGCACTGGACTACAAGCCGCAGCGGTCCTTACTGTATTATGGGATATTTACACCAAAAGATATTAACCAGTAACACTTTATTTGACAGAGGTATCATAAGACTGTCATAAGACCAAATGAACCACCATGAAGCTTTGAACCAATTGGCTGCAAAGCTTAATTGCTGCAAGAAGCTTCATTTGACCATTACGAATCCCTTGGGGGAGATAGTCAACCTCTGCTGCTACCTGCTGTCAACATTGTTGTCGTCCAACATGCCTCCTAGTATGCATTGCAGCGCTACAGATGTAAATAACAATCAAAATTCATGTTCTTTGCTAATTATTTCTTCAGTTACTGATCCAGTTTTTTCATTAATTCCTAGTTATGGTAGTTTGGTAACACATTTGACAGTGGCGCCAAAAGACTTATTATGACATGACACAGCCATGAGCGTAAATGAATGCTTTTGACAGTCAACGTTACATTTGCTTGAGTAACTTCTTGAGAAAAATGTATTTATAAGAGTAATTTTACCAAGCCATTGTTTTTATCTTTACTTGAGTAGATTTGTGAAAAAGGAACGCTATTCTTACTCCACTACTTTGGGCTACACTTGTCGTTACGTTTTTCTTCTTTATTCTACATATAGGATTTTACTTTTTTCTGGCCAGCAATACCAACAGTAGCTCTACCAGTTTTACCAATGAGACAGCGCAACAATAATCACATGACTCCATTATACCAGACTCAAGCTTGCCGTTCTATGATCACACCGGCCTGTTCAATCTCGTGGTGTCTTTAAAGCACCGTAAAAAATTAAGTATTTGTCATGGAGCTCTTTTTTTTTTTTTTTTTTTTTGTATTTTTTGCTTAATGTGGTTATGTAGTGGGTTAAAAAAATCAAACATTGTAAGCTGTTACTCAGAATTTTACTCATTAATTCATTATTATTTTTACAAAATACGTTTTTACTTGTACTTGAGTACATTTTTTTATGACTACTTTTACTTTTATTTGAGTAATATTACTTTGAAGTAACAAGACTCTTACTTGGGTAAATTTTTGGCTACTCTACCCAACTTTGGCTTTGTCCCTATGTAGAGATATTAGATACAGTGTCAAGATCTAGCTAAGACTGATGTTTTGCTTGATTCTTTGTGTACTTATGTAGAATTATATACAATTTGGGTTTCACTGCTAAATACAAAAACAAGCCAGGCAACCACATTCCATTGCTTTATTTTGTATAAAAACACGGTGGGGACACTTGTCTGCTCCTTTGCCCTTCCCACTGGCAGAATTTTAAACTCTCCAATCATGTGTGTTATAGCCAGACATTGCAAACCTTCAAATTAGATGCTGGAGTTTGCATCCCTTTTCATCCACGTCCCAGACTTTCACTGTGAACTGGTCACAGGGACTTGCAGGCCAGAGTGAACTTTCGTGGCGGGTTTCCTGGGAAAAATGTTTCCTCTTTCGATCTTTTTTTCCCTGTGTGTTTACAGGCTGGTCTCAAAAAATAAAGTTATACGTGGCAATGTGGGATAGAGGATCCTGTAAAGCAGGACAAAGTCGAAATGGGAATGGGAACTTTTCATAGAGGTCACAAAAGACTGGACAAAAAGCAATGTGGCTCTTTAACACTGTTAAAATTTTCGATAATGAACAATTTGATCCATCTTAAATGACAATACTATAGGAACTTTTACTGAGAAACAATCTCTGCGTTCATAATCAACGTGTCATGGCTAATGTTTTCCTAGAAAAGTCAGCACCTAATACCGTATCTGTGTCATGCATGACAGCAAAGAATACTCAGTATAATGTAAATCATGTCAACTAAGCGATATTAATGTAAACCATAAAGTTCCACTGGTGAGAATGCCATTTGTTACAACTTCAAAGTTTAAACAAAGCTAATGTGAAATGTCAAACGTTTCGGTGATTTATGCTAAACAGCACCGTTTCACTGACCTTTTGTTTGAAATGTGACCATTCTGTTCTGTCAAATTTCATCAGGAGTATCCCAATGTGTTGGTCGGCGTCTTCATCGAGCACCCGACGCCATTTCTTCCCGAGTTCTTCCAACGTTTAATGACATTGGATTACCCCAAAGACAAGCTCAATGTTTTTGTCCACAACAATGTGAGTATGTACATTTAAAGCTAGCAGTCATTTTTTCTTTGTTTTCCAGCATTTTTCTAATGTACGCCCTTCTAATCTATTGATACTTGCACATTTGTCAGGAGGTTTACCACGAGAGGCACATGCAGAAGTTTTGGGAGGAACATAAGAATGTGTTCCGCAGTTTGAAGGTTGTTGGACCGGAAGAGAATCTTAGCCAAGGAGAGGCCAGAAATATGGCTATGTATGTACAGATTTAACTGAAGAATGAAATTTCATATTTTCCTTTCTAATTGAATGTACACTGCAATCAGAAAAAAAAAAAAAAAACTTTTGTTTTTGCCACATTTTGTTATGTTACATTATAGAGTGTTGTTTTTGCCAGCCCTTTTAATTTTCATCTTAGTCTTTGTCCTTTGGACAACAATACTTATTGTCTTAGTCATATCTTAGTAATTTAAAAATGTGTTTGTATACATCTATCTTTCGTTGGAAAAAAAACGGAGACAAATTTCGGCTAGTTTTAGTCGACGATTGCTTAAAATGTTTTCATCTGTATTAGTCCAAAAATAAATATTTCCAACAATTTCAAAATTACATTATTTTCAATTATGCTACCCAACTGGACGCCATTAAGACGACGCTCGCCACACTAAATGTTTAAGCAAATGCTACGCTAACGCAACGAGTTACATTTAGTGTGTGATGATCACTCAGCACAGACCTTTAAAGGCTAAAGTAACATAACATATTCTCTCTTGCCAAGATAACAAATCTCAAAAATGTGTTTCAAAACAAGAAAGTCTGGACATCGGTGAGTTTGGTGCGGCACGTCACATGAGTGACACAACTAAACACTATTACGATGCAGGCTAACTACTAGTACAATAAGAAAATGTCACACATTGTTAGCATATGATGAAAAATATGGCGTATTTTCGACTCGTTCTTGTCTCGTCAGACGAATACTGGCATTCGTCTCATTACGTTTTGGTCTCCCAAGACACGTTTTTTTGTCTGTTATCGTCTCATCTTGAAAAAATTGTTCGCCAACGAAATATTTTTGTTGTCATTAGCGAAAACAACAATGGTTATATACTGGTATCAAAATGGGTTTTTCTACTCTTAACACAGACCGAGTAATCACTCTTACATAAATAGTCACGGCCAGTAATTTCTTCTTGCTTTGAGAATTATGCTTTAATGAAAAATCACAATGAAGTCTTAAGTTCATCTACACACTCCAATCATCTTTAAATCAAATTGCTCATTCAATAATTAAGAGTTAACCGGCAAAGGCAAAATAACTAACTGAAATTGACAGCGGATGCTTTGAAGCTGATACATTTTAATATGGCTTTGTAATGACTTGTGATTCTTGGCCCTGGATTTGAATAATAACTTGTTTCTTTGTCTTCAGGGATATTTGCCGCCAGGACATCACATGTGACTTCTACTTCAGCATAGACTCAGACGTGATGCTCACCAACACACAGACTCTGAAACTCCTCATAGAGCAAAACAGGTAATGCGGCAGCATCTTGAAAAACCTCCCGCGTTGCTATCAAGTTCATCAGACTGTTGAATTTATTCTCCAAGTGGCAAAACCACAGGCGCATTGCAGCAGAGCAACTAAGACTTTAAAAATAATCTGCTTCGGCTTCCTGTTTTCGGCGACCACATGGAAACAGCAAACGCGTACATGGCG
Source organism: Corythoichthys intestinalis (assembly GCF_030265065.1). NCBI lineage: Eukaryota > Metazoa > Chordata > Actinopteri > Syngnathiformes > Syngnathidae > Corythoichthys > Corythoichthys intestinalis. The sequence goes on along the minus strand of NC_080414.1, from coordinate 22,423,420 downwards.
CGAACCTCCAAGTGCCACTTTGCATTATGCAAAATAACAAACATGCAAACTCCTGTCTCCTCTCTGCAGTCGATAGAATACAAAGTCTTCCCACAAACTACATCTAGCCACAATGGCCATAGTTTACACTTGCATGCTAAGCAACAGTCTTCCTGGGTTATTTCAGGGGAGTATGGGGATTCTCAGTTGACTCTGAAATTGCCGAATAAAGACAAAATCCAGCAGAAGTGTCTTACCATTTTGACTAACACTATCATTTATACCGTAATTTTCAGACTATAAGGCGGACCTGACTATAAGCCGCAACCCACCAAATCTGTCACAAAAACAGCATTTGTTCATAGATAAGCCGCACTGGACTGTAAGTCGCAGCTGTCCTCACTGTATTACGAGATATTTACAAAGAAAGTTATTAACTCATTTGCTCCCAAAAATGTATAAATACGTTCTATTTTTAATTGTTTCAATGTCCCCAAAACGTATTTATACGTCTTTTACGTTTTTTTTTTTGTTTTTTTGTTTTTTTTCTTTACAAGAGACATCTCTAGGTTCTGATGCAACTTTGCTCCAAAGCACAACGCTAAAAATCCATTTTAAAGCAATAAAACTGGCCACTGTAGGGCAGTAACACATTTGGTAAGAACTCATATCGGACCATGTAAGGAAATGAATGAAGAGAAATAGTCAGGAAACAGAAGTTGGAAGAAGTAAGAAGCATGAGAAAAATGTGAAGAACGATGTAAAACACAAGGCACATGCCCCACACAAGTTCCCTCGGTGAATTCTGTTATGAGGTAGTAGTGGTCACGACAAAATAAAGATTAAAAAAAAAATCTATCTTGATGACACAGGCTGTGATGAGGGAAAATTTTACCCCGTCTGCCGATACAGCCGCGGCCACAACAGCGTCATCTCTCAGTTCGATAGTTTAGTTATGTAGCGATAAATTGTTACTTTGCTATCAAAATCTCTATTTGTCTTGTTGTTTAGGTTATTTTATAGTAGGAAAACATTATTCAGATGTTTGGGATGTCACAAAAGCAAAAAACAGCTGTGTTAAAGTCAAAGTTATGTTTGAAATGTATGCTTTTACAAAAAGCTCAATTTCTGTTCATCAGAAATTGGAAAATTGCTTGAACTAAGCTATTTTCTAATGCTGATTTTCAAGGAACGGAAAAAGAACTTTTTCCTGCTGAAGAAGAGTAATCTTTCTTTTGGTGGGTTCCATGTTTATATAGCAATAGAGAACAGAATTTTCTGTGGGCCTTGCAAAATCTGTCGAAATCTAGTAAAACAGCCGTGAACGAAGGGGGTTGCTCCGGTGAAAATGGCTGGGAGTGAATGAGTTAACCGGTAACACTTTGACAGCGGCATAATAAGACTGTCATAAGACCAAATGAACCGCCATGAAGCGTCAAGAAGCATCATTTGGCCATTACTCCTCTCTTGGAGGAGACAATCAACCTCTGCTGCCACCTGCTGCCAACACTGTTGTCGTCTACCATGCCTCCTAGCATGCATTGCAGCGATACAGATGTAAAAAACAATTGAAATTCATGTTCTGTGCTAATTATTTCTTCAGTTCCTGTTGTTTCATTAATTGCTAGTTATGGTATTTGGTAACACTTTATTTGACAGTGGCGCCATAAGACTGTCACAAGCAATCATACAGTACTTATGACATGACACTGCCATGAATGCTTATGGCAAATGTCATTTTGTGTCATCCGGCAAGTTATCTCACTTATGAATAGATGTAAAAGATCCAAGCTGGAAATAAGTGGAGTTAGTGACATACTTTGCCAAATGACACTGAATTACATCGGTCATAAGCATTCAATAATGCCTATGATAGCATCATGTCATAATTATATGACGGTCTTATGAGTCTAATGACACCGCTGTCAAATAACGTGTTACCTATTAAACCAATAAATCAACAAATAAGCTGCACTGGACTATAAGATGCAGGATTCAAAATGAGGGGAAAAAAGTAACGGCTTATAGTACGAAAATAATGGTAGTTGGTTTATTACCACTCAGGTTTGTGTTATTTGCTATAAAAAGTGTGACACTTGGTTTGAGGCCAAAATCAACGGGACAGACATATGTTTTGCCTTTTGGGAGAAATGGTTAGAATTAGGGGTTAGTTTTATGTTTTTCTAACAACATAAAGGAAATCCTGGATTTCTCTTGACATTTATGCTAATGGTTTTGGACTTATGTCATTAAGATGTCACCATACATTACGAAAAACATTATGTATTATGTGTTTCTCTACTCCCACAGGAAAATTATCGGTCCCCTCGTCACTCGCCACAACAAACTGTGGTCTAACTTCTGGGGAGCGTTGAGTCTGGATGGTTATTACGCACGCTCGGAAGATTACGTTGATATTGTGCAGAGAAAACGAGTGTAAGTATGACGCATTTTAATACACTACAATCGACCACTGGCCTGAAATATGCAAACTATACAGTGGTATGAAAAAGTATCTAAACCTTTTGGAATTTCTCACATTTCTGCATGACATCACCATCAAATGTGATCTGATCTCTGTTAAAATCAAACAGATGAAAAAACAGGGTCTGCTATAACTAAAACCACCTAAATATTTATAGGTTTTCATATTTTATTGAGGATAGTATGCAAACAATTACAGTAGGGGGAAAAATAAGTGAACCATCACATTTAACATTTTGTGCCCCCGCCTCCCCTTTGGCAGCAATAACTTCAACCAGACGCTTCCTGTAGCTGCAGATCAGTCTGGCACATCGATCAGGACTAATCTTGGCCCATTCTTCTCTACAAAACTGCTGTATTTCAGTCAGATTCCTGGGATGTCTGGTATGAATCGCTGCCTTTAGGTCATGCCACAGCATCTCAATGGAGTTCAAGTCTGGACTTTGACTAGGCCTCTCCAGAACGTGTATTTTGTTCTTCTGAAACCATTCTGAAGTTGATTTACTTCTGTGTTTTGGATCATTGTCTAGTTGCAGCATGCATCCTCTTTTAGCTTCAACTGACAGGCGGCCTCAGGTTTTCCTGCAAAACATCCTAAAAACTTTTGAATACATTCTTCCACTAATGAACTGCAAGTTTTCCAGGCCCTGATGTAGCAAAACAGCCCCAAATCATAATGCTCCCTCCACCATGCTTCGCAACAATGTTTTTTTAGAGAGCAGGGGCTTCCTCCGTGGAGTCCTCCCATGAACATTCTTGGCCATTGTTTTACATATAGTTGATGTGTGCACAGAGATATTGGACTGTGCCAGTGATTTCTGTAAGTCTTTAGCAGACACTGTAGTTTTATTTTTTTTTTTACCTCTCTGAGTATTCTGCGCTGAACTCTTGGCGTCATCTTTGGTGGATGGCCACTCTTTGGAAGAGAAGCAACAGTGCCAAACTTTCTCCATTTGTAGACAACTCTGACTGTCGATTGATGAACATCCAGACTTTTAGAGATGGTTTTGGATCCTTTCCCAGCTTGATACAAATCAACAATCCTTGATCTCAGGTTTCAGACAGCTCTTTTGACCGAGCGATGATGCACATCAGACAATGCTTCTCATCAAGACATTTTTTTACCAGGTGTGTGTTTTAAAGTGGGCAGGGCAACTTTAAACCACTCATTAGTGATTGGGCACACACCTGACTTAAAATGTTTGGTAAAAATTGGTTTCAATTACTCTTTAAGTCTCTCTCCTTAGGCAGAGGGTTCACTTACTTATTTTCCCCCTCTCATTGTTTGCATGCATCCTCATTAAAATGTGAAAACCTTTAAATGTTTGGGTGGGTTTAGTTAAATCAGACACTGTATTTTCATCTATGTGATTTTGACAAAGATCAGATCACATTTGATGCTGATTTTATGCCGAAATGTGAGAAATTCCAAAAGGTTCAGATACTTTTTCATATCACTGTAGTTCATAGCTGACGACACACAATCACAAAATTCCATCCTGACCAGTGTCTATAGTCATTTTACCACATTTTATTGGCCGAAATCACTTGCATAGGTCTAAAATTACATATAAAACTGCACCCAGATGGACTCAAAGGGATAAACATTGCCATTACAATAGATCATCCATGAAAGGTAAGGTGCATCACAGCCTCAGAAATGCAAATGATAATATAACGCCACCACACCACACACCTTTAAAGATGTGGCATGTGGATTAGAATAACAAATCGCCACGTGCATGCCAGCAACGCACATTTTAATGGCTTTTGCGGGAGATCATGCCTGATTTCTGTACGTTTCATCGTTTCCAGGGGTGTATGGAACATTCCTTACATGGCACACATCTACCTGGTTAAGGGCAGTGTTTTGAGGAATGAGTTAAAAGAAAGGAACTACTTTGTTCTTGAGAAACTGGACCCTGACATGGCTTTGTGTAAACACACAAGAGAGCTGGTAAGAACAACTTGTGATGTCGACTTATTTATGCTTCTATGAGGACATTTGAGAGAAATACGTTATGTAAATGCAATGGATCATAACCCCATAAAAGTCAGCAGCGCAATGGAAGGGGATAAATGGCAAGTATATGTTTGAAATGTCTTTTATGTGTTGTGACGGCATGTGGTCATGTATCGGTCAGCTTTTTGTGTTGTTACGTTTTGTCTCATGAGTTTTGTTTTTGTCTTTCCTGGTCTAATGAGCATCTATTGGCGATGGTGCAGTCCAAGTTATTTTCTCTTCATAACATACAAACTGTTTATCGTTGCTTGAAGTTGTTGACATGCCACCTGTACACTGCACTCCATCAGGCCTAATTTTCGCTCAGTGCATTTTGGATTCCCGCATGTTCTAGTCCCACTCTAACAAAACATCAGCTTCAGAGGGAATCTTGCTTCTTTTCCCACGCAGGCGCATTTTCTCGCCTCCCCTCATGTTACTGTGTCAAGTGTCTTAAACTGAAATAACTCATGTTATCTTATTTACATGATGCTTCTCCTTCGTTTTAGACCAGTCAGAGAGAAAAAGAGTCCCCTTCTCCGGAATCATTCCATATGCTCAGGCCCCCAAAGGTTTCAATTTGTTTTGATTACTGTTGTTATCTGAAAAGTTAGCTCTGAAAAGCACTCAGAAGCCATTCCAAGCTTCGGCTTGTTATAATAATTGGGTGGATGCTTAATTATTTCATAGGTACACTTGTATTCTGTACTGAACATCAATACGTCACGGTCGCGTTGATGTTGAACAAATCGGTGTTAAGGTTGTTCTGAAGCTAGAGGAATCGAGGAGGAGGTAGAATGTGATTAAAAAAAATAGCATACATTCAAGACCCCTGTTCTGATGCTCTACCCTGAACCAACTGCTTTATCTCGATACACTGACCGATATCAGACTAGGCTCTTTGCATCCATTTTTAAAAACTTGGACAAATATCAGCTTTTTACCATGTATGTTTGGTGACAACCATATTAAAGTGATCAAAATCCTTATCAAGCCTAGTCTGATTTTGAGTCCAAAACCTACCCCCTGAGCCTCTTTGTAGAGGAAAATATTGCACCCCTTCTATCCCTGTTCTCCTGCCCTTCCTTTCACCTTACCAACCCCCCACCTTGAACTCTTCCCATCCCACAAACACCCGTGTGAACACCCCCCTCCTAAGGCACTCTTAAACCACCCATAAATAATCTTAGATTATTTATATGGCTTCTGTTTCTGCTCTACCTAAATCAGACAAACAAAATTTCAATTTGCTATCAGAGTGCTAACCATTAATTACGTTTGGGTATTAGCATGAATAATGTATAGTGGGACCTTCATGTGAGACATTTTTAAGAGGGCATTTTATGCTTTGTGTGTAACTAACTCTTTCATGTCTGCTGCAGGGAGTCTTCATGTACTTAACAAACAGACACGACTTTGGAAGGCTCATTTCCGCAGCCAATTATAACACTTCTCATTATAACAGTGACTTGTGGCAGATATTTGAAAACCCCCTGGTAAGTCGCTCCTGCTCTTACCTTTAATTTTGAGAGCTAATGAGTAACCACCTGTAAAGCTTGGTAGCCATAATGAAAAGAATCAAGTTATGCGGAGTGACGCTTAATGCGCCGTGTGGCACCATGGGAGATTGCTTGTAGGAGCGGAGAGGATTAGGGCTGCCCGGTATTCAGGTCGTCAGATAGTTCAACAAAAGGCCTCTAGTCACGGGCGAAGGTTTGCATATGGACGGTAGGGACATAACACAACCAACTTTTCAGGATGCTCAAATTGTCCCCTCCAACTTTTAAGCAACCTTATTTGCATTTTTAATTAGTTCACTTATATATGTAGGTAATTTTAGATTGTCTTCACGTATGTTGTAAGAATAGAATTGACACCATTATTAAGTGAATTGTTTTTATTATGTTCAGATTTACATTTACCCCTTTTCACTCCCATTTTTCCTCCTTAAACCCACGTTTGATTGGCTGATGACGTGAACCCGCCCACCCCAACACACACACGAACACGCACACAGCGCCAACACAGACAACATGTCAACAACATGCCGTCTCCTACACTTCCTTCAAAGAAGAGTGATATAAGACATTTTTTTCCGCCAGTAGCAGCCATTGTAAGTAATGTAAAAAGACGTCAATGTTGTGGAGGTGGGGAACACACCACTAATTTTGCTACTGAAAGTCCGATTTGTATTATAGTTAGCATAACATTAAAGTGTGTAACTTGCTAACCTGCTCAACTCGAGTAGGAAGCTGCTTAGAGAGAAGTGTCCTCCTGTATGTATTTTCTACTGTTAACATTAATTCAACTGTGAGAAATGTAGTGAACCGAGGTTCACCCCCTTCTCCCCAATTTTCATTTTTGTTTTATTTATGTGGTCTTAAAGCAGCCCAAAGCAGATTTCATTTTTGTTGAGTTTGGCTGTGCATGTGGACAAAAGCAGTAGTGTTTTACCTGAAGGAAGGCGTCATTTTTATTTATTTCTGTTATTGCCTGACCAAGAAGTTTTTCAGTTATATTTAATATGTTTATTTAGTCAATTAATGTTAGGTGGTCTTAAGACAAATGTTTATTTTTTGCATTCCTGGATAGTTAGGAGATTATTAACAAGTTTTTATTGATAAAGTATGTTAATATAATTTATGCACAATAATTGCAATTTAAATTTGCTAATAAAATCCAAACATTTATTCTGGAGGTTTTCCAAGTGTTTCTTGAGTAGTTTCTGAACAAAGGTTTGAATCGAACTGTGTATCACCTGAACTAACACATATCAAAGTTAGTATACAGTAAGTCAATACAGATTTATTTTGCATTGATCATTTAGCCAATCAATTAATTAGGTTCATATGCTTCAAAAATATAGACCTGACCCCCGTTCACCCAATCTGTTTGGTCTTATTAATGTCCCGTCCACGGCAAAGAGTGTACATTAAGGTTATGCTGTGTAGTGTAAAGCGCTTTGAGCGCCTTAAAAGGTGGAAAAGCGCTATATAAGTATAACACCATTTACCATTTATATCGTCCCTGCCAATATTAAGTACAAATCTACAGTGGTATTAAAAAGTATCTTAACCGTTAGAAAATTGGAAAATACAGTGTCTGCTTTAACTAAATCCACCCAAACATTTATAGGTTTTCATATTTTAATGAGGATAGCATCCAAACAATGACAGAAGGGGGGGAAATAAGTAAGTGAACCCTCTGCCTAAGGAAACCTAAAGAGCAATTGAAACCAATTTTTACCAAACATTTTAAGTCTGGTGTGTGCCCAATCACTGATGAGTGGTTTAGAGCTGCCCTGCCCACTATAAAACACACACCTGGTAAGAAATGTCTTGATGAGAAGCATTGTCTGATGTGCATCTTGGCTCGGTCAAAAAAGCTGTCTCAAGACCTGTGATCAAGGAGTGTTGATTTGTATAAAGCTGGTAAAGGATGCAAAACCATCTCTAAAAGTCTAAAAGTCTGGATGTTCATCAATCGAGAATCAGAGTATTTGTTTACGGATGGAGAGAGTTTGGCACTATTGCCTCTCTCCCAAGGAGTGGCCGTTCACCAAAAATGATGCCAAGTGTTCAGCGCAGAATACTCAGAGAGGTAAAAAAGAACCCGAGAGTGTCTGTTAAAGACTTACAGAAATCACTGGCACAGACCAATAGCTCTGTGCACACTTCAACTATCTGTAAAAGTATGGCCAAAAACTGTGTTAATGGGAGGAGTCCACGGAAGAAGCCACTGCTGTCTAAAAACAAACATTGTTGCTCATTTAATGTTCGCAAAAAGGCACTTGGACACTCCACAGAAGTTTTGGGAAAATATTTTGTGGACTGATGAAACCAAAGTTGAATTGGGTGGGAGTAACACACACCGTCATGTGTAGAGGAATAATGGAATAGCTCATCCACACCTAGAAGCATGTTGGAGGGAGCATCATTATTTGGGGCAGTTTTGCTGCCTCAGGGCCTGGACAACTTGCAATTATTAATGGAAGAATGAATTCAAATGTTTATCAGGATGTTTTGCAGGAAAACCTGAGGCCGTCTGTCAGACATTTGAAGCTAAAAAGAGGATGGATGCTGCAACAAGACAATGATCTAAAACACAGAAGTAAATGAACTTCAGAATGGTTTCAGAAGAACAAAATAAACATTCTGTAGTGGCCAAGTCAAGTTCAGACTTGAACCCCATTGAAATGGTGTGCCATGACCTAAAGACAGTGATTCATGCCAGAAATCCCAGGAATCTGACTAACTACAGCAGTTTTGTAAAGGAAAAATGGGCCAAGATTAGTCCTGATCGATGTGCCAGACTGATCTGCAGCTACAGGAAGCGTCTGGTTGAAGTTATTGCTGCTAAAGGTGGGGGGGGGGGGGGGGGGGGGGGGGGGTGTAATTTTAAATGTGATGGTTCACTTACTTATATTTCCCCCTTCTGTCATTGTTTGCATACTGTCCTCATTAAAATCTGGAAACCTATAAATGTTTGGGTAGTTTTAGTTAAAACAGACACTGTATTTTCACCTGTGTGATTTTGACAAAGATCAGATCATATTTGATGGCGATTTTATGCAGAAATGTGAGAAACTCCAAAAGGTTCAGATAGTTTTTCATCCCACTGTACGCCCCTGCCTCTGATATGAATTCCTCTTTGCAGGACTGGAAGGAGAAGTACATCCATCCAAACTACATGAAAATTTTCACTGAGAACCACATGGAAGAGGTTTGTGTGTGTATTTTGTTGACAAAGTCCGGCTGAATGCTGTACATGGATTTTACCATCTGTTTTTCATATAAATAATTCACATTGCGCGGCGAACAACTCAAGGTGAAAGTGGGATTTAAAAATAAATCTGTCTGTTTGGCCTGCAGCCTTGTCCAGATGTGTTTTGGTTCCCAGTCTTCACAGAAAAGGCCTGTGATGAGCTAGTGGAGGAGATGGAGAACCACGGCTCGTGGTCTGGTGGCAAACATGAGGTCAGACCTGTTAGCACCGCGTCTCTGAGTACACTTTTGTAATCAATACATAAACACACGAGCCTTTTCTTCATTCATGCATCTGCCAACTGCATGGAAAATAAACCCAAACTCATTAGTGTTTCGGACAATTTGACCTCCGGCAAGTTTGGTTTTATTGCATTTGGTGGAAGGCGTGTTGCTCGAACTAAGGAAGAACCTAATAAATCTTTGATGGCTTAGAGCTTAGAGGCTCTGGCCGAAGAATAACCTTTTAAACACAGCAAAAAACTTGGAATATTTGCCTTAGTAGAGTTCCATATTTTTACAGTATATGTGACAAAACTTCCAGGTTATTTCTTAATCAAAATCAGGTCAAATCTAATGTTGTAAAATACCTTCAATTTTACTTCACATTTGGGAGAGGTATTTTGTCATTCAACCTTATCATGCAAGTGTGCCAAAGGCAACCAATTACATGTTTATATTTATGAAATGCCTAGCGCATGTGCCCAGAGTTTCCCCTATTACTCATTATTCTAATTTGAAACAAATAATAAACAATGTTTTTGCCTGATTGCAAATAAGTGGTGCTTTCATGAGTACATAAATACAAACCAGACATCAATAAGAAGAAAGAGTAAAGAATTAGGGAAACCCTCATGATGACTTGTAAACTTTTTTACAAGAGTGTGTCTGTTACAGTAGACAGACATGGGGCTTGTAACTTAGAAGCTACTTCTTTTTGCTGGAGCGTTAGGGTCGTATATTGACCAGATGTGAAAAGAAAGTGGGCTGTCTTTAGTTTATGATATCCCGCATTGCAAACAGTCATAAAAGGAGGTTATGATGTTACGTTGATTACATCTACAATGTTTTCAAGTTGTTAAGACATTTATAATTAAAGTACCACCACTGGGAGCTATAGAGGGGTGTTATGTCGCAAGAATTGCAGTAAAAAGCATTAAACTGACTAGAGCATCTCAATATAGCACCAAAGCTCTCTTTAGTAAATTGTCGGTTTGGGAATGTGTTTGCGACTCAGCACATTTTGTGAATAAAACAGCATTAAGGAAAAAGCTGCAGGATCTGTACATTACAATGATCGCTTATGCACTTTCACTTTTGTCCACTAGGACAAGCGGATTGCTGGAGGTTACGAAACCGTTCCGACGGACGACATTCACATGAAGCAAATCGGATTTGACAAGGAGTGGCTTCACTTCATCCGAGAGTTTATTGCGCCTGTCACGCTTAAAGTTTTCTCAGGGTATTATACAAAGGTTCGTAAGACTCAAGGAATATTTTGAGAAATGTGTCACACAATGCTATTTTTGTTTCTCAAATTCAAGAAAATTTCCTGTTGTCTAGCATAGGGCTGCAGCTATCAAATATTTTACTAATGGAGTATTCTACTGAAAATTTTATTGATTAATCAAGTAATCGGATAAAACATTTTTTGTAGGTACAAAGCAATTATAAATACAGTGCCTTGCAAAAGTATTCGAACCCCTTGAACCTTGCAACCTTTCGCCACATTTCAGGCTTCAAACAAAGATATAAAATTTTAATTTTTTGTCAAGAATCAACAACAAGTGGGACACAATCGTGAAGTGGAACAAAATTTATTGGATAATTTAAACTTTTTTAACAAATAAAAAACTGAAAAGTGGGGCGTGCAATATCATTCAGCCCCCTTGCGTTAATACTTTGTAGCGCCACCTTTTGCTCCAATTACAGCTGCAAGTCGCTTGGGGTATGTTTCTATCAGTTTTGCACATCGAGAGACTGACGTTCTTGCCCATTCTTCCTTGCAAAACAGCTCGAGCTCAGTGAGGTTGGATGGAGAGTGTTTGTGAACAGCAGTCTTCAGCGCTTTCCACAGATTCTCGATTGGATTCAGGTCTGGACTTTGACTTGGCCATTAGAACACCTGGATACGTTTATTTTTGAACCATTCCACTGTATATTTGGCTTTATGTTTTGGATCATTGTCCTGTTGGAAGATAAATCTCCATCCCAGTCTCAGGTCTTGTGCAGATACCAACAGGTTTTCTTCCAGAATGTTCCTGTATTTGGCTGCATCCATCTTCCCGTCAATTTTAACCATCTTCCCTGTCCCTGCTGAAGAAAAGCAGGCCCAAACCATGATGCTGCCACCACCATGTTTGACAGTGGGGATGGTGTGTTCAGGGTGATGAGCTGTGTTGCTTTTACGCCAAACATATCGTTTTGCATTGTGGCCAAAAAGTTCCAATTTTGGTTTCATCTGACCGGAGCACCTTCTTCCACATGTTTGGTGTGTCTCCCAGGTGGCTTGTGGCAAACTTTAAACGAGACTTTTTATGGATATGTTTGAGAAATGGCTTTCATCTTGCCACTCTTCCATAAAGGCCAGATTTGTGCAGTGTACGACTGATTGTTGTCCCATGGACAGACTCTCCCACCTCACCTGTAGATCTCTGCAGTTCATCCAGAGTGATCATGGGCCTCTTGGCTGCATCTCTGATCAGTTTTCTCCTTGTTTGAGAAGAAAGTTTGGAAGGACGGCCGGTTCTTGGTAGATTTGCAGTGGTCTGATGCTCCTTCCATTTCAATATGATGGCTTGCACAGTGCTCCTTGAGATGTTTAAAGCTTGGGAAATCTTTTTGTATCCAAATCCGGCCTTAAACCTCTCCACAACAGTATCTCGGACCTGCCCGGTGTGTTCCTTGGTTTTCATAATGCTCTCTGCACTTTAAACAGAACCCTGAGACTATCACAGAACAGGTGCATTTATACGGAGACTTGATTACACACAGGGGGATTCTATTTATCATCATCGGTCATTTAGGACAACATTGGATCATTCAGAGATCCTCACTGAACTTCTGGAGTGAGTTTGCTGCACTGAAAGTAAAGGGGCCGAATAATATTGCATGCCCCACTTTTCAGTTTTTTATTTGTTAAAAAAGTTTAAATTATCCAATAAATGTTGTTCCACTTCACGATTGTGTCCCACTTGTTGTTGATTCTTGACAAAAAAATTAAATTTCATATCTTTATGTTTGAAGCCTGAAATGTGGCAAAAGGTTACAAGATTCAAGGGGGCCGAATACTTTTGCAAGGCACTGTACATGAAAAAATAAGACCTTTCACATAACATGTCACCTCATATTTAACCATTTTTAGACAATCAATGTCTTTATTTTAGATGCACATTGTTGAAAACAGCCAACAATTGCATCCCAGATGTGACTAGAAAAAACCCCGACAAATTCACTGCTTTCACTTCAAATAATTAAAATATAAAAACAACAACAACAAAATCTTATTTCTTGCCTAAAAATGTCATTACGCTTGATAACACACATCACTTAAAAGTTAGGCATTTTTCCCACGTGTTTCAATTAAATTTCCATTTGTGTCCAGCTATTCTTAAGTATTAGTTAAGTTTTAAGTTAGTCTAAATTGTAAGTCCTGATTTTGAGTTTTTGCAGTGTTCAAAATAAATGTATGATACCTGCTGTCTTGGACCAAATCAGGCACCAGTGCTACTTGGTGTTTTTTCCATTAATGACTACCGAGCTAAAATTGACAATTCGTTTTATTTTGTTTTTATTTTACACCCTCATCACTCTACACCGCTGTTTTTACAGATTAAATAAAGCCTGTATGAAAGACATGTAAGCAACAGGATCAACAATAGTCATATTTAATAGAAACCTAGCCCTCCGCAGGGATAACGTTACGTTAGCAAGGTGCAGTAACGTTAATCTTATTTATTAGCGCTATGTTAACTGAGTTTTATCTTGTCCCGAGTATTGCTCCTCCGCTCTGAGTAAACGGGGTACCTTCAGTGGAGCTGCAGCATTGAAGACGTGCTGTAGTGTTATGCAAGCGCTCTCATCCAGTGAATACATTAAAACAGTGTTCACATTGTTGCCCAGCTTGAAATGCTTCCATTCTTTTGACATTTTCTGATTTTTCTTGGAGCCTTTTTCTTCGCTTTCGTCATTATCTCTCATTATCTCTATATTCATGCATGGTTGAAATCAAATACAGTGGGGCAAATAAGTATTTAATCAATCACCAATTGTGCAAGTTCTCCTACTTGAAAAGATTAGAGAGGCCTGTAATTGTCAACATGGGTAAACCTCAACAATGAGAGACAGAATGTGGAAAAAAAAAAAGAAAATGACATTGTTTGATTTTTAAAGAATTTATTTCCAAATTAGAGTGGAAAATAAGTATTTGGTCACCTACAAACAGGCAAGATTTGTGGCTGTCAAAGAGGTCTAACTTCTTCTAACGAGGTCTAAAGAGGCTCCACTCGTTACCTGTATTAATGGCACCTGTTTTAACTCATTATCGGTATAAAAGACACCTGTCCACAATCTCAGTGAGTCACACTCCAAACTCCGCTATAGCCAAGACCAAAGAGCTATCTAAGGACACCAGAGACAAAATTGTAGACCTGCACCAGGCTGGGAAGACTGAATCTGCAATAGGTAAAACGCTTGGTGTAAAGATATCAACTGTGGGAGAAATTATTAGAAAATGGAAAATTTACAAGACCACTGATAATCTCCCTTAATCTGGGGCTCCAAGCAAGATCTCACCCCGTGGCATCAAAATGATAACAAGAACGGTGAGCAAAAATCCCGGAAGCACACGGGGGGACCTAGTGAATGACCTACAGAGAGCTGGGACCACAGTAACAAAGGCTACTATCAGTAACACAATGCGCCACCAGGGACTCAAATCCTGCACTGCCAGACGTGTCCCCCTGCTAAAGCCAGTACACGTCCAGGCCCGTCTGCGGTTTGCTATAGAGCATTTGGATGATCCAGACAAAGACTGGGAGAATGTGTTATGGTCAGATGAAACCAAAATAGAACTTTTTGGTAGAAACACAGGTTCTCTTGTTTGGAGGAGAAAGAATACTGAATTGCATCCGAAGATCACCATACCCACTGTGAAGCATGGGGGTGGAAACATCATGCTTTGGGGCTGTTTTTCCGCAAAGGGACCAGGACGACTGATCTGTGTAAAGGAGAGAATGAATGGGGCCATGTTTCGAGAGATTTTGAGTGAAAATCTCCTTCCATCAGCAAGGGCATTGAAGATGAGACGTGGCTGGGTCTTTCAGCATAACAATGATCCCAAACACACAGCCAGGGCAACAAAGGAGTGGCTTCGTAAGAAGCATTTCAAGGTCCTGGAGTGGCTTAGTCTCCAGATCTCAACCCCATAGACAATCTGTGGAGGGAGTTGAAAGTCCGTGTTGCCCAACGACACCCCCAAAACATCACTGCTCTAGAGGAGATCTGCATGGAGGAATGGGCCATAATAATAATCAGCAACAGTGTGTGAAAAGCTTGTGAAGAGTTACAGAAAACGTTTGGGCTCCGTTATTCCAAACAATGGGTACATAACAAAGTATTGAGATGATCTTTTGGTATTGACCAAATACTTATTTTCCACCATGATTTGCAAATAGATTCTTTAAAAATCAAACAATATGATTTTCTGGGGCGTTTTTCCACATTCTGTCTCTCATGGTTGAGGTTTACCCATGTCGACAATTACAGGCCTCTCTAATATTTTCAAGTGGGAGAACTTGAACAATTAGTGGTTACCTGAATACTTATTTGCCCCACTGTATATCCGCTACCTCTGTCTTCTTCCTGTACGCACGTAACGTCAGCGCATTGTGCCGCATTAAAAGTAGTCTGGGCAAAACGTCATGCTTAGAACTGGCAAAATTAAACGATTCCTCGAGGCGGGGAAAATTCCTCAATCAATTTTTAAAATTGAGTTACTCAAATTATTTGAGTAATCATTTCAGCACTAGTCTAGCAGCCTTTCTCAACTTTCTCTACCTGGCACATAACTAACACACCTCATACGTCAATGCCCAAAGGCATAGCAGAAAATGGAGTCAGTCCAAAAAAAATGTGTCTTACATGCGCATTATGACATTTGATATGTGAAGACAGAGCTGCCAAATTACTTGATGTACAGTGTTTTCCATCCCGTTGCAGGGTTACGCGGTCATGAACTTCGTCGTTAAATACACTCCTGAGAGACAAGCATACCTGAGGCCGCACCATGACTCCTCCACCTTCACTATCAACATTGCCCTCAATAACAAAGATGTAGACTTTCAGGTAAGGCCAGGTATAAAATACTTGCGAAAAAGCTTATGGTGTTTCTGAACTTAAAGCCAATGCACGCACATTAGGAAAATAATGAAAAAACACCAATCAAAAGTCTGAGAAATAAAGTATTTATTTATTATTGTGTCAAATGTACGCCGATTTCCGCTACAAAAATCTGTGCATAGTTGACATATATTGAAAATTTGAACTTGTGTGGCAGGGAATGAACATTCATTCATTCGCTGCAAAATCCAAGTTCAAATAATTTGGACGGCTATCACCATCAATGGCAGGCAATGAGTTATAACGAAATTTTATTTCATCATTCATTAGGCGCTGCAATGCAAAACTCATCTCCTTAAGACTAGTTAAATTCCCTTGTTTACAGTATAAATCTACTAGAAATCAGTGAAATTATCTGCCAGTGCTTCAAGTAAAATTTACTCTTAGATTTCTGGAAAAAAAAAATAATAATAATTAGCTAAAAATAATCTTAACAGACTTATTTTAAGCAATAAATTGGTATATTTAATCTTTAACAAAAAGCTTGTTTGTCAGAAATGTTCTTAAATCAAGTATAGATATTGTTCAAATCATTATTTGAAAGCATTTTTTTATTCTTGAGTTAATTGAAAAACTACTTTCAGATGTATGGGCTCAATAAGTACAAATAGTAGTATTTACTTGAAGAGGAATAATCTAACACATTAAATCTGTTAACTAGTTCTTTAACACTTAAAACAAGATGGGAGGAAATTATTTGACTACATTTAAGAATAATTCTGATTAAGATGTTTTGAATTTGCAGTGTGATTGAGCACTCCTAAGCGATTGCCACAAATCACTTCACCTCCATAGAATATCTAAATGATTTCTTTAAAATAATGTTTTAAAAAAAATATAGTGGGGAAAAAAAATTCACAAATAAGCAATCGAAAACACACTGTTTCCTAGGGTGGTGGCTGTCGTTTCCATCGGTACAACTGTTCGATAGAGTCGCCTAGGAAAGGCTGGAGCTTCATGCACCCAGGACGACTAACTCATCTCCACGAAGGTCTACCCACCACCAACGGCACACGCTACATCGCAGTGTCCTTCATCGACCCCTAAAAAAACAGTCTAATTCCACTGTAATTGAAACATTTGACTGATCTTGGCTCACCGTGCTTGTTATGTGCGTTTTTGTGCCCCAGTGTTTTGTAGATTTTTTTTTTTTTTTTTAAAGCTATTTGCTTTAAAAAGATGAGCGATTGCATTAAGTGAATCTCTGTCAGACAGAGTGTTGACTGGAAAAGGGACGTGGCAAATTCAAACATTAGCTACACAAAAGAGAAAGGCATTTTGCTAGCAAGGTACAAACATTTCAGATGTTCATATCTAGCCATTAAATAATACAATGCTTTCATTGTGTATTTGGTGATCTAATAATTTTACCTTGTAGGTGTATCAGGCTAGCGTGCAGATTCTTTGTGTATTTGGGTCGAAAAAGTTGAGGTGCACAATGTAGGATTGGTGGCCAAAAATGGTACTGCAACTAGATCAAAATATTGACTAGCAGAATACTTTCCAGAATACTGCTTCACATTGGAGAACCTGCCGTAAAAGAACTAATTGGCAGGCGACGATTCCACTTCAGAAGGTGTCTTATTTCTAATAATTTTCATGCAAGATGTTTTCAATGTAATAATGCCAAAATTTAGTAATGACGATTAAAAGAGCTGTGATACGAGGTCCAAGTTAGTTTATGTTACCATGACCAGAGTGAGAGAGTGCTACTTTTCTCAATGTATAACCACACTGGCAAAGAAATATTTAATTTGGTAATTCATTGACAGCATCCACAAAGACGATTTAATTGTGCCATCCATTTTAATTTCAACTACCGACTAAATATATACACTTGTAAAGACCATATTTTGTCACGGTTAATAGATTCACATGCTAAATAAGGTGGCACTAGTTAGTGGATCCGCAGGCTAAATAATGTGGCACAACCACGCCAAATGAATGCATATCCTTGTTGTACTTCTTTTGTTGGCTTGACTACTTTGAGATTGGTAATAGATTTTGCTTGAGTTGCACAGAGGTGGCTAGAGTAGCCAAAATTTTTACTCAAGTAAGAGTAGCGTTACTTCAAAATAATATTCCTCAAGTAAAAGTAGTCATCCAAAAAATGTACTCAAGTACAAGTAAAAAAGTATCTAGTGAAAAGAATCCTCAAGTACCGAGTAACATTGTAAGAAACTGCTTATTTTTGTTATTTTTTATTTTTATTTTTTTTAGCAATGGTATTTTTTTCTCTCAGCACAAACCTATCTGTATGAACTGTTGTTATAATTATACTATACAAGAACCCATTATATAACCACACTAAGCCAAAGAAAAACAAAAACAAAAACATTGAATTCTGGCACGAGAAAAAAAGTCAAGCATTATTCGTCCAAGGAGCATGATTTGCCCTCTAGTGGAGAAAATAGTTCCTAGTTTGAAAAGTGAATACAGTAGTTCCTTCGTTACTATTATGAAATTAAAAGGATCATATCTCTGATTTTCTGTGATCAATCAGTGCCAAATAAAAACTGGGAGAGAGGTTTAAATCCACGCTTTCGATCCATGTTGAGGGCAGCGCTCTATGTCAAATACTTCATTTTTTACGGCGCTTTAAAGATTCTACGTGATTGAATAGGCTGGCGTGATCATAGAAGGACTAGCTTGCGTCAGATTGGTGTAATGGAGTCATGTGATTAGTGTCGCGACTTCTCATTGGTGAAATAAGTGGAGCTACTCATGAGATTGCTGGGGGAAAAAATGTTAAAGAGGAAAAATGAAATGACTTTTGTGTAGCCCAAAGTAGCGGAGTAAGAATAGCATTTTTTCTTCACAAATCTACTCAACCAAAAAGTATGGCTTAGTAAAACTCCTCTTAGAAGTACATTTTTCTCAAAAGTTACTCAAGTAAATTTAACGTTGTGCATGTAACGCGTTACCACCCACCTCTGGAGTTGCATAATTTAAACTTTGACAAAGTGCCTTAGTTTTTGGGGCGTACAGAGTTGTGGCAACCCGGACGAAGACTGGAAACTGGTCTCGAGCTGATGATGAACTCGGAAGCAGAACAGAGACAAATTTGCTACGCGTAAATTGACTTTCCGCTTAACCATTAACCGCTTAACCAATCATTCGCTGCTCAGCCTTCACCGTGTACAGACGCACTCTCTGAGCTCCTGAAGCACTCTGTTGACTGTGGTATTGTACAGTTTTGATGTATGTTCCATGCCTGAATGTGCGTCTTTAGTTGTATGGGGGACGGGAAACTGATAAGCATATGCTTCATCCCGTCCGCCTTTGTCTTCTGTTTCGGTTTCTTCGGGCAAATCATATCACATTTTGTAATTGTCAATGATTGTCAATGATACCGATGATGATGATGACAATAAAATTCCATTCATTCATTCAAGATCCGTTTTAGAAGTATTTCCGAAAACCATGTTTAATGTCTATTGAAATATTATGGCCATTTCCTTAATAATTGAAGTGTATATCCTACATTGTGCACCTTTAAAAAGCAAAACGTGATTTATTGTGTACATTTTTCTTAAATCGACTGGTGCTAATCAACATTTTTTTTTTCATTGGTGATTCAAGTGAGTCAATGTGTTTGTGGTCTGATAATCTATTTTTGTATTTTGCACAAGAAAAAAAAAACAGGCCAGCAGAATTTATTGAGTTTTCTTTGAATGAAGTCTGTTACTTGAAGGCCCGTCACCTGCCTCTGTCAAATTGACGTTCATCTTTTCTGAAAAAAACATCTGAAAAAAAAAATGTTCCGTGTGAATGAAAGTTTGCAGCTCTGCAATTTGCCGTTTTTAATTTATTGCTGAAATATAATAAAATCTGAAATAGAGTTTTGATTCTTCACATTATTGTATTGAATTTCAATGCTGAATTACTTAACTGTAACATTCCCTCTGCAACTATAATGCGGTAAATCTTGAATTGATGACTCGGTGCATCAGACAGCTGTCCCCTGCTTTCTCACAATATCTACTTGCCTTCCAACTCCTTTAACCTGTCCTTCACTGAACATGTCACATGCAAAAACAATCACTATCGCTTTAGTACTCAAACGCTACAGTGACTGTTTAAATGTGAACTGATGAGCTCCATTAGTGCAACTGTAGTTCAGTTTACCTTGGGGAAGAGAGTGTATATACATGCATGTGTGCACATGAAAGTTGGACATATGAGGAATGTTAAGCCTGGAAGAACACTGAAATGGGAGGGTCAGAGGTGGGGCAACATATGGAAAGTGGAGGTTTATTTGTGTTTGTCTATCAACATGATGTATGATCTGTCGTAACCAGATCTGTTTGCATAGTCGTGTAATCTATATTTTTGAATAGCTTACGTGTCATTTGCCCACACAGAAATAAACATCTTTTGACTTCCACATTAGTTATGGTTACATTTTACAAATCAGACTACGATAACTTTACTGCCACAATGAGGCCCATATCAGGGTCTCCCTGCCCCAAAGCATAAGCGTCTTCTCCAACTTGGCTAAAGGCGAAATGTAGGAGTAGCTAGTATTAAATAGTGTGGGTGAGGGAGAGGACTGGGTCTTCTCAAAGAAGCCTTTGTGGTCATCACTTCCCTCTGACTACCATGTGTCCAGCCCCGCTGAAAGGTAACATTGATCGCAGAAAAAACCTGCATACCTCCCCAACTCGCAGGTTCTCACAAGATTCCTTTTATACAATGAGTGAAACAGATGAAAAGAAAAAAAAAACCTCAAGTCAGATTTTTCTGAAGTTATAGCGGACGGCTGTTTGAAATGAGATGATTGCATGCTGAGATCATTTGCTTCAGTGAATTCTGGGAAAATCCAGCTTGGAGACGATGTTTTTACAGTCAAGATTTTGAGGGTTGCAAAGTCAACTGTGTTAGGGGGCACGGCTTTGGGATGGGAAACATGCTTCTATACAATGCAGATTTAAAGCCACCACTAACTATGGGGTGTAAACACTCCTGACTAAAAATATGATTTAAATAAAGTGCATGGAATTATGTGATATTGCCTTAAGGGCATGTCTGTCCGTACAAAATTATATCTGCCCATGCACGAATGCAGTTGGCAAAAATTCCAACTGTGGCTAAGACACAGAGAAACGTGTGTCATTTTCTTATATAGACAATCACAAAAACAGATTTTAATCAGGCCTTGACATCAATAAGATCAGCGTTTGGGGATCGATCCAACCATCCATCCACCGCCTAATCCGGGGTCGGGTCAGGGGGGCAGCAGCTTTAGCACAGAAGCCCAGACTTCCCTCACCCCAACCACTTCAACCAGCCCAAGGCGTTCCCAAGCCAGCCAAGAGACTCTCCAGTAGGAGTGGGAACCTTTTGGTACCTCACGATATGATACGATTTACGATACAAAGCTCACGATAATGATCTGACGATATGGCGATACAACGATTATCGATACATTGGTCAGGAAATCATTCTAGGATATTCTACAAAAAACTAATAAACTGAAAAACAAGCTTCTGCTGTGAATTGGAATGCGTTTATCACTAGTAGACGTCCAATCCATTTGAACGTCTATGGCCATCAGTGGCAGCCAATGCCTGGCAATGACGTAATTATGGGCCATTTAATTTCATTTACCTGTTGATTTTCAGTAACTTCCTGTTAATTTTGGGGTATTTTATGGGCCACTTCTTGTTTATTTTGAGTTACACAACAGGAAGTGACCTGGGAATCACCCAAATGAATAGGCAGTGACTCAAACTGAACAGGAAATGACCTGTAAATGCCCTAAAATGAACAGCAAGTGACCTGTAAATGCCCCGAAAATCGGACCAAATGACTGTGAATGCTCTGTATTTGAATGAACGAACGTTCCCAGTCTAAATGGATTGGGCGTCGAGCACAGTTACTGGCAGCCTTAGAGTTAACTGAGACACTATTATGGTGGAAGATTTTGGTAGCAACTTGATGGTTCCTTTTTTTTTTTTTTTTTTTTTTGAACATTGACACCTTTATAAAATGATATCTCGATTCTTGACAGGAGCATATCGATAACCTTTTGGTTATCACGATATATCACCATTTCGATATTTTGTCACACCCCTACTCTCCAACGTGTCCTGGGTCGTCCCCGGGGCCTCCCGCCGGTAAAGACATGCCCGGAAAACCTCTCAAGGGAGGAGTCCAGGGTGCATCCGAACCAGATGTCTTAGCCACCTCAACTGGCTCCTCTCAACACGAAGGAGTAGTGGCTCGACACAGAGTCATTCCCGGATGACCAAGCTTCTCACCCCATCTCTAAGGGAGAGCGTGGCCACCCTGCGGAGGAAACACATTTTGGTCGCTTCTATTTGAAATCTTGTTCTTTCGGTCACGACCCACAGCTCGAGACCATAAGTGAGGAACGTAGATTGACTGGTAAATCAAGAGCCTCGTCTTTCGGCTCAGCTCCTTCTTCACCACTAGGGACTGGTGCAGAGTCCGCATCACTGCAGACGCTGCACCGATCCGCTTGTCAATCTCCCGCTCCCTCCTACCCTCACTCATGAACAAGACCCCAAGATACTTGAACTCTTCCACCCGGGGTAGAATCTCATCCCCGACCCGGAGAGGGCACACCACCCTTTTCCGACTGAGGACCATGGTCTCAGATTTGGAGGTGCTAATCTTCATCTCGACCCCTTCACACTCAGCTGCGAACTGAGACCCAGTGAGAGTTGGACGTCACGGCTTGATGAAGCCAACAGCAGCACATCATTTGCAAAAAGCAGAGATGCAATGCTGAGGCCACCAATCCCTCAGTGCTTCAGCTGTGCCTAGAAATTCTGTCCATAAAACTTATCAGTGACAAAGGGCAGCCTTGGCGGAGTCCAACCCTTACTAGGAACAAATTCGACTTACTGCCTGCAATGCAGACCAAACCCTGACACCAGTCGTACAGGGACCGAAGAGCCCTTACCAAGGGGCTCAGTACCCCGCACACGGTCAAAACCCTTCTCCAAATCCACAAAACACATGTAGACTGGTTAGGCAAACTCCCATGCACCCTTGAGGAACCCGCCGAGGGTGTAGAGCTGGTCCACTGTTCCACGGCCGGGATGAAAACCACACAGGTTTGGGTATTTCAGCTATTAATAAAGTACAAAACTGTTCCCAGAAGTGCTTTATTTACATTTATTACTAGAGATGTCCCAATGTGTCCCATCGGCATCCCGATCAATGGTCCGATCACGTCATTTTCAAAGTATCGGAATCGGCAAAAAAATATCGGACATGCCTTTTTTTAATATATATTTATATTTTAAATAAATCGTTTTCTAATTGTATTTAACGTTACAGACATAATGTGTTACACTCATCCAGAGTCTTTAGTTTAGGCTTAAGGTAGGGTTATCAAATTTATCCCCTTAACAGCGGTAATTAATTTAAAAAAAACAACAAATCACGTTAAAATATTTAACGCAATTAATGCATTCGCCACACGGCCCACTCACGCATTGTCGTGTTCAATCTGTAATGGCGCCGTTTTACCTTTTACCTATATATATAGAGCTAAAAGGCAGCGTAAAATGAGTAGAGTGAATTTTGGCAGCCTTTGGACCCTTTTTTTAATTGGCTAAAGCCTTACAATCTCTCTCCCTACGGTTAGAAACATCGTGGGAAGCAATGTGGGGAAGAAAGGTAGTAATTGATCTTTTTCTTAACACCCTATGTTATTTCCCAATGCAGAGAAGATATATCAATTGGTACCACTACGTACAGTCATGGGTGCACTTCCCATCATGCATTTGGGCAGAACAGATGGCTACAGTATCATTTACTGAAAGCTCCAAAAATACACTAGATGGCAATATTTAGTCACAATATACAAAGTCACATTTATCCTTTAAGAATGACAAGTCTTTCTATCCGTGGATCCCTCTCACAGAAAGGGAAAGGAAACAAATACAGTACTTATGTACTGTATGTTGAATGTATATATTCGTCCGAGTTTTATTCATTTTTTTCTTAATGCATTGCCAAAATGTATATGATCAGGAAAAATTATCGGGAATGATTGGAATTGAATCAGGAGCAAAAAAAAAAAAAAAAAAAAAAAAAAAAAAAAAAAAAAAAAAAAACAATCGGATCGGGAAATATCGGGATCGGCAGATACTCAAACTAAAACGATCGGGATCGGATCGGGAGCAAAAAAGCATTATCGGAACAACCCTATTTATTACATTTTATTTTTGTAACGGAACAGCTAATAAACCAACATTGTAACTGTTGGCAAAATCAGTTATTGCAGTATTCGTTGAAGATTAAAGGCCCAATGCAATCAAAATGTAGTTTTTGTGCGTGAAAGATGCAGTCTTGGCCACACCACTGTAAATTATGCAAATACTTTTTGAGAAGTAGGCTTGTCATAAGTAATAGACAGAGATCTGTGGAAAATTCCACTCTAACCAGAAGCTTCATACATCTACATGGCAGCTCTATTTCAACCTCTTGGCTAAATGAACCTTGTAAAGACCTTTGTTGCTTCAACTTTGGCCTTTTTTGTTGAAACAGTGCCTCTAAGTAAAATAGCAGAAGGTTTGCTTTAACTTCCATTTTCTTTTCTGGCAGAAAAAGACACTCCAACACTTTATAAACGCTATGCTTTAAAAGCTTTATAAGGCTTGTGAAAATGATGTTGATTTGTAGTACTTAATATAAAATATACTCTATTAGATGATGAAACAGTGAATATGATGTAAAACCTGGACTGAATCTGATTGTCATATGAAGCCTATAATATAAAAAAAGTTCATACTATCAACTGGAGCTGATTTTGCGCTTTGGCAAGAACTGCTTGCCCTCTTCTTCCCATTTTTTTAACAAGTCAAAATGTTTTCCATCAATAAACTAGGTGAAAGTACCACTTAGTCAAATTACACAGTAGCTTTGTAAAACGTAATCAGCTACTCCGCCCACTCAGACAGATAATGATTTATGAAAACGGCAAGATGAAGGAAAGATGGATAGGAGATGGGCGTCGTCCAAAACCACAGAACCTCCGTTTAGAACTAGCAGAGAAAAATACAAGTTGCACGCATGCTTTTTAAGAGCTAATTTGGGATACTTTGAATGATCCTTCATTCTGTTTTGTCTGGTTCCTATGCCTGCTGATGAAAGAATGGGTGTGTGTGGTATTATGGGGTCTTAGTGTGGGTAATAGAAATAAGAACAAAGAATCTCTAAGCCCCAGACTACAGACTTTTTGGAGTCACACATGTAGTGAACTGGGTATAATTCTTAAGGAGATTCCAACTACAAAACGGGGAACAGTTATATAAGAAATGCTTGGAAGTAGACAACTTTGACTTGGTATTTGATATTTTTGATGAATCAAATTCCTGTGTACAATTTATAAGAGAGTAACGGTAATATAGCCTGAAAATGGTAGCGCATTTTTAAGCTGCTTTATGGGAAGTTAGTGAAGAGTTTCCAAATTTGGAGCTTGGCCAGAAGGAATGCTGTTTTCCAGTCAACCACCGCTTGAGCAAAACCATGATTGATTGGAATTGCAGCACTGGTAGACATGACATAGAAAAATCTGGAACTTTAACTTTAGTAGGAAATAGGTGACAGCAAGGAAAATGATAGTAAACACCAGTAGGTGCTTTTCAACACCCTGAAAAAGAGGAGTTGCAAAAGCAGGATATATTTCCAGCAAACTTCTGTTTAGACCATGGGTCCCCAACCTTTTTTGCAACACGGACCGTTGTGATTTTGGTCTTTTTTTCACGGACCGGTGTTCTGTTAAATTTTGCACCCCTATAAAATTTTGCTCTCAAAGCGTTTGTGGTGGTGAAAAAAGTCCTCTTTTATATTTAGTTGGACTCTTAATGTTATTCAACGGTCCTAAAAAACTATTTACAACATAAACATACATGTGCAAGACGAAAAAGGCGTAAATTAATGCTTAACAACACGGCGAAGTCGTTAAGTGAGAGCTGCGTGCAATTGTTGTGTGCAGCTATCATGGCAAACGTAAGTTAATATTCCTTACTATAAAGAAAGTTTGTACTGTGTACTTTGGAGTCGCTGCATTCGCTGTCATTTTTAACGTTACGTGCATGCTAAATTTGTCAGAACACCGGCATTGTGTGGCAGAAATATACAGCAAACATTTGTTTTTAGCCCCGTCGTGTTAAGTGCAGGGAAAATACAACTCACCCGCTGAATCAGTAGGAGGCCTGAGCTTGTTTCGTTGTGACAAGATGGTCCCGAGATGCGAGAGAAGCCCGCTTTACAAACACAATGTTGGAAATTGTAGCTGTTTGCAGTGCTCTCCTAGCGATGTCACGATATTCCGAAATGACTTTAATCCAGAACCTTGGTAGATTTGTTCTCAAATGTACGTTTAAGGTCGCCGTGATTTGCGATCTCTACAAACTGATTTCCTGTTGCACAGACATGCTCGAATCACTCAGTTTATTCACATACGGGTCATGAATCCACTCCTTTGCAGTTCGTGGGTCTTTAGTGATTGGGAAGTAGCATAGATTTTGTTTTCTGCGAGGTTGTAGGCTCATCTTCTGGCTCGTCAGGTTGCCTTTTCCCTGTAAAAAACCTGGCCAAAGACGTCTGTTTTTCAGTCATTCAAGTGTGGGGGCTAATTATTTCCGGGAACAAATGTGATGGGCGACCACCTACATCATACGTTACTATCGAGGCCAAGCGCACATAATATACAAAACAAGATGTATTGCTAAGAGCCCAATCAATGCATTTCTATGACGACCTCCTATCCTGTAGTTGTATATCTAGAGTAGACAGGGATATTGGTGTGTTAAGCGGCACAGGCCAAAGTCAATCGGCCAGAATGCAGTCGTTAATAAATTATTTATTATTTCTGCGCGGCCCGGTACCAAATGCACCACGGACCGGTACTGGTCCGCGGCCCGGTCGTTGAGGACCCCTGGTTTAGACTATCTTTCAATTGATAAATACAACACAGATAAATCCGACTTATTCTTTATCATATGGTGTCACAAAGGTTACTAAAATCAACGTTGTGATTGAACAAATATAAGTTGGGACAGGTTGACCCAGTAACAGATGTCAATAGGCCACAAAACTTGATTGCAGATGGGCATTTGCAGCTTCAGATCCAATCGTTTCTGGATTGGGTTCCGTCTTAGTAGCTGTTTACTCATTGCTAAAGTATAATTTGAAGTTCTACTGCTTGGCCAGTGAATGTGTTTCTTCCACATGTAAGTCCAATTCTGAAGAGGAATTGCCCAGAAGGGGCATATTTTTTTTTTCCTCATCGAATTTTTTGCCCTCTGAGGAGTCCAAAGAAACGTAACAGCAATGGCAGACTAGCAATCCAATAACCACAAGCCATCTTGACAAAACCAATGGTGATCCACCCTGATCCTCCTCTATGGCACTTTGGCTCCGTTTTATGACAGACCACAAATGTGGCATTTTTCTTTTGGATACCTCTACTGAAGAAAGTCACCCGTCTTGGTAATTGTGGTTCGAAGAACAAAACAGAGCCGGTCATGGGGTATGCCACCATGGATCTGCTTTATTTTTACTTTGACAGGTTGACAGGAATGATTTATAACAGTATGTAATGCTTTAACTATTTTCCAGATTTTCAATCCCAAAAATCACAGGATTTTTATTTCTCATAAGGTATGAGGTATAATTGTAGCTAGGGTAATAAACATTGCTTGATATAGCACCATTTACAAGCAACGTTGGGAAGCAGTGGCGGAATAAATGTGATCAGGGTCCGGGTGCGATTAGCATAAAGGGACCTGGGACCCTCTGAGTGGGACATCCAATGGGGGTTGCTCATGGACAATTATTGGTGTGCCCCTCAAGACAATCGTCCGGTTTGGGGGTGCATGTGTGTGGGTGGGGGTGCAAGTGGGAAGTTTTTTGCGGGCCCCTCCAGACAATAGGCAAAGAAGTGGAGGGGGGGGGGTGCTGGCAGAGATATTTTAAACACTAAAACAACATATTACAGATCCGCACATTACCTTACCTTTTTGTTTGACCCTCCCCTCGCCTTCAACCCGCAAAACAGGCCCCTTAGTCTACGTCTACATGAGGAAAGATGATTTTCTTTGCCGTGTAATTCTGACAGTTTTTTATACCTGTCCGCGCTTTGTTTAAGGTGCATTTATGAATGACACGCTCCTGCAAGGGACGCCTGCATTTGCGCCAACTGCGAAAATGGAGCAGCCTCGTGTGTGACGCCATCGTCCGTGTTTATGATGCCGTCATGCCACACAAAAAAATGTAGACGGCAGACAAGAAGTACATTAGTATAGCCGACATTCCGTATAGTATAATTAATTTAATGCCATTATCCATCCTAGTGTAGACGTAGCCTTAGAAGCCCGGGTGCGGTCGCACCAATAGTACCCCACTAAAGTTACGCCTCTGGTGGGAAGAGCAAGACATGCTGCTATCTGGTGAAGACACATCAAAAACAACGACAAAAGTTGCATAAAAGTGGACCATTTCAAATCCGATTTAGGTCACTTTCGTATGTGGTTAAAATCCGATCCGGGCTTCATTTTTCCAGAATGTGGCTACAGTCTGAACTGTAAAGTCCCCTAAATCGAAATTCATGCAGCAAATACAAAGAGGGAGAGAGACAGGGCGCTACGGTAGCGATGCAGCTGTTATTTAGCGTTAGCGCCTAGCTTGAACAGAAATCGGAATTGTACATTAAAGGGATCCTCGATCTTAAAGGCATGTAGGCTCTAATAAACCACAATTGTACAATGTATTGTACTAAAATATGTTGTTAGAAACACATAAAATGTTAAATCAATGGCAATATTTAATAACATTTAGTACTGTTTAGTACTATTTTGACCGATAGTTGGCGCCATGTTTTGCGGGCTCAGAGTGATGAGGTAATTGGGACGTTTCCACTTGTGTACAACATACCAATCAAATGGAAACAAGGGGAATGATGTGAGTCTCAACAGATTTCCTATTGACAAGAAAAGGAGAAAGGTTTGGGAAAATGTCTGTTGACTGACAAAACCACACAAAGACCCAAGGCTTTGTTTTTGCCATTTTTCTTCTACCACGTTTGAGGCTTTTAGTTGACGACAACTTATGAAAGAGTTCACCGGAGCGGCTGGATATAAGCGGAGACTAAAATCAAATGCTGTCCCACCAACTATTTTCCCTCAAAAGAAGCCTCAACGCGTTCAGATAGCGAGTGAAATGTGTGCAATAAAGTGCCAAAGACATGAAAATGCTGGCCGCTCTCTTAAGCAGGCAAGCTGCTCCTGTCGCTACAGCGCTAGGCGAACCTTCTGGCATACCGCTAGTCACAGAGGAAGCTAATAATACACCTCTACTCTCAGTTCATCAGGCAGTAAGTGTGTCTGTTCAGTATTCACCTAATATGAGTGATGCTGCCACTCAATCTGATCCAGACACGTCCGATGCAGCGATACAGTGGCCCCCTTACGTAGTTAAATGTGAGTTGGATGTACAAGACATGGAGGACATTTGATCCAGATGACGAATTTAATGAGGACAGTCAGCCACGACACTACTTTGATCCTGACTATCACATGTGTGCATTCAGTTTTATTACCTTCAGTGAGAGTTTATAATGTCAATATTTATAAAAATGAAAATGCACGAATGACAAGTGTGTTCAAACTTTTGGCCTGTAAAGCACACGACAGCTCTGGATGCTAACAATCTACATATTTATATTGGAATAGGTTTGATCACGCAATAGCTCACCTTGAGGATCTGCTAACAAAAACCGGAGTTGTCAACAGCATACTCTATCTCACTCTGTTGTCATTGAGACACACTTGCCGCAAGTACATCCCCAGTTTTGCCCAACTCTTGTCTTATCAGGTATTTCCTGCTCTGCATTTTGCCTTTGTTGCTCGTCTTGTGAACGAACGACAGCGCTGTCCTGCTCTTCACTTTTCCGCTCTGGTTCAAATTGGAAGGGCAGAACTGACGACATTTTGGGGTAGCTAATGAGTGACACGCTGGAAGTTCGGCAGCGGGCCTGGTGACGTCACCAAACTGCGACGTCAACGAGAATGGCAACCTATCACTTAAAATAATTTTACAAATTTTATTAAAACGAAAACATTAAGAGGGGTCTTAATATCAAATTATTATAACTCATACTAACATTTATCTTTTAAGAATTACTTGTCTTTAAGACAAAAGACAAAAAATTGTTACGTCTTGGTGTCGCAGTGTCACCATGTAAACGGCCCCTACGTGATTCCCTGAAATGTTAGTTGTTGTATTGTTGTATCGCCTGATTACTATTTTTTTTGCTTTTTAATTGGTTTTTGCAGATCCAAAAACATGACTATATATCTCACGCTTAACTACTACATATCATTAATGTCAAAGTTTACTTCACACACAGGCAGTAAAATACACATAGATGTACAAAAATTCACTTAAATGCGCCGCTCAAAAAATTAAAGGATAAACACCTCAGAAGTTTTTAATCCTGTTTCCTCATTATTTTTAGCCATATTAAAGGAAAAACTCCATCTGAAATACATTTTGCCAAAGTTGAATCTTTTAAAATTCGGGTTTTCTGTCATGTCTTATATTAGGCTTATGACAATGTCATATTTTAATTCAAAAGCATTCACAGGCACTTTATCAGATAATTGTCCAATACAAGATGACAGTCCTTTGTGTTAGATTGTAATCACTTTTCTTCATAACATTAAAATCACTCCACTGGGCCTTTTCGTGATGGCCGAGATAGCCTGAGACGCACTGCAATTATTACAGTATATAGACGAGGTGCTGAGCTGTGTAATATCCAGGTTGTTCTCTCCTGTCTGTGGGACCATATTTAGTCTTGGAAGGTCAAAAAGTGAACGCAAGTGCAGAGTACAGTGCCAAAGTCAAGTGTTGGTCATTATGGAACACCAAGGACCACCCCACACTCTTCCTCACTTTATCCCTCCACACACACTAAATGACAGAGGTTAGCAACCAAAGGGGGAACGATGAAGCCCTTTTGAGCAACACAACCTCCCAAGAATGTAAATCTTGAGGGCTAAATTGTAACTCAAACATTCTTCCCATCTTTGCTCACTCGATCTTTTTCATGAAGGAATACCACCCACGATTCTCGCATATACAATGTAAACTACATATAAAAATAAATAAAAAATAAAAATACAAACTCGTTTGATGTTTCTTTGTGTGATTTGATATTTCGGTTTATTCACCTGCCACTAACAGTGATTAATTGCTGTAATTCTGAGCTGTTGTCAGTCATATGGTTCCACTTTTT
Organism: Corythoichthys intestinalis; assembly: GCF_030265065.1. Classification (NCBI taxonomy): domain Eukaryota; kingdom Metazoa; phylum Chordata; class Actinopteri; order Syngnathiformes; family Syngnathidae; genus Corythoichthys; species Corythoichthys intestinalis. The sequence continues at coordinate 22,392,510 of NC_080414.1, read as the reverse complement.
GTCACGATCGCCTAATTTTCGCAAAACCATGTAAACTAAAGCCTTTTTAACTGCAGCCCAACTATCTGTATATCTACCCAAAAGGAATACAATTGAAGATCAAAGATCATTTTACAACAAATTTTTGTTCATCTAGTGGCACTTTCAATGTAATGAGCCAAAATATTTCCTGGTAGAAATATGCTGCATGTCTAATTTCATTTAGGTCTGAGGCTGAACTGAGGTCACTTTGTGGTTAGCGCATGTTTGCCTACGTGCACATTGACACTCAACTTCCTATAATTTTCACTTGCAGCAGCCGTATGCAACGCGTGCACATCTGGCCACCAACTATGTACAGCTGTTTAGCTCACTGTACATCATTATTCAACTATCACACAACTTTGTAAAATATAACCTTGGTGCATTCATTTCCTTTCATAGATATTTATATTGCTATTGAGGGAAGGAAGTTACTGTTGAGGCTGAAGCAGCTTTGGAATTCATAACTTGACAGGGATTGTTTTAAGTACAGAGAACTACCGTAATTTTCGGACTGTAAGGCGCTGCTTTATTCCTTCATTTTAAATCCTGCGTCTTATTGTCCAGTGCAGATTATTTGTTGATTTATTTGGGTTAATCGGGAACACATCCCTCCTGGCATGCATTGCAGCACTACAGATGTAAATAAAATTTAAATTAATTTTCTGTGCTAATTATTTATTTAGTTAACATTCCAGTTGTTTCATTAATTGCTTGTTATGGCATTTGGTAACACTTTATTTGACAGTGGCTTCATATGACTGTCATAAGACTGTCATAATTATGATATGACATTATCATGGGCATTACTGAATGCTTATGACAGATGTCATTAAGTGTCATCCGGCAAATTATGTCACTAACTCCATTTATGTCTAGCTAGGATCTTTTACATCCATTCACAAGAGAGATAATTTGCTGGATAACACTAAATGACATCTGTTATAAGCATTCATTCATGATCATGAGGGTGTCATGTCATAATTATGATTGTCTAATGACCATTTTATGGCGCCACTGTCAAATAAAGTGTTACCAAATACCATAACGAGCAATTAATGAAACAACTGGAATGTTAACTAAATAAATAATTAGCACAGAAAATTAATTTAAATTTTATTTACATCTGTAGTGCTGCAATGCATGCTAGGAGGCGTGTTGTACAACATCAGTGCTGACAGCAGGTGGCAGAAGAGGTTGACTGTCGCCCCCAAGGAAGCAGTGATGGCCAAATGAAGCTTCTTGAAACAATGAAGCTTTGAAGCCAATTAGTTCAAAGCTTCATGGTGGTTCATTTGGTCTTCTGACATTCATATGATGCCGCTGTCTAATAAAGTGTTACCAGTTAATATCTGTTGGTGTAAATATCCCATTATACAGTCCGAACAGCTGCGGCTTATAGTCCAGTGAGACTTATCAATGAACAAATGTCGTTTTCGTGTCACATTTGGTGTGTTGTGGCTTATAGTTAGGTGCGCCTTAAAGTGTGAAAATTACGGTATAAGGATCTATACTTTGTATAATACAGTATACAACACACCATTTTGTGGGAACCGTGTGAATAAAAAAATGGGCAATAGAAGAATGAAACTTAAAAAAAAAATCACGTTACCTATTGCATAGGGATCATACTGTCCTTGAAAGGAGGAAAGCGCTATACAAGTATAACACCATTTACTACATTAAAAGCATTACTGATTAAGTAATTCTAAACTGGCATGACATGGACCTACTGTCCTGGACCTACTCTTTCAATCTCAAATATTAAGGAGTATAAGTTTTTCAAGTATTTCCCCTAATAGAAAAAAAATATCCTGGCCACAGTGGCCTTCTTCCAAATGTGGGCCAGTATGAGAAGACGGCGTGAACATAACAATGAGTCACGGTAGTCTGGGCAGGGCTGACATAATTTCCTGTCAGCCACAGTGGGTCTGGAATTCAACCCCATTTAACAGACACACACACACACACCTTTGCTAATCTTACTTTAAGTCTTGAAGGGGTTTTGAAAGTCACCCTTGTGTTTCATAAACCTATGGGCTTTAAAGTGTATTTTTTATTTGTGCAGTTCATAAGCAGCACAAAACAAAACAATAAGAATCTTTAATATGAGGATTTTCTCCACCGCTTGTTACAGAAATGCACTGTAATTCAATGCTCTCTTCTGCTCCCACAAAAACAGGCATCCAGTGTTTTTCCTCCATTATATCCCAGCATGGATGGAACATTAAGCTAAATGCCAAAATGGTGATGTTACAACTGTGAACTGATGAAGTACTGCTGCCATCCCACAGAGGCAAAATGGAAGAGCAGAATTTGAAACTGAAATGATTTGAAAAGATATACAGTATATCATCCACAGCTACTCAAACGCATGCGCTGCATAGTGTGAGTCACTAGTTGACAATCAATCAAGACAGCTCCCTCCAGGTGGCAGGAAACTACGTGTGAATCCAAAATTTAGTCATCTCGGCTGTATCAGTACAGCCTGTAGCGTGGGATAGACATCTGGTCAGTGAAGAACAGCACTGGATGGGAGCCAATTACGTTTGGCTGCAACAATCCTTTACGCTCCACGGATCACATATTACGGAAATCCCAAAATAAAATCATTCATGCTCACGCCAAGGGGTACACATGGCTACGTTCTGTAATCCAGCCTATAAAGGAATTACACTATCAAGAGTTTTGTCATATTTATTGTCTTTAACTGTTTAAATAAAATGAGGTTACCATTAGTTAAGATCAAAATTAACTTTTTTAGTACTGTATTTTTCGGACTATAAGTCGCAGTTTTTTTAAAAGTTTGGTTGGGGGTGCGACTTATACTCTGGAGCAACCTATGTGTGAAATTATTAACACATTATTATATCATTTCACGTTATTTTGGTGCTTTGGATTCACACTGATGGTTTGGTAAACTTGTTAGCATGTTCTTTATGCTATAGTGATCTGAATAACTCTTAATAGCTATGTTATGTTAACATTCCGGCGACGTTCGTATTTTGTTGTTCAGGCATCATGTAACATTATCATACCGTACACTTATTTAGCATGTTTTTCTCTATTGTATTTTTATTTTAAATTGCCTTTCAAGATAACATATCTGTTCTATGTATTTGATTTTATCAAGTAAATTTCCCCCCAAAATGTGACTTATACTCCGGTGCGATTTATATATGTTATTTTTTTCCTCTTTGTTGGGCATTTTATGTCTGGTGCGACTTATACTCAGGTGTGACTTATAGTCCGAAAAATACGGTAAATGTTTTGCAATATTTCATTTTATTAAATATATCTTATATATTTATTAAATATATATCTATATCTACAATTGCTTATATATGGAACTTTGTCTGTGTGTGTTCGTTCCCCATGTATTCCGAAATAGCTGGGCGGATTTTGACGAAATTTTACACAGTGTTACATTTTGTTTCTTGGAGTGTTCTTAGATGGGTTCTATCTCTGTAGGCCTTCATTTAGTGGGGAAAATTAACCCGATACTAAAAAAATTTGCATAAAAAATCCCTGATTGTGGAGGCGCCACCACCCTCTTTTGTTTTTATTTTATTTTATTTATATATATTATTTACACCACCCTCTTTTGGACAAAATACGCATCTCTCGAGAGTGCAATGTCGCAGTTGGCTTTCAAACTCATGCACACATTTATATGTGTGGTAAGTACAGATGTCCGATCACGTCATTTTCAAAGTATCGGAATCGGCAAAAAAATATCGGCCATGCCTTTTTTTATATTATATATATATATATATATATATATATATATATATATATTTTTTTTTTAAATAGTTTTCTAATTGTATTTAACGTTACAGACATAATATGTTACACTCATCCAGAGCCTTTAGTTTAGGCTTAAGGTAGGGTTATCAAAAATATCCCGATAACGGCGACAATTAATTTATTAAAAAATGTGTCACGTTAAAATATTTACCGCAATTAATGTATGCGCTGCAGGACCCTCTAACTCATTGTCGCGCTCAATCTGTAATGACGCCGTTTTACCTATATAGAGAGATAAAAGGCAGCGCAAATTGAATAGAGTGAACTTTGGCAGCCTTTGGAGCCTTTTTTTAATTGGCTAAAGCCTTGCAATCCCTCTCCCTATGAATAGAAATATCATGGGAAGCAATGTGGGGAAGCAAGGTGGCAATTGGTCTTTGTGTTAACACCTTAAGTTATTTTCCAACGCAGAGAAGATATCAATTGGTAGCACGACACACAGTCATGGTTCCACTTCCCATCATGCATTTGGGATGGCCACAGTATCATTTACTGAAAGCTCAACAAATACACTAGATGGCAATATTTAGTCACAATATACAAAGTCAAAAGTCTTTCTATCCGCGGATCCCTCTCACAGAAAGAATGTTAATGTAAATGCCATCTTAAGGATTTATTGTCATAATAAATAAATATAGTACTTATGTACTGTATGTTGAATGTATATATTCGTCCGAGTTTTATTCATTTTTTTCTTAATGCATTGCCAAAATGTATATGATCGAGAAAAATTATCGGGAATGATTGGAATTGAATCGGGAGCAAAAAAAAGCAATCGGATCGGGAAATATCGGGATCGGCAGGTACTCAAACTAAAACGATCGGGATCGGATCGGGAGCAAAAAAACATGATCGGAACAACCCTGGTGGTAATGATACATTGTAGTTTTGAGTACTCCGCAAAAAGATGCTGGATTTAAAAAAAAAATTACAATTTTTCGGAAAATTACTACGGGTTTTATTTTGGCTGGATATTCATATTGTATTAAATGGTATTTATTAAGTGTTACACCCGCAGTTGTTCATGGGTGGATTATTATTATTAACATTATAAATATTAACGTTATTAACGTTAGCGTTATTAACGTTATAAACATAAAAACTGTCACTCTCATTCTTCTTGACATCGCAATAGTGTACACAGTGATGGAAAAGTGAATGCACATTAACCCCTTAATGGGGGACTTTTACTATTACTACCTTACAGCTGCATCTCTAAGGAAAGTTGTATTGCGTTCACGTTACACAAACCCGAGTAACGCTGGGCCATATTGATTGTACTAAAAATACTGCAGGTGGGATGAACAAAATCTCATTTAGTTGTTTACCATTACAAATTCTAAATCAGGGCTTAGACATGGAAAACTATGCATTTTAATTCAGAGTGCCTTCCATTCATGGGGCCACTTTTGAGTTCCTGGTGCCATTCCATGATCCATACCCTCCAAGAGTCAACACAGCTGTTCAAACTAAGTAAAGGAAAGAAGCAAAATAGCTCCAATGACACGAGTGCTTAGCAGTATAAACCTGGCGCGCTCATTAATACAAATGTTTTTATGTGTGAGCTGAGCTAATTGGGGTCAATGAGGACCGAACAAATTTCCCTTTAAAGAAACTCATTTTTAACCTTCTAAAAATGGTTTGAAGAAGATTGCTTGAATTAAAAGTCCAATTAAAATGCGCTCAGTCGTGCTTGCCTTCAAAAGTTGGTGTGACGTTGCGGTCAACATAATTAACAACAAAGCAGAAAGTTAAATATTTGCTCAGAGATGAGAAGAGGGAGCCTTGCGGCTAGTACGCCCCCTTGTGGCTAGCTGAGGGCCTGGCTGAATTTTATATCAGTGGTTTTCAAACAGAGGGTTACTGGATGCCTACGGGTCTGGTAGCAGTAATTTGCTGGTCCGCAAAATAATTTGCAGTCCATTTTAGTGTTGTATCAATTAGGGATGAAACAAAACCAATGAACCTAATTAATTGCTCCACTCTAAATGAGTTTCAAGCAAATTAAAAGATGTGATATGATTTTGACATTGAACAAGATGATTACAGCAATTTTCGGACTATAAGGTGCACGTGACTATAAGCCGCCACCCACCAAATTTGACACAAAAACGCCATTTGTTCATATATAAGCCGCACCGAACTATAAGCCGCAGCTGTCCTCAGTGTATCCTATGATATTTACACCAAAAGACATTAACTGGTAACACTTTATTTGGCAGTGGCATCATTAGACGATCATAAGACCAAATAAACCACCCTGAAGCTTGGAACCAATTGGCTGCAAAGCGACATGGCTTCAAGAAGCTTCATTTGGCGATCACTGCTCCCTTGGGGGAGACAGTCAACCTCTGCCGCCACTTACTATCAACACTGTTGTCGTCCAACATGCCTCCTGGCATGCATCACAGCGCTACAGTTGTAAATAACAATCAAAATTCATGTTCTGTGCTAATTATTTCTTCAGTTACTGATCCAGTTGTTTCATTAATTGTCTGTTATGGTATTTGGTGACAATTTATTTGACAGTGGTGCCATAAAACCATCATAATTATTGAAAGACAATGCCATGAGCATTAATTAATGCTTATGACAGATGTCATTAAGTGTCATCCGGCAAATTATCTCAATTTTGAATGGATGTAAAAGATCCGAGCTGGACCTAAATAGAGTTAGTGACATACCGTATTGGCTCAAATATAAGACGGTGTTTTTTGCATTGAAATAAGACTGAAAAAGTGGGGGTCGTATTATATTCACGGTCTAGACATTATACCCATTCACGACGCTAGATGGCGCCAGATATAATTGAAGCGATGTTCTGTCATGACAGATCTCAGCTACTCTCAAGTTTAACCAGTTTGCATTATTTTTATTGCAATGTGTATCCTTATTCAGATTTGTTTCAAGACTACAATTGCAGTTAGATTTCACTTTCATGGTTAATGCAGTTATTGCAATTTTGTTATTTTATCACAATGGATTGGTTTATTTACATTTCAAATCCAGAAGCTATTCACTTACAAATGTGATTGCACTTCAGTTTACATATTTAAATGTTCAGATATTAAGATTTGAATGAGGCAAAATAACATGCTTTTTCTCTCAGATATATTGTTATAATTATTTGTTTCAGACGTACTGTTATTATTTTCTGCATAAAAATTAATTTGTTGTTCAAAAAGTCTTTTAATCTTTTAAAAAGTCTTATAATCAGGGCCGTCTTATATTCGGGCCAATAAGGTAATTTGCTGGATGGCACTTAATGACATCCGTCATAAGCATTCATTAATGCCCATGATAGTGTCATGTCATAATTATGACAGTCTTATGGCAGTTTTATGACGCCACCGTCAAAAAATGTGTTTCCTATTTACTCAAATAAATCAACAAATAAACCACACTGGACTATAAACCGCGGGATTCAAAATGAGGGAAGAAAAATAGTGACTTGTAGTCCGAAAATTAAGGTATGTTTGATTGGCTTGAAGATATGAGCGAGTCCTTAGGTAAAAATTTTTGGGTAAAAAGAGTCCCTTGTTTCCAAAAATTTAAAAGCCCCACCTTCACAAAAATGATACCACACTGCTTTTAACATTTTCAAGCAAACGCTCAGGTTTAGAGTCATTCCAAACGTATCACAAAAAGGATAGCTCTTCTTCTGTAAGACACAGGGAGGCGCCAATGAGCCGCAAATGGATCTTCCAAAATCCCAAACCGCCGAGAACTCCATAAATAACTGCGCTCCTAATTGACGGTGTGGGTTTTAAGTTTCTGCTCCATTCATCGGGGCCAAACTGGGTCAACATTTATAAACATCATTTAATAATAATGCCAATTCATTAGCGCAATACCCCAGCAATCTCTTTCATCAGCTGAGTATAAGAATGCCAGTGGGGGCTTGAAAGCACATCAGGCTGGGGGGTCGTGGGGAGATGAGCGGGGGAATTGGGGAAGGGGGACCGGAGAAAAAACAGCAAGCAGTTCATGTGGCTGCTCAGTGGATTTCTGCGCCTTTACTGAATCTGGGATCACAACTGCGCTTCATCTGCATGAGTAAATAATGTTTTCATGAAGAATCATGTGGGACTCATTGATGTGTCTGACAAAGACAGAGTAGAATATCTTTGATTTCCGTTTCCAAGTCCAGAAACAACCTAAAGACTTGTTTCAAATAAATGGTTGATGTTGAAAATTACTATCCAGACTTTATCGACAGCTGGTGGATACTAAACAAGTAAAAAGATATGAACAATTGAGGTAACATTTGCATCCAGGGAGATGTGATGGATGGCGGCAGAAACAGTGATCCGACGCCAAGCGTTGTCTGTGGCGTAATAGGATGTGAGGGATGCTTCTCAAGGTGGCTTCCAAATGGCTGGGAGACGAGGACACTTAACTACCAACATCTAGTCCTGGGAGGCAGCGTCAGGTGGCAAGGGGGTAAAATTGGCCATCCACTGCTCTTTCGGTCTGATTTATGGCAGCACCACAGGCACTTTGCTGCCATGTTATTTTAGCAGGTGGTCACTGCTGCACGCTGACAAAGACAACAGTATATGCAAAGATGGGGAATGGGAGGAGAATAATGGAGCACTAAACTTGAGTGCACTGAGTGGACCAGCACAAAATGAGACTATTCTAGTTCATGTTTGTTTGAATGATATCCTTTGGATCATGCAGGATTCTAAAAAAAAAAAAAAGTAATGGTTCTTCTTTTGTGCAGTCATCAAATTGGTTCAGAAATTATTTATCTTTTTTTTTAATAAATAGTCATTTAATCTTTTTGCTAGAAACATGACGTTTAAAGATCTTTATGAAACTTGTCCTTGAACTCCTTGTGAGAGCTTTGGAAGCTTTACTGTAACTTGACAAGAAATAACACAGCAGAGAATAAAAACTGCTCAGAACCTTTGTCATCGAGAAACACCAAGTTTCAGCTCCATCCAAAGATTTTTTATTGGATTGAGGTCTGGAGACTGGCTAGACCACTCCGGAACCTTGAAATACTTTTTACGAAGCTAACCCTTGATTATTATGGCTGTCTGCTCCTGGCCATTGTCATGTTGGAAGGCCCAGTCACGACCCATTTTCAATGTTCTAACTGAGGGAAGGAGGTTATTCCCCAAAATCTCACAATACATGGCCCTGGTCATCCTCTCCTTAATACAGTGCAGTCGTCTCGTCCCATATGCAGAAAAACACCTCCAAAGCATGATGCTACTACCCCCATGCTTCACAGTAGGGACGATGTTCTTGGGATAGTACTAATCATTCCTCCAAGCACTAGGAGTGGAAATACGACCAAAAAGTTCAATTTTGATCTAATATGATCACATGACTTTCTACTATGACTCCTCTGGATCATCGGCAAACCTAAAACGGGCCTTCACATGTACTGGCTTCAACAGGGGAGCCTTCAGTGCCATGTATGATTTTAAACCATGACGTGTTAGTGTATTATCAACAGTAAACTTGGAAATGGTGGTCCCAGCCCCTTCAGGTCATTGACTAGCTCATCCTGTATAGTTCTTTGCTGACTCCTCACCATTCTTAGGATCATTGCGATCCTACGAGGTAGATCTTGCATGGAGTTCCAATCTGAGAAATAGACAGTCATGTTTAGCTCCTTCCATTTCCTAATAATTTCTCCAACAGTGGATCTTATACCACCATGCTGCTTGGCAATTGCCCTGTAACAGTCTTTTGCCTTGTAGAGATCTACAATTCTGTCTCTAGTGTCTTTACCTCATTCACTCCCAGCCATTTTCACCGGTGCAACCCCTTTCGCTCCCGGACGTTTTACTGGATTTTGACTGATTTTGCAAGGCCCACAAAAAATTCAGTTCTATTGCTATATAAACATGGAACCCACCAAAAGAAAGATTAGACTCTCTTCTTTCAGCAGGAAAAATTTAATATCTTTTTCAATTCTTTAGAAAACAGCTTAGTTTGAGCAATTTTCCAATTTCCGATGAAAAATCAGAGAAATTGAGCTTTTTGTGAAAGCATACATTTCAAACATAATTTTAAATTTAACACAGCTATTTTTTGCTTTAGTTACATCCCAAACATCTGAATAATGTTTTCCTTTTACAAAATAACATAAACAACAAGACAAATGGAGCTTTTGATGGCAAAATAACAATTTATTTACACATAACTGAGATGATGCTGGATTGCTGGGTTAACTTTTCCCTTATCACCGCCTGTCTCATAAAGATGGATTTTTTTGAGTCTCTGCGGGGTCTGCTTGGCGAGCAGCACGGACTCAACGACATCGTCCGCTGCACTGGTGGTCCCGATTGTTCTGCTCGGTCGTCCAGCGCCTGGCATCCTTCCGCCGGCGCCCCGGCCGTGTAGTCCGACCTTTCGTTGCCGTTGAATCGGGTTGCGGGTCTTACCAAATGCGCTACTGCCCTCCAGTGGCCAGTTTTATTGCTTTAAAATGGATTTTCAGCTTTGTGCTTTGGAGCTTAGTTGAATAGGAATCCAGATATGTCTCTCATGAAAAAAAAAAAACCATAAAATAAATAAATACATCTTTGGGACACTTAAACAATTACAAATAGAACGTATTTATACGTTTTTGGGAGCAAATGAGTTAGGCTGCTCTTCGGTCTTGCCCATGGTAGCAGTTGGATTATGACTGACTTTGGGGTGCAGAGGTGAAATTAATGAGCTGAAATGGGTGGGTGGTTGTTCATGGGGGAAAGGTGGACTTTTTTTTTTAACGTAGACTGACAACTCTGAGTGTCAAAATTATTGCTGATCCTCAGGGTTACAAATACTTATGAACCCCAGTAAATTCCAAATAAATTATTTAAAAATCATACAACATGATTTCTGAATTTCTTTTTTCACATTAAGTCTCTATAAGTGGAAATGCATCTATGATTAAAATTTCAGACCTTTACCTATTTTCTAAGTGGGTGAACTTGCAAAATAACAAGGGGTGCAAATACTTCTGCTCCTAACTGTATGTATCTTTTAATCGCTTGTATAACTGTATTTTCTGTAAACAAGCCAATTCCCTATGGCAAAGCTTTTGATTTGGACTTGGTAAATTCAAACACAAAAATTGATGTGCACATGCAGTATATTAAAGTTGTACTGTGGAGCAGAAATCCCCACTTCTTAGGGTGACACTTCAATCATCCAGTTATCAAAATAATATACGCCATTGGTGTCAGCAGGGCCAAAGATATCAAACATAAAATATAGGAGATGGATTCTAGATTGACTTGTTCCACTTTTTGCACACGCTAGGCCAGATTCACCCTTCATCTTCTCAATCCTTATCACGTGCTTCCTGTGTGAGTTTCCTGTAGTGTATCCAAACAAATAAGCAATAACAGATTAACCGATATCTGCAGCCATCCCTTCATAAGCTCCTTCATCATTGCTTGTTGTTGCAGTAATTCATCTTAGCTAGAGAGGGCAGGAAGCAAAAACTGTACAAAAGCCTATAGCGATGACAAGTTGCCATGCTAGTATGAGTTTTTCACAACAATAAATAAATGGCAATGAAAACCACATGATTGACGGATGGAAGAATATTGCCAATTACTGTTAAACTAAATCTATTTAGCTAAGAATGAAGAAAACGTATGCTAGTGAGGACATAGTTGCTGTAAGAGAGAATGCAAAAGAAAATCTATTATTGACTCAGTGATGGAAAATAAACACATAACTATTCATTAATGCTCAATAAAGTCTGCAGGCTGACCTTCATGGCTTGCATACAATCATAATAAACAGGAAGAGAACTCTGGAAATAATGTCAAAGTCCAAAGTCGTGCATTCAGTGAGAAAAATGAATTGTATAACTACTATTTACTTGACACATGACAATGTTTATATAAAGACATGCTAGAAATTTAATGCTAAATCACTCTAAGAGAGAAAACCATTTGACAATCCATGAGGTATTTTTATTCATTGTGTTTGCAAGTTTGCACTGCATCACAGTGTGAATGTAACAAGGCTGACTGTCTTTCAGGGAGGGCGAGCCAGTCCATTTCACCCAGTCAAACAGGACTTTGGATCCATGTTTGACGACATCAAAAGTATTTCACTCGGTTATGTTTTCTAACAGATGGCAAGAAGAGCTGAAGCACGCACTGAATATCCTTAATGCACTGTCACTCTTCGTACCCTCCTGACAGCTCGGAATGCATTCTTTAAAAACATCAGACACTCTAAAGGGAGTTCAACGGCTGACTCTAATGGACTCATTTTCAAGGACACGGCAAAAAAAAAAAAAAAAAAAAAAAAAAAAAAAATGGAATTTTGCTCAGCACTAGATGTAAAGAAGAAAATACTGTATATGCAATTAATGTCACTATTGCTCATCCAATGATGGATTAATGATTAATTTTAGTTTCAACACTAATTAGAGTTAGTCCATCCTAAAAAAGAGGCCATCTTGTTTTAGGAACATGTAATGATGAGTTCACTGGTGGATACTGGTCTTTAAATGTGTGTCTTCAAAGTGTGTGCTTTGTGATGGTGCAGGGGCTCAGCGGCATCCACTGCTTGGTAGGGAAAGAAACTGCAGTGCCAGAAGTCAAGTCTCCAAACACAAGCAGCTACAAAAAATAAAAATAAGAAACCACCAGAAACAGAATATCTCAATTTTTTTCCTAGCCGTTTTTAACAAAGCTAGGACGATTATGAAAGTCTCCGGTTCAACTCAGAACAACAGAATGAAAATTGAAAAATTCCTCTCATGGATGTTAAATGCTACAAGATCACTGATTCGCTCAATTCGCCGTCAATCAAAAAGGATTCAGCCTCAGACAGAACATCGAATCATCATGCAGAGAAGTACAGCATCCGGACCAGCCGAGCCCCGCGCACTGCCTATAGACACCCAGAGCCGCACAGCTTCCGATGGGTGGGATGAACCCAGGCATTGGTCAATGACTCAACTTGTTTCGCTGTAGTGGAACATTACACTCTCAACTTTGGAGACGAATGGAGTCGACACTGTTTAAAGGACTGTGAAGCTGCGCTAATGTATGAAAAGCAAGCTGCGTTATAACCAGTGATAAGAATCTTATTCTGAACAAAAGTCGGGCGCGTTGTAGCATATATTTAGTCTGAAGGGTGTTGAAATTCGCCTCCCCAGACAAGCCGCACGGAAACAGCGACAGCTGAACAAAGAGCTGCTCTGCCAATGCTGCCTCCGCGCGCGCCATCCAGGAAGGCGGAACTTCGCGTGTTCATCTCTGATATTAACCCTTTGTACTGACTCCATGTTCCAAAAGTTTGAAAAAGACTCGCCGAAAGCAGGTTGACAATTTATTCGTCGACAATGGTCAAATACAAGGCAAAAACAGACGACGGAGGGACAATTCTGGATCCAAAACAAGGCTACATGTTTCCGAGCAGCAAAATCTGTCTTATCTCAGTGTCCAGTGTTCTTTAAATCCGTGGGCCGGCCGGAGGTGTGTCCAGGCGTTGCTTTGGGATAATCCCTCTCTGGCCGGTTTCGGGCTGTTTAGGTTCGTGCGTGGATGGGATGTGGTTGCCACAGCGACCGACGCTGGTCTTGACGTCACAAGCGCCTGCTATCAACTTTATTATCCGGGCTGGCACTACTTGTTTTAGGACAAAGTGCGCTGGTCTTTGTCCTTGTTTGTTTGTCGAGAGGACTGATTGCCAGAGTTTGGTGCGTCAATCTTGCTCGTGGCGCACACGTTTTGGGCTTCTGTGATAAGATGGCGTTGTGTATCTACTCTGTTTCTTTAAACTATGGTGTGCTATTTATTTTACATTAGGTGTGTTAGAGCAGTGCAGTCCTACAGTGAATATGAGAAATGATACTATTCCCTGATTGATTATATTACGTGTGTTCGAGTAATGCAAACAGTTAGATGGTGCCTACGAGAAACGGTACCATTTTTAATTTTCCCCCTCATGAGCGCTGATAAGGTGATTCACTTCACTGTGTTCAAGGCCACTGAGTGGAGTCGGCCTAAACTATAGTTAAATGAGTGTGTTATACTAATGCAAACAATTATATGGTGTGTGCGAGAACGGTACCTTTTCCCTTCAAGGGTATAGCGTCTTTTCTCGTTTTTACTGTTTGACTGTTTGTATGACTAATGCACTTAATATAATTAATGAGGGATTAGTATATTTTCTCATATTTACTGTTTGACTGTTTGTATTACTCTAACACACCTAATATAAAACTAATAGCATTTATATCATAGTTTAAGAAAAACAAGCAGAATATATTTGAAATTATGGACTTGGAATGATTGGAAATTGCAGCGCCGAGACAACGGGCAGATAAGGGCATCAGAGATACAGGACGTTCTAACCACGGAAGGCCAAAGCATGCATCATGCAGCTGACTGAGTAAGATTGACGCTGACAAGCGGGTGATAGACAAGACATCTACAGGCCCTCGTCTGCACCACCAAATCCCGCAATCAGCTCTTCTGGATAGACCAGAACAAACGGAACACACCCATCTTCAGGACCACAGTCCGCCTCACCAGAGCCTTTAAAAGACTTAATGTGTAACGGCAATCGTTGTCATTTTCCTCGGGAATCTTTTGTCGACTTGTGATATTGTGACCCTGGATCCAGTTTGCCTCCTCGCATGGGTCTTTCTGTGCTGTATGATTGCGGTCGACTTGGAATAAACTGTCAACTTGTGTCTCGAAGCCTTTTTATAGCTTTTAAAAAGGAGTCAGCACAAGGGGTTAAGACTAAGGTGAACGCACGGAGTTTGGCCTTTTGTCCGGGTTGCCGGGATTCCGCCATCCCGGGTTGTTGGAATTACGCTAGCACAGTTCCGGCGGTTCGGCTGGCGTGATTCCGGCAATCTGGCTAAAAGCTCAGATTCCTTCAAGTCAATGACATGCACACACAGCAGTATACATTTGATCACTTATTTTTGACATTCTGAGCTTCCCTTGCAGTCTTAGAGCAATCACCACTGAATGAGTTATTTTTTATGCCAGTTATTGGTATTTGTATAGATCTCTCGAAGAATAGCAGAAAAAAGTAAATCCCTGACTTATTCAAAAAAAGAGCTTTGCTATGAGCGATTGCATGGGAAATGTCAAGATTTATTTGCTCCACTGTTTACAAACTGGGCATCGATTTCAAAGTCTCATGAATAGTGTTGTGGGAAGCGCATCCATACAAATTACTTTATAGGGGAAAGGCTTGCAAAGTTGTATGGCAATAACAAAATAACAGACATTGACGTTTGAAAATGACAAGTCAATATATGCATTAGACAAAGTGATTCCCTCCCTAATTTTGAACATATTCTGGACATACCTACCAATAATTTTGCTCCCTGGTGCCAACCTATGCCGACTTCCATTTTCCTGTGTGTTTATCTCATAAATTAAAACAGTAAAAATTTCCAAAAGTCAACACTCTAGTCACATGACCTCAATATTGTTTTGGAAGCGCCGCACTGTAACAAAATCTGTTATTTGTACTCTTTTTTCCTCTTTTCATGGGAACTGAACGTACCCCAGGGATGTTCTGTTGACCTTTGAAGCATAGTGGCGCACATCACCAGCAGGGAGGCGCTTTGTATTTTCTTCCTCTCAAGGGTGGGCTCGCAACGTGTATGCGTTGGGACGCATGCGTCTTTGTTACTACTGCGATATGGCAGTATTATTGTGTGCAGTACAATATAGCGCAGTCCTAATTATTGGCTTGGCGGGAAAATATTGCAATTGTATGGCAAGTTATTCGTTGATTGACACTCCTGCTATGAGGCTTTTTGTAAACATGTCATTTTTGTTCCTGTTTTTTTTTCTCAGTTGATCTACAGAATAGAATAATTCTCGAATTAGCTGGTTCATTTTTTTTTTCTTCACATGAGGTTTTGGTTTCCTGCAACAGAAAATCACGACCTGCACAGTGGGAGGTTTGTTTACGGAAGAAACGCCAAGCCTCTCTTTGAGGTGCAAAACCACTTTACATCACAAAAGAGGCGAGTAGTGACAGTGAAAGCTAATTATGCACCTGATATTTACCGTTCAGTCAGACAATCTAACATGGTGGGTTGTTCATTTTTCCTGAAATGATACTGAACACAAGACTGACTTAATAAGGCAGAGGTGGTGCACTGACTTGGTGAGATCTACCAATCAACATTCCACCAGAGAGGTAGAAGAAAAAGGCATACCAATTAGGGAGTCATTATTTCTGCACAAAATACAGGCATAAGCTTCTCCTATGGTAGCCGAGCAGAAGGAACATGTTACGGCTTTGCAATTTGGCCATACAGTGTTTACTGGTCCGAGTGTTGGATCCTTCACCTTTGTGCATTTCGCAGGCAGACAAGCTCGGCAGAGCATGACTCGCTGATGCGCAATGAAACCAATAACCTCAAACGTAGCCTCGAGCACAACTGTTATTGCTTCCTAAATAATGTAAGATAATCAGCCAAGCAGACATTTGTGCAGTGGTTAAGTAAACAAACAAATCAAAATCCTCATCTATGAAAATCAAACACGATTTAGTCCTTGTAATGTGCTGGATATATCTTTTAAAGATAGGAAAATTCTAAAGTATTTATTTCATTGTCGCTTACTATGAATTCAAAACCATTCAAACCCACCTATGAGACCACGGTAGTGTAAAAATGAATTTCTAAACAAAGAAGGGCAATTTTATATTCTGATTTTCATTCTAATATGACATTTAAAAAAAGAGTGATTGTTGCAATACAAAGAATGGTGAATCGAGAGGGGTTTGCGCGATAGTAATCTATAATACAACACAAAGGTAGACAAAACTAAGATTTTGTTAAGGAGCTAAAATATGAAATTATTTATTCATCAAAAAAATGTAAATACTTATAAAATATTTATAAAACAGTCCCATTAATATTTATAGTTTGAGGAGCAATGGCCATACTACTTATTCTAAGGCCACGGTGCAGGTCAGATCCACATGGCAGCATGTCAATCTTATTTAAAGATTGATTTAAAGGTCCAATACTCATAAAACAAACATATTAGAAAGCAGTGTAGCTAGGAGAAACACTACAAATTGAGGAAGAGATGCTGTTTGGAATAAATTAACACAATTTCAGTGAATGAATATAATTTAGGTCGAAAATATAGGTCGGTCCCACACAAGAGGCAGCTGTTTGCTCAAATGGGAGGGCCTTCCACAATTTAGGAGGAACTCACTGCAAAATCAAGGATACTGAGCATTGAGGGCTCTGTAAAAGATGATACAAATTTGTTTCTAGATCATAAAATTAACAGGGAGCCATTCCAAGGGCATAAACTGAAGTGATACGGGTAAACCGAGAGTACAGTGATCCCACGTTTTTCGCAATTAATGGGGACCAGAACCCGCCGCGATAAGTGAAAAACCGCGAAGTAGCGCAACGCCATTGTACACATTGTGTGTATGATGTATTTATTCAGATTTAGCATTGGAAAGCAATACATATAAGACATGGTTTTTTCACTTTTTTCAAAAGTCGTGTTTTAAAAATATACACTCACCAGCCACTTTATTAGGTACACCTGTCCAACTGCTCGTAAACACTTAATTTCTAATCACCCAATCACAAGGCGGCAACTCAGTGCATTTAGGCATGTAGACATGGTTTAAGACAATCTCCTGCAGTTCAAACCGAGCATCAGTATGGGGAAGAAAGGTGATTTGAGTGACTTTGAACGTGGCTTGGTTGTTGGTGCCAGAAGGGCTGGTCCGAGTATTTCAGAAACTGCTGATCTACTGGGATTTTCATGCACAACCATCTCTAGGGTTTACAGAGAATGGTCCAAAAAAGAAAAAATATCCAGTGAACGGCAGTTCTGTGGGCGGAAATGCCTTGTTGATGCCAGAGGTCAGAGGAAAATGGCCAGGCTGGTTCGAGCTGATAGAAAGGCAACAGTGACTCAAATAACCACCCGTTGCAACCAAGGTAGACAGAAGAGCATCTCTGAACGCACAGTACGTCGAACTTTGAGGCAGTTGGGCTACAGCAGCAGAAGAACACGCCGGGTGCCACTCCTTTCAGCTAAGAACAGGAAACTAAGGCTACAATTTGCACAAGCTCATCGAAATTGGACAATGGAAGATTGGAAAAACGTTGCCTGGTCTGATGAATCTCGATTTCTGCTGCGACATTCGGATGGTAGGGTCAGAATTTGGCGTCAACAACATGAAAGCAAGGATCCATCCTGCCTTGTATCAACTGTTCAGGCTGGTGTTGGTGGTGTGGGGAATATTTTCTTGGCACTCTTTGGGCCCCTTGGTACCAATTGAGCATCGTTGGAATGCCACAGCCTACCTGAGTATTGTTGCTGACCATGTCCATCCCTTTATCACAACAATGTACCCAACTTCTGATGGCTACTTTCAGCAGGATAATGCGCCATGTCATAAAGCTGGAATAATCTCAGACTGGTTTCTTGAACATGACAATGAGTTCACTGTACTCAAATGGCCTCCACAGTCACCAGATCTCAATCCAATAGAGCATCTTTGGGATGTGGTGGAACGGGAGATGGATGTGCAGCCGACAAATCTGCACCAATCGTGTGATGCCATCATGCCAATATGGACCAAACACTCTGAAGAATGCTTCCAGCACCTTGTTGAATCTATGCCACGAAGAATTGAGGCAGTTCTGAAGGCAAAAGGGGGTCCAACCCGTTACTAGCATGGTGTACCTAATAAAGTGGCCGGTGAGTGTATATCTTTATATAAACGGTCTTGTAATAAATGTTTTGTTTTGTATAAACACGCACATTCATTCCAGCGCCCCCCGCCCACCCCCCTGCAATGCACACACAGGGCCTCGCACCAAATCCTCTCACATACACAGTGTTACCTCCCTTGGTGTGACTTGCGATCACAAATTGCTCTTGATCACTGTGTACCTTGTGGACAATCACGCCGGCCAGCTGCCTCTAACCTCGCCACGCACACACATTACAGCGTGCGCTTCCCTATCTCTCCCCACCCACGTATGCACACAGAGATCAAACTTGTTAACATTTATTGGCAGTTAAATGATGATCTGCATGTGCGGCGCAATCATCTGTCACCATCGTTAAATTCAATAAGCAACTCCAGTGCACGCATTGCTTGCCTGGAGAATCAGAGTGCAAAGAGAGAGGGAGGGAGCGACAGTGGCATGGATCCGCGCTAGACTGAGGGCGCGAAGTTTGAAGCGCGAAGTAGCGAGGGATCACTGTACTTTATTCAAGGCCAGTCATTGCATTTTGAACTTGTTGGAGATGAGCGGATGGAGTTTAAGAGCGCTTTCACACTAACACTGGACCACAGTTCTTTTTCTCAGATAGTCCGCTTCGTTTTGTAAATGTGGACGCACATCCAGTTTCTAGTTCGAACCAAACAACCGAACTCTGGTCCGCTCTAAAATCATGGGTCTCGGTCCGCTTTAAGATCACCCTGCTTCGCTTGTGAATGCAACCGGAGCAGGGTGCACTTTTTGCTACTTCATGCGCAGCGTCACAGCGTGGAGCCAGGGTTCGGGAACCTATGGCTCGCGAGCCAGATCTGGCTCTTTTGACGGCTGCATCTGGCTCGCAGACAAATTTTTAATTATTAAAATAAAAATTAAAAAGTTTCGTTATACTCCTTGGCACATTGCGCGAAACCGCGACGGTCACCGGAGACATGAAACCCGGTTCGCAGTAATTTTAGTGGGAAAGTGGCAAACACACATGTCGTTGTGTCTATCTCGTATTTGCAGTGCAGATGAGGCAGACACGCTGTTCAAGTGGGGTCACCGTATTTTACTGTCGGAAATAGCGGCTGATGTGCACATGTGCGTGAGATCAGGAAGAAAACTTCCCTCGTTTTCAGTTTTGTTTTCCGTGTTGTCAGCTAATTTTAGAAGCTCTTTTGAGATGACGGCAAAAAGAAAAAAGAAAAGGAGTATCGTACTTTTCAGCAGGAAATAATATATATGCGGCACCATTATTTTCCCGCTTTGGAAGAGTCAACAGACTTAAGCAATTTATCCCAGTTCAGTGTGATTGCAAGGTTTTCACTATCAAAGGAACAACAAAAGGGGAGGATTTATTCATGGTCTTCACAGAGCTTGCTAAAGAAATAAATTTACTGATGGATAAACTTCTTTCGGTGTGCACTGATGCTGCTCCGTGCATGGTGGGGAAAAACAGGATTCGTGGCGCTTCTTCGTGATCATGAAAAGAGACGCATCCTAAGTTTTTCAACGCCTGCATGAAGCTTAACCCCACGAAGTATCAACCAGCCTACAAATCCATCAGCAAAACCATGCAGATCCGGAAGTCGCATTAATGGTAAGAAATCCTCATCACTGATTAGAAACAGCATAACAATATCATTAAAAATAATTCAGAGACTTATTGTACTTTAAAAGTGTTGAAATTACATAAAATGCACACATTACTCGGATTTTTAGTTTGAAACATATTGTATGGCTCTCATGGAATTACATTTAAAAATATGTGGTGTGCATGGCTCTCTCAGCCAAAAAGGTTCCCAACCCTTGCTCTAGGCTGTGACGGTACAAGCAGGGCACACTTGGAAGCGGAAGTACAGTGTGGACGCTATTCAAAATCAACAATGGCAAGATGGCTGATGACTAGCCATTGCTAAATAATGTTGTGCTGCGCTAAGCAGTTGCATTTGATGCACAGAATCAGGTTCTAATGTGGCGATTGTGTTTTGCATGGTGTTGCTGAACGTATCGTGTGAGAGTGACTGGTCGAGACAGGAAGTTTTGTTTTGTGAGTCTCGTTCTCCTGGAAGTGGGAAAATTTGACAATCCAAAAAGTAATGAAAATAAGAGCGATGGCACGCCTATGTGACTTGGGGTACCACAGGGTTCCCTTTCGTGGTTTAATATTCTCCTAAGCATTTTTTTTATATACTCCAGTTCGCTCGGCATTGAGTAAGGAGGGAACGACCCCGCCGTTGGCCGAGTGGCGACTTACTATGGCATGCTACACAACGTACAGTGGGGCAAATAAGAAGTCAACCACTCATTGGGCAAGTTCTCCCACTTGAAAATATTAGAGAGGCCTGTAATTGTCAACATGGGTAAACCTCAACCATGAGAGACAGGATGTGGGGAAAAAAACTGAAAATCACATTGTTTGATTTTTTAAAGAATTTATTTGCAAATCATGTTGGAAAATAAGTACTTGGTCAATACCAAAAGTTCATCTCAATACTTTGTTATGTACCCTTTGTTGGCAATAACGGAGGCCAAACATTTTCTGTAACTCTTCACAAGCTTTTCACACACTGTTGCTGGTATTTTGGCCCATTCCTCCATGCAGATTTCCTCTAGAGCAGTGATGTTTTGGGGCTGCCGTTAGACAACACAGACTTTTAACTCCCTCCACAGATTTTCTATGGGTGTGAGATCTGGAGACTGGCTAGGCCACTTCAGGACCTTGAAATGCTTCTTACGAAGCCACTTCTTTGTTGCCCTGACTGTGTGTTTGGGATCATTGTCATGCTGAAAGACCCAGCCACGTCTAATCTTCAATGCCCTTGCTGAAGGAAGAAGATTTTCACTCAAAATCTCACATTCATTCTTTCCTTTACACAGATCAGTCGTCCTGGTCCCTTTGCAGGAAAACAGCCCCAAAGCATGACTTTTCCACCCCTATGCTTCACAGTGGGTATGGTGTTCTTCGGATGCAATTCAGTATTCTTTCTCCTCCAAACACGAGAACCTGTGTTTTTACCATAAAAGCTCTATTTTGGTTTCATCTGACCATAACACATTTTCCCAGTCCTCTTCTGGATCATCCAAATGCTCTCTAGCGAACCGCAGACAGGCCTGGAAGTGTACTTTCTTCAGCAGGGGGACACGTCTGGCAGTGCAGGATTTGAGTCCTTGGCGGCACATTGTGTTACTGATAGTAGCCTTTGTTACTGTGGTCCCAGCTCTCTGTAGGTCATGCACTAGGTCCCCCCGTGTGGTTCTGGGATTTTTGCTCACCGTTCTTGTTATCATTTTGACGCCACGGGGTGAGATCTTGCATGGAGCCCCAGATCGAGGGAGATTATCAGTGGTCTTGTATGTCTTCCATTTTCTAATAATTGCTCCCACAGTTGATTTCTTTAAACCAAGCGTTTTACCTATTGCAGATTCAGTCTTCCCAGCCTGGTGCAGGTCTACAATTTTGTCTCTGGTGACCTTCGACAGCTCTTTGGTCTTGGCCATTGTGGAGTTTGGAGTGTGACTGACTGAGTTTGTGGACAGGTGTCTTTTATACCGATAATGAGTTAAAACAGGTGCCATTAATACAGGTAAGACCTCATTAGAAGAAGTTAGACCTCTTTGACAGCCAGAAATCTTGCTTGTTTGTAGGTGAATAAATACTTATTTTCCACTGTAATTTGGAAATAAATTCTTTAAAAATCAAACAATGTGATTTTTTTTTTTTTTTTCCAAATTCTGTCTCTCATGGATGAAGTATACCTATGTTGACAATTACAGGTCTCTCATCTTTTCAAGTAGGAGAACTTGCACAATTGGTGGCTGACTAAATACTCATTTGCCCCACTGTATATTTATTATTTTTTTATTTGAATTTACATGCATACAAACTCCTGCTTCACATAACAGTCAGTTGACAATAAATTGACACATACAGATGCACGGTTACTGTTTATTATCATTGCAAAATAAATGACAGGAATTAAAATATATATATATATATATATTCTGTATATACAGTTTAACAGGTAAAGATAATGCTATGCTACATTACGTGCAGCATCACAGCACCACACTGTGACGCTCAACTCTATTTCCTCTTCTATTTGTCCAATCAATTAGTGCGCCTTTCGTCACAGTAGTGGTACTCGGAAAATTCGGTTGGCGCAGTGTGAGTGCTGAACTTTTTCAACAACTTATTTCCAAGTGTTGCTTTAAGGTAGCTCTCCAACCGGACCCTGGTACTCTTGGTCTAATGTGAAAGCGCCCTAATTGAGAATTGAATAGTAAAGATGTCAGACAAAACCTCCAATAATCCCTTATGCTTCCATAATGGCTTACGTTTTAGTTTTTGAATAATAATTTTCTCCAATTAATTCTCTAGTCTAGGAACGGCCAAACTGAATTGCTGCTAATCAGTGGATGCTCGACAACAGCTAATCATTGGTTATGAGGGGTTTTGCAGCAATCAGTTTCAATGCAACCATTCAAACTTTAGCCTGCAACATGATATTATTATTATTTTTTTTTTTTTATGTCGCAGTGTTCATGTTTGCATCTAATTACTGTGCTGAAACTTTTCCTGGATACGAAACATTAGATGTGATGATTCAAGTGTTTTGTTGTTTAAATCTATTCTTCAAGCAAAATTTTAATCCACTGTGCAGAAAGAATGCAACAGGCATAACTGTCTCCCAGTAAAATGAAAATACTGAGAATTCCTATTTCACCGAGTGCACAATATACTACTTAAACAACTGGAAATGGAGGGTATTATAATAAATTAATGTATTAATCATGGCTGGCAGCAGATGTTCCTTCGAAAAAGGTCAGGTTGCACATTTGCAGTTAGACAACGCATACTAATTATTCGAACAATGCACACAAGATGTCAATGTTCCTTGAATTCACCTTTTTTAAATCGTGTAACAGTTCTGCATCACTTGGTTCAAATTATGCAGAAGGCTTCGCGCGTTAGTGAAATGGGACGGCATTGATGTTTGAATCAGGGATTTCAACAAATCTCCACTTTGAGGAGAAAACCATTTATGAGCCTCGAGTCTATAATCGATTTTTTAAAAAATAACATTTTAGGTTATTGCCTGCAGAAAGATTCCCGTCATAGAGCACCCCCACCATCCACTCGGGCATGCTAACAGATGGCCACTCAGTCGGAGAGGAACGGTGGGGTCAACATTATTTGCATGTCATATCACTCTCCTGCACTTTTTGTCCTCATCCACTGAGACAAGTGGTATGTATTATCTGTGTCAAAGGTACAGTGTTTCCCAAAATATGACAGCGGTATGAGAGGTGACTGGCGCTTTCCAACCTTTGGTCAGTGGTGTTCAACTAAAAATATATGAGACAAGGGCTTTACTTTGGACTGGCGGTCACAGGTTCAAGACAGGCTAGTTAGGTTTAGTCTAAAAAAATATAGCCATAATTAAGGGGCTTCTGACTCAACAAGACATGGAAAAACTTATGCATGCATTCATTTTCAGCAGATTGGACAAATGCAATGGTATATTTACAGGCCTTGATAAAAAATCAGTCAGGAAGCTGCAGCTAGTACAGAATGCTGCAGCCAGTGTCCTCACAAATACAAGGAAACTGGACCACATTACACCGGTTTTGAAATCGTTACACTGGCTTCCAGTGACTCAAAGGATAGACTATAAAATACTACTTCTCGTCTACAAAACACTTAATGGCCTTGGACCAAAATACATGCTTGATTCGTTAGATTCCTATGAAACATCTAGACCCCTAAAGTCGTCTGGAACCGGTCTCCTGTATGTACCAAGAACAAGAACCAAGCAGGGTGAGGCAGCATTTAGTTATTATGCTCCTCACCTGTGGAACAAGTTACCTGAAGGTCTGAAGTATGCTCAAACTGTTAGCTCCTTTAAATCAGGGCTAAAAACTAGGGTGTTCCGATCATGTTTTTTTTTGCTCCCGATCCGATCCCGATCGTTTTAGTTTGAGTATCTGCCGATCCCGATATTTCGCGAACCGATTGATTTTTTCCCGATCATATACATTTTGGCAATGCATTAAGAAAAAAATGAATAAAACTCGGACGAATATATACATTCAACATACAGTACATAAGTACTGTATTTGTTTATTATGACAATAAATCGTCAAGATGGCATTTACATTATTAACATTCTTTCTGTGAGAGGGATCCACGGATAGAAAGACTTGGAATTCTTAAAGGATAAATGTGACTTTGTATATTGTGACTAAATATTGCCATCTAGTGTATTAATTGCGTTAAATATTTTTAACGTGATTAATTTAAAATAAAATTAATTACTGCCATTAACGCGACAAATTTGATAGCCTTACTTTACCAAAACAAAAGACTCTGGATGAGTGTAAGTGATTTTGTCTGTAACGTTAAATACAATTAGAAAACGATTTAATTAATAAATATATATATCCATAACTGTCTATATATTTCAATCTACCGTAATTTCCCGAATATAAGGTGCACCCGTGTATAATGCGCATCCCAAATTTACTTGTAGGATCTAGGGAAAATTATTGTACCAGTTTATAACGCACACCCTAATGTTAGCACCAATAAATAGAAGAATACAAGAAAACAGAGCTCGTGTACAGATACAGAACTGTCATTTTACTGACTGGTGAAACACAACACAAGCATAGCATATTGGTAGTTCAAAATATTACCATAAACTGACAATATTTACGGTAATAATATGATTTGACAACTTCTCCAACTTACCAGAATCTAGGAGAAAACAAAACAGATGTGACTTTCTTTTAAAGGCTGCTGTATAACTTGCTCATTTCATCATGATGAATAAATGTTTCTTCCATGGATTGATATGGTAAAATGAAAGTGAGAACGTAAGTCGGAAATCCGCGGAAATCCGTGAGCGCTCATCGCTGTCGACACGACAGTAACCATAGGAACTATCTTTATTTGGGTTTGAGTTTCCCGAGGGACAGATATAGTTGACGAACACAGGAAGTCTGTGTGCTTACGTTTGTTATGGTCCGACTTGCGGAGCTGCAATAAAAGTTGACTCAAATGAGTTCAAGAAACTAAATCTTGTGCTTTATGAAGAGTAAAAGAAAGAGTCTAGCATAGCAGAGTTGCATAGTCACATTACATGAGCTTTAAAAAACAAAAAAAAGGAAAACGGAAAATTAAAGCTCATGTAATGTGACTATGCAACTCTGCTATGCTAGACTGTGCGTCCCGGGCTGTAGGTGGACGGGTATTGATAAGCATATGCTTTTTCCTGTCTTCCTTTGTCTGTCATCGGTCTTTTCGGGCAAATCATTCCATATTTTGTGACTGTCAATGATTCTCTTTCTTTGGCCAAACTATCCCACATTTTGTAACTGTCAATGATACCGATGATGATGACAATAAATATTTCATTCATTCATTCGAAAAAAGCAGAATTTAACACAGACGAAATCATTCGGCCGATTAGAGTGAAGTATTACAGAAACAAAATGGTGACGTCACGTACCGTGATGGTCGGCAACGGGTCGCCGCATACGTTTCTTCAACACAACGTGGCCGTGTCAATAAAAAAACAATCGGTTTATATATATATGTAATTTATATATATTTCTGTCTCCATCCATGTACCCGTTTATAATGCGCACAATGATTTTACAAGTTGATTTTGGGGAAAAAAGTGCGCGTTATATTCCGGAAATTACGGTATTTGCTTTCTATTATTCTTGTGCTTATCTCCCTTGCTGATTTCAGTTATTAGCAGTAGTAGCAGTATTTGTTTTATTTTTTATTTGTGTTTTTTATTCTATTTGTGATTAAATGCAATTTTTGTGTATAATTTTGTTTCCTATTTTGATTGTCTTTGTTTTTACTTTCTATTGATTCTAATGTGATTTTTATGATTTTCATGTGATGTAAAGCACTTTGAATTGCCTTGTGTTGAATTGTGCTATATAAATAAATTTGCCTTGCCTTAGTCGTATTAATACTGCTGTTGTGTATTTAATTTTCAACTGCTTTTACATTGATTTACATAGACTGCTTATTGGTGCATTTAGAATAGAATAGAATAGAATAGAATAGAATAGAATAGAATAGAAAGCCTTTATTGTCATCGTATCGAGTACGAGATTTAAAGCATGACGTGCACCACATAAAACAAAAACAAAAGTACAATAAGGCAAATACAAAAACACAGGTTACAGTTGTATTGTTTATTTTTTCTACAATTATAGATTAGTTGAACATTTTACCCCCAACCCCCATTATTATTCACAACAAAAGGCATGTGTGTGGCTTACTTCGAGACAATGTCAGTGTTGTTAAAAAACTATGTCGACGCAATGTTTATAATTTTCCGCAACGTCGTTGTACGGACCCTGCAGAGAAAGCCATCGTCTGACACAGTCTCTGTAAGTTTCCTGCACGTCTTCGCCCTGAACAGAGAAGAGGTGCATATATAGCATCGTTTCGATGCCTTTTGACAAAATTTTGACTGCTGTTTCCTTCTCTTTTGTTCAGATTTGCTCATGTTAGAGCTGGATGCGGTCCACGCCAGGTTGTGTGTTTTTGACACCATTGCAACAATCCTTGTCTCCTATTGATGCACGTGACCTAAACCCACTTCACACACTGACCATACTACTCTGCCGTATCAATAACTGCGCCACAGTAAAAAAAAAAAAAAAAAAGACCGACACAAAAACGCTAATTATTAAAAAATGACTGGAAACCGTGAGTAGTACTTTTTGGGGGTGATAATTAGCAATGTATATATCTTGTAAAGCAGAGTTCATGTAGATCCGTTTGAGTGGAACGAACCAACATGATCTTGCTCAGCCAATGCAGCCTAAGTGCGTATATTACAATTTACTGGACTGAGACAAGAACGCAGATGGCTGACCTGATATGATTGTGCAAATGACAGTTTGTGCATAGATATTGATGTAGGAGTGCAAATATTGCCTTTGCAGTACCCAGATTATGTAGTGCCTGCCTGCCCTGGAAAGCACAGAGCGGGAGAGGGGAGGAGGGTAGGGGGTGGTGACGCCGTTGTAAATGCGATGATGTTTGGCTAGATGGCTCGGAGTGTTAGCATTAGCATTTAGCGTGGCGAGCATCATCTTAAGCTCTTGGGCAACATTTTTTTTAGATACAGTTTGTAGCGTCCAGGTTGGTACAATTAAAAAATGATGTGCTGTTTTCCTGCTATGTGTGCATTGTCATCACCAAGTTGGCGTTGTACTTGTAGACACTACAATGTCATAATTTCTAGTCTTGGGTGTATGCAGAAATATTACATGTTTTATGTATAATATTTTGTACATATGTAATAGTTACTCATGTATTATTAGTGATGTGTATGTATATGTGTGTATGTGTATATATATATGTATATATATGTACATATATATATATATATATATTATGCGTATATATATTGGTGTTATTATGATTACTGCAACTATTATTATTATTATCAATGTAATCATTATGATTAGTACAGCTGTTGTAGGGAAGTGACTGCATTCCTATGGAATTTTTGGAGTGAAATGGGGGTGGGACTCAAAAAGCTCGGCTTCTTCCCACTCCTTTTCGAGCTACACGTGTATGTATTGTTATAATTTTTGTTACATTCATCATGACTGTTTAATTTTTATTTTATTGTATTTTATTTTTTCCATACTTGTTGTTTTTTGTTTTTTGTTATTGCTCGAAATAAAAATCAATCAATCAATCAATTTTATTTTCAATTACCATTTGCACTAAAATTTTGTTGAATGACGAATCCATGAACCTTGTTTGATGTTTTTTAATCAAAACAACTAGGGCAAAGGTAGGATCTTCAGAGCCTCACCTGCATACTGGGGGGGAAAAAAAAAAAATATATATATATATATATATATATATATATATATTAGGGGTGTGACAATACACACAAGTCATGGTTCAGTACGTACCTCAGTACGGGAGTCACGGTTCGGTGTGGGTTCAGTACAACAGGAAAAGCAAAAAGACTTTTCTCACAGCATTTCAAAGTTAAAGTTTGTATAACCTACCATTGCACTCTTATATCAGTGAAATTTTAAATGTCAAAAGTGTGACCTACGTTGTTTTTTTTTGTTTTGTTTTGTTGTTTTTTTAATCAGTTCAATTCATTCAATTAATATAAACATCGCTTATGTGAAAGATGTTATGAAATGTATCATGCAAAAACTTTGCTGAGTAACTAATTACTCTTACAATGAGGTAACAGTTACTAACTCAATAACTTTTTGGGCGAAGTAATTTGTAACTAACCAATTACATTTTTAAAGATTGACAACACTGCTTATGGTATCTGTTTTTGTAAATGAAATATGTGGATTTACAAGTATACCTTTTTGCTAATGACAATGAAGCAGAATTTTACCCACTTAAAAAGTTTACTCAGTATCTTTTCATGACAAAAAATATATAGGTTGGTGGATAAAATGTATGTATTCACTGACAGCACCAATTTCCTCAAATGTCTAATTTTCTGGTATAGATAGGGTCAGCATCATGTTCCATAAATCACAGCAAGACTGAATTATTTCTGTCCCTGGCTTCACTTTTACCATCCAACATTTTGCTGCTATAAAAAGTTTAATAGAACAATAATTTGAACTGACAAATTTGTTATAGGTTATAAATCTTCCCGCGAGAAGACGCTCCAAGAATAAAAATCATAATGCTTCTGTCAGCGTTCCTGCAAAAAAACTCATTTGTCGCTTTTTTTTTTTTTCTTTTCATGACCGGGTGTAACGATGATGAAAGACGCACCCGTATCGACGCCTCGCTTTTGAGGCCGATTTTTCCTTTCCCTTTACGGTTATGGACAATGAGCTTTTTAATGAACTCACTCTTGCGTTGTCCTGCTTCTGTGGGATGAAGAACGCCTCCGTTTTCCAGTTTCCCTCTGCTGCTCCTCACCTGTGGCGGGTCCTGCTCGCTCGCCACCTTAAATCAAAGAAGTCAAATGTGATTTATGCACCTACTTTTGTGGTTCCTTTTAGCTGACTCGGGGAAATAATGACAAACATAAATAGAGATATTAAAAAAAAAAAAAAAAAGACATCTGGGTGCTTGAGAGCGCAGCGTATACTAGGTTATTAACATCCGGCCATGAGGCGGTGTCATTGTAAATTTATTCATTCATAAAGCAAACAGAGTGGGCCACTTGGAAGTACCAAAATAGCCCAAGATCAACAAGGTCATTTTTCCAATTACAGTGAGAAAATACCAAAGGTATACACCGCATTGGAAGGAGGGTTAAGACTTAAAGACATGTAGCTGTAAGCCACAACTGTTCTCTTTTATTAAAATATATTATTAGAAACACAAAAAAATATTGCCATTAATTTAAAAATCTATAATATTTGGTACATGTTTTGACCTACGGAGGGTGCCATGTTTTTATGCGCACAATGGGTGCTTGGGGTTATAATGTTGTTTGTCACCGTCACTTCATGAAAACTACTGGTGTTCTGCAATTCCTTCTACGCGGTGAAACGTCCAGCACATGTGCACATCAGTTAAAAGCGGCTAGTACTTACCGTTTTTTTTTTTTATCGAGTCTTTTATTACCTTTTCATTGCCTCAAAATACTTTTTGCATGTGTTTCCCTCTCATAGATTTAAAGCAAATTGTTGATTTGTTCACCACATTAGTCACGTAGCGTATTTAAACCAGCCTTATTTGATATTACAATGTTTAAGTATTTTATTATGGCATCTTTAGTATGTTCTGTCTGTATGCATCTAAACAAAACAAGCTGAAAGCGCGCAGTAGTACTTTGGGTGGCGCCTCTTGTAGCACTTTTTGCCGGTGTAGCACATTTTGGCAGAACACCATTTTCTTCTCTCGTCTCATCTCATTCTGTCTTTCTTGTTCGTTTTGCTTTTGCTGCTCGTTTTGTGACAGTGCTGTCATTCTCATAAATGTTCCTGTCGGGCTTAAGCGGCCACCCCCCCGCCCCCCCGGTGGCCGAAAAGTGTCATTGCATGTAAATAACTTTCCTGTATAGATAAAAGTTGTAAAGCAATAAAACTGCAACAAAAATGAATGAAATGAACAAAAAAATATATTTCTATAATGGGTCAAAATTATTTTTCGAACAGATCATGTGACTAGCAACTTAGACGGTCATTTGCTTTGCATATAAATTTCGAAAAAAAAAATTCAAATGATTTTTCTTTGATTGGAAAATATATATATATATATATATATATTTATAAATATATATATATTTTTTTTTATTGAAGCAACTTTTTTGGGGATTAAATGATTTAGATATGGCCAAAACACAAAAAGGATTGCTTCAATCAAAGAAAACTTTTTCGATGTAAAATTAAGGTTCAAATGCAAATTTTTCAATCTCAAATATTTTTTCGCATTCACAAACTTTTACCATCATTGAATTTTTTCTTTTTTTTGATTGGAGTGATTTTCTTTTGAAATATATATTTTTTGAAGCAACTTATTTTTTTGATTGAATAATGACAAAAATGTCCTGGCCCAAACACAAATCAACATAACTTCAATCAAAAAAACATTGACTTCATCTTAAAAAAAAAAAAAAAAAAAGGCTTCTGCATTTATTTTTTTATTAGTTTAAAATTAATTTTTTTCATTCAAACACTTTTTTTTTTTTTTTTTATTGAAGTGACTTTTTTTTTGTTGAAAATATATATTTTGATTGAAGGAACTTTTTTGAAGCAACTTTTTTTCTGGATTGAATAAAGACACAAATCTACCTCCATATGGCTCCGCCCAGGGGATACAATTTTTGACTGAGGTAACTACTTTGGCACGACACCAGCTGGCGTACCATATTCAATGGATGACGATCTTGGCGAAAAGTATTGCCTGAGCAGCCTGATTTTGAATTCCCCTCAAGAACGATGGCAAACAAAAAACACTCATTGTCAACTTAGTATGATAAATATTCTTGTAAGTTAATTTTATTGCTGACACTGCGTTTCGGGGTCATCCACATGTTGTGCCCCCCCTGCCCCAAAAGTCAAATGTCGCCTATGCTGTCGCATTCAAATTGAAAGGCCTGAACAGATGACATTTTTATGTCATTAGAGTCATACTCCGGAAGCCCGGCAGCATAACCCAATGACGTCACCGCCGTGCGACGTCAACAACAATGGTGACCTACTACTTAAACTAATTCTACAAATTGTATAAAAACGAAAACATCAAGAGGGGTTTTTGATCTCAAATTATTTTAACTCATAATCAGTGTTGTTAATCGTACTTTAAAAAATTAGTTACAGTTACAAATTACTTCTCCCCAAAAGTAATTGCGTTAGTAACTCCGTTAACTCAATGTAAGAGTAATTAGTTACTTGGCAAAGTAACTGGTGGTACTGTTCTTTTTTTTTTTCCATTCCCCCCCCAAAAAAAACATAGTAACCTTTGCAATGTTTGGAAGTCATTTAATGTTGTGAACCAACTGTTAAAGTTGCTCCTGGAAAGTTTTAAAACTGTTTCATCATTTAAAGATTGATTCTAGTCAAGATTTTGCCGATTTAGGAGTATTTTAGAGAAAAAGTTACTTAGGTTGGCTAGGAAGGTTCTCTACAACAAAGCCTTCCAGAGAAGTCTACTGCTTTAAGATGGTGGCTGTTTTCAAACGCTGGCGAGTCTATCATTTCGCATCTAGTTCTACATACTGTACATGTGATATCTAAAGTAGCATCATGTGGGCTTAGTTTGTAGGCTATCAGCTACAATCAGGTATTATTTGAGCCACCTAGAATCACGTTTGCAACTGTGTCCCAACTCCCTTCCCTCCAAGAGAGCTCTCGTCTCTGTGAGTCCATGTCTCTAGACTTTTCTCACATCATTCAACCAACGTAGTAACGCATAGTAACGCATGCCTTTACATCCTCGGTACCGGTAACAGCGTTACCAAGATGAGAAAAGTAATTAATTACTCACTACTGAAAGAAATAATGCCGTTAGTAACACTGTTATACTCTAACGTCGTTGTTAACAACACGGCTCATAATAACGTTTATCTTTTAAGAACTACAAGTCTTTCTATCTGTGGATCCCTTTAACAAAAACGGCCCAAAACACACACAAACGCACACCTACACACACAAAGGCTCAGGACCTTGAGAGTTAAATTTTACAATTTTAAATTTAGCTGGACAGATTTAATTCTAGTATTGTTTGGGTCCGCAAATGCGGAAACAAAGTTGGACCTCAAAACAGGCAAACAACCGAGGGATGCGTTCAAGAGTTTATTTAAATACAAAACAAAAACATGCGATCGCGGAAAAGGGGAAATAACAAAACAGGTCCGCGTCATAAGGTTGACGTGGATCAATACTATAAACGCGAGGGTAAACCAAGATGGTAGGCAGAAAACCAATGAAACAACTAAAAATAACCTCAAATACCTGCACAAGGTAGAGGAATTCAAAACGAAAGCGGCAGACCACCAAAACCCAAGGCAGGGGCGACATTACAAAATGCGACTCAGTTCATGGGGTCGAATGACGACCAACAAGTCGATACCTCGGCACCCTTTACTTCAGAGGTGTCCAAACATTTTGCGAACGGGGCCAGATTTGGTGTGGTAAAAATGTAGGGGGCCGAACTTGGCTGATGTCCTTTACGTAGAACAGGGGTAGCCTTGAGGGCCCCTATCCAGCTTGTTTTTGTGAGGAGCAGCATTTAGTGTGTAAGCTACTTCATATGCTGGTAGCAGGTACTGCTGACCAATTTATTAAGTCTGTGTGCGGGCCAGACGTTATTTGTTTTATGACAGAGGCTGGGGACCGGATGAAATTTGACCACTGGCCGCATTTGGCCCCCGGGCCGGACTTTGAACCTGTCTGCTTTACTCGGATCGCCTGGGTTTAAATAGTCTTGATGAGCTTGAATTGGCTGCAGGTGCGACGTCGGGAACACTCCTACAACCAGCTCTAACAAAACAGAATCTGACAAACCAAATGTTATATGGTATTGTAAAGTATATTTGTATTAAAAATGCAATGCTGATAATTATTGTTTTTCCTAATGCTTACATAACTCAAGTACTGTATGTACCTAATTAAATCAGTTTTGAGTATAGTAACTCAATATATATAGATTATAGTAACTATAATAATTAGATGGCAAGGCAAAGGCTCAAATAGTAAAATTCCATTTTTAAAATTGCGTTTCTTCAGCGCGCCGCAAGCCCAAACCGTTTGAACGACTCAACATTCAAATATTAAATTGCTCGGAATTTTTGCACGATGCAGGGAAAGACCCCCGAAAATTTTTCCTTTGCCCAGAAATGCCTTTTTTTTTTTTTTTTTTTTTTTTTAAATGTATGTTTTGACCAAATCGCATAATTTGCACATCAAAAATTCCAGAACGGTAAGGGCATAAAAGTTGTATACAAAATTTGGCCAAAACTGTCCCATTCATTTCTAATGGGAAGCCATTGCCAGCCATGTATGTCCAAATTTCCCATTCATTTTCAAAGGCAGGAAATATTAGATCGTGATTTTTGACCATTTACCATGACTGCCCATTGACATTAAACTGGCGCCCAAGTAAATCCATGCCAGTGACAGCCATGCAAGTCCATGCTATTGACCAGCCAGGTAAGCCCAAATTTCCATTTTCAATGGCAGAAAAACGTGTGGTTGTGATTTTTGACCAAAATTTACCATTACAGCCTATTGACATTCAACTAGCGCCCAAGTGAGTCGATGCCATTAAAATAACTTGAAATGACCTGATATCAAAAGGACGTGTCCCTGAAATGTCCTAAAATAAACAGGAAGTGAGCTCATATCAACAGGACGTTTCCCCGTATCAACAGGATGGGACCCCGAAATGTCCCCGTATCATCAGGAAGAGACCCCAAAATGTCCCCGAATCAACAGGAAGTAACCTGATAGATCTGTAAATACCACAGCATCGTAATCATAATCGTAATTTCCCTAGAAATTGCAGTTTCAAGCATTATAATTATAATTTAAACACAAAAATACAAATAAATACAAAAAAATAATTAAAGGGTGACAGTTATTGGCCCGGCTGGGTCTACCAATGAGGTGTCCCTTATTTATTTTTTTCCCCACCAAGTTGGCAACCCTAACTGGAAGTGATTCTGAACGACAGCTGCAGGTTAGCTACCTGTTAGCTTAGCCTTTTTGTATTTTTTTTTTAGCATTTTCAACAGTCAAACTCAGAGATTAAGATCAGGAACTCATTCATATAAATGTCCTTTGTTGCTTGCACAAAATAGGCCTGGTACTTCAGCATGCAATCGGTTTGGGAAAGATGACTAACAATCATTGTTGTCTGTAGAGATACTGGATGAGCTGTGTTTGTTATCTGGAATACACCACACACTATAACATCAGTGAGCAAAGTTTCTTATTTTCCCTCTTCGTGTGGGGTCTTTTTATCTTTTAGAATACGTTAAGATCTATAAATCAGTGCACCCGCTGTAGAGAAGCAAAACCATACACTTATGTTTGCACATGTGAAAAAATAATCAGCGCAGGCAGCAGGATCTAATGTGGACAGATAATTTTCTCCGTCGTATTCTCTGCATCTTGTTTATTATCAGGCCTCTGGATTATTCTTGTAAACAATACAAGTACTGCACAATTGAAAAATAGCTCATGTGTCATACGAACTGAACTTTCAACTGACTCTTGAAACTGTTTATGCCCTGTGTCTTGATTTATTCAGTTAAATCCCATTCAAAAAGAAGAGAGCTAGCATATGTGCCACGTTCAAACAAGTGAAAAATATCAAATTGCTTTAAAGGCAGCTACACAGCCCGAAAAATAACACAAAACTCATCTTAAGAGCTACATCTTAATGAGATGGAGCGCTGAGATGGAGTTTGCATTATGGATGGAATGAAAGAGAGCAGATTGATTTCAGATCCAAACATTGGTTTCTTTCATTTTTGTTATTTTTTTGGAAGGGAAGGGGGGAGTACAGCCTTTGAAGTTGTCTCGAGCGTTATAATTCACTCCAGTGTGAGGATGAGACAGGAGAGATTCAAAGAAGTGTTCTCTATTGGGGTTTCAAAAGGTAAGTGATGTCAGAGCCGACTGGATCCGACTGCTATAGCTAAAAGGCTAACAACTAAGTGCCCAGGATGAAGCCTTGGATCGAACATGTCATTCAAAGCCTCAGTTGATTTTTAATTGGAATTCTTTAGACATGCGAATATTACACACTCCAGTCCAAATCAAGTGGCGGCAGCACAGCAACAGAGAGTTGGGTGTACTCCAATACTTCAAGTGAAAAGGATAATTTAAGGCTTTGACCTACTCGTCTCTTCTACGTCATACCTCTTTTAGATATTTTTTAGAATGGTGTGTTCTACTAATTAGCCTATGTATTTATCAAGTCATTAGAGAAACATTGATTCTGGGGCGAATTAGCTTGCAGAGCTGGCTAGCTGCTAGCCGAGGGTGACCAAACATCCTCTTTTGCCCAGACATACCCTGTTTTTACATCCTCTCCGTGGCGTTTAATAAATTCATGAAAATGTCCGGTTTTCTTTTTTTTTGTTTTCCACCAGTTAGCATGTGTTTAAATTAACGCTTTGTACAGAAAACTTTGATACTTTGCTGCCAGTGTTGTTTTCCCAGAGAGCCTGCCCAGGGGTTGGTTCAAGTATGATTTGCTTTGCTTATATAAAAGAGCGATTTTTTTTTCTGAATCATTACTGCATCCCATTTTTTTAACGTTATTGTAGTTCTATTATTTATGAACCAATAAAACCTTTTGAATAACCTTTGGAAATTTGAATTTGTGTCTTTGGTTGTAAGGCTATTATTTTGTAATAAAACTGGATTTTCTGTCCATACGGAGGAGGCACACTTTACATAAGGCGGAAAACACTCAGGTGACTTGAAGTTCCGCTCTGAGACCCCCAATTTGGCCAAATTTCAAAATTGTCCGATATGCATGTGTGATACATCATTGGAAAGATTAAAATCTCAAATTTCTGGGGAAAGAAAATTTTTGAACTGGAGGGCATTAAAAAAAAAAATAAATAATAATACTAATAATTAAACAGCAAAACCCTAACTGGAGGCGAGAGCATGCAAGAGAATTAAAGACGCCACAATTTTAACGAGATATCGCGTACTAACCTTATTTTGATCCCAAAACAAGACACAGCCGGATTTTGGGGGGATTTTATGGGTGAAACATGGTGATATAACAAGGGGTCGCGATGCAGAAATCGCAGACTACATGTAGTGGCCAACACTTTTTCATATATTTACCCTTTTAAACGTTATTTTTAAAATTTTCTTTGTTTGGATCGATTATTTATCATCTAACATATCGGGGGAAAATGCGACAGTAACAAAAATACAATTAAGCGATAGTTATGAGGTAGATAGCCGTGACTTTTTTACAGACGCCAAATTTTTCATTGTGACGTAATTTGTTTAAAAGTTTAAAATATGCACCTAAATAATTTTTTAAAAATTATTTAAAAAAAAAAAAAAAAAAAAAAACTAATTTTTTTTTTTTTTTTTTTTTTTAAACTAAATATTAGACATCAATTAATGATTCTAAGCTAAAAATGACATTTTGAATAATAAAATAATTACCTTCTTTTTATGGCTAGGTTGAAACAAAGCGGTCACGCGACGTCTGTAAACGGGGGTTTCCAGGGTAAAACGGACAAAAGTCATTTGGAGGCTTAGTGCGCCATGAATCGGCTATGGCAGCATATAGACATCTTGTTCTATCAAACAACAGTTCTTTTGGCTTACAATACAGCAATTTTAAAGAGGGGTGCAAGAGCAGAAACCGCTTTTTCAGTCTTGTCTGTGTTTTATGCCATATATTAAAGTGAGAATGCATCTTTGAGTGAATTCTGAGTATACATTAAGTATCGAAGCCGGGCCGAGTATCCTCTTTTTTGGCAATAAAAGTATGGCCACCCTCTGCTAGCCTGTCTGCTTTTTGAGTAGTTTGTGGCATGAGTTGTGACCGCTGCAGCACAGATAGCGAGGGAGATGTCTTTTGAAATGTAGGTAGTAACAAATACAGTGTAAATTTACAGCAATTGCAAATGTAAGCTTATTTGCTCAGGAAATACAGTACATTAAACAAATACTAACAGCCTGGACTAGCAGAGGCTTAAGATCCTTTTGTGCCTGAAACTATTTTTTTTAATGCAATAAAGAAAACTAAGGCATTAAAAAAAGAGTGCACATTCATAATAGGTGTGGAAAAGAAGAAAAGTCGAGTATAATGAATCAAATGTAATTTTAATAAAGGATAAAAGGTGTATTAAATAAAGTGACGAATGCCATGAGCAGGGTAAAATACGGCACAGGACATTTATAAATGAAACAGATGAAGCCAAGTGTTGTTCTGATCCTCAGAAGTTGCCATCCCCACAGAGCAGCAAGCAGGCAGATAGACTGTTAAGGCACATGGACATGAAATGCAGAGCAGCCAGATGGCACTCTGTGGGTGGCGCCAAGACTTCTCTGATATCGGAGGCCATGCTGCGTGAGGCTGGGTCCACCTTGATTGGTGTCTGTCTGACCCGCTGCTGGCTTGATAACTGGCATCGCTCGCAGTGGGGCGGCAGGTCTTCTTGTTTGTGTGCTGACAGCACGCTTGGAATAGTCACTATCAGCATGAACTGATCCGTGTGGTCATCACGTCGCTTGACAGCAAATGGCCTGGCCAGACTTCTCTGGCCAAAAAGACATCATGCAGAGCAAGGTAGCAGATCAATACTAATGTGTCTATTAATGTGATCGTCACGACGAATTACATGATGTCATATGTAGTGAGAGAATCAAGGTGTTTCAGGTTACAGTATACATCAATTTACCATATTCAATGTCCGCATTAGGATCAAGAGTGATCAAGTTTTCTGTTTGTAAATTCTCCAAATGTGTCCCTTTTAAGTGGTCTATATCTGCATATCCCTTGATGCATGCTGCTCCTCAGCATGTAATCATTAGTGGAACATCACTGGTTCCTTGCACGGTACTGAAACAAGAGAAACCACTGGCCGTTATGACATTTTGACCATTTCGTTATGCTTTTGGAAATATCTACGAAGGTTTTATGTATGTGACCCATCAGGTCAACCATTACAGCTTCATGCTCATTAAAAATAGCTCCACTGTGCCACTTCTGAGTTACAGGTCTGTCAATTTGCTGTTTGTAGCTCGTTGTGACAGGTATTGATGTTGCTATATTGATCTTCTCTATACCAGTAATCAAGCCATTGAAGGCTGAAAAATTATTCTGACTTTGACTGAAGAAAATCATCAGAAAATTATTCTTAAACACCTTAAATTGTTTTTAACTGAATGGGTGAAGTAAACCATGGATGACACACAGGCTCAAGACTACTGTCATTTTCTCACGATAAGGCGCACCGGACTATAAGCTGCAGCTGTCCTCACTGTATTATGGGATATTTACACCAAAAGATATTAACCGGTAACACTTTATTTGACAGCAGCATCATACGAATGTCATAAGAACAAATAAACAACCATGAAGCTTTGAACCAATTGACTGCAAAGCTTCATTGCTTCAAGAAGCTTCATTTGGCCATCCCTTGGGGGAGACAGTCAACCTCTGCTGCCAATTGCTGTAAGCACTGTTGTTGTCCAACATGCCTCCTACCATGCATTGCAGCGCTACAGATGTAAATAATCAAAATTCATGTTCTGTGCTAATTATTTCTTCAGTTACTGTTCCAGTTGTTTCATTAATAGC
The DNA here is from genome assembly GCF_030265065.1 of Corythoichthys intestinalis. Lineage (NCBI taxonomy): Eukaryota > Metazoa > Chordata > Actinopteri > Syngnathiformes > Syngnathidae > Corythoichthys > Corythoichthys intestinalis. The sequence goes on along the minus strand of NC_080414.1, from coordinate 22,353,193 downwards.
TAGTTATGGTATTTGGTAACACATTATTTGACAGTGGCACCATAATACTGTCATTAGACAATCATAATTATGACGTGACACTGTCATAAGCATTAATGAATGCTTATAACAAATGTCATTTAGTGTTATCCGGCAAATTATTACACTTTAGAATGGATGTAAAAGATCTGAGCTGGACATAAATGGAGTTAGTGGCATACATTTTCGGATGACACTTCGTGAGCATTCAGTAATGCCCATGATAGTGTCATAAATAGACAAATAAGCAACACTGGACTATAAGTCGCAGGGTTCAAAATGAAGGAAAAAAATATTTGACTTCATTATCAAAACTTTGAAACACAAGCAAAACCTCGTGGATTGAGTTGCGCCGATGATAGACATTGGGTTTTCCTAACCCCTTCAGACCTAAGCATGCTGCTAAAGGACATGATACGTTCACCTCTCTAAACCAATAAATTCACTTAATTTGTTATTGCCACTTCTGGGGGATTTTTGGATTAAAATTTACCCATCGAAATCAAATCATGAGGTTTGGCACACGCTCTTTGCTCTTTGAAAATGGCAGACCATATGCAACTTCAAAAAGGATAATGTAAAGTGCTCATTTCTCATCAAAACACACATTAACATGAAAAATAACCAATAAAAGCATGAAATATCCCCAACCAAGAAACTGCACTTTGTTCTGATGTTTATTTTTTTTTTAATGTTTTTGCCCAGCAGAAATGATGCAGGTTCAAACAAATGCGCTAGGCCACCTATAACATTGCGCGGTCAACAAAGCTTCTAACATCAAGGACTGTGTGACCCAGCTCCTCCCGGCTTGGAATGGCCTACACGTCACCACTGCCCTTGCCACTTTGCTGCCTGCTCACCACCACTTGCCTTTCGCTGCCATGGACAGATGCCGCATATGCCTCCTAGCAACCGCTGCAGCTGCTTCACAACCAGCCCTGATACACACAACCAAACACGCACACACACCTGCTCTACTAGCCCTTTATTCACACCTAAAAACATGCACGTAACCAGGTAAAAAACACCTAATCACTACTGAAAGCTGCACATGCATAAATAAGAGCATCTGCTGGGTTTGTGGTGAATAGCCTCAGCGTAGAATCACAAAAATGTGAGCAGGTATTAGCTACCTCACACAATTTGCATGTTCATCCGTCGGAAAATGTCACGTCTCTGCCTCCACATATGCGCACATCTCACGGAAGCTCTCACTCGCTGTCAAAACAACTCTGTGTTGATAACTTCGCACATCGTCAAGATTTTTGTCTGTTTATGTGTTCTAGTTAGCAGGAAAAGGCAACTACGATCATAGCATTATAAAGTTTAAACACTGGCACTGCTATGTATTTCGAATAAATATTCCTCCTTGCAACAGTTTGGCGACTGATTTCAAATGAACAGATTCCATTCCTGCTGGAAAGCTTGAAGTGAAAACCTTCCCGCGTGCCACAGACACATGTTACAGGGTCTTGGTAAGCAACTGCCGCAATTCCAAGATCAGTTATTACACTGCCAGAAAGCAGCGTGCAAGTAAGAACTGTTGGGTTGTTTTAATTGGAATAAGCAGCCGTTTGCGTAGGCAATATCCTGACGTTTGCTTGCGCAATTAAATGTTCATATGTACTAGTATATTCCTACCCGTGTGTTCATTATTCATGGGGCAACATGTTGAGGATAAACTTGTGAATAGCGTACCAGTTCATTTGGACGCCAGACGGGCGGCGCACAGCAGTTGTCCGGGAGCTTTGATGCAGCCTTGAGCGTACATTTCAAATGTAAGGTTCTTTTTTCAAGCTCAGCTGAAGCTTCCGCACAATCCTCAGATCCCCTCTCTCCAAAGACCCTTCCCCGCCGTCTTCCGTTAAATTACCAGAAGGCTGCAGCGCTCTGACCTGATCTTGACCAAGGACCTTATTAACAATTTGACAAGGGTCTTATTCCTTGGGTCTTGCCTCGAGAGAGCTGATTAGGCTAATAAAGCAGATCCGCGGGCATGTACGGCACGTTGATTTGCCCAATTAGGGATGTGACAAACCCTGGACAAATTCTATATGCAAGATGCTCCGTATCTCATGTTAGGATAATGACGCAAGGGAGGAACATTTCAAACCGGACTTGAAAGAAAAGGATTTAATATAACCCAGTTTTCCAAAGCAGACTCTGGCATTTGAAAGACTGGTTTGAACAGAAGGGTTGCTTCAATGAGAGGAAAAATGAGCGACAATCTTATTTACAACAGGCGTTTAAGAGCTTCAGTTAACAGTCTCTTGGTAAAGTTAAAACTGCTATCGTCATAGAAAAGCCTGGTGTCACAAAGCCTTAAGGATACAAATAATCGCACCACCGACGAAACAACGGATTGTACAGATTATGCTCAGGGCCAGGTTAAAATGAATTTCTGAGCTCAAGAATCAAGCCCTGAGTTATGGAATGTAATTAGAAGTGGCTCACCAGTAGGATTTGGATGTAATATTGTGGTTTTAAACAAATCCAAGTCCAAGTAAGACAAGGCTAGAAAGTGTGAGTGTGTATATGTGTCCTCTGTGTGTAGGATCTTTATCCAGGGTTGTAGGCGAAGGTGACATAAATCACTTCTTGGTGCTCAGTCACATTTCACCTTGAGAGCACCTCGTGCCGTTTTTATCAGTATTAATGGTTGTTCCCCTCCTTAACTTTGCCAGAGCTATTTCACACTTGGCTAACTAAGGAATGAGAACGTCTCCTTGAATCTATATATAGCCTAGCGATCCTAAATATTTTTTAGATCCCTAATCACTAAGCAAACGTGTGCTTTCTTTCATTATATCCCTATGTTGAGCATGCAGCATTGACTTTCATTAAAGTTCGATATTGGTGAGTTTTGACTTGCAGTATTCCGCCTTAATGGTCAACACCAACTCTGGCTATGAATGATAACAAGCTAACCGACTTGCAAAAATGCAGTACGTAGAAGTGGGTGGGGGAACAGGTAGCTACTTTGAATATTCTGAAAGCTGTCGCCTTCCAGTGTGGCTTAGAATGATAAAGCAGAAAAAACGTCAGGCCCAGGGATGAGATTAATAGCGAAACAGTGGTGAAAGAGCAGCTTCACAAGGAGAGTGGAAGCAGATCTCTCGAGCAAAGCCTCGGAATGATACTTCCCAGGGCAGAAGCTTTGCTGGTTTGCTCTCGTTAAGCTGCCGCAAAGACAGCCTTCACGTCTCACCTCACGTGGCCTTCGCAGGCCTGGTCATGATCCACTACACTTCAAACTTTGACAAACGGTCAACAAGATGGAGTTGCAACCTGCGCTGTAATGTTTATTTTCAAACGTGTTGGACACAAATGAAGACTTAAAATACTGCTTGAATCAATCACTATACTAGTATATGAGCGTAAGGGTGGCGAATCTAAAACTCAGACAATTGGACTCGAGTTTACTTGAGTCATAAATTTAATGACTCGCAACTCGACTCGGACTTGAAGAAAAAAACGACTCGGACTTTACTCGCTTGAGGTGAGAAGGTCCGAGAGTCAACTCGACTTGTAAGGCAAGTACTCGAGAGTCAACTCGACTAGTCTCGTGAGACTGATTCGGGACTCGACAAGCCGACTCAAAAAACTTGGATCTGAGATTGGTTCCTACCTGCCAGTGATCCGCTTAGTCGTCTTGGCTACTCTCGCGACACCCTCACGGAACATCATGGCAGTCAGAAATCAATCAAAATTCCTGCAGACTAACTGCATAGTTTTTTACTTTGACAGTATGGTATCCTTCAAAGATTAATCTGAGTTCTTTGTGGGTGGGCTGGGAAACAATGGTGAAGGCCTTGACTAACTTGTGACTCGACTCGACAACCTTTTGACTTTAATCGAATCGTCTTTACAACTTTGACAACTGATGACTTAATGAATAAAATGTATGAATCCTTGCCGAACCGCATGGATGCAGTCCTTCAAGCCAGGGCCGGCCCAGTCTATACGCAGACTATGCAGCTACTTAGGGCCCCTGACCACCAGGGGGCCCCCAATCTGGCAATTGTTTGTGTTCTATTTTGTTTACTACAGTTTGCTGTATTTCACTTTTGTGAGTTTTGAGACGTGATTACAAGCTTAAAAAAATAAAAGTTCTTCCTTAACTTCTTTCCTCTTTTAGAAAAAGGTTTGGCGCTATCTACTGTAAGTACTGACAATCATTTGGGGTGTGAAGTTTGAAGTATGCAGTGCAACAAAATCTGATTAATATACAAAATATGGATGTATGGGTTGGATTGCATGTATGGGTTTCACAGTACACTGTGACGAAATGGTGGGCCAAAAATATGGGCCCCTTTGCATTATTTTGCTTAGGAGGGCCCTGCCTCAAGCCCATGGTAGTCATACAAAATATTAAATTTGGATCTCACAGCACCACTACTTAATTCGCTTATGTTATGGAACATATTTTTGTATTTGAAGTAAAATTTTTGTTCAATTTTCACACTACTTTATGGAGGCGCCAAAACTTTTGTCTTGCCAAAATTTGACCTTTATGTCTTCATTAAATCATAAATCTTTTTTCAGTGAAACAAATATATTTTTGTACATTCAACATCAATTGGGAGGGTCTTAGCTTTCATATGAGCCATTTCTGAAACTAATTAAAAGTCAGGTTACTAGCAATTGTTTTTTCAAAATGGATAAGCGACAAGAATTTTGTAAGGGACTGTATATATACAGTGGTATCTCGACATACGATCGCTTCGACACACGATCTTTTTGACATCCGATGTAAAATTTGTCGATTTGACGATTTAAAATTTGTTTCTACAGCCGACGACATGCTCGAAATACGATGACATAACAGCGCCGCAGACGGGCACACGCGGATTTTCTTGTGAGAGAAATCAACACAGGTTTCAAAAAGGTTGGTACAGGTGGTGAAACAAGGAAAAATGATACGCTTACCATTGAAATGAAGATGCAAATGAAAGAAAAATATGAACGTGGGGTGCGCACCCGTGAACTGGCTCAACAATAAAGCCGTAGAATGTGTACGATCTCCACGGTCCTCCTCAGACCACAGTTCGCCAATCCTTATGAGTTAAGATGACTATTATTGTGGTAACAGCACCAAAGAAATCGCCAGCTTCGTCAGTTTATCATTTCAGAACTTGTCCAACACAAAACGCCTACTGTCCGCCACAGTTGACGGTGTTCTCAACAAAACATTAGTGAAAGGAAACTCTCGACCGCACCTCTCCCTCTCCGTCATGTCAGCCACGTGGGGCGTTCAGGCACAGCAAAAAAACGTCCGCCACATTGGAACCCGATTCGTTACATTATTACAGGAATTATTACTATTATGATGAAATTATTCCAAGTTTTATTTGTAATTTATTTGTTTTGCTATGTGTAATTGCAATTTGTAATAGTACCAGTAGTATTTAGTGTTTAGTTTTTTGGGGCTGTGGCACGAATGAATGGAATTATGTATTCTTATGGGAAAATCTTGCTCAACCTACAACCATTTCACCTTACAAACAAGGTCCTGGAAAGAATTAACTTTGTAAGTAGAAAAACCACTGTACACAGTTTCCCGTAAAATTGTCCGATAATGACTTTTTAACCAATAACCGATATCACGATATTGTCCAACTCCAAAACTTCAATACCAATGTCAAACCAATACTGATATACTAGTCCTTCTAAAAAATTAGCATATTGTGATAAAGTTCATTATTTTCTGTAATGTAATGATAAAAATTAGACCTTCATATATGTTAGATTCATTACACACAACTGCCTTAAGCTCATCCACAGTGTTGGCTCTGGTGTCTCTCAACTTCCTCTTCACAATATCCCACAGATTCTCTATGAGGTTAAGGTCAGGAGAGTTGGCAGGCCAATTGAGCACAGTAATGCTATGGTCAGTAAACCATTTACCAGTGGTTTTGGCACTGTGAGCAGGTGCCAGGTCGTGCTGAAAAATGAAATCTTCATCTCCATCAAGCTTTTCAGCAGATGGAAGCATGAAGTGCTCCAAAATCTCCTGATAGCTAGCTGCATTGACCCTGCCCTTGATAAAACACAGTAGACCAACACCAGCAGCTGACATGGCACCCCAGACCATCACTGACTGTGGGTACTTGACACTGGACTTCAGGCATTTTGGCATTTCCTTCTCCCCAGTCTTCCTCCAAACTCTGGCACCTTGATTTCCGAATGACATGCAAAATTTGCTTTCATCTGAAAAAAGTACTTTGGACCACTGAACAACAGTCCGGTGCTGCTTCTCTGTAGCCCAGGTCAGGCACTTCTGCCGCTGTATCAGGTTCAAAAGTGGCTTGCCCTGGGGAATGCGGCACCTGTACCCCATTTCCAGCTCACGCCTGTGCACGTTGGCTCTGGATGTTTCTACTCCAGACTCAGTCCACTGTTTCTGCAGGTCCTCCAAGGTCTGGAATCGGACCTTCTCCACAATCTTTCTCAGGGTGCGGTCACTGGCGGCTTCTGGTTGTGCAGTGTTTCCTGCCACACTTTTTCCTTCCCACAGACTTCACAATGAGATGCTTTGATACAGCACTCTGGGAACAGCTTATTCGCTCAGAAATTTCTGTGTCTTAGCCTCTTGCTTGAGGGTGTCAATGATGGCCTTCTGGACAGCAGTCAGGTTGGGAGTCTTGCCCATGATTGCGGTTTTGAGTAATGAACCAGGCTGGGAGTTTTTAAAAGCCTCAGGAATCTTTCTCAGGGATTTTGAGTTAATTCGTTTATTCAGATGATTAGGTTAGTAGCTTCGGTTCGTAGCTTCTTTAGAGTACCTTTTCATGATAGGGATTTTTGGTTTTTCTTGACTTTTTTGCCAAAATCATCAATATTAAAACAATAAAAGGCTTGAACTACTTCAGTTTTGTGTAATGAATTTAAAATATATGAAAGTAATCTTTATCAGTACATTACAGAAAATAATTACAATTTCACTTATCACTTTATCACAATATGCTTTTTTTTTTTTATTTTTTTTTTTAGAAGGACCAGTATGCTGTCTCAACATATTATGGCTAATTGTATTGTGATGCCCCACTGAATGCTTTAATAATGATAACGCTCACATAACAAATCCCAAGCATCTCAGTTTGGAGAGATCTAATGGTCACTAAGCATAACTGCTGTGTTAAGCTGTAACTAGCCTTGTACAAAGGCAGAAGGCTTCTACATTCACTTTGAAGGTAACATGCATTTTGGCCAAAACTGATCATGAAAAACTGATGTCGATATTATCAGATGTCATTTTAAATATTAGCAACCCAACAACTCTAGTTTCCAGTACGGATCCTAAGCTAGCATTCAAGATTGTGAAAGCATAGGGCAGATTAGACTGATATGGCGACACATAAAGGTGTAAATGTGATTGGATCTAGATGTCATAAATTATTACCTTTATTTATGACCTCAATATAACTTAAGCATGTATTAGTGTTTGAATACAGCGTCTTTCATCTAACTCGGAACTTCCGAAGAGGACTCCATCTTAAAGTAGAACTATCTGTCAACGATTAAGACAATAAATGTCATCAGATGCTCTCTCTTCCTTAGTCATGTCACCTCTGACTTGGAAGAAGAAGGAGGAGGTCTATACTCTCCCTACTGTCCTTCCTGTTAGGACGCCAGCCTAGCGGAAATTGAGTGTATAAATTGCCTTTCATTTATATGAAAGCTCACATCATGATTCTGTCGTTTAGAGGAGGAAATGTGCGCGCAGTGAAGCCAATTGGGATAATGTTTCCCAATGACCCGATTTTTTCTTCTACATCGTAATGTAATTTCAATTTCTGCACGCCCCTTCAGGTCAGCAAATGCGCCACGGGAAGGTAAACTTCATTTCCTTGCTACAGTATATCTTTACAGCATATGCACATGGTGACCCCTCCTCAAAATCAATTATCTGAGCTCTGACGTGAAAGAATGCTCAGTGCTGATAAGACTTTGTAGACCTTTTTTCATTTTAATGATAAGAGAAAGGCGATTTGATTCGATACCCTCAGGCAGGATTTTTTTTTTTTGCCACTTTTGGTAAAAGAGAATTATTCATTGGATCCTCTAAGGGAAAAGTCGATCATTGCCAATAAGACACAGAATTGTTGTCACTTTTCAGTCATGCTCAGGAGGACCCAGGGATAATGTAGATTTTATGCCATATGCTTGCCGCTGCTTTTTCTTGAAGGCACGGTTGTCAGCTGGCGATGAATTGACTTCATGGTAGGAGCGTATTCATCAAGGGGCGCAGAGAGACTGCCACGTCAGGCGCACTTGCGCTACCAAAAGGCAATATTGTCTTTACCTCCATGATGTTATAAGATTTGAATGCATTTGACTGAATTTAGTACTAAACTTTTAGGTAAATTTGATAAATATTTACAGGTGGTCATAGAGAAATCTCCCACTTGAATCGATATTTGAAAAACTTGTCTTGACATAACAAGAGTGGGTATGTTAAAGTAGCATTATTTAATTTTATGGCTTCGATGGAATGAGTGGGATTTATGGTTTTGTCATTTTTATGCAGAAGTGGGTAGTGATGTGTTGCATTTATTCTGTTTCTTTTACTTCAGTAATTTTTTGAGGAAAAATGTACTTCTAAGAATAGTTTTGCTCTTTTTACTTGAGTACATTTTGAAGAAGAAACGCTTCTCTTACTCCGCTACGTTGGGCTACACTAGTCGTTACATTTTTCCTCTTAATTATGCTTAATAGTTTTTACGTTTTTTTGTCAGCGATGTCAACAGTCGCTCTACCAGTTTCACCAATGACACGTAGCAACAATAATCACATGACTCGATGATATCAATCAGACTCAAGCTTACCGTTGTAACCTCACGCGAGCCTGTCCAATGGTGTGGCGCCTTTAAAGCACTGTAAAAAATTAAGTACTTGACTAAGATCGCTGCCCTCAACATGAGTTGGTTTTAACCTCTCTCCTAGTTTTTACTGGGCACCGATTGACCACTGAAAACCGGAGATATGATCCTTTTAATTTCATAATAGGAACCGTGAGGGAGTTTTTTTTTACTATTCAAACTAGGAAGTGGAACTATTTTCCTCACTAGAGGGCACACATGCTCTTTGGACGAATGATGCTTCACTTCTCTAGATTTTTTTTTCTCTTGTTGGAATTATTTTTTTAAATTTCTTTGGCGTACTTGGTTAAGTACTTGGTTATGGTTAATCCCTAACTTGTGCTGAGAGAAAAAAATACAATTGTTTGAAGAAAAATCCAATATTGTCAGTTCCTTACAAATGTTACTCATTACTTGAGTATTCTTTTCACTAAATACTTTTTTATGTGTGTACATTTGTTGGCTGACTACTTTTACTTGAGTGATATTATTTTGAAGGAAGTAACGCTACTCTTACTTGAGTAAAATATTTGGCTACTCAACCCACCTCTGTTTTTATGTCAACACTTACTTTGTCAGGAAACTTTTTAGGGGAGACCACCCCTCATTCAATGGTTTTGTACTTGGATCACATGGTTTGCACTTTTTACCAAATCTGAGATAATGTGATCGCCTTCAATTTCATTATTTGGATATTGGTCAATGGTCAGTATCATCTACTGAATGGTGCTAGAAAAAAATGTTTACAGCAGTAGTGGTCTAAGTCAAAACATCCATCAAATGTACAATATTTCATGAACATTCACAGACAAGTTAAATTGAATGCATTTATACATGGCGGAAAACACTCAGGTGACTTGAAGCTCCGCTCTGAGACCCCCAATTTGGCCCAATTTCAAAACTGTCCTTTATGCATGTGTGATACATCATTGAAAAGCTTAAAATCTCAATTTTATGGGGGAAGAAAAATTTTGAACAGGAGGGCATTTAAAAAATAAGATAAAAAAATTAAACAGCAAAACGCTAACTGGAGGTGAGAGCACACTAGAGCATAATTAAAGACGTCACGATTTCAACGAGATATTATTGCACACTTACCTCTTTTCGATCCAAAAACTCCATGTAGCATGTATCACCGAGTGTCAAGACACATCTGTGAATGGCCACAGCTGGATTTTGGGGGGGTTTTATGGGTGAAACATGGTCATACAAAAAGGGTGGTGATGCAGAAATCGCAGACATCGAGGAGTGGTCGAGATTTTCTTTTTCATGTATTTACCTTTTTAAACCTTTTTTTTCTTCAATTTTTCTTACTCTGAATCGATTATCTAAAATATTGGGGAAAATGCGACGGTAACAAAAAACAATTAAGCGATAGTTATGAGGTAGATATCCATGACCTCTTTACACTTTTTATTGTGACATAATTTGTTTAAAAGTTTAAAATTTGCATGTGAATATTTTAAAGTCGTTTTTTTTTTAACTAAATATTAGACATAAATTAATGATTCTAAGCTAAAAATGAGAGACATTTCGAATAATAAATATAATTACTGAGCTTTTTATGGCTGGGTTGAAACAAAAGCTGTTGTGCGATGTCTGTGAATGGGGGTTTCCAGGGTAAAATGGACAAATTAAAAATAGTTCGGGGGCTTAATGCACCATGAATCTGCTATTGCAGCATATAGACATATTGTTTTATCAAACACAACAGTTATTTTAGCTTAAAATAGAGCAGATTATTTTAAAGAGAGGTGCAAGAGCAGAAACTGCTCTTTCAGTCTTGTCTGTGTTTTCCGCCATATTGATATTGTCCATTAGTAATGTTTTCACTTTGTGAGCAAAGACAAAGCTGAGATTTGTTTGTCTTCGAATATGTCGCGGAGCAATACACAGTTTTGAATTGGTTCTAGTACTTTTCACAACACAAGGTGAACTGTAAAAAATTTTTGGACAACTCAGCTGGACGAAGAACACTACTTCCTCTAAAGGACGATGTTATTGATTTTTTTTGGGGTGGGGAGTGCAGAATTTTAGCACACTTCACAACCGTCATATGAACCTGACAAATTAGCCTCCTTCTGCCTTTTGATTTCCAACACAGCACCATGACTCAAAGTCGTGCTGACCTTTTACAGGCAACATCTGTGGGGAGTTAGGATTTATGTACGCCCGTGTGGGCTTCTTGCCAACATGCTGGACGCTGTTTTTTTTACCATTAAACATGAGTTATGTCACATTTCCCATTTAATCATAAGTTTTTTTTCTTCTTTTTTAACCCCTGGCCAAATCGAAGACCTCTGTTAATGATTCACTGTGAGCAACCCATCTGATAAATTACACCTGCAGTCACATTTAAAGGTAATGTTTGCAGGCCCTGAGGACGAAAGTCGAACAATTCCATTAAATGTTTTCAATTGACCTTCACGGATGTTGCTTTCTGTAGTCAATGTTCCCAACAATCAATATTGCTATTCAGGTACTGTATTATTCATTTCTGTCAAAGACATATTATCAGTGTATGACAAACTACTTAAGAAAACCCAATACATTACTTTTGACTAGTTACACTATGTTGAAACCATATTATTTAAATGATTATATTAAAAAGCTATTTTTAATATTATTGACTTAAATATGGAGTATTTAAGTTTATTGACTTAAATATCTTATATCTAAGGTACATGTATCATATTGAAATGGAAGGAGCATCAGACCACTGCAAATCTACCAAGACCCGGCCGTCCTTCCAAACCTTCTTCTCAAACAAGGAGAAAACTGATCAGAGATGCAGCCAAGAGGCCCATGATCACTCTGGATGAACTGCAGAGATCTACAGCTGAGGTGGGAGAGTCTGTCCATAGGACAACAATCAGTCGTACACTGCACAAATCTGGCCTTTATGGAAGAGTGGCAAGAAGAAAGCCATTTCTCAAAGATATCCATAAAAAGTCTCATTTAAAGTTTGCCACAAGCCACCTGGGAGACACACCAAACATGTGGAAGAAGGTGCTCTGGTCAGATGAAACCAAAATTGAACTTTTTGGCCACAATGCAAAACGATATGTTTCGCGTAAAAGCAACACAGCTCATCACCCTGAACACACCATCCCCACTGTCAAACATGGTGGTGGCAGCATCATGGTTTGGGCCTGCTTTTCTTCAGCAGGGACAGGGAAGATGGTTAAAATTGACGGGAAGATGGATGCAGCCAAATACAGGAACATTCTGGAAGAAAACCTGTTGGTATCTGCACAAGACCTGAGACTGGGACGGAGATTTATCTTCCAACAGGACAATGATCCAAAACATAAAGCCAAATCTACAATGGAATGGTTCAAAAATAAACATATCCAGGTGTTAGAATGGCCAAGTCAAAGTCCAGACCTGAATCCAATCGAGAATCTGTGGAAAGAGCTGAAGACTGCTGTTCACGAACACTCTCCATCCAACCTCACTGAGCTCGAGCTGTTTTGCAAGGAAGAATGGGCAAGAATGTCAGTCTCTCGATGTGCAAAACTGATAGAAACATACCCCAAGCGACTTGCAGCTGTAATTGGAGCAAAAGGTGGCGCTACAAAGTATTAACGCAAGGGGGCTGAATAATATTGCACGCCCCACTTTTCAGTTTTTTATTTGTTAAAAAAGTTTAAATTATCCAATAAATTTTGTTCCACTTCACGATTGTGTCCCACTTGTTGTTGATTCTTGAAAAAAAATTAAAATTTTATATCTTTATGTTTGAAGCCTGAAATGTGGTGAAAGGTTGCAAGGTTCAAGGGGGCCGAATACTTTTGCAAGGCACTGTATATATTTATACATACATATACAGTACATATACAGGTATATGCACACACCGTAATTTTCAGATTATACGGCGCACCTGAATATAAGCCACCAACCCACCGTCTACCAAATTTGATACGAAAACGGCATTTGTTCATTGATAAGCCGCACTGGACGATAAACTGCAGCTGTCCTTACTGTACTATGGGATATTTACACCAAAATATATTAACCGATAACACTTTACTTGACTGTGGCATTACAAGACTGTCATAAGACCAAATGAACCACCATGGAGCTTTGAACCGATTGGCTGCAAAGCTTCATTGCTTCAAGAAGCTTCATTTGGCCATCACTGCTCCCTTGGGGGGAGACAGTCAACCTCTACTGCAACCTGCTGGTAACACTGTTGTTGTCCAAAATGCTTCTAGCATGCATTACATTGCTAAAGATGTAAATAACAATCAGAATTCAGTGTTCTGTGCTAATTATTTATCAGTTACTGCTCCAGTTGTTTCATTCATCGCAGTTATGATATTTGGTAACCCTTTATTTGACAGTGGCACCATAAGACTGTCATAATCAGTGTTGTTAATAACGGCGTTACAATATAACGGCGTTACTAACGGCGTTATTTTTTTCAGTAATGAGTAATCTAATTAATTACTTTTCTCATCTTGGCAATGCCGTTACCGTTACTGAGGCGGGAAAGGCGTGCGTTACTATGCGTTACTAAGTTGGTTGAATAAAAAAAAGTCTGAGAGACGGACTCACGGGGACGAGAGCAGAGCAGGAGTGGGGAAGACGCCGTTGCAACCGCGATGCTAGATGGCTCCAATAATACCTGACTGCAGCCATAGCCGACAAACTACGCCCACATGACACGGTAGATATCATATTATAGATCTAGATGCGTATGACAGACACTGCTGCATTGCCAACATGTTTTAAGGACTACATGCGTTTGTAAACAGCCGCCATCTTAAAGCAGTAGACCTCTCAGGAAGGCCCTGACGTAGAGATCCTTCCTAGCGAACCTAAGTAATTTTTTAAAATCTAAAATGCTCCTAAATCGGCAAAATCTTAACTTAAATCTATCTTTAAATGATGAAACAGTTTTAAAACTTACACATGTTTAAAGTAGACAGAAGGGAACTAATGCAATAACGGGAGAAATTTTAACAACTTTAACAATTGATTCACAACTTTAAATGACTTCCACACATAGCAAAGGTTACTAGCTAGTTATCGCAATACCCTTGTGTCTAGTTAAGTGGAGGGTAAAGAATTGGGCTTGGGCCAATTGTCCCCCAAGCCCTTTAAGCTTCACATTGTGTGACCTGTTTTTTTTTTTTTTTTTTTTTTTTGAGGAAAAAAAAAATATCACTAGTTACTTTGCCAATTAACTAATTACTCTTACATTCAGGTAACTGAGTTACTAACGCAATTACTTTTTGGGAGAAGTAATTTGTAACTGTAATTAATTACTTTTTTAAAAGTAAAATTAACAACACTGCATGGCACTAAATGCGTTAGTAGACAGCCGCCATCTTAAAGCAGTAGACTTTTTAGGACGGCTCTGTTGTAGAGAACCTTCCTAGCGAACCTAAGTAACTTTTTATCTAAAATACTTCTAAATCGGCAAAATCTTGACTTGAATCTATCTTTAAATGATGAAACAGTTTTAAAACTTTCATATGTCGAAAGTAGAGAGAAGGGAACAAATGCAATAATGGGAGCAATTTTAACAACTTTTAACAGTTGATTCAGGGTAAAGGGTAAATTAGGGTAAAGAATTGGGCTCGGGCCAATTGTACCAAAAACCTTCACAAAAAACTTCACATAGTGTGGCCAATGTTTTTTTTTTTTTTTTTGAGGGGAAAAAAAAAGTAATTATCACCAATTACTTTGCCAAGTAACTAATTACTCTTACATTCAGGTAATTGAGTTACTAACGCAATTACTTTTTGGGAGAAGTAATTTGTAACTATAATTAATTACTTTTTTTTCAGTAAGATTAACAACACTGGTCATAATACCATCATAATTATGACATGAAACTGCCATGTGCATTAAGGAATGCTTATGATAAATGTCATTTTGTGTCATCCTGTATCTCACTTTTGAATGGATGTAAAAGATCTGAGCTGGACATAAATGGGGTTAGTGACATAATTTGCCAGATGACACGTAATGATATATGTCATAAGCATTCAATAATGCCCATGATAGTGTCATGTCATGTTTTTAACGGTCTTATGGCAGTGTTATGAGGCTGATGTCAAAGTGCCTATTAACCCAAATCAACAAATAAGCCACACAGGACTATAAGACACAGGATTCAAAATGATGAAAAAATAGCGTCCTATAGTCCCAAAATTAAAGTATATATATATTTATAATATATACTGTACTATCATTTGAGATATAAAACAAACAGGTCTTTTGCCAGCTGTGATAGTGCAAATTCAGAAATATGAACTCCCGCCATCATCCATAAATTGTTCATTCACTCAGTCACTGTCACAGAGAATTTGACAGAGCCTTGGGTTGTCAGAGTTTTCCAAGGGGGCGTGGCTTAGCGATAGGTCCATTGTACCTTTGGACGAGTTAGGAATCATTTTCATGTACTTTATTAAAAACAACGGTGCAGGAACTTTAGTTTACTAGTGACAATTCTCTCGTTTGAAATTTTGTGTCGCTAACAAAAATGTAAAATACCGTATTGGCCCGAATATAAGACGGTATTTTTTGCATTGAAATCAGATTGAAAAAGTGGGGGTCGTTTTATATTCGCGGTCTAGACATTGTACCCATTCACGACGCTAGATGACACTTGCCTGGTACACCAAACTCACCGCTGTTCCAGCTATTGAGTCTGGCCACCATTCACCGGATACAATTTCCAGGGCGGAGCAAGCCACAGCAAACAGACAGCTGAGTGGACCAATCAGCGATGGGCAGACGTGACGTTAGTAAAACGACGAGGGCAGGACGAGGGACTTGCGCGCGGAAGTAAACATACGAGGAGAGCGGAGTTTATTCAACATGGCTAGTGCGAGACTGACTGTTGTCAATGACTCGTGTCGATGGGTTTTTGGTCATTTAAAACTGATTTTACCGTGGACTGGAACATATTCTCGGCTCTCCTGTTCACCATCTGTGTTGTTGTGGAGACGACTTCCGACGCGCAAGAGTGACGTTGCTCGTTAAGTACACGTCACGCAAATAAACGCATCTGATTTGTCGATTGATTTTGTACCTGCTTGAGAGGCCGTTAATGGGCTGGTTCCCAGACTTTTCTCTCAGTGTTTGAAAAATACAGGGAGAACAGTCTGGCCGTGCCAGGCAAGGATGACACCAGATATCATTGAAGCAATGTTCTGTTATGACAGATCTCAGCTACTCTCCACATTCACGACGCTAGATGGCGCCAGATATCATTGAAGCGATGTTCTGTCATGACAGATCTCAGTTACTAGTTTAACCAGTTTGCATTATTTTAGTGCAATGTTTTTTCCTTATTCAGATTTGATTCAAGACTACAGTCACAGATAGACTTCACTTTGATGGTTAATGCAGTTATTGCAATTTTGTTGTTTTATCACAATAGATTGGTTTATTTACATTTTAAAAACTAGAAGCCATTCATTTACGAATGTGATTGCACTCTAGTTTACATATTTAAATGTTCAGATATTAAGATTTGAATGAGGCAAAATAACATGCTTTTTCTCTCAAATATACTGTTATAATCATTTGTTTCAGATGTACTGTCATTATGTTCTGCATAAAAATTTGGTGTTCAAAAAGTCTTTTCAAACATCTTGAAAAAAAGGGGGTCGTCTTATAGTCAGGGCCGTCTTATATTCGGGCCAATACGGTATTTGCCGAAATAGGTTTATAAAAATAATATTCATACGTAATAGAGGAAGACAAATTAGTCAAAATTTAAAAAATTATGTTTTATTCAATATTACGGGTCTATAGTGGGGATGTGACAATATATCGATAAGGTGATCTATCGCGATACTTTGTAGAACAAAAGGTTATCAATATGCTACCACCAAGAATCGATATATCATTTTAAAAAGGTGCCATTGCTTAAAACAAAACAAACAAGAAAAAAAAACGACCCAACAGGCTACCAAAATCTTCTATTAAATTGTGTCTGTGTTCGCTCACTGGTTGCCATTTACGATGCTAGACATCCAATTTATTTTGACTGGACTGGACTGGAAATCTAGTGCCGTAAATGGCACTAAAACAACAGCATTCACAGCCATTCATTTTAGGGCATTTGCAAGTTACTTCCTGTTGACTGAGTCACTTATTGATTTTGGGGGACATTATCAAATTCTTTTCTTGTCAGTCACCCAAAATCATCAGGAAGTGACCAATAAAAACCCTAAAATCAACAAGACTTGGCCCAAAAGGAAAAGGAAGTGACCGAAAATCAACAGAAAATGCCCCAAATTGAACTTGTTGCCTGGCATTGGCTGCCACTTACGGCCGCAGACGTCCAATCTGTTTCAAGTTGGAGGGATTGCAGCGAATGAACGAATGTTCTAATGGATTGGATGTCAGATAGTGATAAATTCATTCCAACTCACAGCAGACAGATGAAAATAACTTGTTTTTTTCTGTTTATTAGTTGTTGCTTAGAATATCCTAGAATCATTTCCTGACCAATGATTAATAATTGTTGTATCGCCATATTGTGAGATCATCGTTAACGTGAGCAGTGTATCGCAAATCGTATCGTGAGGTACCAAGTGGTTCCCGCTCTTATAGTTTGTTGTACGTTTAAACTACACCATAATCAAAATTCTGTTTACCGGTACGCATATCAAATCCATTTCCTCATTGAAATGCAATTATTAGCTACATTTGTGTCCTTTTCCCTCCACTTCCGTGAAAACAAACATATACCTCAAATTTTGGCTATTTTTGTAACACGTTAGTCCACCCTCACAGCAGCCAAGTTTAATATCCCCAAACTACTTGAGTGTTTTGACAAGGATACACCGGCGAGCTTCGAGGGCAAAACTCACTTTCACGGTCCACCGGTGTGGCTGAGACACATGCATTACCACCATGGAGAGTCCCAAAATTGTCTTGACAGCAAAAAAGACAAAGTGTGCGTCGGAAATCCGTTTTGCACTTCATCATCACTGTCAAATGCAACCAGTTTCAGGTAGGAAAAAAAGATTTCCTGCAAGGTTGAACACATGTGAAATTAGAAATACATAGGAGCTAAATGGCCACCAAAGTGTGTTTACATTTTTTAATTATGTCAGCTTGAAAATGCTTTCAGCTTTAACAAGGACATGTTTCCGTGAGAGGGAAATTTGGGGCAAATTTCACGGCAAATAAATATGGCAACAGTTTATTTTACGCACAGTTACATTTTAAGACGCGAACTTACATGAGAGTTGAGGGTGTTCAAATATCTGATGCACAATGTTATATTAATGGACTGAATCAGATAATGTACAATGGATTTAATGGAACATAAATTTGAGACCAGGGCATATTAGGTTTGCTTAACACTTTCATGCAACTTGGCTTACGTTGAAGGTCCTTTTCTACTTCTCTCAGTGAATATGGCTATGTTCAAACCTCAGTTCTTAATGTACAAATCCGAATTTTTCATGTTTTTCCGACTCGAGTGAGGCATTAACTAGACAGTCTGAATGGGACAAGTCGAATAGAAGTGGACCATTTCAATCTAAGTCCCTTTCGTTTGTGGTTTTAAATCCAATCTGGGCCACATTTTTCCAGAATGTGTCTGCGGTCTCAACTCCCAAGTCTCCCAAATCTGAATTCGGGCGACCGCGGATGATGTTAATTTGTATTGCTTAGCAACGGGTGAATTCGGGCGAGGAAATAGCGTGGAAAATAAAAACAAACATGGAGGGCGGAATGGACAATGGAGTGCAATAGAGGGAGAGTGAAGCAAGCATTCGGCTACTTCCATGGCTCAAGAGTTTCAACATAAATCCATGGACAGTGACGTTACATACCTAGTTACTTAATTATGCCCGCACTTCTTTCTTGTGATGTATTTTTCTACATCTCCACCTGCAGGTCACTTTGTGCGGTTTTGTGACGTGTCTTAATGGTCTTCTACTCAAGCGCTTGTACTTGTATTTTTATTTTGTCCGTTTTACCCTGGAAATTCCCGTTTACAGACGTCGCTCAACCACGTGTGCTTTGGTCAGATGAGACCAAGATTGAGCTTTTTGGCAACAAACACTAAGTGGGTCTGGTTTGCCACGTCTCACACAAAAATACACACGGTCCCAGGTGGGACCGTGTGCTTTGGTCAGATGAGACAATGATTGAGCTTTTTGGCAACAAACACTCTAAGTGGGTCTTGCTTGCCACGAAAGATGCGCATGCTGAAAAGCACCTCATACCCACTGTGAAGTATGGGGGTGGGTCAGAGATGCTGTGGGGCTGTTTCGCTTCCAAAGGCCCTGGGAACCTTGTTAGGGTGCATGGCATCATGAATGCTTTGAAATACCAGGATATTTTAAATAAAACACTGTTGCCCTCTGCCCGAAAGCTGAAGATGGGTCGTCACTGGGTCTTTCAGCAAGAGAATGACCGTAAACATATGGCCAAATCTATACAGAAATGGTTCACCAGACACAAAATCAAGCTCCTCCCATGGCCATCTCAATCCCCAGACCTTGTTTTGTTGGCAAAAGGGGGCTGTACAAAGTTATACAGTAACACCAAGGGTGCTAATAATTGTGACACACATTATTTGATGTCAAATAATTTTTTCTTCATGTGGGATTTTTTTCCCACTGAATGAATGCACTTGTATTGAAGGTTGGACTTTTCTATTTTTTTTCCATTAAGGTCCCAAATTATTTGAATTAAAAAAAATTATTAGAAGCTAAAAAACGCATCTTTTTCAGGGGTGCCAATAATTACGGAGGGCACTGTATGTAGCATTTACTTAGGTATCGTATCTCAAGGCAGCACTGTTTTTATTTGTATTTTTTTTTTTTTTTTAATACAACAGTCAAAACAATGGTGATATTAATTGTGAAATTTGCTGAGCAAGAGCTTGATTTTTCAGAACACTCAACAAAAGCAGCAGAGGGATTTTATTTATTTAAGGTTATTTTGCACATTTCAATTTGATTTGCCATATGCTTGAAGTGCACTAATAGGATCAGCTCTTAACTATCATAAAAAGTCACTGAACTATATTGCTTTTTGCAATCCTACGGCTAAGAAGAACACACTGAGGACCCTTGTGGACTTCTTGAAGCTAACCCTTGGTAAAAAATCAAGTAAAAGTCAAGCAGGTTTTTTTTTTTTTTTTAATTTTATTTTCATTTTTTTACCCTCACTGCTCAATGCATACGTTGCTCGTTTATGGATGTTTCTCTTACCCTCAGAGGGACCTTGGGAGATGAACAGCCCTATTAAGAAAATAAATAAGAGTCTGTTCAGACACTTAGCTTGACCAAGAGCAAACATTAAATAATTACTGTAATTCACTTAGGTTCTTTTTAAGCTGTGTAATGATTTTCTGTGTTCCTTCTTGCAAAAAAGTTCCAATAAGAAACAGCCTAAACAAACGACGTCCGAATGAAATGGGATTCTGTGTCCTACGAGAAAAACACTTAAGAGACATATTATTGGTTTCCCAAAAATTCTAGTAACGTTTGAGGATTGCTTTTTTTCCCAAAACATTTTGGGGGGATAATTATAGGCTTACATGGTGTTTTTGTATTAAAATGTGTCTGATTGAATGTGTGCAGCCCCAGCCAATGCAGATCACCAATTTGATTATCTTGACTGTGGTGCGGGGCTCTCTGTCTTGATACAGTATATGGGCTTAATTTGTTCCGTGGCCAAGCTTGTACCTCAAACCACTTGTATCTGAGATCCCCATCAAATTCAGTGATGTCTTCTCAAAGTATGTGATGGGTTTACATACAAAAGCCCTATAAGACACAACTTTAGGATGAAAACCTTGAAGTGAAAGTTTCTGAGTGTTTACAGTATTTATAAATGACAATAAAAATGCATTAAATCTTCAAACGGCATCTAGAGGGAGTCATGATGTGTGCGTTCTCAGTTCTTTTCTCATTCAGCACCTGATTGAGCCGGATGAGTGGGGCCATGCAAAGCGCCTGTGGCACATTAGGAACGCTCAATATCTAAATACACCTATCTAAGTTTGCATTTATATGGTTCCGTCTCCATTTAAACAATGTCGCAATTCCGCTTGAAAACAATGTAATATACATGCCAGGCCCGAGGGGGCAGTGCAGATTTACAAGGCGACAGCCACTGATGCACTTTGACACCAACAATGTCCTCAGTCCGGAAGACAACATACCCGCCCACTCCAAGCAACGGCATTTTTCTTTAGCTCCAAAAGGCACAAAAATGGAAACATTCAACATTTTTAAATTAAAAATATTATAAAAACAGTAGATGACAGCCAACGTTCCGCCATATTTGCCGTTTTTAATCTTTAGTAGCACTGCTGCGCACGTCCAATGTGACGTGTGCGAGTGCTGACGTTATCAGCGTGGGAGCTTTCCAGTGATATGGATGCGGAGCAAGTCCCCTCAAGCTCCCGCAATCGAATCCTTCCACTTTGAGTCTTTGCTTACAGTTTTCGCTAATACCGTATAAAGGCGAGGCCATTCCGCAACAAAGTCATTGCGTCTTCGTGTCGCAGAGTCGCCATGTAAACTGCCCCTAACTGTCGGACTATTCTGTTATTAATGGGAAGCTGTTGATGTGGATCCCAATCGCAGACCCGGAGACAAGGAATTGTGAACCCTTGTATTTAATAAGTACAATAAAGGGAGCATGCCAAAAATACAAGTATAACAAAGTACAACTGAGAGAGCATGCCAAAAAACATGAGTATAAAAAAGTACACCACCAGAAAATGCAGACATAAAAGTACAGTGGTACCTCTACATACGAAGTTCATTGGTTCCAGGACCTTGTTTGTAAGTCGAAATGGTCGTATGTCGAGCAGGATTTTCCCATTGGAATACATTATAATTCAATTAATTCGTTTCACAGACTAAAAACCTACACTACTGTAATTTCCCGAATAAAAGGCGCACCCTTGTATAATGCGCACCCCAAATTTACTTGTAAAATCTAGGGAAAATTATTGTACCCGTTTATAACGCGCACCCTAATTTTAGCACCAAAAAAAAATAGAAAAATACAAGAAAACAGAGCTTGTGTACGGATACCGAAATGTCATTTTACTGACTGGTGAAGCACAGCACAAGCATAGCACATTGGTAGTTCAAAACATTACCATAAACTGACAATATTTACGGTAATAATATGATTTGACAACTTCTCCAACTTACCAGAATCTAGGAGACAACAAAACAGATGTGACTTTTGTTTCTTCCATGGGTTGATACGGTAAAATGAAAGTGAGCACGTAAGTCGGAAATCCGTGAGAGCTCATCGCTGTTGGCATGACATTAACAATAGGAACTATTGTTATTTGGGTTTGAGTTTCCCGAGGGACAGATATAGTTGACGGACAGAGGAAGTCTGTGTTGTGTTACGTTTGTTATGGTCCGAGTTGCGGAGCTGCAATAAACGTTGACTCAAATGAGTTCAAGAAACTAAATTCTGTGCTTTATGAAGAGTGAAAAAAGCAGGAATTTAACACAGACGAAAACATTCGGCCCATTAGAGTGAAGTATTACCAAAACAAAATGGTGACGTCACGTATCGTAATGGTCGCCAACGGATCGCCAAATACGTTTCTTCAACACAACGTGGCTGTATCAATAAAAAAAAATAAAAATAAATAAATAAATCGGTTTATAAACACACACACACACACACACACACACACACACACACACACACACACATATATATACACATATATATATATGTATATATTATATTTCTGTCTCCATCCATGTACCCGTTTATAATGCGCACCATGATTTTACAAGTTGATTTTGGGGAAAAAAAGTGCGCGTTATAATTGGGGAAATTACGGTAAATCCTTAATAAATACTGCTGGTACTATTACAAATGGCAATTACACATAGCAAAACAATAAATAAAAATCTGAATTATATAATAATAATTCTTGTAATAAAGTAACAAATCGGGTTCTAATGTGGCAGACGTTTTTTGCTGTACCTGAACGCACCGCACCCGAGAGCTGTGAGCTTGAGAGTTTCACTTTCATTTTCAATGTTTTCATGAGAACACCATCGACTTAGGCGGTCAGGAGGCCTTTTGTGTTGAATAAGTTGTGAAATAAATGATAAAAACGTGACGAAGCTGGCGATTTCTTTGGCGATATTACCACAATTAGAATTGTCAGCTTAACTTAAAGACTGGCGAACAATGGTCGGAGGAGGACTGTGGAGATGTATTGTTGAGCCAGTTCATGGATGGGCACTCCACGCTCATATTTTTCCATAATTTGCATCTTCATTTAGAAGGTTAGCGTCACCTTTTTCCTCGTTTCACCACCTGTACCTTTTTGAAACCTGTGTTGATTTCTCACACAAGAAAATCCGCCGTGCATTCGTCAGCGGTGCTGTCATATCGTCGTATTTCGAGCATGTCGTCGGATGTAGAAACAAATGGGGGGTCAAGTTTTACGTCGGATGTCAAAAAGATCGTGTGTCGAAGTGATCGTATGTCGAGATACCACTGTACAAAAATCTGATTACAAAGTCCAAAATAGCACAAAAGTCAAAAACGACCAAACTAGGACACAACCGTAGAAACATCGGAAAGCACGAAGATGATGAGACACATACAGCGGTATGCAAGGCAAGTGGGCAAGCAATAGTCCGACACTTGCAGATGGTGATAGGAGTCCTTAAATATTGAGCGATCCTAATACGCCACAGGTGTGTCGCCTGGCCCCGCCCATCCGGCTCAATCAGGTGCTGAATGAGAAAAAAGGAGCTGAGAACGCACACAACTTGACAGTGGGTAGTCAAAGTAACAACAAGAACAATTAGAATCGGACAAATGACGGCTTATCACGAGTTGGATCACTCGTATCTCAAGGCAACACCATGAAGTGACTATCGACATGCAAATATGCGAGGGAAGAGTCAACATTCAAATAAAGTACAGGCACCTGAAATAACTTCTAATTTCCACTGTGTTACATCACCGAGCCAAGGATTTAATACTGAAGTCGACAAGGTGGGTGGGCTGAGCAAATTAAAGGGGTAACTTTTCTTTTTCCTCAGCGGCATCAAATCAAACGATCTATCCAAGGTGTCTGACGGTCGCCAACTCACCATCCATCTTTTCGAGCTGATGTCCGTAGGACGTAATCACTGCGTGACGCCACGGCGCCACCCACATCCCGCTCACCTCAATCGCAGATCAAACGAACCTTTTGAAGAGTGCACTTCCTTCTCTACTTTCCACAGGCTAATGAATCAAACCGGGCTGTTAATTATTCCTCTTGCAAGACGAGAATTTGAAATACATCACAGGGGTTTTTTGGGGGATGAGATTCTGCAGGTGTTTGATTCTGGCTTTTAAATGTCACTACACTAGCACGATAAGAAATGTTCGCGGCTGCTAACACAGTTACACCAGCAGGAATACGTTTGTGTAGAAAAGCAAAACAAAAATCTCATTTACACAACAAAAAAAATTGTACATAATTTAAACCGGATGAAACAGCGGGAGAGGGTTGATGTTGCTCACATAATAATAGTACAATTAGTGCAATTATTTTCAGATGAGCTCCACTTATGCAGTAAATATACGGTTATTGGAAGGTAATTACAACACAATGATGGGTTGACTGTCAGGGCGTAGTGAGTACACTGGGGTGTTCAACCAGAAAGAGCTGAGAAGAACAACACTAAACAGTACTTCCATAGTATACAACAAGTAAAAATCTCAATTTGGATACAATTCCAAAAAAAAAAAAAATCCCAACTGATGAATTGTGTAGCCAAGTTAGTCGTACCAGTGTTTTACTGTAAAGTGATTACTCTCTTTCAACAACGAGAAATCTAATGCGTTCATTTTTCCAAACCAGTAATCTGATTAAAGTTTCCTTCGTGTCTGTGCATTACTATTTTGTTATTGCCCCAAAATGTATGGAGAATGAAGAATGTTGTAGTCATGTACGAAACGCATTTTGAATAGAAAATGCTAGAAAGGTTCCCGCTACGTGTTCGTTTCCATGGTATCGGCTGATAGGTACTTCCTGTTTTGGTCTCGAGTGTGCCAGGCTGCCAGTTAAGGTGTACATTCGAGCCGAGTGCAGCCACATGTTGAGATGTGCGAGTGAATGCTGATCTGTGTACGTCCATGAATGAACTTGAGTATTTTTCCTTCATTCTGGAGGGTTCCGGCAATAGGTTGGACCCTCCTACATGCGCCTTTTCGTAGCTTTGCCGTTGCATCGACGGGTAGTCATCGCTCCAACTTGTCAAGCATTGTTTACATAATATTCATGTTGCGCATTTATGCCATGAAGTGACGTGTTCGTTTAGTATCTTTGGGATGTGTTGTGAGTCCGATTGAGTGTAAAGTGCTTAGATGCCGCCACGTTTTGTGGCCAAATTGTTCACGTGTGTGTACTCTGTACTTGCGGGTTGTGTACCTACCTTTGTGTGTTATTCATTATTGTGGAGTCAATTTTCATTGTTTTACATTGGAACTAATATGCTGTTAACCCTAACCTGAAATTCTGAATTTTTGACATTAGGCTTAATCTTCGAGTTAGCGAGGTTTAATTAGTCGGTGGAGTTAATTTCAACAAATTCCATGCAGTTTGTCAGTTATTAGTTAGTTTCAGGGCTCCAGAGTGGCTAAGCTAGCACGAGTCAAATGTCAAATCCTCCGCTAACTCAAAGGTCAAGCCTTATGTGAAAAATTCTGATCTTCCCCTTTTAAATTCAATTATCAGAAAGTCAATTACATGAGATGACATTTTTCTGTTGTGAGAAAGTGAGGGGGGAACAAAAAATGGTAATAACTGATAAATAACTAACTTAGTTACTTTGATAATAAAGTAATCAGTAAAGTAACTAGATTCCTTATTGAGGCGTAATCAGTATTAAAATACTTTAAGTATTAAGTATTTACATATTAGTAATACGTAAAGTAATCTGTGACAACACTGGTCGTGACCAGCATCTTGACAATTCCATCACAAGCTTACACTGCAGAAGCAAACTTTTTTTTTTTTTTTTTATCTTGAGCAACAGGGAGATAATGAAGAAGTATCTGTTTTACAACGTCAACAAACCGCAAATGAGTTGGAAATGCCAAAAATGAAATAGATTTAAGGACGCCCCCATTCTTGTTTTAGATCGATACTCGCTGCCTGACTCATGATGCTAAATGAGAAACAGGCGCCAAAACACAATCGATTGCACTGGCTGCTGTTTGTTCTCCTCATTTTCTTTCCTCTAGAGAACCCTCTTATATCATGATTGTACAGTGTGGCATTTATATTCTCCTAAAAGTGAAGGATTCTTCATGAAGAAAATAAGTATAATGATATCTTGAACTTCTAAATGGTAGTGGACAGAGGGTCTTATGTCCTATATAATAAGCGACCCACAATTCAAGTTTTTCTACCTCTGACATGATCAGCTATTGAGTCAAATTCATCGTTAGAGATTCCACTGTATATGTTAGAATGACTGTTGCCTCCATTTATTTTGCTGAATGAGTTCAATCCACACTGAACTGTCAGCCTTGTACAAGTGAGAAGCAGCGGCCCCAAACAGTCAATCATTCCTAAAATACAACATATCGCCCTCCCCTCCGCTTCCTACTTAAACGTAAATTTGGTGTCCAAGTTTTGAATTTAAAGTGCATGCATTTCACATTTTTACACGAGTTTTTACATGATGTTTACCATGTTTTTACATGTCATTTTTCACATCTTTACATGACATTTGAAGGGAATAAGATCCTTTCCCATATTTACTGTTAGAATTACTCTAACACACCCAATATGAAATAAATATCATTTAAATCATAGTTTAAGACAGCAAGCAGAATATAATTGATATTATAAGTACAGTATTTAGACGGAGTGATTGGAATTTGCAGCGCCAAGACAATGGGCAGATTAGGGCATAACAGATACAGGCTGCCTGCTGACTACAGAAGTCCAACTTGCGCGTCATGCAGCTGACAGAGCGAGATTTATGCTGATGGATGAGATAAGCAGGTGATAGCCAAAACATCTACAAGCCCACGTCTGGACCACCAAATCCCACCATCAGCTCTTCTGGTAACCAACAATGGACAATCCAGAATGATGAAACAATGTAAGACAATGAAAGGACATCCTCTCCTCCCACAAGCAACAGCTGATAACGAGGAACCCCCGACTGAGAAGTGAACATACAGCACTCAAGTGGCGTTGAGGATGGCAAAATCCTCAACTCTAACGCCCGAATTCTCCTGTCCAATCCACTACAGACAATAATACTAAACAACACCCCAACACACCCTTCTGCACCACGCCCTGCCTCACCAGAGCCTTCAAAAGACTGAATTATTTAGCTACCGCTGTCTTTTTCTGGGGAACATGTCTGTGTACTTGATGTTTTTGACTCTGAAGCCAGCTTTCTTCCTCATCTGTGTCGATTTGCCGGTTTTCTTCCTGTCTGATTGCTGTCGACTTGGAATAAATTGTCAACTTGTGTTTTGAAGCCTTTTTCTAGCTTTTAAAATGGAGTTCGTACAAGGGGTTAAAACTAAGGTGAACGCATGGAGTCCAGCCTTTTGACCGGGTTGTTGGCATTGCACCGGCCCGTGTCGTTGGAATTGTACTAGCACGGTTCCAGCGGTTTGGCTGGCGTGATTCCGGCAATCTGACTATAAGGTCAAATTCCAACATATTATAATGTAAAAATCTTGAAACTGGCCCGTCTTTTCCGCTTCTGTAATTTCCTACCTGTTAAAATTGTAAATTAGGTCTTGCAACTTACCTCATGTAACATCTTTTCCAGTGACACCTCACACATTCAAACAACAGCTAAATGAGCAATGAACAAGAGAGGTACATGGAGGAATGTTTTTTCTCACATGTCGTGCCATCAGACATTTTCAAGGCTTTTGCCACCAAGAAAAACATGTGAAATCATGCTGAAATATCCTGTAAGAATGAGCAATGACGATAGTTACATTTTATTTTGTCCCTGGCTTGTCATTCAGAATTAGCCCTATGACTGAGTGACAGCAGAGTACAGCCAATGCCTTCATCAAATCAATTCGTCTTCAGCGGCAGGCGAACAGAAAAGCAGGTCAGCAAGTCCGAGCTCACCTAGAGCGCAGCATTTTCCAGAGGGTTGGATGAGGTGTTATATTTGTCAGACCTGTCCAATCTGATACGGCCAGAAAACCCATCACAAGCCGTAACGAGATATCGTGAAAAATGCGGAATACAAGTCAAAGATCTCATTCACTTTTTTTTCCCCTCACGTGGGCCAAGGTTAAGATGGTCTTGATAAGTTTCTGCTGTTTTTAGCTCAGCGGTGGTTCCAGATTGTGGAACATCTGTGACATCGAAAAGTCACTTACTGGTGTCTGACATGCAAGCTGGGGAATGAGGCAACAGCAGGCTGCAGCTCTTCCTTTCGGGTGAATTTATTCAACATGCCCCCTGTCTATTTAGGCCAGTCAAGATAAAAATACATTATACTGTACAGTATACCAGAACTGTGCATTGACAGATGGACTATTTTAAGGGTAAGGCAGTCTTGACAGGTGTCGTAACTTAGATTGGGTTTGCACTGCTGAAAATGGAAAATTCTGTTAGAGCAGCAATTCAGATTTGGTACACAACCTCTTGCCCACACAGACTGGGGAAAAAAATACCACTAAAAATATAAATCAAATGTAGGCATGCCTCCCTGGACATCACAATAGTGGTGGCTCACCCTCTATTGCCTGCAGTCCAATTGAAGGGAAAAAAAAAAAAAAGCTATTCTCAGTCGTCTTTAGTACATCCAACCACACAAAAATAATAAAAAATAAAGCCAATATACTAGTAGACCTCCCAAGTTTTACATCTAAACTGGGTTGGCACACCCACTCTATCTTGCAAATGCCAGGATATAAATTTAAACAACTCTCAGTTTTTTCCCAATGTTTATTAAACAATAACATAAAGTATTGTCACAAACCTCCACTAAGTGACCCAATATTGAGCGAATGACATCTATAAAGTGTATTTTCACTATATAAAAGAAAAGGTGGCGCTTCCTTTGCCAGAAGAGTGATGAGGTCTCCTGAGTGGGACACGAAAATGTCTTCTGGCATTTGACTGCCGAGTAATAAAGCTTAAACGCCAAGAGGCTTTATTAAGGCAGAGATCCCATTGTGGCAGATTGTGATGAATCACCTCTTTCAAATCTCTCGCAGTCTCATCTTGTTGTTTGTAGTGAAACAGCTGCCAAAGCTTCAACCCACCAACTGGGCCCAGCACCTTTACTCGACTTCCAAATTGGCTACATACACACACTTGTGTTCCTGGTCTGCCCTCACACACAAGCATGTGCGGAAAACACCTCCGTGTTCCCGACATTTGATCCCATTCGACTGTGTCATTTACATGGATGCCGTGCTCGGTCGGTGGAATGGCAGGTGGGTAAATCGCTCTTGTCTTTAGAGCAGCACGAGGCATGTAAATCACAAGGTGGCGATGATAGGGTTGCAAAAGATGTGTTAAAACCAACACGGAATGTTTTATAACCAAGTACTGTGGTGCTTTGAGATAAGGGCTGATTTCATTCCATGAAATGTAACTCGAAACTATCATGTTAAATCACAATCATGTCCTTCTTGTGCTTTCAAAACTAAAAGTCGAAAAAATGTTAGAATCTAGGACTGTGCCAAACGATTATTTTTTTTGTCTATTAGTCTGCAGACATTTTTGTAATAGTCGACTTTTCCTGAACTTTTTTTTTACTAATCTTGCAATTAAATTTTTATTGACAATTATTAATTCACAAAAACGTTTTGGAACACTTAAATTCTTTAATACAAATAAACACATAACTAATAATAAATCACAAATAAACAATGAGGTCAAATGGTGATGGCATTAACTAGTGCAAAAGAATGGAATGTACCATAATGTTCGGACAATAAGCCGCTACTTTTTCCCCCTCATTCTGAATCCTGCAGCTTATAGTGCAGTGCGGCTTATTTGTAGATTTTTTTGTGTTACTAGGTAACACTATATTTGATAGCAGAATCAGAAGACTGCCATAAGACTAATACTTATTTACTTATTCATTTATTTATTTCTACCACTATCACGGGCAATAAAGCATGCCGGCATTAAGTGTCATACGGCAAATTAGGTCACTAACTTCATTTATGTCCAGCTTGGACCTTTTACATCCATTGAAAAGTGAGATAATTTGCCGAATGACACAAAATGGCACCTGTCATAAGGATTCTTTAATGCTCATGGCAGTGTCATGTAGTAATTATGATGGTCTTATGACAGTCTTATAGGGCCACAGTCTAATGTGTTCCCAAAATACCATAACTAGAAGTTAATGAAACAACTAGAACAGTAACTGGAAAATTAGCACAGAACATGAATTTTGATTGTTATTTACATCTGTAGTGCTGCAATGCATGCTAGGAGCAGAGGTTGCGCTAGACTTTTTCGTTGTCTGTCATTTTGACTGACAGGGTCATAAAAATCCGGTCATAATCTATTTTTACCCGTCACTTAAATTTTTAAAATGATGATAATGACATTGTGGTGACCCTTTGTTTGGCATAATTCACCTTCCGTACTTGTGTGTCCATTTGGCCGAGCGCGTTAGCGGCTACGACACGGTCACGTGACACAGACACTTAAGAGCAACGCGCATTCCGGCTTGAATAGAGTTCACACTCACAGAGAGCAGCAGAGCTACAGCGGCTGGACACAGAAAATTCAAGCTAAGAAGACTCTTAACATTGCATACCGCTTCAACATATTCAACAGTATTTAGTTTTCATTCATTTTAAATTAATATTCTGTCCGAACAAGCTTAACAGAGAATCCACACCGTGCCATCACACATCAAGCAGATGAATATGTAACTTTTTCTCCGCAGTGACAAAAACAGCTGACTGTGGCCCCAGTAGGTAGGTAGCCTACATATGGAACAATGAAATTAACAGTTCACCTGCTGTGGCCTGAACATAGTTTCACACCTTCCTCCTGGTGCGCATGGACTTGAATTGCGTGCCCGCTTGTGCAGTCCCTGTTTTTTCACCTCTTTTATCAACACCATCTTTGTTTTGGGGCTTTTTGAAGAAACTTCGGACACTCAGTTGCCTTGACATTTTTCAGAGTAAGGCCAACGACGTCATGCAACAAGAGAGACAATAGCTAATTAATATGCTCACTCGCCACCCTGTGGTCTGGGGTGTGAATTGCAACCTGTCAAAATGACGGCTGGACTTCAGTTTTTTCCGTCACCGTTTTAAAAAATCGGTCAACGACGGAAAATATTCGGTTAACGCGACCCCTGGCTAGGAGGCATGTTGGATGACAACAGTGTTGACAGCAGGTGGCAGCAGAGGTTGACTGTCTCCCCTAAGGGAGCAGTGATGGCCAAATGAAGCTTGTTGGTGCAATAAAGCTATGCAGCCAATTGGTTCAACGCTTCATGGTGGTTCAATTGGTCTTTTGACAGTCTTATGATGCCGTTGTCAAATTAAGTGTTCCCAGCTAACCTCTTTTAAATAAGTAAATATCCAATAAAATGGTGAGAATAGCTGCGGCTAATAGTCCAGTGCGGCTTATCTATGAACAAATGCAGTTTTCCTTTCAAATTTGGTGGGTGGAGACTCAGGTGCGCCTAGTAGTCCAGAAATTACGGTAAACTGATTCTGAACACTGTGACTTCACTTTTCCAACAGGATTCAAAACAATTCTTACTTTCTCTTTTTGTGATATGTCTATATTGTTCTCAATATTAGAGTGTGCACGAGCAGAGTAGATAAATGATTGTCACTTATCACTGAAGTACGTAAAAAAAAAAAAAAAAACTATGATGCACGTTGATACGACGCTACGATGGATGGTTAGGGCCGAATAAATAAATTTTGAAAAAAAGAACGAGATTAAAGTCGTAATATTGCTACGACAAACAAAAGTTGCATTATTACATAGCGGTAATGCAGCTATGAGCCGCTACGCACTTTGCATACATGTACCTTCGCTGTGACGAAGTATTAATATAAATTATTCTATTGATTATAATTTGATACATATGAAGCAAAATAATAAGGATTTCCTTATTTGTAAAACATTCTAAAACACAAGATGCTTTCAATATTGATTTTTCCAGTGGCGGCAACGCACTATGTAAAGTACGAAGCTGCTTATTCAGCTACATTAGCCCAACATTAGCCCCTAATACTGTCGTACGCTCCACATAAAGGCAACTTCAATAAAAAAAATTGTCATATGGACCGACGATCCACCAGCTTGTCGTCTTCCAAAATTATACCTGGGTGACGGCACTTCAGTGCTGCCGTGGCATGCATGCTTGGCATTGAGAAGACTGCACACGACAATGTACCCTCTTTTGTTTTGTTGAAATAAATCCATGCGTTGGTCACTCTGCTGCACTTTTTTGGTTTTGCGTCGCTTTCCCCACTTGAATCCCGAGCGTCCGCCATTCTCAACTTTCCGCACATATTTTTTTAACCCTTTATTAATCGTCGACGGATGGTGTGCTCGTCGACGCATTTACGTCATCGATGACGTCGACGGTCGGGACAGCTCTAAACTATTTTTTATTTATTTTTTTTAATTCTAGAAAGGACAGACATGATTTAGGCTCCATGGCTGCAAGTTATGTACTGAGTGAAGTCATTACTATGTTATTTAAAAGTTATAGTGCATTTTATGAAATCAACAATATCAGTTAAGTGAGTGTATTACATTCATGGTACAGTAGTACTTTTACATACGACTCATTCGAATTTAATTCGTTCCAGGACCTGGTTTGTAAGTCAAAACAAGTGATATGTCAAGTAGGATTTTCCTATAAGAATACATTATAATTCGATCAAATCATTCCACAGCCCAAAAATCTACGCTAAATTCTTAATAAATGCTGCTGCTACTATTGAAAATATCAATTACAGAGAGCAAAACAAATGAATTATAAATGCAAATAATAATAAAAATAATATAGTGGTACTTCGACATACGATTGCTTCGACACACGATCTTTTCGACATCCGACGTAAAATTTGACTCGCCATTTGCTTCTACATCCGACGACATGCTCAAAATACAATGATTTATGACAGCGCCGCTGTTTGTTTTCCAGCGAGATGGACACACAGTGGATTTTCTTGTGAGAGAAATCAACATGGGTTCCAAGAATGTTAGTGAATGTGGTGGAAAAAAAGGAAAAAGGTGAGGAATGAAGACGGAAATGATAAAAAAACAAGAGGGTGGGGCACGCGTCTGTGAACTGGCTCGACAATACGGCCGTAGAATGTCTATCTCGATGATGCTCCTCCGACCTCCGTTCGCCAGTCTTTATAAGTTAAGGTGACAACTATTATTGTGATAACATCGCCAAAAAATCACCAGCTTCGTCAGGTTGTTAATCATTTATCTCAGAACTTGTGCAACACAACATGCCTACTGTCCACCGCAGCTGAACAAAGTGAAGGTAAAAGTCCCCCTCTCACTCTGTCAAGTCAGCCACGCGGTGCATTGAGGTACACCACTCAAAACGCATCCGCCACATTAGAACCCGATTTGTTACATTATTAAAAGGTATCAGTATTGTTATCATATTATTATTCCGATTTTTATTCATAATTTGTTTTGCTTCATATGGGAAAATCCTGCTCTATGTACGACCATTTCGACTTACAAACAAGGTCCTGAAACGAATTAACTTCGTAAGTAGAGGTATCACTGTATAAGAATAATTCGATTAATTCATTCCGCAGCCCAAAAACCTACCCTAAATTCTTAATAAATATTGCTGGTACGATTACATATAGCAATTACAAATAGCAAAACAAATTACAAATAATATTAATGTAACGAATTGGATGCTAATGTGCCGGTTGTGTTTTGAGAGAGAGAGAGCGAGAGAGACAGACAGAGAAGTCCAGTAGAGTGGGAAGTTTTTACTTTTTTTCTTGTTGGCATCGGCCACTGCGGACTGTAGTCGTGTTTTGTTGTACAAGTTCTAAAAGAAATGATTAAAAACCTGACGAAGCTGACAACTTCCTTGCCGATGTTACAATAATAATAATAGTCCCCTTAACTTAACTGCTGAACTGAGGTCCGAGGAGGACCATCGAGAACGTAGACATATTCCGGCCACATTGTTGCGCCAGTTGACTGACGCGCACACTACGTTCATATTTTTCTATCATATCCTTCTTAATTTCAATGGCAAGCGTCTTCTCGGGACCCATGTTGATTTCTCTCACAAGAAAATCCGTCGAGTGTCCGTCTTGCGGGAAAACAATGAAATTGCAACACTTTCATAAATAGTCGTATTTCGAGCATGTCGACATATGTCGTGACAAACGAGTAGTCAAATTTTTCGTCTGATGTCGAAATGATGGTATGTCGAGGTACAACTGTATTTAGTTACCTGGCTTGGTTGTTCAACAGTCAATTAAATTGAGTCATACTGCTGCAATCCATTTTCCAGAGACTGTTTCAAAAGGGCGCGTGCAGGGTGCCGTTGAAAAGTTTCGCACTGTCGTTACTTAAAAGCCTGCTGCGCATCAGACGCCAAATTGCCCCGCAGGGTCTTTCAAAAATACTTCATTCCAGACAATTAGGGTCAAAGTTCTTTCATCGACTTTCTTTTCATTTGTTTTTTAAGATTTGATCGTCTTCGCAAATGGACATTATTGAATTAAAGTATATCTGGGCTTTCAGTTAGGATATAATTATGTTGTCCTTTTTTTTTTTTTGAGCTTTTCCAGATCCTGACACAAAAAGGACAAAAATGACACACGAGCTGTCCTTTCGCAGAGCTCCATTTGCCCAACAAGTCCACTAATGGCCACTTAATAACCATCACCATGGTACCCTCGCTGCTCCAGCTGAGTGACAGCACTCAGGTGCCTTTGTTTTATATTATATATTTTTTCAACCACGTCTTTCTGAAGCTTCAGACTATTTCAGAGGTAGCGTCAAAGGGGCTTAAACTAAGAACATTTTAAAAAAGGCTGATTGATAACGTCAATGAAAGAACGAACTCTTGAGAACAGCACTTGGTCGGTCACAGTCATATTGAAGCTACGTGAAATTATGCTTGGTATTCCTGGGATATTTAGCAGTTAATTGGCCAAATGTGGTCTTTCATACACATCAAACTGCTCTTTGCTAGCCATATGGATTGGAATCATCTGTTTGGCCAGTGATGACGGGTGACAGCCAGGGGACAAGAATGGAACTTGTTTTCCTGCATTTCTTCCTCTTTGACCATCAAACGACTGCCAGAAAAAAGGCATCTGTTACGATTGAGTGGCACAGGGTACCTCGGTTGCATCAAATTCAAACCTGGTTGAAAAAAAATTGAACATGCCGCCCTCACCACGATAGTCAATTTTTTGATGGACCATATCTACTTGTTTATTTTGTAAATCCAAATCATACGGTTGATCTCAATTGCCAACAGCTGCCACAAGCTGGTGGTTTAGACTAGAGCAACAAAGAATAATAATTAGCAAAGCTTCAACACCATGCATATAGTTTGTGCATAATCATAATTACATGTTACATAAATTACTATTCAGTAGTCTCATTACTGAACACGGACAGACCATGAGACAATAGTAATAAACAGTTGTCCGATAATGACTGATATCCCGATATTGTCCAACTCCAAAAATATGATATCGATTTTAACCCGATACTGATACAGTATATACACTCATGCACTTAACTTGTTATTGCTAATTGTGTTCTGATGCACCACTGGATGCTTCAATAATGATAAATGTAACAACTTCAAGGTTTTCCAAATAAAATAAACATTCTGTGAAAAATAAGAACTTCAACTGAAGGTATCGGAAATAAATGTCCCATATAAATAATATAAATTCAAATGAGCCAAAATGTCCATTATTTAAAAAAGCTTCTTGGCGGATCCCAAGGCATTCCCAGGCTAGTGGGTAGACATTATCTCCCGAGCGTTTCCTGGGTCATCCCCTCGGCCTCTTCCCAGTGGGACGTCTCTCCAGGGAGGCGCCCCGGAGGCATCCTAATCAGATAACCGAGCCACTTCATCTGGCTCCTCTCAATAAAAGAAATAAATCACATTTAGAATTGTGACTGCAAAAAGCCACTCATATGACATGCCAGTGCAATGACAATTCCCAAGATGCATTATGCTCGGCTTTTGCACAGATTTTTATATTTTATTACTTTTCCTCGTGGCTATTTCTCTCTGGTAATGCAGTAGCAATATGTAATGAGTAGGGCTGTCAAAATTATCGCGTTAACGGGCGTTAATTTTTTTTTAATTAACTCATTCACTCCCAGCCATTTTCACCAGAGCAAGGCCCTTCGCTCCCGGCCGTTTTTCTGGATTTTGACTGATTTTTCAAGGCCCACAGAAAATTCTGTTCTATTGCTATATAAACATGGAACCCACCAAAAGAAAGATTAGACTCTCTTCTTTCAGCAGAAAAAGAGTTAATATCTTTTTCCATTCTTTAGAAATCAGCATTAGAAAATAGCTTAGTTTGAGCAATTTTCCAATTTCTGATGAAAAAAAACAGAAAATGAGGTTTTTGTAAACGCATACATTTCAAACATAACTGACCTTAACACAGCTATGTTTTGCATTAGTTACATCCTAAACATCTAATGTTTTCCTTTTAAAAAATATAATGAACAAGACAAATAGAGCTTTTGATAGCAAAGTAACAATTTGTTTACACATGACTACTGAGAGATGACGCCTGTTGTCGCCGAGATGACGCCGTTGTCGCCGCGTCTGCCGTGTAACTTTTCCCTCATTGTTGTCTGTCTCACAAAGATGGCTTATTTTTTAATCTCTGCGGGGTCTGCTTGGCGAACCCCCTGCACAGTGTCTCAGTCGTTTTGCTCCGTTGTCCAGCGCCTGGCATTCCAGGCGTCCTCTCGGTTGTTTTGTTCAGTCGTCCGCCGCCTGGCATACTGCTGCCAGCGCTCCGACCGTGCTGCCCGGCCTTTCATTGCTGTTGCATCGGGTTGCGGGTCTTTGCAAAATGCACTACTGCCCTCCAGTGGCCAGTTTTATTGCTTTAAAATGGGTTTGGAGGCTTGTTTTTTGTTTCTCGGATCGCAAGCTATAGATTCTTCTTGTAAAAAAAACCCGCAAAAGACGTATAATTATGTTTTTGGGACAATGAAGCACTTAAAAATAGAACGTATTTATACGTTTCTGGGAGCAAATGAGTTAATCACGTTAAAATATTTGATGCATTTAACACACAAGCCCCGTTCAAACAGATTAAAATGACAGCAAAGTGTCATATGCACTTGTTACTTGTGTTTTGCTGCCCTCTGCTGGCGCTTGGGTACGACTGATTTTATGGGTTTCAGCACCATAATTATTATTAACAACAATGGTGAGCTACTAGTTTATTTTGATTGAAAATTTTAAAAACGAAAACATGAAGAGGGGTTTTATTATAAAATTGCTATAACTTGTACTAACATTTATCTTTTAAGAACTACAAGTCTTTCTATTCATGGATCACTTTAACAATGTTACTAATGTTGATGCCATCTTGATTTATTTTAATAGTAAACAAATATAGTACTTATGTACAGTACGTTGAATGTATATATCAGTCTTGTGTCTTATCTTTCCATTCCAACAATTGGAAGAAAAATATGGCATATTTTATAGATTGTTTGAGTTGCGATTGCTTACGATTATTTTTAAGCTGTGATTAACTCGATTAAAAATATTAATCATTTGACAGCCCGAGTAATGAGTTTATAAATGATTTTTGTTTTCACCATGAATGCAAATGGTCTAAACAAAATCGCAAATCACAAGCATCTCAGTTTGGATATATGTTGGTCAATATGTATAACTGCTATGCTAAGCTGTGACCAGCCCTTGTACAAAGGCAGAAAGATTCTCCATTCCCTGTGAAGGCAACATACAAATTGGCTTAAAACCGATAAAGAAAAAACGATATTATGCGATATCATTTTAAAATGCTTTCATTGGCCGATATTATAGGCTACTCTTATTATCGGACAACTCTAGTAATAAACTTGAGGTTGGTAACACGAATCCCCAAACATATGTGACATCACATATGGGCTAGATACCACAATACTGTAAGTACAGTATCATCTCTGTAGTTTTTGTTTGCTTTATTTTCTTTTTGTTAAAGTATTTTTTTCATCCAGTATAAATATTTTAACGCATATGGAAGGTCTATAAAAGTATTATACTCCTGACTTTCTACTTCATAACAGACGAGACACGCAATACAAACCGTACGATCTGCAGGAGCTACACTTCCATCTTTCAAGAAGCGAAAAAACCTGATGAAATTTAGCCCCTTAAGCCTTGGCTACGTACATCTCCACGTGCTCTGATTTGCCACAGAGTGTGTCATTACTGCGAGACGTGCACTCTTTCTCTGCACACTACTTTTGAAGCAGCAAGGGCTTAGTCCTCTAAGAAACCTTTTTTTTTTTTTTTTTTTTTTTTTAAATACACTAACTAGATATTTGCTTTTATCTT
The DNA here is from genome assembly GCF_030265065.1 of Corythoichthys intestinalis. Lineage (NCBI taxonomy): Eukaryota > Metazoa > Chordata > Actinopteri > Syngnathiformes > Syngnathidae > Corythoichthys > Corythoichthys intestinalis. Next base: position 22,314,765 of record NC_080414.1, on the reverse strand, counting down.
TTGTAGCTGCCGCTGTAGCAGCTGAAACATTATTGTTTGGCATATGCACAATAGCCTGATTATGAGACATGCAGCATATGGATTGCTGCTAAACACGGATCCTGGAAAACACTACATGGTGTGAACAAGGCATGGTTCAAAGAATTAGTGTTCTGTCATTAGGAATTTATTCAACATTATTTAGTTGGTCCAAAATGATGATTTAATTACTTCAAATGATACACATCTATTTACGGCAATGAGCTTCTGTGAAAGACAAAACAGCAAATGCTTTTTCCACTAGGAAAAAAGGTAAAATCCCTGATGCCAATTCGTTTGACCTTTTTTCTGTGTGTACGTCTTGGTAGATTTGTGTGTAAATTATAAAAATGTTTTGATGAAAGTACGTCACAGGCAGTGTTGTAAATAACAGCGTTATTTTTTTCAATAGTGAGTAATATAATTTACTTTTCTCATTTTGGCAACGCCGCTACCGTTACTAAGGAGGTAATGGCGTGCGTTACTATGCGTTAGGAGTGGGAACCTCTTGGTACGATACGATTTGCAACACATAGCTCACGATAACAATGATCTGACGATATGGCGATACAACAATTATCGATACATTGGTCAGGAAATCATTCTAGGATATTCTACAAACAATTAATAGACATAAAAGCAAGCTTCTGCTGTAATTGTAATGAGTATCACTAGTAGACATCCAATCCGTTTGAACTGGGAGGGTGACAGCGAATGAACGCCATTCGCTGCCATCCTCTCACTTCAAACGGATTGAACGTCTATGGCCAGTAGTGGCAGCCAATGCCAGATTTAAGGTCATTTACCTGTTGATTTTCACTTACTTCCTGTTGATTTTGGGGTATTTTATGGGTCTCTTCCTGTTTATTTTGAGTTACCGAACAAGAAGTGACCTGGGAATTACCCAAATGAATAGGCAGTGACTCAAACTCAACAGAAAATCACCTGTAAATGCCCTAAAATGAAAAGAAAGTGGCCTGTAAATGCCCTGAAAATCAGACAGAATGACTATTAATGCTCTGTTCTGGTGCACCGACAATGCAGCTAAAAGTTAACTGAGACACTATTATGGTGGAAAATTTTGGGAGCAACTTGGTTCATTTTTTTTTCTTTTAGACATTGACACCTTTTTAAAACGATATCTCAATTCTTGGCAGGAGCATATCGATAACCTTTTAGGATACAAAGTATCACGATAAATCACCATTTCGATATTTTGCCACACCCCTAGTATGCGTTACTACGTTGGTTGAATGACGCGAGAAAAGTGAGGCACGTACTCACGGAGAAAGCAGAGCAAGTGTGGGGAGGAGGACAGGGAGTTATGATGCCGTTGCAAACGCGAAACTAGGTAGCTCTAATCATACCTGACTGTAGCCGATAGCCTACAAACTACGCCCACGTGATGCTATAGTCAGGGGTGAAAGTGGGCCAGAACGGTCAGGGACGCAGTTCCGGTATAAGATTCAGGGCCCAAATGCTGTTCCGGTACACGGTGCTTTGATTCCGAAAATATGACAGCAACTGTCAAAACATTATGTAAAAAAAAAAAAATTTAAAAAAATGCTAAGCTGCCACACATGCATTTCAGCTCAATGAAGAAAACAATCTACCAACATCAGATTTACATACACAAGTGTTGACAACAAGCATAATAAAGTGCTTGAGTAGCATAATCCGTTTCCACCCATATTTATCATTGATTTTATTCCACGGATGGCATGGAGGTTTCCCCAGCTGCTGCAGTTATCTGAGTCTTACGATGATGAGTCACGTCAATGTGCGAATGCACGCAGCAAAGTAAAACGCCTGGACTCATTTATCCGTTCAATTGGCTGACATACTGACATGTGGTCAGCAGAGATGGTTAGCTCTGATTGTTTCAAATGTGCTTGTTTTCTGGAGCAGAAAAAAAAAAAAAAAAAAAAATTATTTGCTCTGATGGGGAGGTTCAAAACATCTTAGCTGTCAGTAGCCACGTTTACATGGAGCCAAATATTCCAATTGCAATCGGTTTAGAAGTTCAAACCGAATAAATGTGTTCCATATAAACACCTCATTCGGAATGAACAGGCCCAAACCGAATGGAATTTCATTCCGTTTCACAGGGGTGGAATATTCCTTTTCCCAAACCGATTAGAAGTAAAATTATATCATGTAAACAGGGAAGCGGAATGGTGTCTGGTTGCGTTCTTTCTGCACATGCTCCGTACTGACGTGGTGTCGTCATTTGGTGACGTAAGTAACGTCACTTGCAACATGGCTTCCAAGCACACGCACGGCGCACCTAATTGGAGTCCGGCGGAAAGTTTATATCCATGAATCCCTCCACCAGCCCACACAACTTTTTAAATGAACGGCGTGTCATTCTGAAGTTTTGTTTCCACTCGAAAAGTTAAAACAGCAGCAGATCTGACGATCGATCTCCATGTTTTGCAACGTGACGCGTTGTTTTGATTAATCTGCGCATGTCAGACGGCAGTTGTCAAACGTCCTTTCGGAATAAAGGCAGACACATGTAAACGCTGGATTGGAATAGATGAAGTGACATGTAAACAGCTGATCTGAAATTTCCATTCGGAATTATTTGAATCGGTATGAATAAAAGTCAGCATGTAAACGTGGCTAATGTGCACTTTGGACTTATATTTGTTCATTTATGTCAGGCTACTTATTCATTTCCTTATGATTTAAAAAAGTCTTTGCGAGATATTCAAAATATTTTCCTTTTCACTCTGCATAATACAAGTCATTTGTACTTATTTTTCTGAATGTATGTTACTTATATCTTTATCATTTGAAAAATAATGTTTTCATTAACTTCAATTTTAATATATACCCTATGTTCTTAAGTAGTTAAAATTGAGATTTGGCAATTAGTATGTGAGGGAAAATAAAAATTAGGAGATGGAGGTTGGGGTTATTGCTGTTTTTGTTAACTTTTATTTTGCAAATCATTGAAAAAACACAATTTTGAATGAAAAATAAAATTTTTGGCTCCGTGGCGACCTTCATGTCGGGTAGTTCCGGCAAGAAATTCTAGACACTTTCACCCCTGGCTATGGTAGATATGTACATACAACTAGATGCGAAATGACAAACACAGCTATGTTAGCACATGTATAGAGAACTAGATGCGAAATGATAGACTTGTCGGCATTAGTAAACAGCCGCCATCTTAAAGCAGTAGACTTCTCACGAAGGCTCTGTTGTAGAGAACCTTCCTAGCGAATGTAACCGGTTTGAAACACACCGCGCCCCGCTCCCACCTCTCTGGTCAGGCTGGGACGCGAAGTCACGCCGCGCCACACAGCAACAGTGCAGGGATGCTAACCACTATGCCAATAAAGCACGAGCCAACTGCGCAGCCGTCAGCATTCCTAAGGCCCTACCTAAGAAACTTTTTATCTAAAATACTCCTAAATCTTTAAATGATGAAACAGTTTTAAAACTTTCATATGTCGTAAGTAGACAGAAGGGAACTCATGCAAAAATGGGAGCAATTTTAACAACTTTAACAATGGATTCCCAACATTAAATGACTTCCAAAACATAGCAAAGGTTACCATGTTTTTATTTATTTTTTTAACTGTAATAAATTAAAGTAAGATAAACAACACTGGTCACAGGCATGTTATTAAGGTACATGGAACTGTTTTGAATTGTAAAGAAAAATGCAGTGTTTGACAAGCAACCATTGTGCATTACAAATCAACAGCAATCAAAACACGTTGGCTTAATTGCCTTGAGTATATAGCAATGTGTATTACATGATTTGTTTTTATACTCAGCATGTGAGAACTGTTTGTGTATACAAAGCAAGCGTTATGTTGTATGTGCTGGTATATTTCACTTTTTGTGATATTAAACTACAGAAAAATCCTGAGAATTTGCAGGATTGCATTGATTTATCCTGCTTTTGAAACAAAGTTAGACATTGTCATGATGTATATTCAAACAACAGCCCAGAGTTACTGTGATTTGCTTCCGTTGCTGTTGCGAAATGTAACTGCAGTCAGCAACATTTTGAGAGCTCAATAATGACACCTACACATCTGAAATGGACAAGCAACTACTGTTGCCTGTTTAGTGACTAATATATCTGAAATATCAGAAGGTCTCATATGTCCACAAATGTTAAAACTCCCAGTTTGACATAAGAGCAAGACTGAAATATGATATTTTCAACAAGTAATGTGACAATTCGACGGGGGGGATTTAGCTGTTAGTGAACTCAATTAGCACGTTTTGTTCAGCAGCTTAAATGGCGAGGTCTCAGTGGGGTTAGACATATTACGAGCAGTCACTCAAGAAGACGGGCATAAAATTGAGGGCTCTGAAGACAATCCTCTAGCACTTTGCGAGGCACAGGTACACTGTCACGTAATTACAATTCGACATCTGAAATTCCACCTTTGGAGCATGAAAGGTTTACAGAAGATTTGCTTTTTTTCCTATAAATTTCAATTAACAAGTCTTCCAAAAGGGATATTAAAAATAATTAACATAAAATGACCTATTTCAACATTAATATAGAATTGTGACATTTGCCGTTTTATTGTTAACTTTTTTTTTGGTAGCCAATTTCAGAAAAGACAAATCACGTGCAATCATCCTGTTCTTCCAGGGATGTTAAGTGTGATTTTTCTTCGCTAATCTGCTTTGAAAATGGTCAGAGCAAGCAATTGAGATGTTAAACCTATCTAATGTTGTCTGGCCGACTTGGTTTCGATCGATAGCTAATTAGGAAGTTAGTTACGAGATAAGCTACCATACTATATACAGTATCTTCTTTCTTTGTATTTCCTCCAATCTGAATGAATTGTGGCCAAATCTCTGGTATAATGATAAAAATCTGGTTTGTGGGAGCTGGCTTACCATTGCCACCTCACACCGAGCGATGTGGCCAATGTAATTCAATTGGACCATGTCATTTACGTATATTTATAGCAGTCTGGGCTGGCGTTACCTGGCATGCTACTTACGCTGGGTTGTTGGGGCCAAGGTTTGTTAAATCGACACATTAGGGAAAAAAATTTTGTACGCTGGATGGATTTATTGAGCAGTATGGCCCGGCCTTGCTCAGGTTTGTGTAACGTGAATGCAATACAACTGAATGGCACATAAAATACAGTACGTTCCTGAGAGGAGCAGCTGGAATGTAGCAATAGTAAAAGGACACCATGAAATGGTATATGCGAACACTTTTCAATTACTGTCTACAGTATTATGGCGAGGAGTATGGAGTAAAATGAGTTTTTCTGTCACACTTGCTGCTCTTGTGCCTCATACATCGTGCAACCCCAAGACACAGTGCCTTTATTGAACAGAAAACACCATAACACAACAACAGCAATCACCACTCCCAGTCATGATTGCCACAACTACCCATGAACCATTGTGGGTGTAACACATCAGAAATACCAGTCGCTTCAACATGAATATCCAGCCGAAATGTATCGCTTCGTAATATTCCACAAAATGTTACTTTTTTTTTTTTTTTTTTTAATCCAGCGTCTTGTTGTGGAGTCCTCAAAGCCACAATGTATGATCACAGCGCATTTAAATTTGTAAATGAAAGCGTAAAGTTTGAAAGCCAACTGTGACAATCTTTAGCCCAAAAGATAGTGCTGTCACCTCCACAATCAGGTTGCATTCTATGCCAATTTTTGTCGTTCGGAATGAATTTTCCACACTACAGAGATAAAACCAAGATAAGAACACTCACAGACACATAAAGTACAACTGTGTAAAATATCATCAAAATCCGCACAGCTGTTTCGGAGTCCATAGGGAACGAACACTCACACATACACACAAAAGTTCCATTTATATGCGGTCGCTGAGTGAAAAGTTTTGTCGCTTATCCATTTTGTAGAAATAATTGCCAATAACCTGACTTTTAATTATTCAATTGGTTTCAGAAATGGCTCATATGAAAGCTAATACCCTCCCAGATGATGTTGAATGTTTAAATATATATTTGTTTCACTGAAAAAAGATTTATCATTTAATGAAGAATTAAGGGTCAAATTTTGGCAGGACAAAAGTTTTGTCACCGTCAGAAAGTAGTGTGAAAATTGAAAAAAAAAATGTACTTCAAATACAAAAATATTTTACATAACATAAGCGAATTAAGTAGTGGTGCTGTGAGATCCAAATTTAATATTCTGTATGACTTCCATGGGCTTTGGCAAGGATTCATACAATTTATTGATGAAGTCATCAGGAACATCAAAGAAAGCAGTCTTTCATGCCTCCCAGAGTTCATCAACATTCTTGGGTTTCGTCTTCCATGCTTCCTCTTTCATCCTACCCCAGACATGCTCAATGATGTTCATGTCTGGTGACTGGGCTGGCCAGTCCTGGAGGATCTTGATCTTCTTTGCCTTGAGGAACTTTGAGGTAGAGATTGAAGTATGCGATGGAGCACCATCCTGCTGCAGGATTTGTCCCTTTTTATGGTTAAGAATGTAAGAGGCAGCTAAGATTTGTTGATATTTCAGACTATTTCTCAGGGTGCAGAGATTTTTTTTTTTTTTTTTTAAAGTGTGGCATTTGCCAAAGCCTGTCAAAAGGATGGACGCTGGAAAAGTGGCAAAAGGTGGATTTTTCAGATGAATCTTCCATTGAATTACACCACGGTCACCGCAAATATTGCAGGGGACCCACTGGAGCCCGAATGGATCAGAGATTCACTCAGAAAACAGTGAAGTTTGTTGGTTACATCATTACCAAAATCATGGTCTGGGGTTACATCCAGTATGGGGGTGTACGAGAGATCTGCAAGGTGAAAGGTAACATAAATAGTCTGAAATATCAACAAATCTTAGCCGCCTCTTACATTCCTAACCGTAAAAAGGGACAAATTCTGCAGCAGGATGGTGCGCCATCAAATACTTCAATCTCTACCTCAAAGTTCTTTAAGGTAAAGAAGATCAAGATCCTCCAGGACTGGCCAGCCCAGTCACCAGACATGAACATAATTGAGCATGTCTGGGGTAGGATGAAAGAGGATGCATGGAAGACGAAACCCAAGAATGTTGATGAACTCTGGGAGGCAATATAGACTGCTTTCTTTGATGTTCCTGATGACTTCATCAATAAATTATCAGAATCCTTGCCGAAACCCATGGAAGTCATACAACATATTTAAATTAGGATCTGACAGCACCACTACTTAATTCGCTTATGTTATGTAACATATTTTTGTACTTGAAGTACATTTTTTGGTCAATTTTCACATTACTTTCTGTAGGCGACAAAACTCTTGTCTTGCCAAAATTTGACCTTTATGTCTTCATTAAATCATAAATATTTTTTCAGTGAAACAAAGATATTTTTGTACATTCAACATCATTTGGGAGGGTCTTAGCTTTCATATGTGCCATTTCTGAAACCAAATGAATCATTTAAAGTCAGGTTATTGGCAATTGTTTCTACAAAATGTATAAGCGACAAGACTTTTGTCAGGGACTGTATACTGTAAGTATAGATATAGATACAGTAGGCCACCAACATTTTGAAGCTGCAGCAAAGTCTTTAGAGACTTTCTAGAGCAGCCTGCTTGTGAATGGAACATTACCAGCCGATAGAGGACAAAAAAATAATATTAGTTTTTCTAAAATGCTGTCAGTTTTACAGTTGTTGGCTTCTAATAAAAGCATAGGAAGAGCTCTATTCTAGTGCGGAGCTCGCAAAGGTTTCCAAGAGCAGATATATTGAGCGTCATGCTGTTTTGGCGCTCTTCCTGTTGAGTCATCACGTACTGAACCATGCGGCTGTGTGTTGTCATGCTCCTGTTATTTGGAATAACGACAGCTTGATCTCATGTAGCGAGGCAAACACCAGTGCAAATCCTATTTAGATGATTTACTATGACTATTTTTTCTCATTTGGTTGGGGGCGTGCGGCTCTTTTATTCCATCTACGGAATGTCACCTTGGACCGTATCGCACAATCACTCATAGGGATAAACAGCAAATAAGAGATGCTGGAAGGGTGGATAGGGGAGGGGGTGCAGATTTTGATTCTGAAAATACATCGGCAATGGCATCTGGAATTAAAAGTGTCATAATATCCATCATCATTGTCAGAAAAAAAAAAATCACATCATCCCCATGGGAGGCATTTAAAGGGGTCATATTTTTAACATCAAAAGTGCTGATATAAGAATGGTAATAAATTTGACGGTACCTAATGCGAGGTTGTATTCATGGCAGCTGTTTTCATCTAAACACTTCAGGCTACACATCAGTCCTTTAAGTACATAAGAACGAATGTTGTCTCAAATGAAGGGAGAGCAAGCGCACTGCTTGTCACAGGGGCAACAAACACATTAAGAAGTAACCTCACAGCGGCAGGGTCGGCAATCTTTGAGGAAGAGCAGGCCACTCAGCATTCAGAGGCGCGCCTCTCCTCCGAGCGTGGCATTAAGTCAAATGCCTCCCCCCTCGCCCCACCGAATAATTTGCAGAGTCTGACCTCTGCTGAGATGATACCCGCCGAACGACGCGTACGCAGCAGTGGGTTGCAAGATGAGCAAACTGAATGAATCATGAGGTTAAGAGTAAAATGAGGTGTACACTGTTTTTGTCAAGATCTCAGGCGGGTAGGCGAGGTGGACCCAATCGCAAGGAAACAACAGGGATGGAAGGCAGGGTGGCGGTTAACTCAAAGTGTTGTTAATCTTACTTTAAAAAAGTAATTAATTACAGTTACAAATTTCTTCTCCCAAAAAGAATTGTGTTAGTGACTCAGTTACCTGAATGTAAGAGTAATTAGTTGCTTGGCAAAGTAACTGGTGATAATTTAAGTTCCCCCCCCCCCCTCAAAACAGGTCACACAATGTGAAGTTTAAAGGGATTTTGGGACAATTAGCCCTAGCCCAATTCTTTACCCTAAACTTACCAAGACACGGGGGTATTGCGGATATTGCGCTAAGTAGATAGTAACCTTTGCTTTGTGTGATAGTCATTTAATGTTGTGAATCAACCGTTAAAGTTGTTAAAATTGCTCCCGTTATTGCATTAGTTCCCTTCGGTATACTTTCGACATGTTTGAGTTTTAAAACTGTTTCATCATTTAAAGACAGATTTAAGTTTTGTCGATTTAGGAGCATTTTAGATAAAAATTTACTTAGGTTCGCTAGGAAGGTTCTCTACAACGGAACCTTCGTGTGAAGTCTACTGCTTTAAGATGGTGGCTGTTTACCAACTCTTCTAGTTCTTTATACATGCTGCTAATGCCGCCGTGTCTGTCATTTGCATCCAGTTCTGTATATATGTGATAGCTACCACAGCCACATGTGGGCGCAGTTTGTAGGCTATCGGCTAGTCAGGTATTATTGGAGCCACCTAGCATAGTAGCATTGCGTTTGCAATGGCGTCACACTCCCTTGCCTCCTCCCCACTCCTGCTCTGCTCTCTCGTCTCCTTGAGTCAGTCTTTCTCAGACTTATCTCGCGTCAGTCAACCAACATAGTAACGCATGGTAACGCATGCCTTTCCCGCCTCAGCAACAGTAACGGCATTGCCAAAATGAGAAAATTAGATTATTCACTACTGAAGAAAATAACGGCGTTAGTAACGCTGTTATATTCTAACGCCGTTATTAACAACACTGGTTTTATTGTATCACATTGGAGTATGACATACTCCCATTGTGATAATTTAACGTGCCTTGTTTATTAGGAGAAAGCAGTGAACAGGAAGAAGTTATCAGGGGACAGAAAAAGGAGAGAGAGAGAGACAGATGAAGCACAAACAACAACAACAAATACCTTGAACGCCTACGCTAACTATGAATAAGATAGTGCTATCGTTAGCTAGTTGTATTTCTAGTTGACACCATGTCGATAGCCTGATGACCAAGGAGAAAGGAGGGGGCGGGGGGTCAGAAAGATAAGTGATTGGGAGGAGGTGGAGTGTACACAAATCAGCCATGTGTGGTGTAGAACCCGGTATTTGTGTGAATGCCTTAGGAGTGTATGTTGGCATCCTATTCTATGCTGCCTGATCGCTAATCCTGATATCGAATTTTTCTACTTGAGTGTCTAATTGCTAATTGTTTAATTGATAGTTAATAAAAACAAAGTACAAACTAAAAAATTGGGGATCAAAAGGGCAAGGTCCAAACAAAACTCAGGAGTTAAAGAACAAAGTATCAAAACTTCAGCCCTTTTCAGACCTATATTTCCCGTGTCAAGGGTTTCAGAATATGGAGAGATGTCCTGGGAATAACCTGGGTTGGACACTTTCAGACTTGTCCTGTGTTGGTGACATGACGCTCTCTGTGCGGGGAGGGCGGCTGGCGGGATTTATTAACCAGGATATTACTTCATTTTTGGTCTGCAACAGAATAAATCAACCATTTCCAAATTTGGACAATAGACTGTCTTAACCTTGGGTTTACGATCCAGTAGCAATTTAATTTTGGGATGTTTCCAGTTTTAGTTTTTTCCAGTTTGCCATGTTGATAATTGCAATGTTTGTTTACCACTCTTCGTCTTACTGCGAAGAAAAAAATGACGATTGACCCGCCATGATAATTACATTCGCGCCGTGACCCGGGAATTAAACGCCTGTTCTCACACATGCTGCGTAAGTCCCGGACATTTTAATAGGAAACAAATCTGTAAATGTCTATTTCATCGCTGTATCACTCGACCCTGGAAATTGCCTTCACACACAAGGGCTACCCGTTTAAATCCTGCAAATTAAACAGCGTTCAGGTATGTGTGAAAGGGGCTTTACTTTACAGGGGATACAGGAACACAAGGGCTCAAGGGGTCAAGGGCAGGTGGGTAACACAAGAGGCACGGGATTGGCTAACACACATGGAGAAGGCAAAACAGGTGAAATCAATGGTTAATCACAAGGACCAGACACACTAGGGTACAAACTTTACAGACTCAAGGCATGACAGTTTTGTTTTTGGTGTGGGGTTAAAAATGTTGAAAAATATGTTTTCAAATTACACAATGTATTGACTATTTACAGCTACAAATGATGATAGCAATTAGTCAGTTCATTCATCTTCTGAACTACTTATCCTCACGAGGGTCGTGGGGGTGCTGGAACCCATTCCAGCTAACAACGGGCAGAAGTCAGGGTACACCCTGAAGTGTTGCCAACCAGTCGCTGGGCACATACAAACAGACAACCATTAAACACCCAGGGACAATTTGGAGTGTTTCAATCAGCCTACCATGGATGTTTTTGGTATGTGAAAGTACCTGAAAACAATCCACGCAGACACAAAGAGAAGATGCAAACTCCACACATGGAGGCCGGAGCTATTGGACCAACTATCTCAGAACTGCGAGGCGGACGTGCTAACCCACAGGTGTCAAACAGATTCCAGAAGGGGCCTAGTGGGTGCAGGTTTGCTTTCCAACCAATGAAGAGGACACATTTTCACCAATTAGATCTTTTACAAGTGTAATCAGTTAAACTTTGTCAGGTGCTGCTTGTTTCAGCAGGAAGTTCATTGGTTAAACTCTCTGCGTGTTATCGGTTGGAACAAAATCCAGCACCCACTAGGCCCTTTCTGGAATTGGTTTGACACCTGTGTGCTAACCACTCTTCCACTGTGCCGCCTATAAATAGTAGGGCTGTCAAACGATTAAAATTTTTAATCGAGTTAATTACAGCTTAAAAATTAATTAATCGTAATTAATCTCAATTAATCGCAATTCAAACCATCTATAAAATATGCCATATTTTTCTGTAAATTATTGTTGGAATGGAAAGATAAGACAAGATGGATATATACATTCAACATACGGTACATAAGGACTGTATTTGTTTATTATAACAATATATCAACAAAATGGCATTAACATTATTAACATTCTGTTAAAGTGATCCATGGATAGAAAGACTTGTAGTTCTTAAAAGATGAATATTAGTACAAGTTATAGAAATGTTATATTAAAATGCCTCTTAATGTTTTCGTTTTAATAAAATTTGTAAAATTTTCAATCAAAAAATAAACTAGTAGCCCTATTCTGTCCTCAATGTGTGTGAGTACACAAATTGTCAGATAGCGAACATAAGTTCCAAAAAGAAATCAGACGGTGTGGCAAAGTTGCATGGGCTTTACTGAAGTCATCTCTTTTTGACAGGAGCACGTTTCTTGTATTTTTGTAAAACTGAAAATAACAAGGCAATGTGTCAATAACTTGCATAAATCACAAAATAACATAAAATGTACCCACACGTGTCCATTTGAGCAGTAGCACTAGCCAATTAGCTCACAAGCATCTAACAATGTAACTGCATTTCACCATATATGTGAACAAATTCAAATACACATCATCAATAACTATCTAATGCTCAGGAATATAACTCACACGCGATGCATGTATTAGACACAAACAGTGTGATGGGGCTATGAGAACTGGCACTGAATACTGGATGCGGACGATAGCTGGTCTGAATAGCACTGTCTATTAGTGTGAGTTCGCGTCGACATATAATCACGTCAGAAAAGCGCGCCGAAACCCAAATAATCAGCTGCACTGAATCGCCAGCAGAGGGCGACATTACGCCACATATCATATGCAAGTCACACCCAAGCGCCAGCAGAGGGCGGAAAAACTCCATAAAACATAATTAACAAGTTGGCCTTTCACTGTACTGACATTTAAATCTGTCTGAGCGGGCCTAGTGCGTTAATTGCGTCAAATATTTTAACGTGATTAATTTAAAAAATTAATTAACGGCCGTTAACGCGATAATTTTGACAGCCCTAATAAATAGTAATGATAATATTTATACATTACTACTAGTATATTTTATTTGCATTCCTCGTGAGCAAAATTCTCAAACAGGTGCTTTTGTCTTACAGTTTTGTTTATGGATAATGATTTGATACCATTTACAATACAAAAAAATGAATGAATATAGTCAAGACGGATTCATATAGCCCTAAATCATCAAGAAAATCCATAATGGCTTCACAAATGCACAACTGAATTAAAACATTCAATTAAATATTAATTAAATAACCAAATACAGTGGTATCTCAAAATACGATCGCATTGCCATAAGATCCTTTCGACATCAGACGTAAAATTTGACCAGTCATTTGTCCCGACATACGACCGTTTGACTTACAAACAAGGTCCTGGAATGAATTAAATTCTTATGTAGAGGTATCACTGTAAAAGTAAGAGTAATCATTATCAAATTATTGAATACATGAATAATATTACGAATATACATTTGTCCAGAGTATAGCAAACTGCTTTGTGTCGATTTGCTCAAAAATTATTCAAATTCACTCAATATTAAAGTGGAAGCTGCTGTGTGGGTGCAAGGTTCCAGCCCCTCTCTCGAGTGTCCCCATTTAATTAAAAATGTAGCTCGGCTAAAAATGCAGAAACCGGTAACTGTAATACTGCCAGGTGGGCGGCTTGATTGAGTAAGGATTTTTCTGTCATGCTGGAAGGCAAGGTAACCCACGCTGCTCCAAAACATCCTTTATTTAATCCCAGCAGAGGCCCGCACTACTACTGACAGATCAGAAAAGAGCAAGGAAAAGAAAGGAAGGAGCCTGCCTGCCAATTACCTGCCCCCTCCCAATAAAATACTCTCAAAGGCTGAGTGACAGCGGTCCACCCCCATGGACCTGAGTGGGCTGTCATTAAAAGCTGAGAGTCGCAGGTTCCATCAGTTACATGCGACTCTGCCACTGAGCGCTTTGACGTCGTAGGCGGCGTGGCAATAAAACACTATTAGAACTGTGCCGCTTAACGGCGCCGTTAATGGGATTATTTCACCACGTTATTACGCCTCCGGGAAACTAATTCACATTTGACAGAATACAGAGGGACCACAACATGTTACGGAAATCTGGTTGACTTCCAATTTGCCCCCTCAATGTTTCCAGTGGATGGCAAGCTTGAACCTTGCTGGCTCTAGGACCTCCTACCCAATATTTATTCATCTGGGGTCAAAAGTGTTAGAAGTACTTGCACTCCTGAGATGTACAGATACTTGTGGAAAAATAGACTGCACAAGTAGAGGTGCAGTGAGTAAAATAAGTATCTGAACACCCTACGATTTTGCAAGTTCTACTCCTTAGAAATGATGGGCGGGTTTGAAATTTTCATGGTAGATGTTTGTCCACTGTGAGAGAATCTCAAGAAAAAAAAAAATCCAGAAATTAAAATGTATGATTTTTTTTAACAATTTATTTGTATTTTACTGCTGCAAATAATTATTTGAAACCCTGTCTATTTGTTAGAACCCACTGCAGGCCTGTATGCCTTTTCCTTTTTTTTCCCTCCCAGTCATCAACACTAATTCCACACACCTGTCCTGCACACCTGGTCATTACCTCAGCCTCCCGACATAAACACCCACAACCCTCTAAGCCATTGCGAGTTTGTTAGCCCTCACTGCAACATACGAGCACTTCTAGTTACCCTGTCTTGCCGGATTTTTATACCTTTTTTGACCTTGTGGATTTTTTGCCTCTAGCCTGCTCCTTGTCTGTACTTCTGCCTAGTTTCTGCGACCTGCTACAGGACCGGATCTGGATCGCCTCTGCCTGGGCCCTCGCCTTGCTCGTCCCCCCCAGCTCGAACGGTCCTCCGTGCCTCACCAAGACTTCTCATTCCGAGATCATTGTCAATAAATCTGCTCTGAGCACTGCAATTTTGGGTCCGTTTGTTCCCTGATCCGTGTCACTATTAGCTATAATTGTGAGCCTCAAAGACCTTTTAGTCCCCTTTAAAAAGTCCAACGATAAGTGGAGTCGAGGTCGACTTTTTGAGTCTGACTTTTTGACCTGTTTGAGGCAGTTAGCTGCACATAAACACCTTTCCACCCAATGCAATCAGGAAGACTCCAATTACTAACGTGGTCAAGACCAAAGGGCTGTCCAAAGACAGAGAATTGTAGACCTCTACAAGGCTGGAAAGAGTTATGGGGCAACTGCCAAGCAGCATGGTGATATAAGATCCAACGTTGGAGCAATTATTAGAAAATGGAAGAAGCCAAACATGACTGTCAATCTTCCTTGGACTGTGGATCCATGCAAGATCTACCTCGTAGGGTCTCAATGATCCTAAGAATAGTGAGGATTCAGCCAAAAGCTACACATAAGGAGCTTGTCAATGACCTGAAAGGAGCTGGGACCACCATTTCCAAGGTTACTGTTGGTAAAACGTCATGGTTTAAAATCATGCATGGAACAGAAGGTTCCGCTGCTTGAACCAGTACATGTCCTGGCCCGTTTTAAGTTTGCCAATTACCATTTGGATTACCCAGAGGAGCCATGGGATGAAGTCATATGGTCATATAAGATTATAATTGAACTATTTGGTCTTAATTCCACTCATAGAGTTTGGAGGAAGAAGAATGATGAGTACCATCCTAAGAACACCATACCTACTGTGAAGCATGGGGGTGGTAGCATCATGCTTTAGGAGTGTTTTTCTGCACATGGGACTGGACGATTGCGCTGTATTAAGGAGAGGATGACCAGGGCCATGTAGAGTGAGGCAAATAAGTATTTAGTCAACCACATTTTGTGCAAGTTCTCCTACTTGAAAAGATTAGAGAGGCCTGCAATTGTCAACATGGATAAACCTCAACCATGACAGACAATGTGGGGAAAAAAAAAAAAGAGAAAATCACATTGTTTGATTTTTAAAGCATTTATTTGCAAATCATGGTGGAAAATAAGTATTTGGTCAATACCAAAAGTTCATCTCAATACATTGTTATGTACCCTTTGTTGGCAATAACGGAGGCCAAACGTTTTCTGTAATTCTTCACTCTTCGCTTGGTGTAAAGAAATCAACTGTGGGAGCAATTAATAGAAAATGGAGGACATACAAGACCACTGATAATCTCCCTTGATCTGGGGCTCCATGCGAGATCTCACCCCGTGGCGTCAAAATGATAAGAGCGGTGAGCAAAAATCCAAGAACCACACGGGGGGGCCTAGTGAATGACCTACAGAGAGCTGGGACCACAGTAACAAAGGCTACTATCAGTAACACAATGCACCACCAAGGACTCAAATCCTGCACTGCCAACCGTGTCCCCCTGCTGGAGCCAGTACACGTTCAGGCCCGTCTGCGGTTCGCTAGAGAGCATTTGGATGATCCAGAAGAGGACTGGGAGAATGTGTTATGGTCAATGAAACCAAAATAGAACTTTTTGGTAGAAACACAGGTTCTCGTGTTTGGAGGAGAAAGAATACTAAATTGCATCCGAAGAACACCATACACACTGTGAAGCATGGGGGTGGAAACATCATGCTTTTGGGCTGTTTTTCTGCAAAGCGACCAGGACAACTGATCTGTTTATAGGAAAGAATTAATGGGGCCATGTATTGAGAGATTTTGAGTGAAAATCTCCTTCCATCAGCAAAGGCATTGAAGATGAGAAGTGGCTGGGTCTTTCAGCATGACAATGATCCCAAACACACAGCCAGGGCAACAAAGGAGTGGCTTCGTAAGAAGCATTTCAATGTCCTGGAGAGGCCTAGCCAGTCTCCAGATCTCAACCCAATAGAAAACCTGTGGAGGGAGTTGAAAGTCCGTTTTGACCAACGACAGCCCCAAAACATCACTGCTCTAGAGGAGATCTGCATTGAGGAATGGGCCAATATACCAGCAACAGTGTGTGAAAAGCTTGTGAAGAGTTACAGAAAACGTTTGGCCTCGGTTATTGCCAACAAAGGGTACATAACAAAGTATTGAGATGAACTTTTGGTATTGACCCAAAAATTATTTTCCACCATGATTTCAAATAAATTCTTTAAAAATCAAATAATGAGATTTTCTGGATTTGTTATAGATTGTTGGTGCTTGTCCACTGTGAGATACAATGAAAATCTCATACCCGCCCATCAGTTCATAGTGGGAGAACTTGTAAAATCGCAGGGTGTTCAAATACTTATTTTCCTCACTGTGCATTAGTCGTGAGAAGCTATACTACGTTATTGGCTGAATATAACTACAATAGAAATAGAATCTAACCTTACAAATCATTTTGGTTGCATATCAATTGTTTTAACTATTCGCTATTTACTGTACTTTGGTTTGGTTAAAGTAAGGGAAGAAAATTAAACTACTATTTTGAGTCTTTTTTAGGAAATGAACAAAGCGGACAAGTGCAGGAGGAAAAGCTTAAACAGGGTGAATTATCATGCTATAAAAACACTAAAAAGGGCATTTGTTACAGCTTTGGCTCAATCTAATCAGCCTGGGAGAAGCTGTTTAAAGACCCTTGGCTTCGTTTTTCATGATTTTGAAGCTTCATTTTATATACTTGGCAATTTTTTAAATGATTTCAATTCGAAAGGGCTGCGAGAGACAACTCTGTGGTGAGTCAGGATTAGAAGACATTTAACTATTTTTTGTGTCATGGTAGTGTTTAAAAATAAATGATCGCATACATAAATGTACAGAAACTTCGATTTTTGGGCTGAATTTGAACTTCATGAGCTGCACATTTTGTTCCAAAATGTATTAAGTGTCTGAAAATTTCATTGCACCTTGCCCAGATTCAAGACACCCAGCTCCTGATGTAGCAAAGCAGCCCCAAGGCAGAACCTTTTCATTATTTTACAGGAAACATTTTTCTCCGCATGTCTACATTTGAGCCTGAAGAAAATTCACGTTGTCCACACTTTTCACCCTAGTAAAAACTATAAATATTTTAACTTTCAGCCGCAGATGGATAAAGCGCTAGGTCTGAATTTGCCCATATCTTTGAATCGAGCACAATATGAGCAATCAACCTAAGAATGACAATAAGTGTGTGGGGGTTCAACTCAAGAGCTGATATGACGCGAGAACCGTAATGACTTTAAACGGTGCTACTTTTGTGCGTGTAAAATTGCGCCGAGAAGTGGCACCAAGTGGGAAGAAAAAAGGAAGGAGACAAATTGGTCTCCCCTGCTGATGTGAATCTACTTCTAATGGAACATTTAGCACTCATACGTAGGAAATAATACCAAGAGAATTACAGCTTAGGCACACAATGCTAGGCATTGAGAGCATCAGAAAGCTACCACCTGTGTCTACTCAGCTGCCATCAGCGTTGAGCACTTTACCGACAGCAGAGAGTTTTGTTTGCAGAACACAATACTGACTGAACTGTGCCAAAACAAACAGTGTATAACATCTAAATGAATAGTGTATCAACACATCAAAACATAATGACCTGAGGAAGCTAATCACAACAGTGAAGTGTTATTAGTATTTCTTTTTTTTGTGGGGGTCTGTCGAAGGGCCTTGAACTCAATTCCCTTTGTCCCGCTTTCGGATCGATCCTCCACGCAAATCTCATTAAGTGATCCAGTAAAGAGCCTCGTGCATCCTGTTTTGTTCTGCGTAGAGGAGCAATGCAAGCCTGCGGGCCCTCAAGGAAAATCAATGGTAAAGACAATGAAGGCACGATGCCAGACCATCCAAGATAGGGACTATCAGCATAAAAATAGATACAAGTGGAAATTAAAGATGCAAGCAAGCAACAATGCTCGGGCCTTTGCACACTTTTTTTTTTTTATGTCAAAGATTGAAGCCATTGAATTAGTGTAGACAAAAAGAAAAATGTGGAAATATATGAAAATACAGACCTACATAGAAATTCTACCATCATCCCTTTCGTAAAGCTGGCTAAACTTACAAATGAACTGGTTTCAGAAAGTACATCGTATTTTTGAATCTGCTTCACTCTGAATTTCAAGTTTAGTAACAATTTCACTGCGGTGACTGTGATGCATCATTAAATATAAATTAAATATGAGACATCAACTAATGATTCTAGGCTAAAAATGACAGACATTTCGAAGAATAAATATAATTTAGCTTTCTTTTTATGCTGGGTCGAAACAAAAGCGGTTGCGTGACGTCTAAACGGAGGTTTGAGGATAAAACGGGCAAATTAAAAATAGTTTGGGGGCTTAATGCACCATGAATCTGCTATGGCAGCATATAGACATTGTTCTAGCAAACACAACAGTTCTTTTGGCTTAAAATACAGCAGTTTATTTTAAAGAGGGGTGCAAGAGCAGACACTGCTTTTTCAGTCTTGTCCGTGTTTTCCGCCATATATATCATTTTAAGGAGGCCATCAATTACTGATTTAGCAGGGCATATCTGTAGTACAGCCATTTATATATAGAGACCATCAATTGAGGTTTTCCTGCATGTTTTCAAGGTTAAATTTTGTTTATTAAACTTGTGATGATGTCAATATTTGCGTTCATGGACTTGACTGCGTTTCCTCTGAGCGACATAAAGCAGGATCCGTGGCCAAACTCTCCAGGGAAAACTCATTTTGCTCCCACCGCACCGCCCAAATTACACTGCCAATTACTCGGAGTGAAGCGCCGTGCCACGGCGGGTTGCTGTCAAATTATTTTTTTCTCATTTCCCCTTCTTTTCTGCCCAAGGAAAACAAGATATTTTGCACGCTTACGCGCACATGCCATGAGAACCCTGAGTATTTCTGGTGTAAGAAGAAATTATGGCTCTTGCCGAACATGTTGGCAGATAGAGTATTGAGTGTTGCAGTGTTGAGGAAAACCTAAACATTGTCGGAACCTACTTACCTGCAACTTAACACTAATATTTGTTAGATATTTTTTATTTTTTTTTTTTTGATTAAAGGGATTCACGGATAGAAAGACTTTAGTTCTTAAAAGATAATTGTTATTATGAGTTAAAATAATTTGATATTAAAAACCCTCTTTATGCTTAAGTTTTTATCCAATTTGTAAAATTAGTAGGTTGCCATTGCTGTTGACATCACAGAGCGGTAACGTCACAATTGGTTATGCTGCCGGGCTTCCAGAGTATGACTCTAGCGACATAAACATGTCATTTGTTCAACCCTTTCAATTTGAACCCGAGAGGAACATTATTGAGCATGACAGCACTGTCGATATTTCCCAAAACGAGCAGCAAAAGCAAAATGAACGGGAAAGAAGGGAGGAGACGAGATGATAGTCTAACAAAACTGTGTTCTGCCAAGATGTGCAACACCGGCGAGAGGCAAATTTGACACCCAAAGTACTACCGTGCGCTTTCAGCCAGACAGAACATACTAAAGTTGTCTTAAGAAAATACTTAAAGGTAGTAATATCAAATAAGGGTGGTTTAAACACACTACGTGACTAATGTGGTCAACAGATCAACAATCTGATTTAAAGCTACCACAAGAAAACACAATGCTTAAAAGTATGAGAGGGAAACACACGCAAAAAGTACCGTATTGGCCCGAATATAAGACGGCCCTGATTATAAGACGACCCCCCTCTTTTTCAAGACTCAAGTTTGAAAAAAGACTTTTTGAACACTAAATTAATTTTTATACAGAAAATTTTTACAGTACATCCGAAACAAATTATAACAATATATTTGAGAGAAAAAGCATGTTATTTAGCCTCATTCAAATCTTAATATCTGAACATTTAAATATGTAAACTAAAGTGCAACCACATTCGTAAATGAATGGCTTCAGTTTTTTTTTTTTTATGTAAATCTACCAATCTATTGTGATAAAACAACAAAATTGCAATTACTGCATTAACCATCAAAGTCTAACTAACTGTAATCTTGAAACAAATCTGAATAAGGAAAAACATTGCAATAAAAAATTGCAAACTGGTTTAACTTGAGAGAAGCTGAGCTCTGTCATGACAGAACATCTCTTCAATGATATCTGTCGCCATCTAGCGTTGTGAATGGGGAGAGTAGCTTAGATCTGTCATGACAGAACATCGCTTCAATGATATCTGGCGCCATATTGCGTCGTGAATGGGTATGATGTCTAGACAGCGAATATAAGACGACCCCCTCTTTTTCACTCTTATTTCAATGCAAAAAACACTGTCTTATATTCTGGCCAATACGGTATTTTGAGGTAATGAAAAGGTAATAAAAGACCCAAAAACACAAATAGTAAGTACTAGCCACTTTTAACAGATGTGCGCATGTTGTGGATGTTTTGCCGCGTAGAAGGTAATGCAGGAGACTGGTAGTGTTAGTCTAGTCAGTGAAAAACTACGTCATCACCCTGAGCGTCCATTGCGCGCTTAAAACAGTGCCCTCCGTAAGTCAAAACATGTACTAAATAATATAGATTTTTAAATCATTGGCAATATTTTATGTGTTTCTAATAACATTTTAGTAAAAGAGAACAATTGTGCCTTATTAGAGCCTACAAAAGTCTTTAAATCCAAGGTTCTCTTTCAGGCCATGAATCTCTGAATCGACTATCATCTGGGTTATGACAACCCAACTTAAAATCAGTTATGACCTCAACTGGAGTCAACTTTCTGATTTCATCAGCCATGTTCATTGAAGTTATATTCAGAGGTGAAAGTGGCTAGAATTTCTTCCCGGAACTCCCTGATGTCAAGGTCGCCATGGAGCCAGAAATTTTATTTATTTTCATTCAAAATTGTATTTTTTCAATGATTTGCAAAATAAATGTTAACAAAAACAGCAATAACTCCAACCTCCATCTCCTAATTTTTATTTTCCTTCATTTCCTCACATACTAAATGCCAAATTTCAATTTTAACTAGTTAAGAACATATGATATATATTCAAATAAAGTTAATGTAAACATTATTTGTTTTCTTTCTTTTTAATAATGAAGATATAAGTAACATACATTCAGAAAAATAAATATAAATGACTTATATTATGCAGAGTGAAATGGAATATATTTTGAAGATCGCGCAAACATTGACTTTTTTCACTCATAAGGAAATGGAAAGGAAATGAATAAGTAGCCTAAAATAAATGAACAAATATAAGTCCAAAGTGCACATTGACAGCTAAGATGTTCGGAACCTCCCCATCATAGCAAATAAAACTAAATATGATAAATAAGCCTCCTCAACTCTTTCGTTGCTCTTAAAGATTTGATCCATTTTATGTTGCACTGCCCTTTTTTTGTCGCATCAATTCAACAAGCTTTTTTTTTTGCTGTTCCAGAAAACATGAACCAATCAGAGCTAACCATCTCTGCTGATCACATGTCAGTATGTCAGCAAATTGAACGGATAAATGAGTCCAGGCGTTTTGGTTTGAAACCGATTACGCTACACAAGCACTTTATCATGCTTGTTGTTAACACTTGTGTATGTAAATCTTATGTTGGTAGATTATTTTCTTCTTGGAGCTGAAATGAATGTGTGGCAGTTTAGCATTTTTTTTTTTTTTTTTTTTTTTTAACATAGCGTGTTGGCAGTTGCTGTCATATTTTCAGAATCAAAGCACAGTGTACCAGAACAGCATTGTGGCCTTGAATCTTATACCGGAACTGCGTTCTGGCACTGAATCTTATGCTGGAACTGCGTTCCTGACCGTTCTGGCCCACTTTCACCCCTGGTTATATTAAAAGGGGAAGGGGCAAAGTAAACCGTAAAAAGTACAGATTTCGGTTGAAAAACATAGGGAAAAGTAAACTGTCGTTTTAATGGTGTACTTCGTTTCATCCAACACTGCTTATAAAACGAGAAAAGTTTTCTTTTGGTTTGTATTACTGTTCCATGAGCATCCAGGAGAAAGAACACCTCCTTTGTGCTAAGAATATTAATGCGCTTTTCACTAAAATGTGACAAGTGCACAATGTGGCCCTTAGCTTCTGACAAGACTTGCACAAAAAAGTGGTAAATAGTGTTTTCCCAACAGCTTGGGAGGCAAAATGAATCTTTTATTAAGATGAACAAATAGATTGCATGAAATCTGCAATGTTGATGAAATAACGGTGTTAAGATATAAAGTATAACAAACATTTCCAATGAGTGTTGAAGTGAAATATGGCTCCGGCATGAGTCTTTAAAACGTTCAGATTAGAGTTGCCACTTGCTGTGACTCACTGGGGCCATGAATAAAACGCTTTGCCTATATTTAACATCTTATCATGAACCCACAAAGGGAGTGTTTCAATGTGCCACTAGCAAAAGTGTGCAAAGACGTATTCAGCTGAGGATCACCATTTCATCCCCCCCACCAGCATAAATTCAAATCATGCCGCTTTCTACAGTTCCCTGGTAGTCTGTATGACTGTAAAAAAGACAGGAGAGAGAAGAAGCCACTTCATCTCCAATTGCTGACCTACTCTACCATGAGTACTGAAAGCGAGTAGCTGATGTGTGTGGCTTACTTCTATTCGGTGATCATAACAAAGCTTCTTTTATATGACTGGGAAAACATGCTGAAGTGGGATGACATTCCATTATTCAACTGGGAGTGGTGGGAAGAGAGCCAATGTGGATGCATAGGTCACCAGTGTTGGGAATAATGGTCAATTTTGCTATAAAGCGTAATGTAATCCAGGCACCCATCCAATTTCTATCAAGCTTTTCATTATGGTGGTGGGCAAGATGGAGACGATCCAAATGTACTATGAGCAAAAGGCAAGGGCCATGCTGGACTGGTCTTTTACCAATTGCAGGTGCCTTTACTTACGAGTTGAATCTGTGTCGTGACAGCTCTTTTAAATAAAAGCAGGCAAATTTCAAGTCAATTTTCCCAAATGAAATGAACAGAAATGCCATTATCTGATTAATAACTGAAACAGCATTCATGCTAGTCTAAGTAGCCCGTCTACAATACGACTATTAGCATTCAGTTAGTAAGTAAACCTCTAAACTATGGATGTCAATAAGAAACCTAGCTTCTTTTCAATGGCGATGCCTCTTCTTTTAGACAAGAACAGTGAAGTATGCTTGATCATCAGCAACGCCAGGCAGAAATAGGCAGAGGTGGGTAATGCAGGCAAAAATTTTACTCAAGCAAAAGTAGCGCTAGTTCAAAATAATATTACTCAAAAAAAATAGTCATCCAAAATATGTACCGTAATTTTCGACTAAGACGCTACTTTTCTCCTTCATTTTGAATCCTGTAGCTTAGAGTCCAGTGCGGCTTTTTTGTTCATTAATTTGGGTTAATAGGTAACACTTTATTTGACAGCGGCGTCATATGACCATCATAATTGTGTCATGACACTATCATGGGCATTACTGAATGATTATTATTGATGCCATTAAGTGTAATCCGGCAAATTATGTCACTAACTCCATTTATATCCAGCTCCGATGTTTTACATCCATTCCAAAGTGAGAAAATTTGCCGGATGACACAAAATGAAATATGTCATGGTTATTCATTAATACTCATGGCAGTGTCATGTCGTAATTATGATAGTATTATGGCACCACTGTCAAATAAAATGTTATTAAATACCATACCGATCATAAACATGAAACAACTGGATCAGTAACTGAAGAAAATTCGCACAGAACATGAACATGTTATTTATATCTGTAGTGCTGCAATGTATGCTAGGAGGCATGTTGGACAACAACAGTGTTGACAACATGTGGCATCAGAGGTTTACCATCTCCCCTAAGGGAGCAATGATTGCCAAATGAAGCTTCTTGAAGCAATGAAGCTTTGCAGCCAATTGGTTCAAAGCTTCATGGTGGTTCATTTGTTTTATGACAGTCGTATGATGCCACTGTTAAATAAAGTGTTACCAATTTATATCTTTTGGTGTAAATATTCCATAATACAGTGAGGACGGCTGCGGCTTATAGTCCAGTGAGTCTTATCTATGAACAAATGTCTGTTTTCGTGTCAAATTTGGTGGGTTGCGGCTTTTAGTCAGTTGACCTTATAGTGCGAAAATTACGGAACTCAAGTACAAGTAAAAACGTATTTGGTGAACATACCAAAATAATGAGTAACATTGTGAGTAACTGCTTACGATTTATGATTTTATTTTTTCTTTACATATTTTTTTTTTCTCTGC
Source organism: Corythoichthys intestinalis (assembly GCF_030265065.1). Classification (NCBI taxonomy): domain Eukaryota; kingdom Metazoa; phylum Chordata; class Actinopteri; order Syngnathiformes; family Syngnathidae; genus Corythoichthys; species Corythoichthys intestinalis. Next base: position 22,289,944 of record NC_080414.1, on the reverse strand, counting down.
ACAAAGTTATCTGTGTGAACTGTTATTATTATTCTGTACTATAACCTATTACATAACCGTATTAGGCCAAAATAAAAAAATATACATATATTTTTTAAAATCATTGAATTCCAGTGAGAACAAAATAGAGAAATGAAGCGTCATTCGTCCAAACAGCATGAGTGCCCTCTATAGGAGAACACTTATTTCCTATAGTGAAATTAAAAGAATAAAAGCTACGTTTTTTTTCCCCCTGTTCGATCGGTGCCGAATCAAATCTGTGAGAGGTAAACTCAGTGCTTTCGAGTCATATGTGGGTGGTGTGCCTCAGTGGTTGAGTAGCTGTCCCCCAACCCAGAGGTTGTGGGTATGATTCTCCGCCCTGATGAACTCGTCTAAGTGTCTTTGAGCAGGATACTGAACCCCACGTTACTCCTGGTGCTGCGTCACCAGTAGGTGGATTGCAAGATAGCGTAAAGCTCTTTGAGGGCCTTGAAAGGTGGAAAAGCGCTATACAAGTATGACACCATTTACCATATTGACTGCAGCGCAGTCAAACACTCAATTTTTATGGTGCTTTAAAGACTGCATGTGATTGAACAGGCCATTTTGATCATAGAACGGCAAGCTTGAGTCCGTTTAGTTTAATCGAGTCATGTGATTATTGTTTCGAGAAAAAAAAAAAAAAAAAAGTAAAATCTTATACGTAGAATAAAGAGGAGAAATGTCATGTACAGTGGGGCAAATTAAGTATTTAGTCAACCACTAATTGTGCAAGTTCTCCCACTTGAAAATATTAGCGAGGCCTGTAATTGTCAACATGGGTAAACCTCAACCATGAGAGACAATGTGGAAAAAAAAAAACAGAAAATCACATTGTTTGATTTTTTAAGAATTTATTTGCAAATCATGGTGGAAAATAAGTATTAGGTCAATACCAAAAGTTCAGCTCAATACTTTGTTTTGTACTCTTTGTTGGCAATAACGGAGGCCAAACGTTTTCTGTAACTCTTCACAAGCTATTCACACACTGTTGCTGGTATTTTGGCCCATTCCTCCATGCAGATCTCCTCTAGAGCAGTGATGTTTTGGGGCTGTTGTTGGTCAACACGGACTTTCAACTCCCTCCACAGATTTTCTATGGGGTTGAGATCTGGAGACTGGCTAGGACACTCCAGGACCTTGAAATGATTCTTACGAAGCCACTCTTTTGTTGCCCTGGCTGTGTGTTTGGGATCATTGTCATGCTGAAAGACCCAGCCACGTCTCATATTCAATGCCCTTGCTGATGGAAGGAGATTTTCACTCAAAATCTCTCGATACATGGCCCAATTCATTCTTTCCTTTACACAGATCAGTCGTCCTGGTCCCTTTGCAGAAAAACCAGCCCCAAAGCATGATGTTTCCACCCCCATGCTTCACAGCGAGTATGGTGTTCTTCAGATCCAATTCAGTATTCTTTCTCCTCCAAACACAAGAACCGGTTTCTCTACCAAAAAGTTCTATTTTGGTTTCATCTGACCATAACACATTCTCCCAGTCCTTTTCTGGATCATCCAAATGCTCTCTAGCGAACCGCAGACGGGCCTGGACGTGTACTTCCCTCAGCAGGGGGACACGTCTGGCAGTGCAGGATTTGAGTCCCTGGCGGCGCATTGTGTTACTGATAGTAGCCTTTGTTACTGTGGTCCCAGCTCTCTGAAGGTCATTCACTAGGTACACCCGTGTGGTTCTGGGATTTTTGTTCACCGTTCTTGTTATCATTTTGACGCCACGGGGTGAGATCTTGCATGGAGCCCCAGATCGAGTGAGATTATCAGTGGTCTTGTATGTCTTCCATTTTCTAATAATTGCTATTGCAGATTCAGTCTTCCCAGCCTGGTGCAGGTCTACCTTTTTGTCTCTGGTGTCCTTCGACTGTTCTTTGGTCTTGGCCATAGTGGAGTTTGGAGTGTGACTGACTGAACATGGACAGGTGTCTTTTATACCGATAATGAGTTAAAACAGGTGCCATTAATACAGGTAACGAGTGGAGCCTTGTTAGAAGTTAGACCTCTGACAGCCAGAAATCTTGCTTGTTTGTAGGTGACCAAATACTTATTTTCCACTCTAATTTGCAAATAAATTATTTAAAAATCAAACAATGTGATTGATTTTTTTCTCTCCACATTCTGTCTCGCATGGTTGAGGTTTACCCATGTTGACAATTACAGGCCTCTCTAATCTTTTCAAGTGGGAGAACTTGCGCAATTAGTGGTTGATTAAATTCTTATTGGCCCCACTGTAAATGTAGTGTAACCCCAAGTAGAGGAGTAAGAGTAGCATTACTTCTTCACAAATCTACTCAAGGAAAAGTAAAAAGTATGGCTTAGTAAAACTATTCTTAGAAGTACATTTGTCTCAAAACGTTAATTAAATGTAACAGAAAAAGTAATGGGTTACATCTCTGGAAATAAGAACATACTAATACAATTTCCTACTGATGTCTTCATTCTAGACTAATACTTCACTCAAGTGGTGGTGTATCAGAAGCACCACACAGCCGATGAGTCATAACTAAAAAATCTTCTGTTGGTGCACACACAAGAGCTAAGAAATCATTGTATTTGTATGGAAAGGGAAAACAACATGTAGCAGCCTGTTCTGCCAATGATATTTTAGATTCATGATACTAACAACATTTTCCAAATAAGTTCTTACATTCAATACAAGAAACCTCTAACCTCATGCATAGGCGCAGGGATGAGACCCTATCGCATACAAATCAAGCCGCTTATCATTCGAGGCCGTGCAGCGATACTTGGACGTGCGCAGTCCCGCACCATGATGTTTTTCCCAGTTAATGAAATGTCAGTCAAGCTAATGAAATGCTACAGCGCTTGACCCGTGGACGAACCCAGACGTGTCTAGTTTTCCATGGGCTTCCATATCGCTGTCATTCGCTAAGAAAGTTGTCTATTATATTTTACGAGGCTTTTTAATTTAAAGCAAATCCTAAGTTTCTTAATAGAATGTTTTCTTTGCTAGCAGGGATGTTTGGGGTTTTAATGAAAATTTAAAATAAAATAAAAATACATCTAGTATAGGATGTGTATACTGTACAGAAGAAAGACAAATGGCATCTCAAAGCCACAGGAAAGGTTTAACAAAAAAACGGCAGCCCATCACATTAAGGCGACAAACATCATTGGGTGCTGTTAAAGAGTTCAGCCAGGCTAATGGGTTTTTTATTGACTGGCAGTCGGGTGGCGCACGGTAAACACAATGTCCTCCCAACCCCGACAGAGGGTGTTTGTTCCTTCCAAAGAGTGTCCATGTTATAGCAAACGTCAGTCAAACTCCCAGTGAGTATCCCCTCCGTCTTTTTTATAGACACAAGACCAGGAGGTTATGATTCTTTAAAATGTTTGCACTCAGATAAAAATCTTCCCAAGCGGACAAATGGACTGTCTTTTCAGGAGGGGCATCGGCTTAAGTTCCGCAGGGGCCAACACTACCGTTATTGGATTGCTCTTTCTTTCCGAGAGGACGGCGTTTATCTTCGGTGTGGCTGATTCGTGGAGATGTCTGGTGTTAGTATTACAGGTGACGTTTTAAAAACACTCAAAATGTCTAGAGTCATCCGAATGCGCTGAAGCCAAAAGTCATCCTTAAGACTTCCTCGGTATTCCCTACTCACTCTCCTTACCAAGCTTCTCCAAATGCTATTGGCCGAGTCGTGTCACGTTCTACTGAATACATCTGTTTTGATAACAAGCTTATCATCCATTATGCATCTGAGACACATAAATAAACAAAAAGCTGACAGCCCCTGTATATTTATCGCGTTAAGCAAATGAAACCTGCTGCGATAAGACTCTTCAAAAAGAAGAGGTCAAAAATCAAATACGATGGTGAGGCTTCCTGGCATCAATTGACAGCCTCACACTCCAGCTACCTATTGTAATGAGGTCCGTGGAGACCTAAACACCACACCAGCAACAAGATATCATTATTTTCTCATGCTCCTGTCAGGAGCCACGCCTCTACTCCCGGCTACAATCATTCAAATTACATCAGTTTCCAGTGTTTGATTAAAAATGTCTACGGCTTTGTTATTAAAACTTGTTTTTCATCCGCTGGAACAAAATAAGACATTTCAAAAGCTAAATAAGAGTAGGGGATGAGCATTTAATCTAAAGACTTAATTCTGTTGAGTATTGTTTTTTTTTTTTTTCTTACTACTGACTTCCTGACAGCAAACAGCAAGTAATCAGAGATTAAGTTGGCTGTGCGCTTGCAACCTCCTTGATTCAATAACACTGTGCCGCCAATAAATTAACACATGACAAATGAGATTTGTGGTGTTCACGCGACACCATTAGAAAAGCCTTTTGTTACCAAACTTGTAGTCCAATTCAGCACACACGGGAAAAACGTTCAAAAATGTATAGAAATGACTCACTTGTTTAAAATTAGTTTTAGTGTGTTAATTATTGTGGAATTTTCAGATATAAATGAATACAGGTAGTCACAGGGTTGCGAACGAGTTCCGTTCCGACGATGGAGAGGTAAACCGAATTTCCATGTACATCGGAATTAACCCTTTAAGTACCCCTAAACACCCCCCAAAATCTCAAAATAACTATCCAAAAATATAAGTCATTAGACAGTCCTCGCCAAGACGTTGGAGCCAAGTCCTAGCTAGACAGCGAGCTAAGCTCCGAAATGACGATGACCGGCGTCTGAGTGATTTGCTGACTATTCAGCTGCTCATGACTTCAACACTTGCAGAATGAAATTAAAAATGAAAATTAACCTACCTCTGTTTCCTCTTCAATAACAGCAGTTCAAATTTGAGTTTATAACTATCTGCTGATACAGCAATAAAAATCCACAGAAACGATTAGCATGTATCAGTTAGCGTCTGCACATCAAAAACAAATCACAAAAACTCAAACATATTGGACAATATTGAAAACGCACAATAAACAGTACAGGTGTTTATCTACAGGTGTTACCTCTGTAGATGCACATGCAACAAACGTGGCTTGCAGGCTTTCCCCTCTCTCTCACTTGGCTGCTTTGGAACAAATGCACTCTTCCTTGTGTGTGCGTAAATACGTTCTTGTGTCCATGCGCTCTTACTCGCGTGCCATTAGTACTACCTGCTCTACGCTTCCTGCGCCAAGGTAAAAGCATGCGTCACAAAACAAAAGTCAACATACAAAAAAATAAAGACTGCGGCGCCGTAAAGTCGAAACCGGTCGTAACCTGGGGATTACCTGTAGTGTATAAAAAGCAGCAATTCCTAATTAAGCATGGGATTACGACATGTTAACAATAATAGGCAGATCTACTATTCAGGCGAAGTAGGCGATCGCCTTAGGCCCCCAACCAGTAGGGGCCTCCCAACCAGCTGGGCCACCAGAGCCAGCAGCACCCCCAACTATTCGTCATGTATAATTATGTCAGCATACCAAACAAACAACAAAACAAAAAAAGGCCATTTGAATGCTGCATTTATATTATCTCCCCCGCACACACACGCACTACAATGGACTCTTCCACGGCGACGGACTGAGTATCAGTCACTTAGCTTCATTTAGCGCCGTTTAGTTTAGCTTAGCTCCGCTTAGCTGTTCGTTAGCTTCACTTAGCTCTCCCGCGTTTTTCACGCCACTAAGCTCACTATTTTTACAGCTCACTCACTACTTTGCACGTCGGCTATCATTTATATCGAACATATGAGCGAATGTGCTCTCCATGAGAGCCAAAGTGCAGTGAGAGAGACGTTGAGAACAGGCCGCTAATGCCTCTTTTAACTTTCTTCTTCTCACCGAACATAAAATACACGACAGCACACCCTGTGGCAAAACAATGCAGTACAATTCCAATCAGTCATACAATAACACTCACCAACTGGTTAACAGCATTTGCTAACAAAAAAAAGATTAAATCTATTAGTGACACCACAAGCAATGACGAAGAATGTTTTTTTTACGGAGTGTTAAGCTTTCGATTAGCGGTTTAGTGATCGTACCTCCGGTGAACATTTCAAAATAAAAGCACGTCAAGTTTGTCATATAAATAACGATTTCTGGAGTTAATCCCACATACTTCAGAATATTATAATATGTAGAGTAAATACTACACAATACAGATTCAACACTAAGAATAGTGTATAATACAATAGAATAATGTTTCAAATGACACTATGATTAATATTAAATTAATATGATTGGCAATGAATAATTATAATTATTATACTACTATTGTAGATAGTAGTATACTATAATAATAATGCGAGATTTTTTTTAATTGTTTTGAATAATGTTGGAAAGGCAAAGTCAGTGTTCTGAATCTGTTTACTTTCCATTCTTTTGCACGACTAAATGCTATCAGCATTTAACCTCATTGTTTATTTGTAATTATTGTTATTTACATAATTATTTGTACTTTAAGAATTTAAGTGTTCCAAAATAGTTTTGTGAATTAATAAGCCTCAACAAATTAGTAAAAAAATTATTAGATTAATTGACTAATCGTAAAACTAGTCGGCTGACTAATCAGGAGAAAATTTGTCGTTTAGGACAGCCCTAGTGTACAGGAACATGTTTCCTCCACACCCTTCTCACCTTTTTAACCCCTGACCCATGAAGAGGGCCCCTGGATATGTTTGCCTTAAGCCCCAAAATTGCCAAGTCCGCCACTGTTAACAATAAATCTAATTGGGTGGGAAATGACCCACCCAAAATAAACGCAAATACGCAAAATAAACGCAAATGAATTCCTTTATGAGCATGTTGATCAAAAACGAGCACATTATCGGCGAAATGATGGTGCAGTTGGCATTTCTTTGTTAAAAACTGACAATATAATGTTCTCTGTGAGTGACACAACCAATCAGGCTGATTACCTCATGAGCCACGTTGAGAACAACCACCATGCTTGCATGTGCATCACAGTTGCCTTTGATTGCAATTGTCATTTCGTGACAGGCAAAAGGTCGATGAACAAAAATCAAGATACCATTCAACTTCAAACTGTCACATCACATCTAGCATAGGCTGTGTTGTCCACTTGTGGACGCACATCGATGTCAGGGACACGTTCTCTTCCACGATAGTGGCAAGCTATTTGTCACACCGTTATCAAGCCAGTTTCCTGCAGTAAATCACTCCGCATGTTGGCTGCTGTCTCAGCCTGTAAAGTCAACGGCGTAGCTTTCATTTATTGGTCATCATACAGACACAGAGACAATGGCATAGCGTTTTTTGCAGGGAGGAGACACACACACGCACATTTAAAGACCCTGTAAAGTCAATTCAGAGATTTATTCCGACAATGCTACAGCAAACAAATTTTGTTCATGACAACTCCCAGTACTATCATGGCTTTTTTCTTTTTATAGCCTCAGCCTAGCCCAGCAGTGTGTATGTAATACATCCGCCACAACAAACTTGTTGTCAATCTACACACTATGCATAATGTAAACATTACTCTGTGAGGGGAAGGAAACTATTCAGATGTTATACATTTTTTATAAAACCATGTGTGGCCGCTCTTTCAAGTCTGAATAAGTTGCTATGAAATATCAATAAGTTAAGATCATTAAGAGGGTTCATTGATCACCATTGGGCTTATTCAGACATTACCCAGAAGAACCTGCTGAATCAGCACCAAGTGAAGCACTTTTCAACACCACCACCCACAAAAAAGAAGTTAAATTATAAGTAAAGCCCAGAAATTAAGAAAACGCACATTTTTCAATCAATAGAAGTCAGCACATCTTCACTTGATAGGATTAACATTCATGTTTTGCAAGTTTTATCCCCATTTTACTTATGCTTATTCAACATGCAGCGTGACAACTAAATCTTCTGCTGTTTCAGACCGACATTTTTTTCAATGCAGCGTGCTCATTCAGATATATCCCGGGGCAATGTTGTCTGTGTGGACAATAAATCATGCGGTAAAATCATAGGTGTCAGCCTTGAAGCTATTGTAGGCCTATAAATGTTTCCACCAGGGAACTCACTTTAGGCCATGAGCCGAGGAAAAGGAACCGAATCAAAGTTGCATTGTCCTATTTAAAAAGCAGGGAGTAAAATAACAAAAAATAAAAATAGAAGTTTTGTTTTTCGCCTCAATGAGGGCATTCTTACAGTGTATTGACACCATCTACAACAACATCCGATTTGTCTTTAGATCATAAACTTCACATGACTGGATAATAGCATCTCATCTTGAGGTACAATATATTAATTCACCAACGCAAATGTCAAGAAGGTTGCTGGAATCACAGCAAAGGGCTCATGCCAAATGAATAAATACACATAAATTAAAGGGAGAAGTCTACTGCAATTAAGAACGAGTAAAAACGAAACACTTTGAAAAATCACTAAATACTAATTTTGAAAAAAACTACAAGCAACAAAACTGATGGCGGTAAGAAATAGGAAATAATCCGACATCTCCCTTCCTCCACTGCTGCACCTATAATCCTTGCTGATTTTAAAGTGTCTGCAGATGTAATGCAGAACTGAGAAACGAAACACACACCATACAGACACCTAAGAAAATTTAATGCAGCCAAAAGCAAATGTACTAGAAAAGTGCAACGATTAACCAATTAGCTACAACCTGGGGTGAGAGCGAGCTGGAACGGTCCGGTACCCGATTCAGGTAAAAGATTCTGGGCCCGAACAGGATGGAACTGTGCTTTGATCCCAAAAATATGACGGCAACTGTCAAAACCTGCCAGGCTGCCATCCGCATCTCCAAGAAGAAAACATCAGATTTACATACACAAGTGTTAACACCAAGCCCAGTAATGTGCTCGTATAGCGTAATCTGAAGCGTTTTCTGGAACAATAAAAAAGGGGGGGGGGGAAGAACAAGCTTGTTGAATTAATGCAATAAAGAAAAGGGTAATGCATGAAAATCGATCTTTAAGAGAAAGGAAAAAATTGAAGCAGCTCATTTTATTTGCTCTGATGGGGAGGTTCAGATCATCTTCCATGTTAATATTCAATTTGGATTTTTGTTTGTTTATGTTATTTATTTCCTTATTTAAAAAAAAAGTTGAGGTTTGCATCATCTTCACTGTGCATAATGTTCGTCATTTGTACTTACTGTATTTTTGTTAATGTATGTTAGTTATACCTTTATTAGAAAAAAATATATATATATCAAATCAAATTTATTTCTATAGCCCTTTACAAAAACCTGAAAAGCCCACAAAGTGCTTTACAACAAATGTTTACATTATCTTCTATCATCACTATCATTTTTAATGTACATCCTATGTTCTTAAAGCAACACTAGGTAACTTTTCAACCTTGATGAAATATTTTCATAACATTTTTAATTATATGTCAATTGACAACTAGTTGAATGACTATTTTATATCTTGAGTGGGTCTGTATAACTTTCACTAACACACACTCACTAACTTTGAGTGGGTGGCATGAACCATGCCACCCTCAAAAGAAAAACTACAAATGTGCTTTACAGCAAACGTCACATTCCCCATTCATTACGAAGATGGAAGTCGATTCTAACGCTTTCGTGTGAACTCTGCAAAGATGGCATAGCAACAGATACAAAAAGTTTTGTCTTAGGAAAAAAAAAAAGGCTGATACCAGGGTGTAAAAAATAAACATGGGACTGGTTTTCACCCGCTGGCGTGACGCCCCACCGACAGAACTCGTCAGTGCTGACGAGTTCAGGTGGTGTGCAGGGTTTGGCTATGCTAAGCCGCAAGGTTGCCATCATATGCCATTGTTTAGCCACAACTGGATTCATTGCTTTTCATCCTTCACAAAGCTGCTGGAAACAGAAATGTTTAATCCATGTGCAGGCCACCATCATGATTTTACGACACTATGTGGGCGAGCGCTGGTCCTCAAGGAAAACGCAATGCTGGTTCTCATGGAAAACGCAGTCTTAAGGCAAAACACTACCGCTTTTGTCCACCAACGTCGCTAAACATCGACTAAATCTGAAAAGTTACCAAGTGTTGCTTTAAGTACTTAAAATCAGGGGTGAAAGTGACTAGAATTTCTTGCCGGAACTCCCCCACGTGAAGGTCGCCACGGAGCCAGAAATTTTGTTTATGTATTTATTTTCGTTTTTTTTTTGTTTTGTTTTGTTTTTTGTATTGTGGTGGAGGGGGTTCAAACCTCCTACAACTACGGAAATGCAAAGAAAACTGTTCTTTCTATAACAAATACAAATACAGATTTTCATTCAAAATTTTATTTTTTCAATGATTTGCAAAATTAAACGTTAACATAAACAGCAATAACCCATCTAACTCCATCTACTAATTTTTATTTTTCCTCATTTCCTCACATACTAAATGCCAAATCTAAATTTTAACTACTTAAGAACATAAGATGTATATCAAAATTGAAGTTATTGTAAACATTTGCTTATTTTAATAATTAAGTTATAAGTAACATACATTCAGAAAAATAAGTACAAAGGACTTATATTATGGAGAGTGAAATGGAATATATTTTGAATATCGCGCAAACATTGACTTTTTTAAATCATAAGGAAATGAATAAGTAGCCAAACATAAATGAACAAATAAGTCCAAAGTAAACATTGACAGCTAACATGTTCTGAACCTCCCCATCAGAGCAAAGGAAACTAAATATGATAAATAAGCCTCTTCAACTCTTTTACATAGCGTTTTGACAGTTGCCGTCATATTTTTGGAATCAAAGCACCGTGTACCGAAACAGCATTCCAGCCCTGAATCTTATCTTATCATTGAAAAAAATACAATTTTGAATGAAAATCAGTTTCTCGTGTATGCTTCGTTACGGCACATATAATGCAGTAGCCTAATGCATGAGCAAAACCTGTTGTGGTTTATTGTTTGTTATAGGTATAACTGCCAAAAGCAGTTTTTCATTTGCATTTCCGTAGTTTTAGGAGGTTTGACTCCAATCCCACCCCCAAAATAATAATTTTAAAATTCTGGCTCCATGGCGTTCATGGCAGGGAGTTCCAGGACAAAAAAAAAAAAAAAAAAAAAAAAAAACCCAGCCACTTTCACCCCTGGCTACGACAGTAAAAAATTGATCCCAATGTTCTTATCGATAGACAAATTGTGCCACCATTCCTTAGCTATTTATATTTTGAGGACTAGATTTATATCATAATCAGATTCAGCTGTATATAAGGCAGAAAAAGTTAACCTCAACCCTAACCATTATTTTGATAATTTTCTCTTAACAAAGATTCAGTCCTTGAATATTTTCAATTGATTCTGTATTACAAAGAGATCAGCAGGACTATCTGCATGAGTGCACCCACACAAGCCTTATAGACAGACCTTACACAGAAGCAATTGCCTACACTCAAACCCTATTCTCCACCTTTGATGCAAGGATATCTGCTAATTATTTCTAATGCTCAACATTTTATGTAAATCTATCCTTGGCTACATGCCAGCAGAGAGTAGTAATATTTCCCTTTACCATGTGAAAATGCCACATTATATGCTTTGCTTGCGTTTATATTTCAGCTTGGTCAACAAATACGGTGTTTCATCAATAAAACCCCATAGCTCAACCTTTACCCTAATGCTACACTGTTTACATTTCAAAATAACTGCTGAGCAATACAGATGGCATGACCTCAAATTCAACTGTAACAGAGCAAGTAAGGACTTATACTGCAGTTGTTTTTAACACCTTCACCGAATAGTCTTTTAATGGAAAAAAAAAAAAAAAATCCTCAGGTTCTGCTTCTGAGTAGTTTGTGCCTTGAAAAGCAGCTCCAACTACAGACGTAATGTTCACAAGAGTTGAAAAACAATACATCCACTTATCCATAAGAGTGTTCATCTCTCATCTGGGGCACTTTTCCGCACATATATTACCATTCACTCCCAGGTAATATGTAAAGAAAAAAAAAGCAATGGCAAGTAACGTGGACTCCATTTCTTTGACAACTGTAATTTGAGGCGCTTGGCTGTGATCGCCTGAAGACTGCCCACAATCTCCATCCAACTCTTTATGACACAAGCAAGTGCCGCTCCTGGTTCACACTTCATTACCCGCAGTAATGCGGCGGCACAATGATGTATGGAGCTCTTCGCCGTCTCAAGACTCGCTTCCGGCACAAATGGTCCAGGAAACTTGTAAAAGGGCTACAACAAAAGAAGTACTCCTTGACTGAATTGGAACTTTTCAATTCCCTTTAAAAGTTGGAATCACAGTGGATTGTAAGTTGTACACATATAGCAGTCTTAAATAAATTTACTGATCAATGTGGAAATGTGTGATGGTAGTCTTCTGCTGTGCTTTTGTTCCTCTATTGCAAACAAATCTTGAGCTGCATTAGGTACAATCCAGCGAAATTCAGTAAAACGATATAATTCAGTGACCCTTAACAACTTTGCTTGACTAAAATAAAATTTGGGGGAAAAAAGTATATTTTTACTCCAGTCCATTAGGTGGGAGTGTTCATTGTAAATGGTTAACGCTACTAAAGTAGCAATCCTGCCAAATGTGACCGTTTTAAAAATAATTAAGATGCTTCTGTTATCATACAGTGGGGCAAATAAGTATTTAGTCAACCACCAATTGTGCAAGTTCTCCTACTTGAAAAGATTAGAGGCCTATAATTGTCAACATGGGTAAACCTCAACCATGACAGAGAAAGTGGAAAAAAAAACAGAAAATCACCTTGTTTGATTTTTAAAGAATTTATTTCCAAATTAGAGTGGACAATTCTGTAATAATGGCACCTGTTTTAACTATCGTTATGAAAGACACCTGTCCACAACCTTAATCAGTCACACTCCAAACTCCACTATGGCCAAGACCAAAGAGCTGTCGAAGGACACCAGAGACAAAATTGTAGACCTGCACCAGGCTGCGAAGACAATCTGCAATAGGTAAAACGCTTGGTGTAAAGAAATCAACTGCGGGAGCAATTTTTAGAAAATGGAAGACATACAAGACCACTGATAATCTCCCTCAAACTGGGGCTCCATGGAAGATCTCACCCCGTGGCGTCAAAATAATATGAACGGTGAGCAAAAATCCCAGAACCACACTAGTGAATGACCTACAGAGAGCTGTAACCACAGTAACAAAGGCTACTATCAGTTACACAATGCGCCGCCAGGGACTCAAATCCTGCACTGCCAGACGTGTCCCCCTGCTGAGGAAAGTACACGTCCAGGCCCGTCTGCGGTTCGCTAGAGAGCATTTGGATGATCCAGAAGAGGACTGGGAGAATGTGTTATGGTCAGCTGAAACCAAAATAGAACTTTTTGGTAGAAACACAGGTTCACGTGTTTGGAGGAGAAAGAATACTGAACTGCATCCAAAGAACACCATACCCACTGTGAAGCATGGGGGTGGAAACATCATGCTTTGGGGCTGTTTTTCTGCAAAAGGACCAGGACGACTGATCTGTGTAAAGGAAAGAATGAATAGGGCCATGTGAGACAATTTGAGTGAAAATCTCCTTCCATCAGCAAGGGCATTGAAGATGAGACGTGGCTGGGTCTTTCAGCATGACAATGATCCCAAACACACAGCCAGGGCAACAAAGGAGTGGCTTCGTAAGAAGCATTTCAAGGTCCTGAAGTGGCCTAGCCAGTCTCCAGAGCTCAACCCCATAGAAAATCTGTGGAGGGAGTTGAAAGTCCGTGTTGCCCAACGACAGCCACAAAACATCACTGCTCTAGAGGAGATCTGCATGGAGCAATGGGCCAAAATACCAGCAACAGTGTGTGAAAAGCTTGTGAAGAGTTACAGAAACTGTTTGGCCTCCGTTATTGCCAACAAAGGGTACATAACAAAGTATTGAGATGAACTTTTGGTATTTACCAAGTACTAATTTAACCACCATTATTTGCAAATAAAATTCTTTAAAAATCAAACAATGTGATTTTCTGTTTTTTTCCCCCACATTCTGTCTCTCATGGTTGAGGTTTAACCATGTTGACAATTACAGGCCTCTGTAATATTTTCAAGTGGGAGACCTTGCACAATTAGTGGTTGACTAAATACTTATTTGTCCCACTGTATGTACACAGTGGGTATGTGAAACCACAACAAATACAGATGCTACATCTAGCAACTTTCCAGTTATCGCGAGTTACAGTTTCGAAAAAAACTTTAAAAAAAAAATAATAATAATAATGTCCAGCTTTATGCCTTCTTCCATCAGACTGATGGGTAGCTGATCTATTGACTAGTTATTTATCTGTTTATACTATCATATTCTAACATTATTAAATTTCCTTTAACCAGTTTCTACCCTACTGTTGTGTATTTTTCTTGATATTTTAGATATTTTTCTCTCCTCATTCATCCTCCTCCAGGTTGCACTTTGTAATATTGTTATATGCAGTGTTGTGTCGTTAAAGTAACCCGTTACTGTAATCTGATTACTTTTTTTTCCCCAGTAACGAGCAATCTAACGTGTTCATTTTTCCAAACCAGTAATCTGATTAAAGTTAGTTTCCTCAGTGCCTGTGCAGTACTATTTTGTTATTGCCTCATAATGCATGTAGAATGAAGAATACTGTAGTCTTTTACGAAGAGCATTTCAAATCGAAAATGTTGCTCGAGTTTAGAACGGACATCACGTCACGTTTTCTCACTGGGAAAAAAATTAAACGGGTCACATGTATTACCATGTTGTGTGAGCGCTGTTTGCGGTTGCTGCCAACAATATAGCCTAGCTACCTCGTCAGGACGTAGTGAAAGAGCCAGCAGAGATACCACAAACGGCTGCATTTGCTCACTGGAAATACAGCCATTACTCTACATTTCTGTCCAGTAAAGATAACAAAAATATCTCTGTGCGGTGCAAACTTTGCACTGGCTGGCTCAAAGACTTGTCCGCTAAAAACTGTCGAATTCAAGGAACCACTTGGAATTACAGCGCTATACAACTCGAAGCACAGCCTACAGGTAAAAAGAGCACTTCTAGTTTGTAAACAGCCTTTACGTACATTTTATAGGTACGGTTTATAGTTGAGTTTGACGTTTGTGCGAGAGGGGGCAACATGTTGATGACCCTGAAACAAAAGTCAAGTTTGGACACACCTCATAATTTCTGCGTTTTATACGTATATTTTCACAACTATTGTAAATTCTCACTGAAAATATCAAAACTATGAACGAACATGTGGAGTTATGTATTTGGCAAAAAAAAATGAAAACTGAAAACAGGTTTTATATTCTACATTCTTCAAAGTATCCACCTTTGAGGTGTGTTCAAACATTTGGCCTTTACTGTCTATACTGTAAATAGTAGTACATCTTGACACTGTTCGTGTTCAGTCCTCTGTCCAAGCTCAGTTGTTTGTAGCTTTTGAAAGCTTAGGTTGTGAAGAAATTCTAAATGTCCATCTTGCCTCCTCAGGTGTAGTTTTGGCTAAGCAAAGCAAAGGACAGTCGCACAGGTGCTAGTGACATGACCTGCTCGAAAAATAATTTGGACCCGCTATGAAATACTCAATTTTTGTTGTTTTATTGCTTTATAACTTTTATAGAAAACATTTTAACGGCTAGGTCTTTATTTTGAAGGGGAAGCTCAGAATTTTTACATTAGGCTTAATGTTCAAATTATTGGGGTTTAATTAGTCGTTGGAGTTGATTTAAACAAATTACGTTCAGTTTGCCATTTATTTTTTTTTAGTTTCAGGGCTCCGGAGTGGCTAAGCTAGTGCGATTCAATAGTGGTTGAAATCAACTCCATTGGCTAATTAAACCCCCGCTAACCTGAAGATTGAGCCTTATGTAAAAAAAATTCAATTTAATGCGATTACATTTTTCTGTTGTCATTCTTATGTTGAGGCAGCAAAGGGAGAAAAATTGGTAAAAAGTAACTGATAAATTACTTTTAAACATAGTTACTTTGATAATAAAGTAATCAGTGAAGTAACTAGATTACTTTTTCAGTAATTGAACTACTTTTTCAAGTAATCCGTGACAACACTGGTTATTTGGTCTGGTACTGTGTTGTGTTGTCTAAAATATGTGATGTCATGATTACACACTGATGTTCCGCATGAAAAATCCTAATGGAATTTTAGATACAGGGGTAACTCGACATACGATCGCTTCGACACACGATCTTTTCGACATCCGACGTAAAATTTGACTCGCCATTTGTCTCTACATCCGACGACATGCTCGAAATATGACGAGTTACGACAGCGTCACAGTTTCTTTGTTTTCCAGCAAGACGGACGCACGGAGGATTTTCTTGTGAGAGAAATAGAATGTTAGTGCAGGTGGTGAAAAAAAAAAAAGGAAAAAAGTGAGGCCTACCATTGAAATTAAGATGGAAATGATAGAAAAATAAGAGCGTGGTGTGCGTGTCCGTGAACTGGCTCGACAATACAGCCGTAGAATATCTATGATCTGGACGGTCCTCCTCCGAATTGATAGACTTTGCAAGTTAAGATGAGTTATTATTGTGATAACATCGCACAAAAAAAATCACCAGCTTTGTCAGGTTTTGTAGTCATTTCTCTCAGAACTTGTGCAACACAACATGCCCACTGTCCACCGAAGCTGAACAAAGTGAAAGTAAAAAGTCCCTCTCTCTCACTCTGTCAAGTCAGCCCGTTCAGGTACACCACGCAAAACACATCCGCCACATTAGAACCCGATTTCATTACATTATTACAGGTATTATTATTACTATGATTATAATTCCAATTTGTATTAATAATTTATTTGTTTTGCGCTGTAATTGCTATTTGCAATTGTACCAGCAGCATTTATTAAGGATTTAGTGTAGGTTTTCGGGCTGTGGAACCAATTAATGGAAATTTAATGTGTTCATTTGGGAAAATCCTGCTCAACATACGACCATTTCGACTTACAAATAAGTTCATGGAATGAATTAACTTCGTAGAGACACCACTGTATATATTTCCTTTTATTCACGTAAACATGTATATGTATGTTCATTTCACATAGTCACACATAATCATTTATTATCCCATGGCACTGTGTTTTGTCCATTTTGTGAATTCCGCGAAGAGTACCATTTTCCTTTCAAGGAGTCTCCTTTCGTTCAAGGTTGTCGACGGATATGGGCAGGGAGCTACTGCTCCCAGCCCTGTTCTTGGTTCGCTTTTTTTTTTTTTTTTCCCCACTGGTTGTGTAAATGACAAATATAAACTGTATGAACTTGAAGGTTGGGGCAGATCTTCTGGGGAGCACCTCATGGTGCTTTGGGAGATGTGTCCTGGTCAACCAGCTTTGAATTACTCTCTCCTCAATAAGTGTATATATCTTAGGTGATTAATGCTTTTTTTTTTTTTGTTCCTGAATTGTGTGTCGTCATCTCCTGTTCGTTTAGAGAATAAAAGAACCTGTAAAAAGAAATACCCCCCCCCCCCCTTAAATTATAATTTTTTTGGAAGATTTTTGGCTGCAAATTTTGTGTTTTTCAAATTTGCAATCATTAAAGGGCAACTGAAGAGCTTTTCGGATTTCGCTCGAGTGTTTTACTGAGTTGAATTGTATTAAATGCATCATTCGCCGTCTCAAAAAGACATAAAAAAAAATAATAATAATTGACCGTGTAGTTTTTGAGTTCTGGCCATAGCAACACCATAGCAACGAGGCACGCGCCGCCCTGCCGACCGCTACCTGAGGACGTAACTTCCAGGGAGCCTCGCCACCACTCTGAACACTGAAATATAGCACCACGCTATCCTCGCCATATATTGCATACATTTTCTGGGTTTTACTCGCGAGATTCGTCATGCCATCTCGATGTGTAGCGATGAATTGCTCACAGGAAGACTCGAGACTATGAGTGGTCCCCAAAAACTTCTGCAAAGGTTTGGACTGTTTTTGTGAGCATGCATACAGGTCCCCAATCGGCTCATTGTTTTCATCATTTCAGCGATGACAGCTTTGAAAACCTACAATAATGCAACATTGGTTTTACAAAAACGTAAGTAGACACCTTTACTGGCTTTTATGATTCTAAAATTTGATGCACTTCTGTTGATAAACGAGGGGGACTCCTACTGCCTGTTTGTTGACGCGCGACTTTTTTTGAAGAAGAAGGAACAATAGCATCAAATAGATGCTGATTTGACTGGGGCATTATTATTTGATCACCAAGAAATTATTAAAAATTATTAAATTAAAATAAGGATTCATCCAATATTTTCATGCTGCTGTGTTTCCCCCCCCCCCAGGAAGCCAAACAAAAAATTAAGCGGCGGAAACCCTCAACACGATGAAAAAAGCGTTGCAAGTCAGTCGCCATCCAGTTTCCCAAAATCAACAGAGAGTGGGTCGAGTCCTACGATGACCCAAGTGATGCGGTGTCCAGCGATGACGAATGAAGTGATCCTATAAGGCCTGCCAGATGCTGATTTTCTACCATCTGCGACTTCAGATGACGATGACTTAGGAGAAATAAATGTAGCAAATTTTGATGACATGAAATCATAAACTAGTCATATATACTGTACACATTTTTATAAGAAAAATCTAGTTACCTTCATATTTTAATAATTTATCTTTGTATAGAGAACACTTAATGCTACAGAAAAGAGTAAATACATATTTCCCACTGCCATTATCATTTTTCAATGTTGCGCTAGTCCGTTGCTATCCTAACTTTGTGTTGCTTACTAAATTTATGTTCTTTGATGTGTGCCATTGTGTGCTTGGTATAACGTAGCTTTCTATGTTGTGTTACAATCTGACAGCGAAAGCTGATGCTGATTCAACATAAATCTGGTATCATTTATTATTTTGGCCTATTGAATAGTGTTTTAGAATGTAATATAATTACAATATATTATATACCAATACAATACATTAAACAGTCAACAAAATATGTCAATGTTGTTTACAATTTATGGTTTTAACCCTTTTTAATGTAATTCATGCCCCTGTCAGTGTTTCAGCCTCCTCAAGTTTGGCTCTCACGTCTGGGATCTCCTGATGACACAGGCATACTCTTGGAAGGGTAATTACTTGGCGGTTTACAGCAACACCTGGAAAATAAAATCGTTTTGTCATTTATTTTGAAAAATCAATAACATATCATTCATTTAGCCACATTTGGGCTAGCTTTACCATATTTAGATCGGTAGGAGCTGTCCCATTACCTAATATCCAGTTTTAGCTATGTGGAGAGCATAGAAAAATATACAACCATGTAATCGCATTCTCTCATAAAAATCACGATGCTGGACTTAGGCTTACCACTCACTCTCCCGTTCATGAAGTGTCGAGCTGTCAATTGGCGTCATGACGACATCTGCTGTGTCAAGCAAATCGTCGTCATCTGACGCCTCAGGTTCAAACATGTAAGGATTAATTGTAGTTCATCTTTCCTGGGAGCAGTTTGCCATTGGTAGCGTCACGAAAGAGCGATCCTGAATGGTTACCTTTAGTGGAAATATCACTGACATGGTTGTTGCTGCTATGCTAGCTGTGGATAGTCTTCTCTGTTGCATTGGGGAATCTACGTCACACTTCTGGGTTTGCGAAGGGACCATTAACAGAGTGCAAAAAAACTAAAAAAAAAAAAAAAAAAACGCAAATTATCCTTGCGCGTTGATATACGTATACGTGTTGATAATGTCATGGTTGTTTTGACGAACTCGTCCAAAATTAATATTCGTAAAATTACACCAAAATCCGGAAAGGTCTTCAGTTGCCCTTGAAGAATTGTAAAGTAATTGCATTCTTCAAATTTGAGGATACCAAAGAAAGTGAGACATGTTTGTCTTTCAACACTTTACAGTCACAATCCAGTATATGGTACGTAGCTCTTAGTCCTTTCACGTTTTCAGCAACCAAATGTATTGTTTTTCAGCAGCGTGACCAAACAACCATTGGGATTTAGAAACCTTTCTATACTTGCTTTACTATTGGAGTAGTCTTTCACAGCATTGCTTTCTATAAATGTTGGATTTTACTACATGCTAAATGCTGGCAGACAT
Organism: Corythoichthys intestinalis; assembly: GCF_030265065.1. NCBI lineage: Eukaryota > Metazoa > Chordata > Actinopteri > Syngnathiformes > Syngnathidae > Corythoichthys > Corythoichthys intestinalis. The sequence continues at coordinate 22,270,005 of NC_080414.1, read as the reverse complement.
TCTTTTGAGATGAATATTTTACACGAACATCGAGGCATAGAAAGTCATTAAAAGCAGAGTGTGTCATATATTCGCGACAATGGGAACTGAGTGCGTCGTAGAGACACACAGTTCAGCGTGGGCTGCTTCAGTGGGTTTTCACGACCCGGAACGTTATAATCCCCCTGTCAAACCTCAGCAGCACTTGTTTTATTCTCCCCTTACACTTTTACTAGTCCGCTCGGGCTGCCTTCTTTTTTTTCTTTTTCCACGAGTCACCTAATTCTTTGCTCTGATCACCCTCCAGAGAATGTCACGCTCACAGTTTAATTGGAAGAGAGTAGTGGCCCATAGAAAGTGTAGATTGAAGACGCAGTCATAAAGATAAAGGTGGATTTGGAGGGTGAAACGGCACTAGGTGGTGTTTTCGCCGCAACCACCTGATATGACCCCTTTGGGCAAGATGAAAAAAATTAAATATCTAGTCATTGGAGGCAAAACGATAAACGGTGTGTGTATAAATAAAAACATATTATTTCATTCATTAGAAATGTATTGGCCAGTCAGAAACAATCTCCTGTTTTAGACATTCTATTTTGGTGGTAAATTATCTGCAAATATGCAATTGCTTCAAACGGATGCTCAGCCTTGAAGGTATGTGAAAATTCATCTTTTAAGTTTTTCCCAATTAAACTTTTTTTGAGGGAGACGAAAAACAAAAATAGCAAATAGTAATATGAAATATGAATAATTTTTGCTAATATAATTTGCTAGTAATGACATTCAATTTTTCACCATAAAAATCTGTTATACACATAGTAGTCATATCATATACAAATATTTTTTCTGCAGTATTTATTACTTTCAAATCGACTATATTATTACAATTTTTATATCATAGGCAAGGACGTAGGTTTGCATAGGGACGGTAAGGACATAACACTACCAACTGTTCAGGATGCTCAAATTGTCCCCACCAACTTTTAAGCAACCTTATTTGCATTATATAATGACTTCAGTTATGTAGGTAATTTAGATTGTTTCTCCATAAGTTCTAAAAGATAGAAATGACCCTACCAATATTAAGTGAATTACAGTACTTTCATTATTTTCAGACTTATATTCACCCCATTTCACTTGCTGAATGTGCCAGTCCATTTTGTTTTTCACCTAAAACGCATGTTTGATTGGCTGATGACTCCTCCGCCCCCTTCGAAGACTAGGGAAATTAGAATTTTTTTTCCCACCAGCAGCAGCCACTGTAAGTAATGTTAAGAGATGTCAATGTTGTGGAGGTGAGGAACACACCACTAATTTTACTACTAAAAGTCCGACCTGCATCAGAATTAGCATGACAATCAGTGTGAATTTCTTGAACTCGAGGAGGAAGCTTTGAGAGAAATGTCCTCCTGTATGTTGTCTACTGTTAACGTTAAAAGAAGTGACCGAAAATCAACAGGAAATAACGTGAAATGGCCCGATAACTCAAAATCAACAGGATATGACCCGAAAATGCCCTAAAGTCTACAGGAAGTGACCAAAACTTAAAAAGAAGTGAATCGTAAATGCCCCAAAACATACGGAAATGGCCGAAAACCAACAGAAAATGACTTGAAATGCCGCAAAATTAACTCATTGGCTGCCACAGACTGCCATACACGTCCAATCCGTTGAAGTGGGAGGGACAGCAGTGATAAACTCATTCCAATTCACAGCAAATATTAAATTCGTATAAGCCAATAAAGATTTTGCATTAATTATTTAGACTGTCAATTAATTAGGTTGATATTGGTGGGGAATGTAGCTCACACACAATCTGTTTGGTCTTATTAATATCCCACGCCCAGCAAAAAGTGTACATGCAGGTTATGCTGTTATACCACCACTACCTTGATCATAGGTGTATTAATTTATCGAGTTGGAAAACCCTGGGGGAAAACAAACAGTATATAATTATATATTTGTAATTTTTATTTAAAAAAAATTAGTTTTAATTTTTTTTTAGTCTTAATTTAGTATGATACAAATTTTATTAATGAACTTTGTACATGAGTACATCAAATAACTTTTTCCAGTATAAAACACACTTCATATTTTTGTATGTATGCAAACAAAAAACAAGTCTAAGTTTGTCTATCAGCTGTGGAAGTAAGTGTGATAAAGTACGGTGATACATTTTCCAGACGCATTCATCGTTAACATTGCAAGTTGGTAACGAGGCCGGCGCAATAGAGGTCTGAGGAGTTAGTTATTTTGTCGTCCTCTGCAGACTGATTTATTGAGCTATTTTGCCGGAGACTATGGCAGCGGCCAAGGCGCACGGTCAACTGTGCACGTTCTGAGAATAAACATGCAATTATAACATACCAAGCAAGGTGAAGAAACGTGCAGCGGTTGATCAGGCTGTGGATTCTCAGGCCGAGGGTCCTGACGGAGAGCTCTTCGCTGGAGAAAGCCCATCTACAGATATCCAACAATTACACAAGGTAAGTCCACACAACCCTGTTAGGGTTGTAGAATCTAGATTTCTGTGTCACTATTATGTAACCGTGTCGGGCAAGGCAAGCCCCTTGGGAACAAAAACACAGGTCTGGCATAAATTAAGGAAGCAGAAAATGTGTTGGCAACAATCAACAATTTATTTCATTTTAGTGAATTTATTTTAACATTCATGAATAAAACACACACCTTATTCAAAACTTAAAATGTTGAGTGGATATTTGGGTAAGAAATCACAGCAAACACAAACAAACTCAAGTGAAAATACCCCCAACCAAGGCAAAAAAAGGAAAACTACTAACTTTACACATTCAGTTAAATTCTTTAAAACGTACCCGATTTGAGTGAATTACAAGGGAAACAAACAGAAAACTTGACCAAACAAGAAACAATTAAACAGTGGCCTGCTTAAAAGGGGACTTAATTAAACAGCAGTTGACAAACTCCTCTCACTCCAGGTGGTCACTTCTAGCACAGCAAAGGGTTAACACATTCAACACCATTGGGCCCAAGAAATGTAAAAAATACCTTATACACAGCCAGCTCTGCTGAAAAGCTGGAGCTCAGAAGGTCTCATGTCTTCAAGGGCAAAAAGGCAAACCTGGCTCATGCACAGGTGCTGTGCATGGGCCAATTTATAGTGCACCTTGGAGGAGGGGCTGTCAACTAAGCATGATGCGTTTGAGACTGTAGGAAAATTGGGCACCCCAACATTTAAAATGAGCACAGTGGCCGAGTGGTTAGCACCTCCGCCTCAAAGTTCTGAGATCATGGGTTTGAAGGGAATAGCAGACCCGTGCCGTTTGAAAAAGGCGTCAAGAAAAATATTCAAATAATATTTGATGTAAGCAGTATTCAAAAAAAATTATACAAAACAATAAAACAAAACAACAAAACCGTTCATAATAAGTCTTTAAATAATAATGAAATCATTTTTCTAGTGTGCCTTTAGCACGTTTCACTTTTTCCTGTGATGCGATGATTTCACCACGCACCCTAGTCTCACCACCCAGCAGACCAGCGAGCTACCTGAAGGTGCTATTTTTAGCCTCCGCAAAGACGTACGTTGACAAGTCAACTTCATGAAAAGACAAAAGCTCTTCGGGTCAGAAGAAAAAGAAAGAAGACAGCAAAGATGTTAAGAAAAACAGTGCTTTTTTGTGCTTTTCAAATAAATTTGCTTTGCCTAAAAGTGCCAGGGTTAATTAAATAAATACACCATTAAATATGGAATTAATCATTTCAAAGTTCTGTGGTATGGGGGACTAAAAGTGCCACGGATTTAAATGCAAACATTTGTTATTAAATGTGTCATTCATTAAAATGGCAATCACATTCATGTAAAAACGTATTCAATTTATTAATTTCTTTTGCTATCATATATTATTTAATTCATCATTATTGGACAGTCCTGTGTAGTTGCCGTGCTTTAAGAATTTATTTTCTTTTAACTACGTCCATCAAAGATAGTGGCCGGATCAAATAGACAGCTACAGTAGGCTGCAAGAATTTAGGCGCTATTATGGTTATGTCATGCTGGTTTCACAATCAACAGCTATTTGACTAATATAATGTAACATTCCACTTTCTTCTCTTTGTAGATGCTCTTTTGAAATATTTTCTTTCTACCTCTGTACATCCTGGGCCATCTTTTACAGCGAACTTATCCACATCAGCACCAAGTCCAAGCCCACCAAGTCCAGGAAAGAAGTGCACCTTCCAAAACAACTGTCATATGAAAGTACAATAGATGCTTTTGCATCAGTGAAGACAAGGTGAGCAAGGTTAAAAGTCAAGGTGAAAAAAAAGTTGCATTTTAAAGTGTTCTGTGTGTCTTTACATAGGTTTGTGTGGGTGGGTGTTAATCATATTGTAACAACAATTGTAATTTATTTAATGCATTTGTTTTTGAAGTGTTTTCATTGGTGCTTTTGAATAGTTATTACAGCATTTTTCTTTTCATTTCTGCACTTGTTCGTTGTCTTTTTTGATATATTTAAACACTCACGCTGAAAATTGTAATTTATGTGGTGAAAATAGGGGGGGGGGGGGGGGGGGGGTCAATAAATATGTTGCCCAGGGCACCAAATTAGTCAGGAACGGCCCTGGGGAATAGGTACCGTTCTCACACACACCATATACAGTGATACCTCAGCTCACGAACATAATTGGTTCCCAGAAAGTGTGTGTAAGGCGAAAAGTTCGTCTTCCGAACATCTATTTCCCATAAGAAACCATTAAAATGAGAATAATCCGTTCCCAGGTCCCCATAAAACATAATTTTCTACTAAATAAGCCTTAAAACTACACAAAAATATACCTTATTTTCTTTAATGTCTTCTTAGGCTTAACACTAGCCTGTAGTGGGGTCTTTTTCGGTCCCATAATAGCAAAAGTACACTCAATATGGTCCAAAATGTCTATCAAACACAAACCACGTCCGCACTCAACGAAAGGGAGGGGACGAACTGGGACGCCGTGAGCGTGCGTCAGCTTCTCGTGGCGCTGTTCGACCGCGTGGTTTGGTTCGTCCGCCGAAAACTAGTTTGTCAGCAGAGACTATATGCTCGCGAATTTAATGTTCTTGAGGCGAAAAGTTCGTGAGCTTAAGCGTTCGTGAGCTGAGGTATCACTGTAATTGTTTGCATTAGTCTAACACATTCATCTAACTATAGTTTAGGCAGACTTCACTCCATGCCCTTGGACACAGTAAAGTGAATCACCTTATCAGGGTTCATGAGGGGGAAATGGAAAAAATGGTACCGTTTCTCGTAGGCACCGTCTAACTGTTTACATTACTCTAACACACGTAATACAATCAATCAGGGAATAGTATCATTTCTCATATGTACTGTAGGATTGTTTGTACTACTCTAAAACACCTAAATAAATAGCATACCATAGTTTAATGGAAAGAAGCAGAATAGATAAACAACGCCATCTTATCATAGAAGCCCAACTTGTGCGTCACGAGCAAGATTGACGCACCAACTCTTGCAATCAGTTCTCCAGGCCACTGCAAGGACAAAGAGCTGGGCGCTCCGTCCTAAAACAAGTAGCGCCTCGCCCAGCCCGGATAACAAGTTGATAGCGGGCGCTTGGGACGTCAAGACCAGTGTTGGTCGCTGTGGCAACCACGTCCCATCCACACACGAACCTAACCGCCCAAAACTGGCCACAGAGGGATGATCCAGAAACAACACTCAGCCACACCTTCGGCCCGGCCTACTCCACCGCAGCCTTCAAAAAACACTGGACACTGAGATAACAAACAGATTCGCTGCTCGGAAACATTTTCTATGTGGCCTTGTTTTGGATCCAGAATTGTTCCTCCGTCGTCTGTTCTTTGACCATTGTCGACGAATAAATTGTCAACCTGCTTTCGGTGAGTCTTCTTCAAACTTTTGGAACATGGAGGCAGTACAAAGGGTTGATTCGCGCAGAGGCGACATCAGCAGAGCGGCACTTCGTTCGGCTGTCGCCGGTTCCGTGCGGCTTGGCCGGGGGGGCGAATTCCAACGGGTTCAATCCCGGGTTTCGGCCTACCTGTATAGAGTTTGCATGATATCCCTTCGTCTGAGTGGGTTTTCTCCGGTTAGTCCAGTTACTTATGTTTGGCCAACACCCACAACACTCTTTGAGTGAGCACTCCGTTGCAATTTGTTGTTGTGTCATAGATTCAACAATAATCTTGCTTGATTCATGATATGACTGCTTCAACTTGTTTATTTCTTGCCTTCTCAATTCTGGTTTAGAAGGAAACTTCTCTTCAATAGAGCTGTGCTTTTTAACATAATGGCGTTTCACATTTTCACTTTTAATGGCGTAACTGTCTTTAAGCATATTAAGCACATAGGTTTGGTACTTGCAGTTGGCAAAATGGACGCATATTTGTCAGTCCGTTCCTCATTGAACGGCAATTTTCGTTGTCCACTTTTCTTCTCTTGGTCAACTTTGAGCATGACTTTTTGTTAGATTCGGTCTTCCACTGGTGGCATGTAAACAAACAAAAAGTGATGGGTCCGACTCACACTTTCACACTGCTGCGGTCGGTCAACTCTAGCTAGAAGCATGCAGGCTCTCTCAGCCAATCAGTGCATCCATGCATGCTCTCTCGGCCACTCAGCGCATTGTTGTCATAGAGATGACAACAGAAGCGGGAAAATGAAAGATATTTGACTAAAAACGAAACAGAATTTAGCGATAGAATTGTAGCGCATAGCGATAGATCGGTGATTCTTACAAATATTACAGTGGGGCGAATAAGTATTTAGTCAACCACCAATTGTGCAATTTCTCCTACTTGAAAAGATTAGAGAGACCTGTAATTGTCAACATGGGTAAACCTCAACCATGAGAGACAATGTGGGGAAAAAAACACACAAAAAAAACAGAAAATCACACTTTTTGATTTTTAAAGAATTTATTTCCAAATTAGAGTGGAAAATAAGTATTTGGTCACCTAAAAACAAGCAAGATTTCTGGCTGTCAAAGAGGTCTAACGTCTTCTAATGAGGTCGAACGAGGCTCCACTCGTTACCTATATTAATGGCACCTGTTTTAACTCATTATCGGTATAAAAGACACATGTCCACAAGTTCAGCCAGTCACACTCCAAACTCCACTATGGCCAAGACCAAAGAGCTGTCGAAGGACACCAGAGACAAAATTGTTGACCTGCTCCAGGCTGGGAAGACTGAATCTGCAATAGGTAAAACGTTTGGTGTAAAGAAATCAACTGTGGGAGCAATTATTAGAAAATGGAAGACATACAAGACCACTGATAATCTCCCTTGATCAGGGGCTCCATGCAAGATCTCACACCGTGGCGTCAAAATGATAAGAACGGTGAGCAAAAATCCCAGAACCACACAGGGGGACCTAGTGAATGACCTACAGAGAGCTGGGACCACAGTAACAAAGGCTACTATCAGTAACACAATGCGCAGCCAAGGACTCAAATCCTACACTGCCAGACGTGTCCCCCTGCTAAAGAAAGTACATGTCCAGGCCCATCTGCGGTTCTCTAGAGAGCATTTGGGTGATCCAGAAGAGGACTGGGAGAATGTGTTTTTGTGTTATGGTCAGATGAAACCAAAATATAACTTTTTGCTAGAAACACAGGTTCTCGTGTTGGAGGAGAAAGAATACTGAATTGCATCTAAAGAACACCATACCGACTGTGAAGCATGGGGGTGGAAACATCATGCTTTGGGTCCGTTTTTCTGCAAAGGGACCAGGACGACTGATCTGTGTAAAGGAAAGAATGAATGGGGCCATGTATCGAGAGATTTTGAGTGAAAATCTCCTTCCATCAGCAAGGGCATTAAAGATGAGACGTGGCTGTGTCTTTCAGCATGACAAACACACAGCCAGGGCAACAAAGGAGTGGCTTCGTAAGAAGCATTTCAAGGTCCTGGAGTGGCCTAGCCAGTTCTCAACCCCATAGAAAATCTGTAGAGCGAGTTGAAAGTCCGTGTTGCCCAACGACAGCCCCAAAACATCACTGCTCTAGAGAAGATCTGCATGGAGGAATGGGCCAAAATACCAGCAACAGTGTGTGAAAAGCTTGTGAAGAGTAAGAGAAAACATTTTGCCTCCGTTATTGCCAACAAAGGGTACATAACAAAGTATTGAGATGAACTTTTGGTATTGACCAAATACTTATTTTCCACCATGATTTGCAAATAAATTCTTTAAAAAAATCAAACAATGTGATTTTCAGTTTTTTTCCCCCCACATTCTGTCTCTCATGGTTGAGGTTTAGCCATGTTGACAATTACAGGCCTCTCTAATATTTTCAAGTGGGAGAACTTGCACAATTAGTGGTTGACTAAATACTTATTTGCTCCACTGTATATGTTAAAAAAAGTTATTTTTTTCTTTTTTTTTCTTTTGAAAAGTGCTATTTGCTCTGGGTCCGCAGAGAGGTCTGCCGTGGTCCGTTCGTGGACTGCGGTCCGTTAATTGAGGCCCCCTGCTCTCGAGTATAAGTCGCACCCCTGGCCAAAATATGATAAAAAAAACGACTTATTGCCAAAAAAAATACGGTACTCCAGAATGGCCGAGGAACCTAGTTTGAGAACCACTACTCTAAGGATTTGCTATTATTGCATTTAGTAAAAGACACTACAAATGAAACGTCAAACTTTCAAGAAATGCTTTTTGTTTCAGAGAGCGTGAGATGGCCAAATCGCTGTCACACCCGACACTGACTTCAGATCAAACGTTGCCGATTATCCCTCCATTAACCCACAAAGGCCTGCAAACAACAGTCACATAACAGCATCAAAGTAGGTCTTCTAATAGCTCTGTGTCGGCTAAAAGCTGCGGCGGGGCTGAGAATTACAATTATTACTGTTCCCCAGAGTGCACGCAAGCCCTTCACTTTTATTAGAGGGTCAGCGACTTGGGTGCACCATTGGCACAAAACTGGCTCTGAGCTTGTAAAAAATTGTAGCAATGCAGCAATTATGTAGCTAAAACACACAAAAAACTGCATACAGCCACTCATTAAACGAGATGCAAAATAATAGCTGTATACAAAAAATTTTTAACAGTATGTTCTATTCATTTGGTGTAGAACTTCATTGCGTCAGATGGAAAGCTTATTTCTAATAATTTGGATTTTCAGAAAAGGAGAGACGTTTTAGAAAGTGTTACACTTCATGAAACTATTCTTTGCAATCATTTTTTAGGGTTTTATACATTACAGTGCTAAAATTGTGGGGGGGGGTTGTTACTCGAGCCGATTAATAGCATTTTCTGTAATTTTTCAACAGGGGCTGATGATTTGAGATAGTTTTGAGTTACGAGTAACAGAGAATCAAATTAAACTCATATCATGAGACACTAACGCACGTAGAAGTGATACATATGAAATGAGACAAGCTTTTAACATCATATAATAGGTAAGCAATTTGGAGACATAACACTGAAATTGTGTTGAGGGAATACTCTGTAGGCGATAAATTGTTTTTCACTGCTAATAAGCCAAGCAAAACTGTCTGAAGAGATGCAAGCAACAAAAGTAGCTTCTTTGTCAAACCCTATCATGACTTCAGCGACAGCAGCAACGAGACAAAACAATCCCAAGAAATAGAAAATAGAGAATCTTCTGTGTGAAGTTGATGAGCTGCTCTCAGGCCTTTAATGTAACGATTGATATGCCACAACAAAGACGCCCATCTTCGCCGAGGTATTTACGGCAAGATGAAAACCAAAATCGACTGACGGGGCATGGCGAGTGTAATTTTGCGCTGACCTTCAGGTTTTTGCTGCAAGACAGTCTGCTGCACATAACATAAACACAACACACAAATGTGATTTGAATTATCTCATCACTGTTTTCTTTTATCCATTTTATATGGTCTATTTTTAATATGTGCTCTGTACTTATCCTACTTTCAAAACTGTATAGAGCCTTAAATGAGGCATTACACATTTTTAGGTCATTTAACATGTATGTCTTATTCTAAGTCTGTGACGTTAAAAAAATTGGACAAACCAGCAAGTGATTTTAAGTAGCATTTTGTTCTTTTACTAACATGCAGTGGCGTCGTTCAGCTTGAAGCCCCCCTAAAATATTTTAAAGCCCCCCTAAATAATTGTTTTAATTTAAAAAGATTACAAAAATGCTGACATATTCACTATAAAGTTGCCAGATTATTAGTTTAAAATCAATAATCACATAACCTGTCATTATTAACTTAAATATGATCATAAATCTGTCAGTTTCCCCTTACTTCATAGAGTAAGGTAAAGCACCCCTTCAGTGCATCGCTAACCAATCCATTCCGCTTGTTCATATAGAACGCACAAATCTCTGAAAATCAATTCCGCGTTTTCCCTGTGACAGTCGATACTGCTTTTTCAAATTAGTTTCGCAGTCGGTCTCTGCCCAAGTCTGCCTTTGTTGTTTTACGGGCAAAAGTTACATCCCAGCTCTAAAATAATGCTGCTACTCAGCTGCTGCTAGCTAGTTAGTCTGAAATGCATTGTGAAGGCCCTAGTAAAGTTAAGTGTGCACTCTTGTTACTACTATCTTTGGGGTGACTTTCTTTTGGAGCATCAGCTGTTTTTCTCACTTTACGCATAGATGAGTACAGGAGCAGAGCTCATTGAGCTCATGTTTATCTACAGTAAATAGTCATAATAATACACGAATAATCATCACTCCACCACCTTTATTGACCTGTTGAGGTCAGAGCAGAGGAGCAACGAGGGTGACAAGGGAGACACCTCTACTTAAAAAGTGAGTAGGAGAATAATGATTAGAAAATGGACAAAGCCAAGAATATGGATATCCAGTATATAGCATAAATAAACACACAAACACACCCCTACACACACATATACTAGCCCTTCTCAAAAAATTTGCATATCGTGATGAAGTTAATTATTTTCTGTAATTTACTGATAAACATTAGACTTTCATATATTTTAGATTCATGACACACAACTGAAGTAGTTCAACCCTTTGTTGTTTTAATATTGATAATTTGGGCAAAAAAGTCAAGAAAAAACAAAAATCCCTATCTCAAAAAATGTGCATATTTCATCCGACCAATACAAAAAAGTGTTTTTTAATACATAAAAAGTCAACCTTCAATTAATTATATCAGCTATGCACTCAATACTTGGTTGGGAATCCTTTTGCAGAAATGACTGCTTCAATGTGGCGTGGCATGTAGGCAATCAGCCTGTGGCACTGCTTAGGTGTTATGGAGGCCCGGGATGCTTCGATACCGGCCTTAAGCTCATCCACAGTGTTGGGTCTGGTGTCTCTCAACTTCCTCTTCACTATATCCCACTAATTCTCTATGGGGTTCAGGTCAGGAGAGTTGGCAGGCCAATTGAGCACAGTAATGCCATGGTCAGTAAACCATTTACCAGTGGTTTCGGCAATGTGAGCAGGTGCGAGCTCGTGCTGAAAAATGAAATCTTCATCTCCATAAAGCTTTTCAGCAGATGGAAGCATGAAGTGCTCCAAAATCTCCTAATAGCTAGCTGCATTGACCCTACCCTTGATAAAACACAGTAGACCAACACCAGCAGCTGACATGGTGCCCCAGACCATCACTGACTGTGGGTACTTGACACTGAGCATCAGGCATTTTGGCATTTCCTTCTCCCCAGTCTTCCTCTAAAATCTGGCACCTTGATTTCCAAATGACATGCAAAATTTGCTTTCATCTGAAAAAAGTACTTTGGACTACAGAGCAACAGTCTAGTGCTGCTTCTCTGTAGCCCGGGTCAGGCGCTTCTGCCATTTACAGCACACGCCTGTGCATGGTGGCTCTGGATGTATCTACTCCAGACTCAGTCCACTGTTTCTGCAGGTCCTCCAAGGTCTGGAATTGGCCCTTCTTCACAGTCTTTCTCAGAGTGCGGTCCCCTCTTCTGATTGTGCAGCGCTTCCTGCCACACGTTTTCCTTCCCACAGACTTCCCATTGAGGTGCCTTGATACAGCACTCTGGGAACAGCCTATTCGCTCAGAAATTTCTTTCTATGTCTTAGCCTCTTGCTTGAAGGTGTCAATGATGGCCTTCTGGACAGCAGTCAGGTCGGCAGGCTTGACCATGATTGCAGTTTTGAGTAATGAACCAGGCTGGGAGTTTTTGAAAGCCTCAGGAATCTTTCGCAGGGGTTTTGAGTTAATTTGTTGATTCAGATGATTAGGTTAGTAGCTTCTTTAGAGTACCTTTTCATGATATGATAATTTTTTTGAGATAAGGATTTTTGGCTTTCCTTGAATTATATTGCTAAATTGCTACTGGATCTTAGAGCCGAGGAAGAGACAGTCCATTGTCCATCTTTAGAGTTTATTTTGTGGCCAATGCCGACAAAAAATTACGTAATATCTGTGTTTTAAATTCCGGTTCCCGCCCTCCCGACACAGAGAGCGCAGCCTCGCCAACACTGGACAAATCTGAAAGTGTCCAACCCGGATAATTCCCGGTACATCTCCCCACGTCACGGGTAAATTAGTGGGATATAAAATTGAAAGGGACTTAAATGTATGCATTGAATGAATGAAAAGACAATTTGACAACATATGCAAAATCAGTCTAATTGTCCAAAAAAAAACAAAAAAAATCTTATAAAGCTAAATTCTCCCATTGCCACAAATGGAGACTCCTCAACCATGTCCAACTGAATACTCGACAACTTTACAAGCCGATCTTAAAATTCAAGATCGTTCAAGCCCCTTTGTCCCGCGCGATTCCTCTCGATTGGTAGCACATTAGCATGCAGCTTATTATCATACCCAAAGGTGGTCGTGTGGATCAAAGACAAGAATGTCCTCTTTAATATTTCTGCCTTATTAAAGTACAAGGCTTTTGGAGTGGTGGCTTCTTCCCTTGTACGTAGCTGTGTGTCCTTTGCTCTACTGTAGAGCAGGAAGTGCAATATTAATAGCCGGGGTAAGGAAGCCCTCCAAGTGTGTTGCCCGGCAAGCGCGAGGCCTGTAATTGGTCTTCATGTGTCACCTGCTTGACTTTGACATGTTCTCCCTTACAGGGAACATACTGCCCATTAAACTTACTTTGCAGTCTATATTAATATCACTTTTCTCAAAGTCACGATGCACTTACTTTTGCCAGTAATTTGTTAATGGAGGGAATTCCATCAAGCAAATTGCATTATGAACAGTTATAGGGAATGCCGAAAAATCATGAGTAATTGATGTTAGAATTTTAGTCTAAAACTACTGGCAACCAACTCATGGCCCGGGGGCCAGATACGGACCATCATATCATTTTGTCTGACCCGCGAAAGTCAATCATGTGCAACAACTCATGGGGCGTCCGTGGCGTAGTTGGTAGCTGGAGTTGTCCTTGGACCGAAGGGTCAGTGGTTCAATTCCCAGCTACGACTGCCCACTGTCGAACTGCCCTTGGGCAAGGCAATGAACCCTGATTTGCCTCCAGTGGGTTGACAGCGACTTGCATGGCAGCAGCCCCATTGGTGTGTGAATGTGTGCATGAACAGGTAAATGTGTGCTAATGTAAAGCGCTTTGGGCATGATAACCATGCAAAATAAATGTGCTATATAAGTACTTACCATTTCTTGCTAAAATAACATTTTAATACCATTTCTGTAGTCCTCATTGGCATACTGAGGACTGCAGAAATATATATATGGCGGAAAACACAGACAAGACAGAAAAAGCATTTTCTGCTCTTGCACTCCTTTATAAAAGAAGCTGCTGTATTTTAAGCCAAAATGATTGTGTTTGATAGAACAATATTTACGTATGCTGCCATAGCAGATTCATAGTGCATTAAACCCCCAAAGTATTTTTAATTTGCCCATTTTATCCTGGAAAGAAACCCCCGTTTACAAAACGTAGCGCAACCATTTTTGTTTTAACCCAGCCATGAAAGCAAGGTAATTATATTTATTATTCAAAATGTGTTATTTTTAGCTTAGAATCATTAATTGATGTCTAATATTTTGTTTAAAAAAAAAAAAAAAACGACTTTAAGAATTATTCACTCGCATATTTTAAACTTTTTAAACAAATTACACAATAAATAAGAAAAGCGTCTGTAAAAAAGTCAGGGATATCTACCTCATAACTATCGCTAAATTGTATTTTTTTGTCACTGTCGCATTTTCCCCCGATATGTTAGATGATAAATAATCGATCCAAACGAAGAAAAATTGGGGAAAAAAAACGTTTAAAAGGGTAAATATATTAAAAAGAAAATCTCGACCACTCCATGATGTCTGCGATTTCTGCATTGCGACCCTTGTTATATTACCATGTTTCACCCATAAAGTCCCCCCAAAATCCAGCTGTGGCCATTCAAAGCTGTGTCTTGACACTCAGTGATACATGCTACATTGAGTTTTTCAATCCAAAAGAGGTAAGTACGCGATAACGTCTCGTTAAAATTAGGGCGTCTTTAATTCTGCTTTCGCGTGCTCTCACCTCCAGATAGGGTTTCGCCATTTATTTATTTATTTTTTTTCCCAAATGCCCTCCTATTTAAAATTTTTCTTCCCAGAGAATTGAGATTTTAAGCTTTCCAATGATGTATCACAAATTTTGAAATTTGGCCAAATTGGGGGTCTCAAAGCGGAACTTCAAGTCACCTGAGTGTTTCCGTCGTATATATATATATATATATATATATACACACACCATGCTAGTAACGGGTTGGACACCCTTTTGCCTTCAGATCTGCCTCAATTCTTCGTGGCATAGATTCAACAAGGTGCTGGAAGCATTCCTCAGAGAGTTTGGTCCATATTGACATGATGGCATCACACAGTTGGTGCAGATTTGTCGGCTGCACATCCATGATGCGAATCTCCCGTTCCACCACATCCCAAAGATGCTCTATTGGATTGAGATCTGATGACTGTGGAGGTTATTTGAGTACAGTGAACTCATTTTCATGTTCAAGAAACCAGTCTTGAGATGATTCCAGCTCTATGACATGGCGCATTATCCTGCTGAAAGTAGCCATCAGAAGCTGGGTACATTGTGGTCATAAAGGGATGGACATGGTCAGCAACAATACTCAGGTAGGCTGTGGCGTTCCAATGATGCTCACTTTGTACCGAGGGGCCCAAAGAGTGCCAAGAAAATATTCCCCACACCATTACACCACCACCACCAGCCTGAACCGTTGATACAAGGCAGGATGGATCCATCGTTTCATGTTGTTGATGCCAAATTCTGACCCTACCATAGGAAATCGAGACTCATCAGACCAGGCAACATTTTTCCAATCTTCTATTGTCCAATTTCGATGAGCTTGTGCAAATTGTATCCTCAGTTTCCTGTTCCTTGCTGAAAAGAGTGGCACCCGGCGTGGTCTTCTGCTGCTGTAGCCCATCTACCTCAAAATTTGACGTACTGTGCGTTCAGAGATGCTCTTCTGCCTACCTAGGTTATAACGGGTGGTTATTTGAGTTACTGTTGCCTCTCTATCAGCTCGAACCAGTCTGGCCATTCTCCTCTGACCTCTGGCATCAACAAGGCATTTCTGCCCACAGAACTGCCGCTCACTGGATATTTTTTCTTTTTTCGGACCATTCTCTGTAAACCCTAGAGATAGTTGTGCGTGAAAATCCCAGTAGATCAGCAGTTTCTACAATACTCAGACCAGCCCTTATGGCACCAACAACCATGCCACTTTCAAAGTCACTCAAATCACCTTTCTTCCCCATACTCATGCTCGGTTTGAACTGCAGGAGATTGTCTTAAACCATGTCTACATGCCTAAATGCACTGATTGCCGCCATGTAAATGACTGATTAGAAATTAAGTGTTAACGAGCAGTTGGACAGGTGTACCTAATAAAGTGGCCGGTTAGTAGTATATATATACAGTGGGAGAACAAGTATTTGATACACTGCCAATGGGAAAACCCATTGGCAGTGTATCAAATACTTGTTCTCCCTACTGTATGTTATATATACAGTATATATATGTTATATATTTATAAGGAAATGATTTATACAGCTTAACATTTTTAAATTCTGTACATTTGATAAAAATCTGCGATGGACTGAGGGCGTAAAGTTTGAAGCGTGAAGTAGCGAGGGATGAATTTATTGTTTTTTCCATTTTGTGATTTTTACGAAGTGTAAAGAATAAAAAGAGAACATTTACATTTCTTCATGTTTGTCTTTTTAAAAAGATTTAAGAGAACATTGTTTTCGCCTATCTATTTCTTATTAAAAATTAAAAGTATAAAAAAAATAAAAATGTACAACAGATTATTCAGTCCCACCCCCCTTTTTTATATGGAAAAAAACCCCTAAATTAAAACGAAAAATGAAATGTTTGCTATTCGGGACCTAGGAAAAGAATAAAGTAAAAATAGTACATTCCAGATCAGTATGGCTAAATAATAGCGATTCCATTAGTTGTCAAATAGTTGATTAATTGTGGCAACCCTAGTTGGCCCTTTGAAGGAAAACAACTACAAAATCAACCGTGAAAAAGATTGGTTTAAGTCACCTGGTCTAAACTGTAAATATGTATGAGGCTTAGAAATGATTTGATTTTGAAAAAATGTGAAACAATTGCATGTTAAAATCTATTTTTAGAATATTTCGGCAAAGACAACGTTTTTGCCGTTTTTCCCGTCCTAATTTAAATTCAACTAATTGATCAAATGTAGACATACTGTATATATTAGTATATACATGCACTCTTTGTTAAAAAAAAAAAAATCACAAATGACAATATTGGTTGTAGTTAAGAATGGCAAAAACAAAAAGAAGTCATGCTTTTTGCCCTTCCTGCCTTCTTGAGTGTCAAAACACTGTCACTGAGCTTGGGAAGCTGATTTTGAATCCTTGTCAGTATTATGCATATGAGTCCATTATGTGCAAACTCACAGCTTTTTGTGTTTCCCCTCTGTTCCACTGAGAGTCAAATTTGACGCTGTGCAGGCGCCCAAAGTCCAGCAATTACAGCGAGAGGTATGAGAATGGAACACTTGTCTGGTTGTGGTTTACTTTTCCTGGGTAAACAGTCTGATGAGGTGGACTGGCAGATATCTGCTTACTTATCGCATTGATCTACTCTCGAGGAATAAAATCGGTGTCATGTTTGCTTGGAGACTTTCCCAACAAAATATTTAACTAACCTCACACAGCATTTAGGTAAATATTCCCAATTCCTTCTTGTCACTTTAGTCCAGAGGTTGGGAACCTATGTCTCGCGAACCATATCTGGCTCTTTTGATGAGTGCATCTGGCTCTCCGCCAACCTGTAAATTTAAATGTGGAACCGGCCAGCTCGTTTGACATGAACGAGCTGTGATGAGCCTTTGGTTCATTCACACATTTTTGTTGGACCTTCAAACGCACATAGTACAGAGCTCATCTCGCGCAATAAATTTCTGCTCAGCCAGCAGCGGGGCTGGCCCCTCCCAGTTCAATGCCAAGCGAACTGAAGTATATAAAAAATGCGTAGGGGAAAATTAAACCACGAAAGTGAACTGCGTGGTCACAGAGGTTCAGTTTCGCTTTCATGACTTTTTTGTCTGTCATAATTGCGGCCAATTCCAGGAGAGCGAGACTCACAAAACGGCTGCCCCGAGAGGCTCCACCTGTCTCGGCCACTGTTATTTACAAGTTCACTGGTTGCGGTTTCCACTTCCAGGAAATATATCAGCGCCACACCATGTTTCTATTTGTTATTTTCCAAGTGGTGAGTGCGACATGATTTTAACATGTCGAGTAACGATGTCAAGATTTCGTTGTTGTTTTCTAAAGATTTATTTCAATCACAACTCGGCGACTGCCCTTACGCTTGCTCCCACATGATGCGCTCAAATGCACTCACTAAAAAAAAAAAAAAAACAGTAATCACAAAACCATGTCGGACAAGCTGGCAACAGATTACCGTAGTGGCCCGAATATAAGACGGCCCTGATTATAAGACGAACCCCTCTTTTACAAGACTCAAGTTTGAAAAAAATAATTTTTAAATACCAAATTAATTTTTATACAGAAAATAATTACAGTACATCCTAAACAAATGATTATAACAATATATTTGAGAGAAAACTTAAATATGTAAAGTGCAATTACATTCGTAAATGAATGGCTTCTCGTTTTTGAAATGTAAATAAACCAATCTATTGTGATAAAAGAACAAAATTGCAATAACTGCATTCACCATCAAAATGAAGTTTAACTGTAACTGTAGTCTTGAAACAAATCCGAATAAGAAAACATTGCACTAAAAAAATGCAAACTGGTTAAACTTGAGAGAAGCTGAGATCTGTCATGACAGAACATCTCTTCAATGATATCTGGCGTCATCTAGCGTCGTGAATGGGGAGTAGCTGAGATCTGTCATGGAGATCTGTCATGACAGAACATCGCTTCAATGATATCTATCCATCTAGCGTTGTGAATGGGTATAATGTCTAGACCGCGAATACTGTATAAGACGACCCCCTCTTTTTCAGTCTTATTTCAATGCAAAAAACACCGTCTTATATTCGGGCCAATACGGTATATATAATATACACCGAGGAAAATAAGTATTTGAACACCCTGCGATTTTGCAGTTCTCCCACTTAGAAATGATGGGCGGATTTGAAATTTTCATGGTAGGTGCTTGTCCACTGTGAGAGACAATCTAAAAAAAATCCACAAATGACAGTGTTTGATTTTTATAACAATCTATTTTTATTATACTGTTGAAAAATAGCATTTGAACACCTGACAAATCTATGTTATTATTTGGTACAGTAGCCTTTGATTACAGTTACAGAGGTCAATCTTTTCCTGTAACTTTTCACCAGGTTTGCACAGACTGCAGCAGTGATTTTTCAGCACTGCTCCACACAGATCTTCTCGAGATCAATCAGGACTGGCTAGGCCCCTCCAGAACCTTTATATGCTTTTTACAAAGCCACTCTCTGGCTATTCTGGTGGTCTGCTTCAGGCCATTGTCATGTTAGAAGACCCAGTCAGGACCCATTTTCAATGCTCTAACTAAGGGAAGGTTATTCCCCCAAATCTCACAATACATGGCCCTGGTCATCCTCTCGTTAATACAGTGCAGTCGTCTAGTTCCATATGCAGAAAAACACCCCTAAAGCATGATGATACCACCCCAGTGCTTCACAGTAGGGATGGTGTTCTTGGGATGGTACTCATCATTATTCCTCCAAACACTATGAGTGGAATTAAGACTAAGAAGTTCCATTTTGATCTCAAATGACCACATGACTTTCTCCCATGACTCCTCTGGATCATCCAAATGGTCATTGGCAAACTTGGAACGGGCCTACACATGTGCTTGTTTAAGCAGGGAAACCTTCTATTCTATGCATGATTTTAAACCCTGACGTCAAGTATTACCAAGAGTAACTAGGAAATGGTTGTCCCGCACAGCTCATTTCAGGTCATTGACCAGCTTCCTAACCATTCCTAGCATCACTGAGACCCTTCGAGGTCAATCTTGCATGGAGCCCCAGTCCAAGGGAGCTTAACACTCATGTTTAGCTTCTTCTATTTTCTAATAATTGCTCCAACGGTGGCTCTTATATCACCAGGCTGCTTGGCAATTTCCCCGTAACACTGTCCAGCCTTGTAGAGGTCTAGAATTATGTCTCTGGTGTCTTTGGACAGCTCTTTGGTCTTGACCATGTTAGGAATTGGAGTCTTCCTTATTGTATTGGGTGTACAGGTGTTTATATACAGCCAACCGCCTCAAACATGTCAAAAAGTCAGACTTAAAAAATCCACCTCCACTCAGACAGACAGGCCCAGACAGGTGTTTAAATACTTATTTGCAGCAGTACAATACAAATTTATTGTTAAAAAAAATCATACACTGTGATTTCACAGTGGACAAGTACCTACCATGAAAATTCCAAACCTGCCCTATATATGGCCACACACACACACACACACACACACACAAACACACACTGTTTGGCTCTCTCTCGGTCAAAAAGGTTCCCGACCCCTGCTTTACTGTAGTCCAATGGTTCTCAAACTTGGGAAGTGGTGTCAAGTGCACTCAAGCAGAGAGAAAAAAAAAACAAGATGCATGTTTTATTTGAGCTATTCATCATGTCAGTTGCAAGTAAATTCCTAGCACTGTTGAAGTTGTTAAGCTGAAAGTAAGAATTGGAGAAAATTGGCACACTTTCTACATGCTGGCACAGATTGCATCTTCCTTAATGTGAGTGTACGCTTGGGATAGCAGCTGTGCAATGTAGTCGGTTGCGCAGTACAAGTGAAGCAAATGGTTTATCGACTTCTGCCTGTACGAAACGTAAGAGTGCGATATGAGATGTAAATAAAGGCTGACGATTTAATGAGATGACACCCACACACGTGTCATTCAGTTGGTAACACACTCGATCAGGGGAGGGTGTGTTTTTGTGCTGATAGGCCAAATTTCATCCTGTTGATTAGGGGTGGAAACCTCTGGGTACCTCACGATTTGCAATACAAGGCTAACGATATCGATTATCTCACAATATGGCGATCTAACGATTATTGATACATGGGGTCAGAAAATAACTACAATATTTTACTATCTAGTAATAAACAGAAAACAAGCTTTTTTTATCCCTATGCTGTAAATTGAATTGAGTTTATCACTAGTAGACGTCCAATTTATTTGAACTGACACTTCAAATGGGTTGTATGTCTATGGCGGTCAATGGCAACCAATGAGTTTGATTTTAGGGCATTTCAGGTCATTTGCTTTCGATTTTAGGTTACAGAACAGGAAGTGACCAGGGAAGCTCCCCAAATTAATAGGCAGTGACTCAAACACAACAGAAAGTGACCTGTAAACACCTCGAAAATCGAAAAGACTGGCTGCGACTGCTCTGGTTTCAAATGAACAAACGTTGACTCGCCCCTCCCAGTCCAAATGGATTGGGCTTGTGGCGCCGTCAGTGGCAGAAATTGAGTTAACAGCGACACTACTCTTTTTTTAAAACAGTGACATCTTTTTAAAAGAATGTATATCGATTCTTAGCAGGAGTATTCCGATTTTTACCCCGTTTGGATTACAAAGTACCACGATACATAACCATTTAGATATTTTGTCACATCCCTACTGTAGATGCCATTATTAATAATGACATAATGTAAGGTCATTTGAGGATAAGCGGTTCAGAAGATGAATGAGTGAATGAGCAAATGTACATAAACCAGTACCCAAAAAGTAGCTCTCATTTTAAAAAGGTTCGCAACCCCTCGTGTGGTGCGCTTCATTAAAGACCTGAGGCATACTTTGGCCACTTTTGTGCTCGATAGCATGGCTCACTCTCAGTAATAATACAGTAGCTGCAAATTAATCCATTGTTCGTCGGACACGACAAGTGACATTTGCGCCCCTTTTTTAACACAGTTTTTCTAAGACTCAAACACAGTCCAAGTTGGCCCGTACAAGTTTTATTAATGAGATGAATCAGTCCGAATTGATCAGGAGAGCCTTAGAGAAGATTATCAAACGCATTTGAGGAGCGAAAGCGAGAGAGAAAACGATCGATTCCCGGGATGCCTCGCAAGCTTTCCCACTGAAATCTCATTAAGGATGAAGAGGCACGCTGCAGCCCGCCTTTGAGCACTGTTTACCATCTTCCGCATAGGATTTTCTAATTACGCCAGCGGGATCGATAGCGACGTATCTAACATACGTCGAGAGTTTGGCAGTGGAAAAAGTAAGAAATAAAAACGGCAAGACTTTTCGATTGAAAAGAAAGTGTCCTTCAAAGCTTTGTCTGACAGGCCTCGAAGCAACTTTTTTTTCCCACAACGAGGAATTGGGAGTCGGGTGCTTGCCAATAAAAGCATGATTAGCTCAAGGTTAGCCCACTTAAAGCTTGCCGTTTGCATTTGAAATCTTTTCACACGTTGCTGTTCAAGAGATTTAAGTTAGCACTGAGTTAAATGACTTCATTTTGAAAAGGTAAAAGTCAGTTTTTACTAATTTGACAGCACATTGGCATGGATTGTGTGCTAATGATTACAACAGTTAACTTCAGCTTCTAAAACACAATGTTTGAGAAACAAAAAGGAAAGGATAATTTAAGGATAAAGTCATACTTAAGAAATATATAGGGAAGAAAATAAGTATTTGAACACCCTGCTAATTTGCAAGACTTGGGTGCCAGTTGCATGTCAATGCGCTGTAATGGTAAGTGTGTGGTCAAAAATCACAACCACACGTTTTTCTGCCATTTAAAATGAATGGAAAATTTGGACGTGCATAGCCGTCAATGGCATGGACTTGCATGGCCTACAAAAATGCCATATACCCAAAGAAATGCCACAAACCAAAATCCATTTTGCCACATACCAAAAATAATTCCACATGGCAAAATACATTTTGCCACATGGCAAAAAAAAATGCCACATGGCAAAATCAATTTTGCCGCATGGCAAAAAACATTTCACATGGCAAAATCTGTTTTACCACACGGCAAAATCAATTTTGCCACATGCCCAAAAAAAAATGCCACATGCTAAAATCCATTTTGACACATGGTAAAAAAAAAAAAAAATGCCACATGGCAAAAAAAAAAAAAAATGGCACGTGGCAAAATCCAAAATGGATTTTACATGGGGCTCCACTCCGAATGAGATTGACCGTCATGTTTAGCTTTTTCCATTTTCTAATGATTGCTCCAAAAGTGGACTGTTTTTTCACCAAGCTGCTCGGCAATTGCTCCCTAGCCCTTTCCAGCCTTGTGGAGGTGAACACGTTTGTCTCTGGTGTCTTTGGACAGCTCTTTGGTCTTGACCATGTTACAAGTTTAAGTCTTACTGATTGTATGGGGTGGACAAGTGTCTTTATGTTACTATCGGCTTCAAACAACATTCAGGATAATATATGGAATAGAGGTGGACTTTTAAAAGGCGGACTAACAGGTCTTTCAGGGTCAGAATTCTAGCTGATAGCTAGGTGTTCAAATACATATTTGCAGCTGTATCACAAAAATAAATTGTTTAAAAAATCATGCATTGTGATTTCTGGATTTTTCTTTTTAGATTATCTCTCTCTGTTATTGTATTCCTAAAGCAGTTGCTAAAAATTAAGTTAGCATTTGATAACGAAAATTCTACATCATTGGAAATGATATTGGTGAAAAAAAAAAATTAAATGATGTAGGAGTTGCATTACTATCAGATTACATTGACCATCGTACTGTACGACAATAAGCAGATATTGTCCATTGTTGATATGAACAGCTGTATTGTAGTCAATTTACAAGCTAATGAAGCTAGCTAGCATCTGTTAGGCACATTAGTCCTCGACTTATGAGTCCAAGCCTCGCGTTGTATCAATGTCAAACCTCGTTGAGGGTTGTTTTTCCAGTCGCAGTTTATTAATGATAAATCATCTAAAAACATCAGGATACGAGGGTTCATTGTCGAACAGCCAGGCTGTCTTTAAAAATATGACAGAAAGGCTTTACAACCTCCGCCTTCAACTTCAGGCAATGTGGCAGGAACACATTTCAGAAACCTGTCAAAAAAAAAAAAAAATCTCACTGCCTGGAACACGCTGTAGCAGTCAATTTAAATGCACATAAATGTTGCTTGAAGAAGCTTGTCTTCGTGGACTAATCAAAGGAAACATTTTACAGCCATCAGCGCTGAATTTTGTGCATACAGTATGTAACAGGATAATAGGAATTAGTCGATTATCTGAAATAACGCTTCCTGATCTATCACAGCGCTCCAACTGGCATACAAATTGCTGGCATCTATTGACCTCCGATTGTCCAATCAGAACACTATCTCTTAACTAATGTTAGATAAAGCCAAGACTTCGTTGCACTCTATTATCTGCTCCAAGGCAAACAATGTTCTTGTATTATCCATCAAATAATGATTCATTGTTTGGTAGCTGATTATAGTTAATAATGTGCAACCTCATTATTATTCAAGACAATAACTTTGCAGAGAAAAGTGCACTGTACATACACATGCAGTGTATATGCTTGCTCTATGTTAATGAAGGATAATTGCAAAATATTGTGAGATCATAAAATTAATGCTAACAAGGTTAGGCTTTTAAAAATAGAACATCTTTGGGTGCCCAAATGTAAACAAACAACTTGTTTTAGCTGTAAAACATTGAAATGTTAGCCAAATGTCACCCAACTAACATTGACACCGAGTGCTAGCAAATTTAGCCAGCTAAGCTAATGAGGCGACAGCTTAATTTTCCCGGTTGCAAAGTTTCTAAAAGCTAATTGCTCATTGGTTTGTTCTTAACAGTTACAATAGTGTGACTGTAATCATTTAAAGGTCAATAATTGCAACGTTTTCTATTGCATCATAATCCCTTTTGGGTGTCCAACGGTCACTGCGACGCAGCTTCCGTTAATTGCACGCAGATGCTATAACGCAGTGCAATAAAAGCCGGAGGATATTGCTGAGCTCGGGCACGAACGGGCAAGAGGGAGCCATAGAGGCGGTATCGACACGTGGCATATAAGCAGTCTCGATGCCCCTCGTCAAACTGTCTGCTTTCAAAGCCATCTGCTCTAATTAGCTATGGATTCTGCTGTACAATGGCTACGGTTCATTGTTTTGGCAGAGTGGCATTTGTCCAAGGAGCGAATGTTTGAGAGCAGCTGCTGCAAGCCAAAGTGAAACCCAAGGAAAAAAAATAAATAAAGAAAGAAGTAACAGTGGTGTTGGCCCAAGGATTTTCTTCGTCGTGACAGACTATTGCCTGAGGGATCGGCCATTTGTCACACTGGAAAACGGGAGATTCCTCATTATGAGGCAAATATTCGCAAAATCCTGCAGCTTAAACCCTTATTACGACTGTTTTTACAGCCATTTGGACAGCGAAACACCTAGGGGAAGTGACAGTGGAAGAAAATATGGGAAGGCTTTGCACGGTATTTTGGAATGTGCATGGAACGTTATTGACTGTTCACACAAAATTGGCAGCATGTGTCCAAAACGTCTGGCTAAGATAATAATAAATTTAGAATGAACTATTGGATCAATCTGGGCTTAAACGATGAGTGCGGTTTCCTAAGTTACCGGTTTAATTTGTTTGTTCAGTGAGCAATGTTGTAAACTAAAGTTGTATATAGGCCTGTCGCGATAACAAATTTTAGTGTGTGATAATTATTCTCATAAATTATTGCGATATGCGATATTATTGTGCCCCCCATTTTTTTTTTTTAACCAGTTTACAATAACACAGTGAGAATACACTATATATTAATAGATCAAGTACACCCATTTAAACGTAATATTTACTCTTAAATTCAAAAATACTTTTTAAGAAATCACAACTAAAAACAATAGACCAAGCCTCTTAAGTAAAAAAACAACAATATTGATACCACACAGAAACACAGAATAAATAAAATGTGTTAAAAAAAAAAAAAAATTGCACTTAATAACTTAAGCATTTAGGCAAATGCAAACTTTTCCCGTAATTGCTTCTGCAATGGTGTTCCATAGGGATGCAACGATACAGTTAAGTCATGGTTCGGTACGATTTTTGATACGCGGACACGATTTTCGATCCGATTCAATACATTTAATGCGCTGTAAAAAAAATAACAATTATATTTTTTGTTTCGTTTTTTTTGCTAACGAGCAAAAATTAAATTGCCATCATATAAACATGCATTTTAGTGCATAATATTTATGTGCTTACTTCTTACTGATCTGAAAATATTTTGTATAAAAGTGCTGAGAACAACCTGAGCTGGATTGGGTCCACCGCACGCTGCGTGTTAAACCTAAGAGTGGCGAACCTCCGCGACCCTTGGTCATCAGAATCCACATGTTTCAGGAGAAGAGTACAATCCTGCGTCGGGCTGGAGAAGCTTCGCCGTTGCTGCACAATGGAAAAAGGCTCCACATCTTTCAAGATTTCACTCCTACCGTGGCTAAACAGAGGGCAGCCTTTGCGAGGGTGAAGCGGGAGCTTCACTCGTGTGCTAATGTGAGGTTCGGTCTCAGATACCCCGCCACGCTACACATCACGTTGCCTAGTGGTTCAACTCATCGGTTCGAAGATCCGGATAAAGCTTTGGAGTTCGTCAACAAAGTTCTCTTGAAGCCCCAGGATCAAGAGGGAACCTGACTTTTTCTGTGTTTTTTCGTCTGCCTCCTTTTTTCTTCTGCTCAGATGTTGCGCTGGTGGGATTATAGGATTATTTTTTTGGGGGGGGGGTAACATCTCAGCAGCGTTGGCCTGCTGATCATCTTGGAAGAGCCCGGCTTTTCCCACCTGCTACATTTTTTTCTTTCCTTTCCGGTCTTTTTTTATCTTCTCATCTGGATGGTGCTGTGGAGGGACAGACTCGAGATACGTAAAGTCTATTTCTTCCGTGCCTACAAGGTATGTTGTCCCGGTATGACAATACTAATGGGGATCATTATTTTGTGCTCCGACAATGTTTGTATGTACATTATACCAAGTTTATATTACGATCGGGAATGGGCACAGACTTGTTTTGCATTGTTTTGCTTTCTCTGTGTGTATTTTGAACCCGTTGAACCCTGGTCATCGTTCATCATCTGTGCGACTATGAGTTACATGGGGCATAGTTACTTGCACGGTCCTAATACTTTGAAGTTTTAGTTCCTCATTCCGAGTAGTGTGTGTTTAATACTAATATCTTAACGTTGTTAGACAGTTCATACTAGCATTCCCCAGGCCGTTAGAGTGAACGGTAGTTAGTTAAGCTATGACTGCAATTAGCTTGTCATTAGGTAAGGTAGCATGCTCCCCTTTTGGGATGCTTCTGCTAAGGGAGTGTTTTTTCTTTCGTTTTCATCTCCTTTGTTGTTGTAGGTTTTTTTTTGTTTGTTCTTGTTTTGTTTTGTTTTTGTTTTTATGTGTGATATGGGAGTTGAGACCCAGGGTGCGCTGGGTTTTCAACATGGGGAGGGAAGCACATATCTCTTTTTGTATGCATATGGTCAAGTTTATGAGTCACAGACCGTTTCAGATATATTCTTTTCCAATATTTCCCCTTGTCTGCAATGGCCAATGCTAGACTAGGTGGAGATGTCAAGTTTGTGAGCTGGAATTGCAAAGGTCTAAACAATCCTATTAAACGGAGTAAGGTCCTGCATCATATTCATCAACTTAATGCTCATGTTGTCTATCTACAGGAGACTCATCTTAAAAATACAGATGCCTTCAGACTGAAGCGGAGCTGGGTTGGCCAGACATTTCTTTCCTCCTTTACCAGTAGAGCAAGAGGGGTGGCTATAGTTTTGCACAAAAACATTCCATTTGCCCATACCAAAACCATTTCCGATTCTAATGGCAGGTTCATTATTGTCATTGGCCACATTTATGAGGTCAAGGTTATCCTTGCGAATATATACGCGCCAAATTGGGATGATGTGGGTTTCTTTAAACAGATTTTTTCAATGTTACCGGACTTGGCACAATATAAATTAATTCTGGGTGGTGATTTTAACTGTTGGTTAGATCCCTCATTAGATCGCTCCTCTTTAAACTCAGTGCCACAGTCAAAATCAGCTAGAACGATTAGAGCCTTTATGGATGAGTTTGATGTTTCTGATCCTTGGCGCTTTTTTAATCCGGATAAAAAGGAATATTCTTTTTTCTCGCATGTACATCGAACTTTCACTCGAATTGATTTCTTCTTATTAGATAATTCTATACTTACGGCTTGCTCTGGCTGTAAATATGACTCTATTATTCTATCCGACCACGCCTTAGTTTCTATGAAGATACATTTTCGCAAATTTATAAACACTCGCCCACCGTGGCGCCTTAATACCCAACTCTTACTGGACAAAGACTTTGTTGAACATATGACAGAGCGATTGAATTTTTACTTTCAAGTTAACAGAACTCCAGGTATTTCGGCTGCGGTGCTATGGGAATCCATGAAGGCATTTATGAGGGGGGAAATTATTTCATATGAAGTACATCAAAAGAGGACAATGAGCTCAAAATTGGCCAAATTATCTCACAATATAGCTGTGCTGGATTCTCAGTATGCCATCTCTAAATTACCAGAAACTTATAAGGAGCGGATGTCTCTACAGGCAGAGTATGATTTCATCACTTCTCAACATACTACAAGGCTCTTACTCCTATCAAGGTCAAGATTCTATGAGCAGGGAGATAAAGCCAATAAACTCCTCGCTCACCAACTACGTCAAAGGTCATCCTCTCAGCTAATTTCACGTGTGTGTACCGACTCGGGTATTACTTCAGACCCATTAGAAATAAACAAAACATTTTTAGAGTTCTATAAACTATTGTATACATCGGACCACTCTCTTGGTCCTGAACAATTTGAGCCATTTTTGGCAAAATAACGCTCCCTGTCTTGAATCAAACATTGAGAGAGGAGCTGGAACGCCCTATTACAGGACTTGAACTGGAAAAGGCAGTCAAATCCTTACAAAGCGGGAAGAGCCCAGGATTGGATGGAATTCCGTCTGAGTTCTATAAAACATTTTGGAAGCCATTAGCTCCGCACCTGTTGGAGGTGTTTACAGAGGCTTTTGAACTTGGTCAACTTCCCCAAACATTAAATCAGGCATGTATATCTCTGATTCTCAAGAAGGGTAAAGACCCATTACAGTGTAGCTCATATCGCCCTCTCAGTTTGCTGAACGTGGATTTTAAACTTCTGTCTAAATTGCTGGCTCTTCGCTTAGAGCGAGTCCTACCATTGATCATTTCGCAAGACCAAACTGGTTTTATTCGTGATAGACACTCTTTTTCCAATCTTAGAAGGGTTTTTAATGTTGTGTACAACCGTTCATCAAAAGCTCGGTCGGAGGCCTTGGTGGCCCTGGATGCTGAGAAGGCTTTCAACCGAGTGGAATGGGATTATTTATTTTACTGTTTGGGAAAATTTGGGTTTGGAACCAAATTTGTGTCTTGGATCAGACTGCTGTACTCGTCCCCGCAAGCGTCAGTTAGAACTAATAATACTAATTCTGAATATTTCCACCTATCCCGATCCACCAGGCAGGGCTGCCCTTTGAGCCCGCTGCTGTTTGCAATGGCTATGGAACCTCTTTCGGCTGCACTGAAGTGTTGCCCTGACCTAAGAGGTATAGTGCGACATGGAGTGGAGCTGAAAGTTGGACTTTATGCGGACGACCTTCTGTTATTTTTGTCTGACTTATCTCGCTCCATTCCTGCAGCACTCTCCGTTTTAAATGATTTTAGTAAAATTTCAGGGTACAAACTGAATTTGGGGAAGAGTGAAATATTTCCTGTAAATCAGTTAGCCAAGGTTTATCCATTAGAGAACTTTCCATTTACAGTATCTAAATCAGGGTTTGTCTACCTGGGGGTTTATGTGGCTGACACACTAAAAAACCTGCGTAAGATGAATTTTAACTCACTGCTTGTGCAGCTCAAACAAGACTTCGAAAGATGGTCTTTGCTTAATCTCTCCGTCCCGGCTCGGATAAATTCGGTTAAAATGAACATTCTCCCCCGCTTCCTTTATTTATTCCAATGCATTCCAATATTTCTCCCGCTTTCTTTTTTCAAATCGGTGGACAGCCTTATTACTGATTTTATATGGAACAAAAAGAAACCCAGACTGCGCTATCAGGCACTGCAGAGACCCAAAGAATTGGGTGGAATGGCTCTTCCAAACATTTTGTTCTATTATTGGGCAGCAAACATTAAGAACTTGTCATACTGGCTCCATGGTGAGAGTACTGATACCACCCCATTGTGGCTAGTTGCTGAAGCCAACTCTGTTAAACCGGTGACATTGAAATCCTTATTGTTTTCACCGCTTATGTCACCTACATCCTCGTATTCAAAAAACTTTGTGGTATTATCTTGTATTAGGATTTGGAACCAATTTAAGAGATACTTTGGTTTACAGGCGCCTTCTGTTCGAGCTCCAATTTCACTAAATCATGCCTTCCCCCCTTCTCTATTGGATAACACATTCACAATATGGTCTAGGCTGGGCTTAGAAACATTTGAGGATTTATATCTGAACTCAACTTTTGCCTCCTTTCAACAGCTAGCTGAAAAGTTTTCATTGCCCAATTGTCATTTTTTCAGGTATCTCCAAATTCGCAGTTATGCTCGCTCTATTTGGCCAAGTTTCCCAACACTCCCTGCTGCCTCTGCCTTAGATATCTTTTTAAAACCCTTATTATCGTCAAAGGGTGCAATAACTACGGTTTATTCTAATATTTATAAAATCAGCTCAGATAGTACTGTAAATGCCCTTAAGGCAGTCTGGGAATCAAATTTGGGAATGAGTATATCTGAAGAGGTCTGGAGGAAAATTTTATGTAGGACACACAAATCTTCAATCTGCGCCAGACACAGTTTCACTCAGTGTAGGATTCTACACAGAGCTCACTATACCAAAGCTAAGCTAGCTAAAATATTTCATACAGTCTCCTCCACGTGTGATCGCTGTAAGCAGGCCTCAGCCGATTATGCACACATGTTCTGGTTTTGTACGTCTTTAACTTCATATTGGTCTGATATTTTTACTGCTCTATCAAAGATAACAGAGATAGATATTGCTCCAAATGCCTTGACTGCTTTGTTTGGTGTGGTTCCTTCTGCATATGGTCTACCTCCTCAGAAGGGGGACCTCATAGCATTCGCAACCTTGCTGGCCAGAAGGCTAATTCTTTTGAGGTGGAAATCTTCAGTTCCACCTACGCAATCATATTGGATCAAGGAGATGTTTTTTTTTCTCAAATTGGAAAGGATAAGACTGACACTCTGTGGATCAGTTGCGTCCTTTGAGAACGCTTGGAACCCGTTTTTTGCATATGTCAGAAGCACAAATTGCCATCTCTGTGTGGATTCTTGAACTATGCCTGAAAAATTACACCAATATAAAGGTGTATATATATTTATATATGTTTTTTTTTTTTTTTTTCTCCCGTTTCTTGGTCTGTGCTCTTTTCCCCTTTAAAGGGAAATAACTATATTAACAATATATTGCTTTTTGAGGATATGTGCTATGGGTATTGGTTGGGTGAGGGTTTTTTCTGTTGTTTTTTTTTTTTTTTTTTTTTTTTTTTTTTTTTTAAGGTTCAATGGGGGGGAAAAAAATGCTCGAATGTTGTTACCTCATTTGCTTGTACTATATTGCTTCAATAAACAAAGTTTAAAAAAAAAAAAAAAAAAAAAAAAAAAAAAAAAGTGCTGAGAACAATCTTTACTATTTGTAAAGTGAGGCAGGGCACACTGTTGATTGCTACAGCTCTTCTAGCAGCTAGGTTTACTACATGAGCAAGACATCCTATTTGTGGTCACGTACTGAATTAACAATATTTGCAGCATTATCTACTGGACTGTCTCAGGAAATTAGAATACACAATATTCTAATTTTTTGAGACAGTCCTGTGTATATATACAGGACTGTCTCAGGAAATTAGAATACACAATATTCTAATTCCCTGAGACAGTCAGGAAATTAGAATATTGTGTATTCTAATTTCCTGAGACAGTCCTGTATATATACACAGGACTGTCTCAAAAAATTAGAATATTCTGTATTCTAATTTTCTGAGACAGTCCAGTATAGTCACTGGTATGGATTGATTTGGCCTTCTTAACTTCCATTCAGTCATGACAGTTTAGAATTCATCGATGTAGTATATGGACTACGTGTCCCATCATCACTCTGGGCTCACGTAGCCAATGGCATGGGACGTAGCGCATCTAGTTTGCCATTTCATGATATCGAGTGTGTGCGCGCATTAAAAAAGTTAGCAAGCGCCGCTGAAGTCACGTCTGCTCATTACTACACAACACCAGCATATGACGATCGACTTTCATAAACAGGACGAGTTTGAAGCACAGCGCTCTTAATTTCATTCAGCTGTTCGTTGTCAAAGCGAGGTTGTTCGTAGCAGCCAAGTCGGTAACAATGTTTTGGCGGACTTCGTTGTAAATATCCGGCGTTGTGCCGAAAAATAGCCACCCCGCGTGAAATGTCACTCCTGACGGGAGCGCCCACACGTCAACAACACCGGCGCGCCATAGATGGTCCACAGTCAAATCGGAGCACTGACGCGGCCGGTATACGTTGAACAATAGGATATAATGGGAACGATTGGCTCCAGCGCTAGTTTTTGCCAGACCTGGAACGAAGATGCATTTTGCGGAGTTGGTAACGAGGAATCCTAACTTTTAACAGCAAGTCTGCCGCACGCACGTGCACGCGAGGCGATAAATCGCAGCGGAAAAATTACCGCCTTCATTTTTATTTATCGCGCGATAAGTGGAATTATTGCATATTGCAACAGGCTTAGATGTATATCAAAAGTTTTACACACTGAATCAAAATGCCATTGATTTGTTAACCCCTCTCAAAAATATTTCTCTTGCATGTTTTTTAGAACAAAAAACATACTTTAGAAGCATATTGTACTGCATATGAAATACATTGGAATCTTCTTTGCTGGTCTAAGTAACTGTATTTTTTAAGAGTCTGAACTTTACTCTTACTGAATCATGACTTGAATAAGTACCCCTACTTTCATCAGAATCTTTTCCAACATGAGTGTCTGTTTTTCTACTTAAGTGCAGCGTACTTTCCAAATGTTTCTGGCAAGGTAACTGTAAAAACAATATGATATGTTGTAATGCTCATTAGTGATCTCCCACCAACCCCCCTTTTAGATTGATTATTCTCTGGCACTGCCCATTAAAGCCCCATTAGCCGCTATTACAGAGAACCAACAATAACACTCGAACCGGGATTGCGATTGGAAAAGTGTGGCAGTTACATCATGAGCCAGGCGTACGTCAGTTGTAACCGACGCGCGCCTTACCCAACAGGCTCTATGTCAACAACACGGCTAATGACGAACGACCGGATTCATTTTGTTTAAGTGCAAAACATCCATTCTGAAACGGGCTTTAAAAGCACCCGTGTCAAGAGGAGAAATATTGACTCTGCATCTGCAATCCTTTTCGTTCTCATTCCGCCACAGTGTGATAGATTAGATGCATACTACTGAGTCAACGGACGCTCATTACCACCAGCGAATAAAAAAAAGGGGGGGGATTCAAAGTGTGAGATGCTAATGATTCGGCACAACTCTTGCGTTTTCACATGAATATTTAAAAGACAACAACCAGGGGGAAGGCCATTAAAGGGGCGCAAGTACACGAGGCTAGTTGTTACTCCTGCCTTGATTATTTCCCGTTTAAATGCCTTTGAAAAGACAAAAATTAGGACTTAACTGTATGCATCGTCATGGCGGCTACATTAAAGCCACACTTTGCTCATAAAAGCTCTTTGGTGTGTGCTCCCCCTTAAAATCACAATTAAAATAAGATCACGCTTTCACAATGGGGCTCGAATCACAATCGACTTTATGGCATCATTTGTGCATTGCAGACTGCTTGGTGCATTATAGAGGAAATGCAAAATAGCACTCTGGTTCTGCAACACGGTTCTGCGTGGGTGTAATGTGCTAACATTACATTCTCGATTATACATATTACACAATATTATGGGGATGATTAAAAAACGAAGGAATTGTCTTCAGTAACAAACCAGAAAAAGCTCGGGGTTTTCGGGCCAATTTATCATTCAATTGAATTTGACATTTAATTAACTGTTGTGACAATCAAAAACAGTTGTAAGGTATTTAAACTAGGGGTGGGAAGCTCTGGGTACCTCACGATACAATCTGCGACACAAGGCATAACGATAACGATCTTACAATGTGGCGATACAATTATCGATACACAAAATCATTCTAGGATATTCTACAAAACAACAAATAAACAGAAAACTAAGCTATTTTCATCCTTCTGTTGTGAATTTGAGTTTCTCACTAGTACGCATTCAATCAATATGCCATCCTTCACTCTTCAAACTGATTGGACGTCTATTGCCGTCAGTGGCAGCCAATTAGTTTTGAGGCATTTCAAGTTGTTTCCTGTTAATTTTGGGTCACTTTCTGTTGATTTTGGGGCATTTACAGGTCACTTCCTGTTGATTTTGGGGCAATTACAGGTTACTTCCTGTTGATGTTGAGTTACTGAACAGGAAGTGTCTCGAGAATATCCTCTAATAGTAAGCGACTCAAAATCGACAGGAAGTAACCTGTAAATGACCTAAAATTAACAGTAATCCTATAAATAACCACAAAAGAAAGGCTGTAAATTCTCAGGTTTCTGTGCCATTGACGGCACTAGACATCCAATCCAGTCAAAATGAATTCGATGTCTAGCGCCGTCAATGGCAGCCAGTCAGCTAACAGTGACACTATTTTAATGGAACACTTTGGTAGCAACCTGTTGGTTCATTTTTTTTTTTTTTCAAACAGTGACACGTTCTTAGTAAGAGGTAAATAAGTATTTGAACACCGTGCGGTTTTGCAAGTATTCCCAATTAGAAATAATAGGCGGGTTTGAAATTTTCATGGTAAGTGCTTGGCCACTATGAGAGACAATCCCCAAAAAATCCCGAAATCAAAGTGTATGTTTTTTTTTAACCATTTTATTTCTATTATATTGCTGCAAAAAAGTATTTGGCCATCCTCTCCTTAATATAGTGAAGTCGTCCAGGCCCATGTGCAGAAAAAACCCCCAAAGCAAGATGCTACTACCCCCATGCTTCGCAGTAAGGATGGTGTAGGAAGGGTACTCATCATTCTTCTTCCTCCAAACACTATGAGTGGAATTAAGACCAAAAAGTTCTATTTTAATCTCATGACCTTCTCCCATGACTCCTCGGGATCATCCAAAAGGCCATTGGCAAACTTAACTTACTCCACACGCATAGTGATAACCTTATGGGCTACAAAGCATCGCGATATATCACATTTTTGATAGATTGTCACACCGGTAATTTTAACTATAGTAATAATACACCAATGATCAAGAGTGATGACTTTTCAATAAAATATGTTTATACAGAACTGTAAGCAAACTTCCATGTTAAATGTGCTTTGGTGTAAATCCCAAATTTTGTGAATATGTCTTCCATGTCTTATATAATATAATATAATATAATATAATATAATATAATATAATATAATATAATATAATAATGACATTTAAATATATTTAACAAAAAATGTATTTAAAAAATTACAAAATCTGCATTGAACGTTAAAGTTAAATACAACTGAACTGCACATTTGAATTTTTTTCATTGTAGCAGTTAAACTGCAAAAACACTAGTAAGGTGGTACCTCTACATATAAAGTTTATTCGTTCCAGGAACTTGTTTGTAAGTTAAAATGGTCATATGTCCATCAGGATTTTCCTATAAGAATACATTACAAGACTACATTACACATAGAAAAACAAATAAATTATAAATAGAAATCGGAATAATAAAACATTACAATAATAATAATACCTGTAATAATGTAACGAATCATTTTCTAATGAGGCGGATGTGTTTTGCGGACTGAACTTGAAGCGGTACGGGAGAGATTTTACTTTTTCTTTTAATGTTTTGTTGTTATTAGCGTCAACTGGGGCAGACAGTAGGCGTGTTGTATTGCACAACTTCTGAAATAAGTGGTTAAAAACCTGACGAAGTTGGCAATTTCTTTGGCGATGTTATCACAATGATAACAATTATAACAATGATAAATTTCACCTTAACTTATAAAAACTGGCGAACCGAGGTCGGAGGAGTACCGTCGAGATAGTAGACATTCTATGGCCGTATTGTCGAGCAAGTTTACGGACGCGCGTACCACGCTCATATTTTTCTATCATTTCCATTTCAGTGGCAAGCATCACCTTGTTCCTTTTTTTCACCACCTGCACTAACCTTCTTGGAGCCCATGTTGATTTCTCTCACAAGAAAATCCGCCTGGCGTCAGTCTTGCAGGAAAACAAAGAAACTGTGGCGCTGTCATATATCGTCGTATTACGAGCATGTTGTCGGATGTAGAAACAAATGGCGAGTAAAAATTTTATGTCAGATGTTGAAAAAAATCGTGTGTTGAAGCAATCGTATGTCGAGGTACCACTGTAGTTATTGAGTAAATTTTTAAATATTTTTAGAGGGTGTGAATGACTTGCGTTTTTTTCCCCCCACAGCGGAAGAGCTCAGCCCCTATCACCTACGCACAGGAGTGAAAGTGTCTAGAATTTCTTGCAGGAAGTCCGCGACGGGAAGGTTGCCACGGAGCCAGAATTTTTTTAAAATGTATTTTTCATTCACAATTGTATTTTTTCAATGATTTGTAAAATAAAAGTTAACAAAAACAGCAATAACCCCAACCTCCATCTCCTAATGTTTATTTTCCCTCATTTCCTCACATACTAATTGCCAAATCTCAATTTTAACTACCGGTACTTAAGAACATAGGCTATACAGTATATTAAAATTAAAGTTAATGAAAACATTTTTTTTTTTTTTTTTTATGATAAACATATATGTAATATACATTCAGAAAAATAAGTACAAGTGACAAATTATGCAGATTGAACTGGAATATATTTTGAATATCGCGCAAACATTGATTTTTTTAAATCATAAGGAAATTAATAAGTAGCCTAACATAAAAGAACAAATATAAGTCCAAAGTGCACACTGACAGCTAAGATGTTCTGAACCTCCCCATTAGAGCAAATAAAACTAAATATGACCAGTGTTGGGCATGTTACTTTAAAAAGGTAATTAGTTACACTATTCACTACTTCTTCCAAAAAGTAACTGAGTTAGTAACTGAATTACTCTATAGTAAAAGTAACTAGTTACCAGGGAAAGTAACTATTTCCGTTACTTTAAAAAGAACTTGTTGTATGTCAAAGAATTTGAAATTTTCTTTCGAGTCAGTGGAATAGAGAAGAACAGACAGGTACAGTGGTACCTCTACATACGAAGTTAATCCGTTCCAGGACCTTGTTTGTAAGTCGAAATGGTCGTATGTCGAGCAGGATTTTCCCATAGGAATACATTATAATTCCATTAATTCGTTCCACAGCCCAAAAACCTTCACTAAATCCTTAAAAAATACTGCTGGTACTATTACAAATGGCAATTACACATAGCAAAACAAATAAATTATAAATCAAAATCGGAATAATAATAATAATAATAATAATTATAATAATAATAATAATAATAATAATTCCTGTATTAATGTAACGAATCGGGTTCTAATGTGGCGGACGTTTTTTGCTGACCCTGAACGCACCGCGGGGCTCACGTGCCAGAGACAGACCGGTGAGCTTGAGTTTCACTTTCACTTTGAATGTTTTCTTGAGAACACCTCAATTGCGGCAGACAGAAGGTGTTTTTGTTTTGAATAAGTTGTGAAATAAATGATAAAAACGTGGCGAAGTTGGCGATTTCTCTGGAGATGTTACCACAAAAGGAATTGTCAGCTTAACTTATAAAGACTGGCGAACGATGGTCGGAGGAGGACCGTGGAGATGTATTTTTGAGCCATTTCACGGATGCCCACCCTACGCTCATATTTTTCTGTCATTTGCATCTTCATTTAGAAGGTAAGCGTCAACTTTTTCCTTGTTTCACCACCTGTACCAACCTTTTCTGAAACCAGTGTTGATTTGTCACACAAGAAAATCCGCCGTGCATTCGTCTGCGGTGCTGCCATTGTCGTCGTATTTCGAGCATGTCGTCGGATGTAGAAACAAATGGCGAGTCAAATTTTACGTCGGATGTCGAAAAGTTCGTGTGTCGAAGCGATCGCATGTAGAGGTACCACTGTAGTTGACTTGTTAGGTGCTTCAGCAGATTTGAATTGCTTGCCACAGATGTCGACAAAAGCTTTGCCCCGGGAAATAAATTACACATTACATGCAGGTTCTTTCCTTTAATTTCGACAAACTTGAAATAGTGTCTATATCTCCACCTCTTAAAGGACAATTTTTCTTCTGACTGCTCTGCCATCCCGACCCTGTGCATCTGTTTTCCGTGTGTGTTTGCCGCACGCGCTGTTCCGGTTTGCTTGTGAAATCACCGGCTCTGATTGGCTTACCACGACACATGACTCCAACCCTCAGCCAATCACAATCACTTCCATCGCATCTCTCGAGGGGCTGCATTCAGGTAGGCTAGTTTCCCGACAATTCACGTCACCCTCAGAGCGTCTGCCGTCCTCAAGATGGAAGCAGAATTATTGCTGGCTGACAGTGAGAGATGGGAACGAGGCTAGCATCAGGTGTAGCAAACACAGAAACATTACCAAACTTTGGAAAGCATTGTCTAATTGAATGAGTAGGGACAAACAGCTTGGAGTCAGAAGTATGTGCGCTATTCTCGAACCTGAACGCACCCCAAGTTTTGGATGACAAATCAAGAGATCAGAGAGTCGACTCGACACGGCTGGTAGTTTCTTAAATTTATTCAGAGTAAGTAACGCACCGCTTTTGACCGTCAGTAACGGCAACGGCGGAAAAAGTAGTTAGATTACCCCGTTACTGAAAAAATAACGCCGTTACGTAACGGTGTTATTTATAACGCCGTTACTCCCGACACTGTAAATAAGCCTCCTCAACTCTTTCGTTGCGCTTAAATATTTGATCCATTTTATGTTGCATTGCCCTTTTTTTGTCGCGTGAATTCAACAAGCTTTTTTTGTTGTTGTTGTTGTTGCTCCAGAAAACACGCACATTTGAAACAATCAGCGCTAACCATCTCTGCTGATCACATGTCAGTATGTCAGCCAATTGAACGGATAAATGAGACTAGGCATGTTGCTTTGCTGCGTGCATTCGTACGTACATTGACGTGACTCATCATCGTCAGACTCAGATAACTGCAGCAGCTAAGGAAACCTCCATGCCATCCGTGGAATAAAATCAAGGGTAAATATTGGTGAAAACGCAATACGCTACACAAGCACTTTATTATCCTTGTTGTTAACACTTGTGTATGTAAATCTGATGTTGGTAGATTGTTTTCTTCATCGAGCTGAAATGCATGTGTGGCAGCTTAGTATTTTTTTATTCTTTTTTTTTTTTTTTAACATAGTGTTTTGACAGTTGCTGTCATATTTTTGGAATCAAAGCATCGTGTACCAGAACAGAATTCCGACCCTGAATCTTATACCGGAACAGCATTCCAGCACTGAATCTTATACCGGAACTGCGTTCCGGCCCTGAATCTTATACTAGAACTGCGTTCCTGACCGTTCTGGCCCACTTTCACTCCTGCCTACGCATAGCGTCCATTTGTGATCATCATGTGATCGATGCAGTGCACCACAATGCTTCGTCCTCTTCAGCCTGGGAATATATCATTTGGCTGGCAGGCATCTTGTGTTCGGCGGTAATAATAAGTGCTGATGGATGTTGCTTAAGGCCTATTAGCGGAATCATGTTCGTGCATTCATGCAGAAGCTGGCATTCTTTTTACGAGAGACCCTTGCCAAGTGTAGGATCACATCGGTAGGGTTAGTTGTCGTGTTTTGGGAATCTTGCTTGTCCCAGATTTAAAGAGTATATGGTTGCAGAACGGTGTAAAATGTATATAGATATAGTATAAATACTTTACTATATACAGTGTACCAGAGTGTACAAAGTTTTATTTAAAAAAACACTGGTCAAACGGACCGAAAACAAACGACCCAAAAAAACCCAAACCCGTCTCTTACGGTCAACTGACAGCTGTTGTGTCACAAATTTTGACTAACAATATGGACACCATAATGGGGATACTGTACAATTTAGACACATTGGGTGATTTATGGTCCCCAGCTTCCCTCAGGCAAATTGTGCTAACACCATTACAGTTTATTTGAGCAGGGACTATACATTTTTGATTAGTGCTCCGTCGAGAAAATCTTTTAATGCACTATTAAAAACGTCTGTAACAAATAGGCTTGTCACCGATATCCGACGCTGGCAAGTACTTAAACTAATTGTGTTTCCCAGCTATGAAAGAGCCATTTCGATGAAGAGTGTGGGCCTCATGCTCATGACAGGAATAAGGATGCGGCGTTAGAGAGAATTTATGGATATGCAAAAACAACGTTGGTTTTTCAACGCCATGTAAAGCGGCCATATTGCTAAACAGGACTTGATTAGCCGGACCATTTTGCATTTGGCGAATACGGTATGATAATCGATGCATCTTTGCTTCTTAGTGTTATTATAGTGATTACATCCTATACATCCCAAAGCGCTTCCTTAACCGTCAGTCATCAACTTAACGCTTATGAACATTTCGGAAAATGAAAATGAGGACTTTCCGCCAAATGGATGCATTGAATGATTTATGTTTGGAGGTTCATTCATCTTCTGCAAGGCGGTCAGCGGGTTAAAGAAGATTAAAAATATCCATGATGAATATCAATGAGCCAGATTGGCAATCTTGACTTCTTATCAAGCAAATATTCCAGGAATAATGAACATGTCAGTTTTTATTACAGCTACGTTTTGCCCGTGGTCTTATAACATCTCATTTATGAAAAAGAAGGCAGGATTAATTTTCTTTTTGTAACGATGCCTCACTTTGGGATAAGA
Organism: Corythoichthys intestinalis; assembly: GCF_030265065.1. Lineage (NCBI taxonomy): Eukaryota > Metazoa > Chordata > Actinopteri > Syngnathiformes > Syngnathidae > Corythoichthys > Corythoichthys intestinalis. Next base: position 22,229,604 of record NC_080414.1, on the reverse strand, counting down.
GATTGATTTTCCAAGTTTTGATTTTTGAAAGCAAACTACATTGAGTGCACCGAGGCAATGGGACGCAACAACAACAACAACAGATAGCCGGAAAGTCTCCTGGCTATACTTTGTTCGGGGATTTTTTTATTTTTATTATAGTACTTTTCAGTCAAGTGGAGTTAGTGAAGTAAAATACTGCAGTGTCCAGGCACAGCTACAAGAGTGTGTCAATTTAATTTTCATCAAGCGTTATTCATGGCTCTAAGAAATACCGTGGGGAAAATATTTAGTCAACCACCAGTTGTGCAAGTTCTGCTGCTTGAAAAGATTAGAGAGGCCTGTGATTGTCAACATGGGTAAACCTCAACCACGAGAGACAGAATGTGGAAAAAAAAACAGAAAATCACATTGTTTGATTTTTAAAGAATTTATTTCTAAATTTGAGTGGAAAATAAGTATTTGGTCACCTACAAACAAGCAAGATTTCTGGCTGTCAAAGAGGTCTAACTTCTTTTAACGAGATCTAACAAGGCTCCACTCGTTACCTGTATTAATGATACCTGTTTATCTCTTTATCGGTATAAAAGACACCTGTCCACAACTCAGTCAGTCACACTCCAAACTCCACTATGGCCAAGACCAAAGAACCGTAGAAAGACACCAGAGACAAAATTGTAGACCTCCACCAGGCTGGGAAGACTGAATCTGCAATAGGTAAAACGCTTGGTGTAAAGAAATCAAATGTGGGAGCAATTATTAGAAAATGCAAGACATACAAGACCACTGATAATCTCCCTCGATCTGGGGCTCCATGCAAGATCTCACCCCGTGGCGTCAAAATGATAACAAGAACGGTGAGCAAAAATCCCAGAACCACACGGGGGGACCTAGTGAATGACCTACAGAGAGCTGGGACGACAGTAACAAAGGTTACTATCAGTAACACAATGCGCTGCCAAGGACTCAAATCCTGCACTGCCAGACGTGTCCCACTGCTGAAGAAAGTACACGTCCAGGCCCGTCTGCGGCTCACTAGAGAGCATTTGGATGATCCAGAAGAGGACTGGGAGAATGTGTTATGGTCAGATGAAACCAAAATACAACTTTTTGGTAGAAACACAGGTTCTCGTGTTTGGAGGAGAAAGAATACTGAATTGCATCCGAAGAATACCATACCCACTGTGAAGCATGGGGGTGGAAAAATCATGCTTTGGGGCTGGTTTTTCTGCAAAGGGATCAGGACGACTGATCTGTGTAAAGGAAAGAATGAATGGGGCCATGTATCAAGAGATTTTGAGTAAAAATCTCCTTCCATCAGCAAGGGCATTGAATATGAGACGTGGCTGGGTCTTTCAGCATGACAATGATCCCAAACACAGAGCCAGGGCAACAAAGGAGTGGCTTCGTATGAAGCATTTCAAGGTCCTGGAGTGGCCTAGCCAGTCTCCAGATCTCAACCCTATAGAAAATCTATGAAGGGAGTTGAAAGTCCGTGTTGCCCAACGACAGCCCCAAAACATCACTGCTCTAGAGGAGATCTGCATGGAGGAATGGGCCAAAATACCAGCAACAGTGTGTGAAAAGCTTGTGAAGGATTACAGAAAACGCTTGGCCTCCGTTATTGCCAAATAAGGCTAAATAAAGGAAGTCTTGAGATGAACTTTTGGTATTGAGCAAATACTTATTTTCCACCGTGATTTGCAAATAAATTCTTTAAAAATCAAACAATGTGATTTTCTGTTTTTTTCCCACATTCTGTCTCTCATGGTTGAGGTTTACCCATGTTGACAATTACAGGCCTCTCTAATATTTTCAAGCGAGAGAACTTGCACAATTAGTTGTTGACTAAATACTTATTTGCCCCACTGTAAAAGGCAGGGGTCCCCAAACTTTTTCCTGTAAGGGCCACATAACTTTTCCCTTCTCTGATGAGGGGCCGGGGTCAGTTCTTAACGGAAAAAGTGTGACAATTGCAGGAGTGCCTAAATGTAAATACGTATTGTTTTTCAGAAAGCTAAAATCAAAAAACCCTTTCTGGATTCTTCACGGAACAAAAGTAAATAAAATAAAAATAATAACATAATATAATAATAATAATAAATAATAATAACACTATTAATTAAATAGATAATAACCAAATAACCTTCTCTGAGTTCTTTGCAGAAGAAGGCCAGGAAATAAATGATAAAAAAAAATTCAAAATGCTCTCTGGTATAGTTCAGGGGGCCGGACCAAATGTGGAGGCGGGCCGTAGTTTGGGGACCCCTGGAATAAGGTAACAAAGCTAACAACGTGAGCTACATGCTTCTACCACAAAAACATAAGCATGACCTAGTGCATAACTACTGACATTTCCAACACAACTTTCTCACGCAGCGTGAAGACATTAATCACAGTAACAGCGTGAACCACCCACTCCAATGATCAAATCCATAACGGAGAGGCAATCAAACAGCATGCAGTGCACTCGAGCCCACTTGCCATAAAGGGGCCGACACGTAGGAGTGAGACAGCTTTATCACTTTGCTCAATTAATATGAAAACCATGCTGATTTTTGCCCTTGCCTTATTTCGAGTATCAAGCAATATAACACGCAGGGAGAAATCAATACTATTACCGGATAATGTGATCTGGTAATTTCCAACCCCTTTAACTATCCTGTAATAAAGTTTATTGAATTTGAATGGTTAAAAAAAAAATATCCGATATTGAGGGAAAAATCAAGCTTAACACAACATAATAGTTATACAGGATAATCGTTTAGGCCTTGTTCAGACTGGCAGCCAAAATCCAATTTTCAGCCCATCCAGATTGAAATTGGATGGTTCTTTTGTAGTCTGAACAGTCACAAAGCACAGAAATCAGATTTTTGTGAGATGAACTGAAACCGCATATGGGAGGCTGTTTCATATCCGATCCAGTCTTGAAGGAGAATGGTATTTTTGCTAAAATTCTAATCAATAATCGTAGACAGGCCTGCTTCTATTGTTTTAGTACAAAATAAAGATGTTAAAACCATAGTGTAACCAACAATAAAATACATCTATAATATTAGTGCATGAGAAAGAATGTTTGTGTGGGACCTTTATGCAGGAAATGATTGACTAAGGTATAATAACAGGACATACTGTAGTTGACGATCCACATCACACCCTCGCCATATGATAACGGATGGAGAGACGGACTAATTGGCATCGTGCGCCAAGTCTGCCCACTAAAGGCTGACGCCAACAGAAAATAATCAGCCTCGCCCCTACAACAGTGGTCACGAACTCTTTTGCCCAATCCAAGACTGGCGACGCCCCTGGGCACCACCCCAACAGCCTTTCCGTTCTGCCTCGCCGCATCCTAAACCTTCAAAAAAAAAACCTGGGCCCAGCTTTTTCCTTCTGTTTGCCTGACATTTTTCATTGTTATTCTCGTTGTTTTTTACTGTTCTCGACTTGTATTAAACGGTCTACTGGAAAGTCACTGTTCGAGTTTTTCGTCAGATTATTTAAATTGGTGTTCCTGAAGTCAGATAATGGTTATCAAAACATGAACGTGCAGCGTTTGACTATGAGGTGTCACGCCAACAAATTTGGGGCTGAAATGGTTTTAATAACTTTATTTAGTACTAAAACAATAAAAGTAGGTATACGGTTATTGATTAGCATGTTAGCAAAAATACAATTTTACTTCAATCTGAACACCTCAGATGGGATTTGACTGTCCGCAATGTCACACTACGTGACTGAAAACTCAATGCGGCAGAGAGCACCAATCGAAGTGCAGAGTGTTTAAAAAGAATGGAGCACGCTGAGGAAAACAGCAGTGTGTATTCACAACAACAAAAGTGGGGCAGGGTGAAAAAAGTACGCCTTTTATGGATTATTAGACTGTATTCTTGGGCATAAGCCCAGCATTTGCCTATTGCTAGTGCTCGACAGCGCTGCACTTCACGAAGATGGCGAGGATGGGCTAATAAATAATGGAAATGAAGATAAGTAATGTCATTGTTTCTTAGCTCGGTAAACAGCCGTATACTGGCTAATATAACGGTATAGTAACATTAGTAACCTACCTTGTAGATACGTTTTCGCATGTACGCATGTCAAACTCTACACACGCTGGATGACTCCTTAAGGCTATTCATGCTTTTGCGTTGCGGTTACTGCGGACCTACGCCGTTAACGCAGACCCGATTTACGACCCTACGCTGTAGCCTGACATGCCCCTCCCAAAAATCCTGACTACGCGCCACGTCAATGCGTCGTGACCTGAACGTCAAAGAAATGTGATTGGTCCGCTTAGAACGTTGCTTCCGGTTCAGCACAACACCACCGCCATTTTCAAACATTCAAACACCTCTGCAAATGTCTTCTGTGTCGCCTACGCTTCAACATTTATATTAGCAATATTCGTTGATCAATACTGATTAGCTGCAGCCATATGCAGAGATAAAGGGGAGCAGGGGGCGGACATAGCCCCCCTGGTGGCCAAAAATGTCATTTTATATAATTGACTTTCCAATATATGAATTCAAAATTAAGACTCTGTTGTTGTCTGTAATGTCTATAAAAGTTGTGAATCAATTAAAAAAACACAAAAATGAATGAAATTAACAAAAAAAAATTATAATGGATAAAAAATATTTTTCAAACAGATCATGTGACTAGCACTTTAGAGACTGTCATTTGCTTTGCTTAGCCCCCCCCCCCCCCCCCCAAAAAAAAAAAAAAACCTGAGGACAGAAGAGGTAAGATGGATACACATAATTTTTTTGAAATCTAAGCTACCAAAAGCTAAAAGAACTACTGAGCGAGAACCAAGGACTGAATATGTGGACCATGAAACGCCGGAGAGCACCACCAAAATGGTGAGCAGAGGTTCAGTTTGTTCCACTTAAGACGTTAAGCCTCAAAATGACGGGGGGAAAAAAACAACTCATTTTCAACGATTATTATAAATGTTCCTGGCTGGAATATTCAGCCAAAACTGATGCGGCGTCTACTTCTCCACTAGGTAAGACAGAAAAACGCACACGCTCACGCACGCACGCACACGCAGCTGGGATGCCTGTATGTACTAGCATGGGCTAAGCTCCTATCCGAGCATATGGCATATAGCTTGTAAGTTAATTTCATTGCTGACACTGCATTTCGGGGTCATCAACATTTTTGCCCCCCTCCTGCCACAAAAGTCAAACTCCGCTTATGGCTGCAGCTCTAAATACAAGAGTTCCATCTCCGTTGCCATTGCTGTCTATGACCGGAGTAAAACTAAAAGAATTCGACAAGAGTCCCCCAAAACCGTACAAAGACAAAGCCACATCCCTCCAGTGGTTTGGCGGTGAATTAAAGAGCAATGTGTTCCCTTGATGCAGAACTCTGAATGCTCAGTGACAATGTAGGGTCTACGCTGCTGCTCAGCCATCACCGCAACGCGGAAGCATAAATCAGCCCTTGGTTGCCACAGCAACCCGCCAGATGGATCAATAATGTGGCCCAGTCTGAACAGACCTAACTCTGATTGGGACACTTGCTAAGAAAATGTGAACGGCCAGCCTTAAAAAAACGGATTTGAAGACGAAACAGATTGAAACCAGATTTGCTTGCAGTCTGAATGCAGCCTTAGAGACATATCCGATAATATATTAGGAAAGGCATCGATGAGAGTGTGCCAACTCAATTAATTTATTAAAATCAACCAACCAAACTCAGTGATAAGCACACATAATAATTTGCGTGACAATACATATTGCAAATGTTTGATATTTACAATTGTTTTCTCCAATTGTTTTCTGAAAAGATTGCTGGGGAAATACAATAAACCATGGCATAATGACTCTTTATATACCATATTGGCCCGAATATAAGACTGTGCTTATTGCATTGAAATAAGACTGAAAAAGTGGGGGTCGTCTTATATTCGCGGTCTAGACGTTATACCCATTCACGACGCTAGATGGCGCCAGATATTGAAGCGATGTTCTGTCATGACAGATCTCAGCTACTTTTTAGTTTAACCAGTTTGCATTATTTTATTGCACTGTTTTTCCTTATTCAGATTTGTTTCAATACTACAGTTACAGTTAGACTTCACTTTGATTGTTAAAGCAGTTATTGCAATTTTGTTGTTTTATCACAATAGATTGGTTTATTTACATTTCAAAAACCAGAAGCCATTCATTTACGAATGTGACTGCACTTTAGTTTACATATTTAAATGTTCAGATATTAAGATTTGAATGAGGCAAAATGACATGCTTTTTCTCTCAAATATATTGTTATAATCATTTTTTCCAGATGTACTGTAAAAATTAATTTGGTGTTCAAAAAGTCTTTTTTCAAACTTGAGGTTTGGAAAAAAGGTCCTATAATCAGGGCTGTCTTATTTTCGGGCCAATACGCTACATCTGATGGTCAGGTCTTGGTCATTGAAAACTCTTGAATATTTCAAAAGTCGATTGGGTAAACCTAACAAGCTGGAAAAGTTCTCACGTCTCACTGGCCAATCAGATTGCTTGTGGTTCCTCCTGTTTGTGTATTTTATTCATGAGGCCTTTAGCGTGAATGGAAAATGGAAAACTTGAGATGCTCAGTTATTGGTTCTTGACGGGGTCGCGGCTCGGTCAATGCTTCTTTTCACAATTCAAGCTAAGCCCCTCTATGTATTATTTTTCTATGACATTGCACCGTGACTTATTCTGAACAGTGTGATCTGAAATATTTCAGTCTGCTCGAGCTTGTCATATGCTTCTGAGGTGTTCATAATGTGAAGATGAACTAGCGGAAAAGATTTATGACTGAAGTTGTAAGCTCTGCATTTCAATTCATTGCATTCTTGCAAAGTTCCAGACAGATTTGGAGATTTAGATATTTTTTTCTGTTACGGTGTTAAATGCCAAGAGTCATTATTTTTATCTTGCATGATCAAGAGAGCTTGCACGAAAACCTAAAATATAGAGAGACAACATAAAAATTAATACATGCTTACTGTACTCAGAAAGAGGTGCAAGATCCCGAATTTAGACTGATTAGCGATGTGTGTGCCCTGCTTCATTGGTAAAATGATATTTTCAAAATTCTGTGGGAATCCATTTCAAAGTCAAATATGATTCAAGTCAGAACCTACTTTTTTCGCTAGACCTCTGGTCGACATTTTTAATGGTCTTTGCTTCAACCAGGTTGTCTTTGATCTCAGATCCCTCATGTTATCTGCAAGCCTGCGTATTCCTGACGGATTGAAGCTTTTTTGGGGGGCATGTCTTAGAAATGACAGCTCTCACGAGGATAAACATGACTTCCTAGTTAATAAAAGTAAAATAAAAATAAAAATAAAAAAAAAAACGGACAGAAAAACAGCTACGAGTTCACAAATAAACATATTGATCAGCTATGCAAGCAATGTAATGCAAAAAATTAAGACAATCCAATTCTTTCTAAGCAAACAGAAGATCAAGTAATCATCCCCCTACTGTAATACATACTACTATGCAGCTAAGAACAAATAACTGTAGCACCAAACAAACCACTGCATTTGACTTGTGCAAAAACTATACACTGGGGACACTTCAAACAAATAACTGCGCAAAGGCAGCGAACAGAGTTTAATGATTGTGTGCTTCTTTCTGTAAAATCAGCCATAAGCTTGGATTTAAGGATCTACTCGCAGATTGGCCTCATCTGCTGCTGACAGGCTGTTGACGCCTTCAAGCGTGAACACCACCCAAAGTTTGAGTTTGGATGGAAATGTTTATTTTTAGTGACTAATTGGGGAACGACATCCATTTCAGGGAAGACATCTATTTGATCAAATATTCTAAAGCAAAAACATTATTATCTTGTTTAATATTGGCTGCTGATGTTTTGATACTCACAACTCAAATGGGACTGAAACCAAGCTTTCACACTTGGAAGCACACACCTGGATAGTTGCATTGTACCGTGCAAAAATGTGTCTGGTTTTGGTTCACATTGGGTTTTATGTACTGTTTCTCTAACCCCAGAGGACGCCACTAGGCGGAGCCAACTTTCTGACTAAATAGGAAAGTAGTAATTGGTGAAATATGGAACAGGGAAAACTTTTTTTGTGTATTTTCTGGAGGCTGTTCTGGAGACTATCCGTCCGGTCACCAAGGGGAGGTAGAAAGAGTAGATTGTTCCAGTTGAAAAAGTCTAGGTTTTATTAGAACAGAAATCTCGCGTCTCCTAATAAACCCTAATTAAACAGCTTTATTGTCCCTAGAGCCCCTTTCAGACATACGCTGAACTCGGGTTAAAACCCGGGATTTATAAGATGTCGTCCTTATGTCTGAAAGCAATTTCCGGGTCGACTGAAACAGATATGACACAAGCATTAACTGCGTCGCGTCCTAGTATAATGTCCGGGACTTACCCGGCACACGGCATGTGTAAAAGCAGCCGTTTAAAGGACCTGTGACAGCATAAAAAAAATCTTGAGGTGGAAGCAGCTGGAGAATGGGACAGCCACTCAGCGGTCGATCTTTTTCGTCTTTAAAAAATGAAAAATAAGAACAAAACGACCCCAATTCTTGTCACACACAGCGGCGAGGGTGACAGCCTTCACCGATCGGCGGCGAGCAAGCTCGTCGTTCCCCTGCTGTGGGCCGGAATTGCTCATTGAGGGGGAAGCAGCTGGAGAATGACCGCCGGACGAACCGGCCGACGTCGGAGGAGCGCGTGGCTGCCCGAGCCCAACCCAAGGATAGTGGTCCATTGCCGGGCACACGAAGAGGGCAGAGGGGGCTGGGAGTCTGGACGATCTGGCGAACCACAGATGAGAGTGGCGGGCTTTACGAGCATAAGCTGAGTATAGCGTTCTCTCAGCGGGCACGGGAAGAGGACCGAGGGGGGTGTGCGACAAGCCGCCGGTCGTCGGCCTAGTGGTCTTCTCAGCGGACAATCAACCGCAAAATGCAAGCCACATCCTTAATAAAGCGTGTGCCATGATCCCAGTATTTGATATAATACAAAACACGTAGTTACTCACCTCCTCGTAATTCCAATGGTCCCACAGTTGTTGGACTTCTTTTTGCCAATATTCGGGGTGAACGGGAACTTTTAGAAACCCAAAAAGGCTCACACACCTCTTCCTGGTGCAACAACAAAAACCTGCAGCACATTTGGCCGGCGTGATGCAAAAAATAAACAAATTAATCTGCACAATCAGCTGAATCCACAGTCCGTCTGCATGCTATAAAGCAATGCTCTATTGTGAGATGCTGACCCGGGTGACGTCACATTCATATTCGTCCTCAACCCGAGACTGGAGCCGGAAGTCACTCATTTTCATGGTGCGGGATTCAAAAAAATCGAATAATTTAAAACGATCGGTTCCACACACAACCAAGCGGTCCATTTCATTCAGGAGCATGAAATACTCCGCGAAATATGAAATAAACATGCTTTTTGCTGTCGTATGCACTTTAATTCCCAGGTCACAGCGCAAAAGTTGATAACATAAATGTCATGACGGGCCGATCGTCATTTCCTCTTTCTTCACAGTAAGACAAAAGGATAAACAAACATCGGAAATATAAACATGGCAAACTGGAAAGATAGCAAAATTAAACTGGAAACGGGAAGCAATTAAATTGCTACTGGATTTTAGAGCCGAGAAAGAAACAGTTCATCGTCCATCTTCGGAAATGGTTTATTTTGTTGCCAATGCCGACCAAAAACGACATAATGTCTGGGTAACAAAATTGCCCCCCCCCCCCCGCCCTCCTCGCACAAACAGCACAAGTTGCCAACACGGGACAAGTCTGAAAATGTCCAAACCAGGTAATTTCCAATACATCTCCCTATGTCTGAAAGCCATAACACGGGTAAATCCCGCGTCACATTACTTGGGAATTTAAAGGTTTATAAGTCTGAAAGGGGCTTAGGTAAGAAAAGCCCTTTCCCCCACCCAAACTTTGTTTATATAACCCTAGAGCTTTGTTTCTGCTACCTGGCCAATAGAATGTTGGGCGACCCCAACACCCTGTTGTGCAGCCAAAGGCGTCGCTGGCTGGATGCCCGCTGTAAAGTCACATGGTTACAAGTAGCACATCTCTGTGAAGCAATTTAAGACAGAAGTAACTATGGAATAATAGTTGCCTAATACCTCTGTTCAAATTAGTGTTGCACCGATACAATTTTTTGGCCCCGATACCGATACCTGGCTGTGCAATATCGGCCGATATCGATACCATACCACCCCGTTAAATATATATATATATTTTTTTTTTTTCCCCAAAAGAGCTACATAATTGGATGTGAAATCATTCTATCAAGGCTTTGTCAGGCTGTTGCTTACTGTAGAGAAATATTTCTGATATTTCACATATATTCTTTCATTACTTTAAAACAATATGTATTTCAATCTAGGTCATTTACTTATTGTATTATTTGGTTTGTGACCAGAAGACTTGAAGGGTTTAAGACCCTCTTAGAACTTTGTAATCAATGCAAGTGCATTCCTGTCTTTACATTTTATTACTGTAAGAGGGGGCAAATAGGCCAAAGGAATGTTTGCCTTGATGACATCTCACCATTTGTTACCAGTTAACAGAAAATCTTTATCTTCTGTTCGCAATGAAACGTGTTGTTTGGTGTGTCAATACATTATATGAATGCCTTAGTTACGCCCACTGGGAGTGGGCTCACTTGTTCATTTGCATATAGACTTAAAAGCTGATGTGCCCTGAAAGCTGGGCCCTCCCTTGAACCCAAGAATGACCGAAAGGTGAACAGAGACAGGGGGCCCAGACCGGTCTGTATTGTCTAATTGTTTTGTCTCATTGTTGTTTCAATATGTCTTACTGTTCGATGTTCTGTTTTGTTACGTTTTGTCATCTTGTTATTAAATGTTTACCTTCTTCTGTCCAATCGAGAGAATAAAAGAATTTGCAAGTAGAAGATGTCGGCCTGGCTGTTTATTGCAGCACACAAAAAATAGATACTTCTACATTACCTTTGCAAAATAGGAAAAAGACTAGTACAAAGTGAATAGTCTACTAAACCCTAGTACACAATAGTTGAATAAACCTTTGGCTCTCAAAGGCCAAAATAGTGCTACATTTGTGAAATTAATAAAACATGTATAATGCTAGCCCAACAGTAAGAAAGTAAAAATAAATTCATAATAATAAACTCTGAATGAACTGAATAAACTGTTTTAAACCTCTCAAAGGCCAAACAGTGCAACTTTCATGAAATTATTGTCACATTCTGCTGCTGGTTAGACTGTGTTTTGTTGCTGGGCTGATCGTGGGGGCGTTCCTGACGTCGCACCTGAATCCAATGCAGGCTCATCAGCGCAGCATTTAAGCACGGGTGGTCTCAAAGATATTTGCCTTGCTGATCGCCATTTGACATCTCGCACTAGAGTCTCGCTACATTTGCTTGTTACGCCCCTGCATTGTTTTTTTTCTGTTAGTGTGCTGCTCTCGTTTGTAACCTCTACCATGTGTAGGTATTTGAGTGTTTTTATTTTGGCTTTTTGGCCCGCTGTCTATCGTCTTAGTTAACGTTCGAGTTTGTAGTATTGAGCTCCGTCAACCTGCTGTCACGGGGTCCTTTTGTTATTTCTTCTATCCCGCGATCGCGTATTACTTTTTTGTTTGCAATCATTAAACCCCGTATCCCCCGCTTGTTGTCTGCTTCGAGTTCCAACTTTGTTTCCGCATTTGCGGACGCTAACAATTATAAGTAATAATAATTGACCACAGCATCCCGTCTCTCTATTAGCCTCCCTTTTTCGGGAGGGGGGAGTCCCTTATTTATATTTCTGAAAGGTGGCAACCCTACTTTGGAAAGAGTTCCCAAATTACTGCGGCATTTCTTTCAGTAAAACACAATAAAAATAAAGTAGACGTAGTGAACTGACCAGAGATTGTTGCTCCGATCCAGCGCCCTTCCTCTGGATAGCAGTCCCGCTCTTGCAGGCTCAAACTCGTTGTGTTCGTTCACATTTCGTCTTCAAATGTTTTATCAGGTTCGAGGTATTGAAGTTGGCCGATTTAACTCCACATCTGGAAACTTTCAGGCCGCAAATCTTGCATGCAGCCATTGATTTTAATCGACGGGATTTCTATTTTGAAATACTTCCCGACCGCCGCCATTTCTCCTGGTTTCTCCATATGAAAAAGCGGCCTTGTCATTGGTTAGAAGTGGCTATTGGCCCGCTCTCATTGGTCCGGAGCAGGCCAATAGCGATAGCTGCTTGGTGTTCACATGTCATCACACAACGGTGAAACATGTCACAGAGACGGAGTGTAGTGAGCGCCAGGAGGAAAAAAAGGCTGCGGTCAAATGTTATAATAATGGACCGGTAAATGGTATCGGCGCCGTCTTTGTTGGTACTCGCCGATACTGATACTACCATTTCGGGCTGGATCGGCGCCCCCTGCCGATACTAGTATCGGTATCGGTGCATCTTTAGCTCAACTACGACACTATGACACTCCATGATTGTTTTTATTTCTGGTGGAGACAAAAGGTCCATCTTTTGAAAGGAAGAGATTTGTCTTTTAGATGACAAACTGCGAGCTATATTCATTTATTATGTACACGGTCCATCTCTTGTCTGGAATTTAGACAAGGACACAGTCAAGGCATTGGAAGGAAGTGTCCTCACTCCTCCACATTCCGAGTCACAGAAAACATCCGTTCAGAGTGGAGCGATGAAAGTGTAATGAAGGCCGCATGTGTCTATTTGCACCCGTTGTCCTAACACTATTTTTCACTTCCCACCACCCTGCCCGCCGTGGGCTGTGACTCAGTGGCACTGACCCACAAGTCACCTCTCCCTGCGCTCCCTCCTTTCTCCGACATTCAGCAAGGCCGCCGGAGCGTGAGCGTCGCGGTGGCGGCGGATTAAATTTAGGGGGCTGATGCTGCGCCTGATGTGAAAAGACATCTCTATTTATTCCCCAAAACATTCTCAAACGCGCTGACACGAGACGTAACACGAAGCGACATCGTCGCCGCAGCCGAGCGCAGTGATTCGCGCAGGAAGTGTTCCACATCGCAGCGTGGCGCCAGTCGAGCGTGCACACTTCAAAGTGGCGCGCGATTTGCTCCGGTTTCATCCCATATCAAACGATTCCGAAATGGAGCTCTGCAATGCTCCCCACCCTCCCCGATGTGCGCAACCAAATTTTTGAGACTAGCTCAGATTCTCTTTCTATGTCTCTCTCTCGATCAATAGTGCACAGAGGCTTGTTGTTTGCGATCACCCGCAGCTTTTCAAGGGGCCCGCCTTCTCCAATAAAGATGATAGACAGCGTTTTAGTAAATGTGCAGGGAAGATTATCTTGCCGCCTCTCAAGGAAACACACTTTAGAGTGGATGGCGCACACACACAAACGCACACAGTCTGGGTGTGCAATTTAAATGTAGCGAGGCCTCCAGCTTTGTATTCATTTGTGCCACGCACGTTGTTTAAGATGAATTACCCTGTTGTGTGGATGGATGGAATTGGTGTTTTTTTTATTATTATTATTCTGCTCATCTTACATTTCCCTGACATAAATAACATCTTTGCACCTTTTCTTCACCTTGCTCAGCACAGAGACAAGCAACCGCTTGCATAATAATTGCTTTTGCCCTTTAAACATGATTTCATTTTTCTATATTTGATTACTGTTGTTCAAGTGCCACTTAAAGTGATGCAAGGACAATGGAAAGTATTCTTTATTTGTTTTTAAACAGCAAGCTGCTTTTAAACTCTGCTTCCGCAAGTAGAAAATGATACAGCGACGTCAAAATTTGCATATCCACTGTGGTCAAACTTTTGCATGTGGTTGTACACTTGTATGGGAGATCAATGGGGACATACAGTGTACAGCAGTATTTGTCGTCAACGATGACGATAACGAAAATATTTAATCAATGAACAATTTTTTTCATGACGATGACGTCATGATGGCGCGCTGAAAACATGTCGTGGGAGACGAAAACATAAGAAGATGGATGCCAGTTGTCGTCTGACAAGACGAGAAAGATGAAAATTCGCCATAGTTTCCATCATAAATTCACAATGTGCGATATTTTCTTATCTTATGTGTTTATAGTAAGCACACATTTAGCAGTGTTTGGTTGTGTAACTCATGCGACCCTCCATCCCCACCCCACACACACGCTTACTCACCGGCCGGTGAGTGTGTCCACTCGAGGCTCCTTTTGTGAAATGTGTCAGGTGCTGCTTGGTCAGTTTTGCTATCTTATCTTGGCTAGATATGCCATGTTGCTTAAGCCTTTAAGGGTCTATGCTGAGTGATCATCACACACTAAACGAACTTGCAGCGTTAGCATAGCGTTCGTGTTAGCATAGTGTTCGCGTTAGCATTAGCATTTAGCGGGGGTACTCGGTGTCTTCTTAACCCTTTAAGGTCTGGGCCTATTTTGTCTAATTTTGCATGCCTATGAAGTTGCCTTTATATTTCAAAGAAAGAATTGTTTACGATGGCCTGGTTTGGTCCCTTTTTTTGTGACACCTTGAACTTCATGTCCAAACTGTTGTTTCCTTCACTGACCAATTATAAATCATCATTTTGGGCCCAAAAAGACCAAAAATTCCAAAATCGTTTTGTCAAAATTTTTAATATTGATGTCCAATTGACAACCAAACATGCGTAACGAACCGTTTTGAAACTTTATAATATTTATTCAACATGTTAGGATGAACATTCAACCAAAAAAAATTAGAATAAATAGTCTTATATTTGACAATTCAACATAAACAACAGGTATGGCCATAGGCGTTTTTTGCCTTTATACATGCTCTAGTCAAAACAGGTTATATACAGCAGACCAAACAGTGAAGAACAGGGAAAAAATATATACCATCTAACACAAAAAGTGTTTAGAGGCCATCTCTTTATGAGTTTAGGTATTGTAGCCCATCACCTGATGAAAACTATGTACACACAATCAAGCTTCTTGAACACACATTTATATACACAAATTGAGAAGACATTGTGGGGAAAAAAATATATATATAACATTGGGAAAAAAAGTATTTTCAAAAATATTTACAATAAACAAGTTAATTTTTTTTCCAGGCATGCCACTCCGAAAAGCAGTTTCGTCCTGGAATTAGACACAGGGCTACATCCCACAGCCCACACTTCCATGGGGTGTCGGTCCTCTTTCCACCCTTTGCGCACTGCTGGCATTTCCTCCGGCCTTGAGTTGCTTTGCTTCTCCCTTCTGCCCCGTCACAAATGGTGACTGGCACATGGATTGTGCATTGCTGCTTTGGCTTAGTTGAGGCCTCGAATAGAATACCATAGCTGAATATGTGCTATATCCCTAATCTTCATATAGAAAGAAGAACACCACAAATGATAAATTCCTGCCTGGGATACACACCGTGCACGTACGACTTTGATCTGATATGCACATTTTATTATTATATACACAAACACACACTTATATTGCATCAAAATTAACTTTGTCTTGCAATATCAAAATAAACTTTCAAAAGAAACTTTTTCGGCATTAAAAAAAAAAAAAAGTGAGTTGGCTTACCTCTGCTTGTCGATGGCGTCACCCACGTGTTCAAATCCGTCACTATCTTCACTCGAGGACTCTTCCGAAGAAGACAATGATGACGAATTTGGACCATCCTCTTCCTCAAGTTGATCAAAAAGCACAATTGCTTGCGCTAAATTTAGTTTTCCGTTCATTCTCAAAGTCACACAAAGTCGCTGCTCGATCCAAACGGCCGTCGCTCGCCACCTCGCTGCTTCAGAACACTCCTCCCTCTCGTTCGGTGGAACCTCGCACGGCAGTTATATTTATGGAAAAAAAAGAAAAAAAACGCATTTTGTGCTTCCACTGTGACTTGGAAAGGGTTTGTTTGATTTGTGTTTTTTTTCATGGAGCTTCCGTTTTGAAAAAGGACAAGAAATGATGGAAATATAGACATAAACAAATGATCCATGCAGCGTTTTAATGTTTTTTTGAGAGGACAATAAAACTATAAAACTTAAATGACAATATCTCACGTTTTAGTAGGTCGATTGACTTCAAATAATAACGAGAGTAAACCGCAACTTCCGCACTTTAAAACGAGACCAACCAACGGCATGTGGGTGACGTAATTAAAACGTGAGGGCGCTTCAAAGACGACGTGCGCTGAGGACGCGCCGGCGCGTCCTTCGACTCTCAAGGGTTAAACTCTTGGAAAACATTTTACATATAGTTCGTGGCATCCAGGTGAGTTTAATTAATTGCAAATAATTAGCCGTTTTCCTGCTGAGTGTTTATTATCATCATGAAAATGGTGATGTCCTTCTAGATGTTACAGTTATGTGCTCGCCTGTCATGTTCATTTGAAATCGTTGGAAACATTTATTTTTATTTTTTTTCATCGACTAAAACTTTCGAAGTTTATAGACGAAAACTTTTTGAGAATTGTCAACTAAAACTAGACAAAATTTGTCTTGAGTTTTCGTTTACTAAATCTAGACGAAGACGAACACATTTTGAAATGACTAAAATATGACAGATTAATAAGTCCGAAAGACTTAAGACTAAGACAAAAACTAAAATGGCTGCCAAAAACCACACTGGTGTACAGTGTGTATGCAAAATTTGGGTATCCTAGGTATGCATAAACTTTTTAACGCTACTGGTTAACAACGATCTTTTATTCAAATAAACTGACATCTGACCCTCGTTTTCGATAAATTTGTGATTTCTGAATTTAATCATTCAGGAAATATTCTCCTCAAATTTAGATCAAATCTCTAGTGCCGTTAAGCATGCACTGTCTGGCAGGATGACGAGAGTAAACCCACTGAGTGAGGTGAAAAGGAGACTGCCAAATATAGACATCAATGTCATGCGTTACATACACAGTGTGTTTTTCATAGGTCTATGTCTACTTATATTGTACTTTATAACATCCGGCTTCGGAGGACTTTCTTCCCCAGCCACGCCTTGCAGATCAATGACCAAACAGTCCCAGTCTGCCAAGAGACAAGATCAAGTCTATAATAACACCGTCACTCCATCTTGTTCTGCTGCAGTACATTACCTGCACCCCCCACCACGCTCTCTTCCTCCTTTCCTTCAATCCTGGAGGGATCTTCATTAATGCCCTGGCTTTACATCAAATACAGTCTGCTAGCCTGGTAATGAGATCGCAGCCCAAGCAAAGTGAGGCCCGATTTCAATGCTAAACACCGGTCAAAGCCAAGATGTCGACCTCCATTGGTGTGGTGAAAAGGACGAAACATGGAAAAAAAAAAAAAAAAGTAAAAATATGTTTTGAAGTATATCTGACTTGATATTTTTTGTCTCCTAACATATAAAATTACTGGGGGTGTCAAACGATTAAAATTTTTAATCGAGTTAATTACAGCTTAAAAATTAATTAATCGTAATTAATTGCAATTAATCGCAATTCAAACCTTCTATAAAAGATGCCATATTTTTCTGTAAATTATTGTTGGAATGGAAAGATGAGACAGAAGATGGATATATACATTCAACATACGGTACATAAGTACTGTATTTCTTTATTATAACAAGAAATCAACAAGATGGCATTACCATTATTAACATTCTGTTAAAGCGATCCATGGATAGAAAGACTTGTAGTTCTTAAAAGATAAATGTTAGTACAAGTTATAGAAATGTTATATTAAAACCCCTTTTCATGTTTTCGTTTTAATAAAATGTGTAAAATTTTCAATCAAAAAATAAACTAGTAGCCCGCCATTGTTGATGTTAATAATTACTTACACAATGCTCATGGGTGCTGAAGCCTATAAAATCAGTCGCACCCAAGCGCCAGCAGAAAACACAACAAGTACACCTTTCACTCTGCTGTCATTTTAATTTGTTTGAGCGGGACATTTGTGCGTTAATTGCTTCAAATATTTTAACGGGATTAATTTAAAAAATTAATTACCGCTCGTTAACGCGATAATTTTGACAGCCCTAAAAATTACCTACAGTATGTTTTTTGGGGGGGAGTCACTATTTTTATTTTTTTCATTAGACATCCATTATTTAAAAAAAATATATATATTATAATGACAAACTTTATTGATTTTTTTGGGCTCAACTGATATCACAATTGTTGTAATAAGAATAGTTAAGTCAACATAATGATGAAGTCAGTTGGTCAGAGCGTTCCAATATGGGTAGCAAAAAATATATATATATATTTTTTTTTTAGTAAAGATTTTAAGATTCTTGAAAAAGACGGTTTAAAATTATATTTTAATTACGGTACATGTATTTGAATTACATTACATAATACTGGGTTTCCCAGCGTACGCTCCACCCCACCTAATCACATCTCCTTTTGACTCACCTTCCCTCTTTCTCTTCGCTGTCAATGGGTAAACATAATTACCGTAAATTTCGGACTATAAGCCGCTACTTTTTTCCTTTATTTTGATACATGTGGCTTATAGTCCAGTGCGGCTTATTTGTTGATTTTTTTTTTTTTTTTAGGTAACACTTTATTTGACAGCGGTGTCATAAGACTGTCATAAGATCATCAAAATGATGACATGACACTATCATGGACATTACTGAATGCTTATGTCATTAAGTGTCATTTGGCAAATTATGTCACTAACTCAATTTTTGTCCATCTTGGATCTTTTGCATCCATTCAAAAGTGAGATCATTTGCCGGA
Source organism: Corythoichthys intestinalis (assembly GCF_030265065.1). NCBI lineage: Eukaryota > Metazoa > Chordata > Actinopteri > Syngnathiformes > Syngnathidae > Corythoichthys > Corythoichthys intestinalis. The sequence continues at coordinate 22,210,967 of NC_080414.1, read as the reverse complement.
TAACACTTAATGACATCTGTTATAAGCATTCATGAATGCTCAGGACAGAGACATGTCATAATTATGATTGTGTAATGACAGTCTTGGCACCACTGTCAAATAAAGTGTTAGTAAATACCATAACGAGCAATTGATGAAACAATTGGAACAGTAACTGAAGAAATATTTAGCACAGAACATGATTTTTGATTGTTATTTACATCTGTAGCGCTGCAATGCATGCCAAGAGGCATGTTGGGTGTCAACAGGAGGTGGCAGCAGAGGTTGACTGTCTCCCCCAAGAGAGCAGTGATAGTCAAATGAAGCTTCTTGAAGCAAAAAAGCTTTGCACTAATTGGTTCAAAGTTTAATGATGGTTCATTTGGTCTTATGACAGTCGGTCGTATGATGCCGCTGTCAAATAAGGTTGTACCGGTTAATATCTTTTGGTGTAAATATCCCATGATACAGTGAGGACAGCTGCGGCTTATAGTCCAGTGCGGCTTATCTACGAACAAATGCCGTTTTCGTGCCAGATTTGGTGGGCTGCGGCTTATAGTCAGGTGCGCCTTATAGTGCAAAAATTAGGGTAGCTAACGATAGCACCACTATGTTCATTAATAGCATAGGAGCGTAATCATGTATTTTTCATTGTCTGTTCGTCTCTTCTGTCTGCCTCTTTCCTTTCTGTCCCCCTATAACCCTCGCTGCTTTCTCTTAATAAAACATAATGAACAACCACAATGGGAGTATATCAAATTCCTATGTGATACATTAAAACTATTCAGAACATAAGGACACTCAGATTCTTATTCTCTGTGTTTAAACAGCTGAAAAGGACGGGGGGGAAAAGATGAAAGAAATTTCTAATTGAATTAGCCTTAACCCCCCCCAAAAAAGGCATTTCATCCATAAGTGGCATTCAAATCACATGGGCAAAGTAATAAATAGTCTTTATACTATTATAACTACTAATAATGACCCAAAAAAATCCTGACATCTAATTTTGTGATCAATAGTTCAATACATTTAGAATATACTCTACATGAGATTACGTTACATACATTAAAAAAAGTTATTTTCATAACGCTGCCGCAGACCACCCTCCCACGCTTCAAACACTCAAGGGCCAAACAAGGGGGAAGCTGTTGAAAAGTCAAACTGATTAAACCCAAGAAAAATTGCATTAATTAAACATTGAGGTCTTCTTGCAAAACTTAACTCCCAACTGTGCTTACGGGAGCAGACCCCGCCGGCTTTTACGCTTTCATTACAGTGAGCAGTTGAGCGGAACGTACCATTGAAAGTAAGCAGTTCCCCAAACAGCGGTACTCAACCTGTGGCTAAAAAGCAGGGACTAACTGAGACTTTGAGGAACAAACAAAAAGATTTTATTTTCCCCTGAATCTTTGTGCAACTATTGTATTGTTATACAGCCACTGTTTTCTGATGTGTATTGTTCTCACTGTACAGTCTTCACGTCATCCACTTGTGATGGATCAAATTTCAAATCAATAAGAGTTATTATATTAATCCTTTAAAATAAATAGGAACACTAGCTTGATATGGAACAATAACCTCTCATGACTTCAGCATTGCGTCACACAAGGATCAAAATCTATTGACGTCTTCGTCGTCATTTAATCGGGGGGAGCGACACGTCGGTCCTAGCGAGCATCTGTCAGGCCACTAATGGGATTCCGAGCTCAGTCTTTCATCCGTTGATGAATTCATACGGCTTTCAATTACCCGCAGCAAACTAACTTATTCATGTCAGCCACAGAGGACAAGCTATACACTCGATAAGGGCAATTGTTTTTCTCTCCCTTTTCTATACAGATCATTAGCTTTTAAAATAAGAAAATCAATTCCTGGAATCCATGAAGTAGTCCACGGCGGGGGATTTTTGGGGGGCTGAATGTATTTGCAACGAGTAGGCACACAAAAGCATGAGTCAGACCAAGGACTCGCAGAGCTCCAACACCCACCTGGTTCAATGCCATTGGCGTTGTGTGTTTAGTTTTTGATGAAGGGCTGAAGAACGAAACGAAACTGCATAGCACCTACGGGTGTGGGGAAAAATAAACAGAGAATGAAACAAATATTAACCTGAACTTCCTCTATGTCGCGATTAACCCTTTAAGTACAACCTAAATAGCCCCTTAATCTCAAAACAGCTATCCAAAAACTCCAAAGATATTGTATAATGATGGAGGATTCACTGCCCTCTATAGTGCAGCGTTGGGTCTAGCTGGACTGTCGCCTTGTATGACTGAGGAGCAGACTCGTCTGGCATGGATTAAGGACAGCTGCGCTCTGTTTTAGCCCAAATCAGGCTGTAAGTTGTTTCAGCTAATAAAAGTTTGTGTATGTATTTGTAATTAAGTTTAGAGCAACAGTTTATGGAGTTATATGTGAGTGATTTGCTCTGAGAATTGTAAATATGTTAGCATGCGTAACATTTAAGCTTGTTAGGCAATTTAGGCTAGTTTAATCTGCTAAATTTACATACTGATCGGAGTAGAAGGATGTTTGAACACCAATTACAGACTAATTAAATGTGCGCCTACTTGTAGATTAAGCCTAAAGTCGAAAATTCTGAACTTCGAGTTAGGGTTTAGGTTTAGCGTTGACAGCATTTCAGTGCCAATGTAAAACAATGCAAATTGACTGCACAATAATCAACAACACACAATTTGAATTGCCCAGTGCAATCAACACAAAGGTGGGGACGGGCGCGAATGCGCGCGCACAACCCGGAAGTACAGCGTACACACAAATGGTCAACTTGGCCACGAAATGTAATGGCACTTCACACTCAGTCGGATTTACAAAAACATCCCAAAGATGTTAAACGAACTCCTAGCCTCACGGTATAAATGTGAAACACGAAAATGATGTAAACAATGCTCGCAGAGGACGAGCGGGAGCGATGACTACACAGCACTGCGACAGCCACGCATGGAGCAGCTCCAACCTATCACTGGAACCCTCCAGATTGAAGGAAAAATACTCACGTACATTCATGGATGCACACAGATCAACATTCCCTCACACATCTCAACAGGTGGCTGTAACTATGTGCACCCGCGATCCTCACGCCTTTCTCAGTCCCAAAACAATGAGCGCGTGTGACTCGAGACCAAAACAGGAAGTAACTATGAGATGTTACACTGGAAACGACTGTAGTGGGAACCTTTTTAACATTTTCTATTCAAAATTCTCTTTGTACATGACTACAATATTCTTCATTCTACATACATTATGAGGCAATAACAAAATAGTAATGCACAGACACTAAATAAACTAACTTTAATCAGATTACTGATTTGGAAGAAGGAACACGTTAGATTGCTCGTTACTGAAAGAAAGTAATCAGATTACATTAACACGTTACTAACACACTGGTTACAGATTTACAAATTGTCAAAAGTGAAGGAAGTAAAACGCTTTAAAAACCAGAATTGCCTTCTTTGCTGTCTGTCAAGCTGAACAACTTCACGTTTAGTGATAACAGAATACGTCATATTAATAAAGTAAAAAAAAAAAAAAGCTACTGTGAGGTACAATATGGTACTGTTTACGCAAAATTAAAAAAAAAAAAAAAAAAATGACTGGAGACAAATGGCGGACGAGACTTGGGTGGTGTGAAGTCGAGTACATCGTAACCCGGGGACTACCCGTTTTGGAATCGCTGGTATTTTATACATTTTTTATTCGAAAATATATGCTAACAAAATATTTTCATAAACGTGTTGTACAGTACATCTCATCCATATGCCCAGCTAGTCCACCAGATGTTCCTTTTTAGCTCTAAACTCAATGGATACAAAGCTTAATAAGTCATTTAGAAGTGGGATGGAGCCATTTATTTTTAAGCTCTTGAATAAAGCAAGTATGACACCCCCATTAATCCTAATGTTGCTGACAGCAGGTGGAAATTAGCTAGGCCAATACGAAAATTGAAAACCATTTTAGAGCTCATTTTAAAGAGTTTAGGTTAAGTAGTAGTCTTGCCTTTGCCCTTCTGCTGACCATCGACTTTCCAGTCTCTATTTTTTGGTGATTAGTTGATCGTAACCAGAAAGGTTTTGCTAGCATGACTGGCTATGTTTTGTTACAGGAGGTCAGTGATTTTCAACCACTCTACCACTTTTCCACAGCACACCAGACACTACTGTGCCGTGGAAAATCATCCACTTTCACCTAAGTGATGTAAAAATGTTTTTGGACAATGAATCCTTACATGTGCCGTTGATGAGTACCTCTGCTGTCCAATGGTCGCTAATCATTCAATACTCTTACATATCAGTAGATGTCAATAGGTAGCTAAGTACTTTGTCTAGTGATGCGGCAACTAGCAAAACTATAACGGTGACAGCGATGGAAAAGGTTTTTCAAAAGTTAGGATGCAAACTCCGAACTGAACTAAATTCATTAAATGACGGTCAAAAGTAAGCAGAGACCATTTCCTCTCAGATAGTCATGGGGTGATACAGTACATAAGCAAAAGCTATCATTCATTGGCATTTAGGATAGACCCTGAGGAAGAACTGAACATAGCGGGACTAACTTCCCACAGAGATGTAGTGATACTTACTCCAATACAACAAGCCTAGGTGTCACACTGAGAGTAAAAATATTATTTTAAACATGTTTTTCTTTGTGTTTGTTTGATTCCTATTCAATACACGACTTTGTACAGGTAGTCCCCCGGTTTACGAACGAGTTCTGTTCCTGCGCTGGCGATGTAACGAATTTCCGTTTAAAATGGAATTAAACCTTTAACTACCTCAAAACACCCCTAAATTAAAAAGAAAAAAACTATCGAAAACATGTACAGTATTATATGTTATTGTACTGTCCTTGCCAAGACGTTAGCTAGACAGTGAGCTAAGCTCCGAAATGACGGTTTCAGACGCCAGTCTCGTTTTCCCTCTCAACCTGCCTTGGGATTTTTTTCATGAAAAAAAAGCGTACTCTGGCTCAAGACAGGTTGAAAAACACTGCTGTAAGTATTCACATTAATTGTGTTTGTGTTTGGTGATGGCTATGATATTTATGTAATGTGAAATAAAGCTTCTCTAAAAAGAAACACCCATCTTTGTAATACAAAAATATGTGACTAAGCTAAATGAATTCCACATGAAATCCACATTTTATCTTAGTGGTTTGATTTATCTTGGTCTAATTGTTCATATTAAAACGAGGCACTTGAACAAGGTTGTGTAGATCTTTTATATAAATTATACTGTATGTGCCTTGGCTAAATAAAAAAGGAAAATTTGCTCTATAGAGCATGCACCACTTCCATCTGCGCAGTGTCTGCTCTAGTCCAATTGGAAGCTGGTAAATACACCAAATGCCCCGTCACTGTGGCTGTCGGGCAGCCATTTGTCATACCATCAAAACAATGCGGCGGCAGAGACCTGAGGCTGTCATACCCGTTGGCGCGTGAATGACTCGCGCAGGAAACAGGCCTTGTAATTATCCTCTCCACCACTTGTTCCTTCCCTTTGCGTCCCGACATCAGTCACTGAGGTACGGGGTATTGAATTCTGATAGAATCTAGCCAAACAAAAGCCGATTTGCTTCATGTGTCGCCTGTGCCTGTGATCGTTCCCTATACTGGAACATTGGATCAAATGCCAAGGGGCTCTTCCTCAGTATTGGTATTCCAATCATGTGCTCAATGTACGATGAAGCAAGTGACCAATATGTAAGAACAACTGGATTAGACAGCGCTTTCACAGCTGATAGAAGGTATTATGCATTGATTCCTTCCCCGGAGCGGCGGCGGTGTCACATTATCAGCAAAAAGTTAGCATAATGTGAAAATCCAGCAGGCTAAATTGAATGTCAAAATGCGACAAAGACGCAGGGCTCACTTTGGACGGAATGCAAATGCAAGCGGCACACAGATGTGTGTCCAGATCTACTTAACAGCAGTGAGTCACCGCCAACATGCGCGCAGACGTTATGAAAAGAAACAACAGTGACCTTTAGTATGCTAATGCAAACGTGTACAGTGGCAGTACCCAACAAGAAGAGATGGGGAAGACGGCAATGTTTTATTAACATGCCAGCGCGACTAGAGACCGAATGTCACTTGACCCATAAAAAAATGACTGTTGTCATCCATGCTTGAATAAGAATGTATCTCCTTTGAGCATGTGAAAACAGATTTCAAACTTTAATCCCTTCACATGAGCCACTGCTACCACACTACTAGGTGTGTCTTGTCCTATTTGCTACTTCTGCAACATGACACCATCAGACGAACAGAACTACCAATAATGTTCCACACCTTTTGACCAATCAAGAAATCCAGGAAATCACACACAGGAGGGAGTACTCGTCATATCCTCATTCTTCTTTAGCGCAACATGGAAGGATAACATTTTTAAAAGCAGTAAGCACGAATGTAAAAACAGTCAAGAAGGCAAAGACAGCAAAGTCCGCCAGCAGGTCAATCATAGTGTTTTGGAAGAGACAGCATTGGACTTTGTGATTTACGACCTAATCCCAACCAAGTTACGAGAGATTTGTGCATTGCACAAAAACTCCCTTTACAAATAGTGCCTCGTTAAACAATATGTCTTCATTAGTGCTGCAAAAATTAATCAATTGACTCGAGTAATTCGATTAAAAAAAAGCTTTGAATCAAATTTTGCTGCTTTGAGTATTCGTTTAATTTGTGTGGCGTTGGAATTAAAGATGCACCGATACAGATACCAGTATCGGCAGGGGGGCTGATCCGGCCCGAAATGGTGGTGTCGGTACCGACGAGTACCAACAAAGAGGGCACCAATACCATTTACCGGTCCAGTATTATAACACTTGACCGCAGCCTTTTTTTTCTCTGACGCTCTCTACTCTCTCTGTTGTGTGATGACACGTGATCACTTTACATGCCAAGCAGCTATCGCTATTGGCCTGCTCCAGACCAATGAGAGCGGGCCAATAGCCACTCTTAACCAATCCCGGGGCAACTTTTTCATATGTAGGAAAAACAAATGAGGCGAAAATGTCTGCGGTCTGGACATATTTTATCGTATAATCTCCATCGAATACAATAACTGCATGCAAGATTTGTGGCCCGAAAGTTTCGAGAGGTGGAGTTAAATCGGCCAGTTTCAATACCTCGAACCTGATAAAACATTTGAAGATGAAATGTGAACGAACACAGAGAGTTTGAGGCTACAACAGCAGCAACTGCTCCCAAGAGAAATGTCAGCTCACTTCCTCTACTTTTATTGTCTTTCACTGAAAGAAATGCCGCAGTAGTCTGAGAGCTGTTTCAAAATTAGGGTTGCCAACAATCAGAAATAGAAATAAGGGACGCCCCCGTGGCACCCAAAGCCGTACAGACGACGAAAAAAAGGGGGCATCCCCAAGACTCCTAAAATGCATGGAAATGTATCTATTTATACTAGTATATATTCCGTATTGGTTCAATACGAAACGCAACTTTTAATTCCAAATTCGGAACGATTCCTTTTTTCAAAGGAAGGGTGGCAAGCCTATTGAAAAGTGCTGTAGAAGTAATCTAAGCCAAGTGGCCAAGTTTGTGTTCCTGCTGGTCCATAGAGAAGGAGGCTAATAGAGAGACAGGATGTTGTGGTCATTTATGTTTTTTGTGGCCATCTGATGTATGTACCATGTCTGAATGTGTGTCTTTAGTTGTAATGGGGGCCGTGAAACTGATAAGCATATGCTTCCTCCCGTCCGCCTTTGTCTTCTTCTTCGGTTCCTTCGGGCAAATCATATCACATTTTGTAATTGTCAATGATTGTCAATGATACCGATGATGATGACAATAAAATTTCATTCATTCATAATTCCTTATAATTTCATGAAAGTTGCACTGTTTGGCCTTTGAGAGCCAAAACTCCGAGTTTAAGAAACTTCATTTATTGTACTTTTACTTTCTTATTGTTGGGCTAGTATTATACATGTTTTAATTTTACAAATTTAGCACTATTTTGGCCTTTGAGAGCCAAATGTTTATTTAACTATTGTCATCCATACCAGGTATGCAATAAAAAGTCCTACTGGATTCACTTTGTGTGTGTATATATATACTGTATATATATATATATATATTAGGGCTGTCAAAATTATCGCGTTAACGGGCATTAATTAATTTTTAAAATTAATCACGTTAAAATATTTGACGCAATTAACGCAGATTACCCACTCAGACAGATTTAAATGACGGTACAGTGAAACACCACTTGTTAATTGTGTTTTATGGAGTTTTGCTGCCCTCTGCTGGCGCTTGGGTGCGACTGATTTTATAGGCTTCAGCCATCCTTGTGTAAGTAATTAATTGACATCAACAATGGCGGGCTACTAGTTTATTTTTTGATTGAAAATTTTACAAATTTCATTAAAACGAAAACATTAAGAGGGGTTTTAATATAAAATTTCTATAAATTGTACTAACATTTTTCTCTTAAGAACTACAAGTCTTTCTATCCATGGATCGCTTTAACAGAATGTTAATAATGTTAATGCCATCTTGTTGATTTATTGTTGTAATAAACAAATACAGTCCTTATGTACCGTATGTTGAATGTATATATCCATCTTGTCTTTCCATTCCAAAAATAATTTACAGAAAAATATGGCATATTTTATGGATGGTTTGAATTGCGATTAATTGCGATTAATTACGATTAATTAATTTTTAAGCTGTAATTAACTCGATTAAAAATTTTAATCGTTTGACAGCCCTAATATATATATGTATATATTTCAAACAAAGTGGTATCGGTGTGGTATCGGTATCGCCCGATACTGCACAGCCAGGTATCGGTATCGGGGCCAAAAAACGGTATTGGTGCAACACTACTTTTAATGGTTTGTTTTGAAAGTGTTTGCATTTAGTTTTATTGATTTGGGTGGATACACTGCCCTCGAGTGGCAACAGGGAATATGACATCTCATTTAACATGGCTGAATCAAGCTGCTCCGTTTAGACCAACATAAGCTAAGTTTTTGTTGAGCTAATATTCTTAATTCTGTTTATGTCTTATGTTATGTAAAGCGTCTTTGAGTGTCCAAAAAAGCGCTATACAAGTTTTATGTATTATTATTATTATTATTAATAATATGTTTTTTTTTATGCATTTGTAATTTAGTTTATAGGTATATGTAGCCGTTTTTTATGGGGATACATGTATGAACCATTTTTTAAGAGCATTCTAAAAAAAAAATTAGCATTTTATGGCATTTGCTATGCAAGTTAGCCCATTGTTCTTTTTGTATACATAAATCATTTATATTTTTATACCGTTTGAGGCTACGCTCAAGTATCTTATTTTTAAATGAAAGCGCAACTCTGCAAAGTTTGAAGAAACACTTGGGAATTTTATTATGTATTCGTATTTAATGCTCTTTTACACGTTCAATCTTAGCAAGTCTTTATTTTACATCTCCTAAATTTTATTCTGCAACGCATTGAATGTTCCTATTAACGATTATTCAAACTAACTAGTTTATAGATTAATCGACTACTAAATAATCGATAGCTGCAGCTCTAGTCTTTATATCCACTGCTAATTAAAAAAACAGTTATGTCATGTCTGACTCTGCCTAAAATTAATAAGTCATTTCGGTCCACAAGAAATAAAAGATTGTCGCCTTCTTTCTAATTGCTGCCAGGTGAGCATGTTATGCTGCCCGGGTTTTAGCTTCATCAAAGTTAACAAGGAAAGAAAGTCATAGTACATATTTTATCACTTGTCTCGGGGAATAGAGCGACCAATGAGGCCGACGACCGCAAAGAGAGCCTTGGGAAAGCGTGTCACAACCAGTGACTCGGAAGGACTCGGCATGACGCCGAGGCAGTGCAGCCAGTCGTGACCAACGACCATCACGGAAACGGCCACAAGCGTTCGTCAGGAACTGACCTGCCCTGCGTCCAGGTCGTCGGGGAAAAGCTATATTTGGAATTCTTTTAAAATTCAGAGTGCAGATGAGGATGTGGAAAAATGCAGCTGTACCCTGGGTTAGCCATGTCACGGCCAGTTAGCACTGAGTACATGTGGAAGAACTGTGACTTGGGTTTATGAGAGAATGGATTTTGACTTTCTTAAAGGACAGGACTTAAAACCTATACATGACATGAACATATGTAACTTACTAAGCAACAGCTCCTGTACCTATACCAAACTTACACAGCACATTTAAAAGACCAGCATTTGGTCACACTGATTTAGTCAAGGTCCATCATGTGCACAGCGATGCCCAGAGCCCTTGTCCGGACAACTTGTAACCTCGCATGTTTTATTACTCAACCCGACAGAGCCATCAAGATAAACGCGAGCGGAGAGAAGGCAGACGGAGCCGTCAAAAGCAGTAAAACGGATTACTTTTAAATCATAATGTCACCATCTTCATCCCTGTTGTTACCGAATAGAAAAGCAGGGCCCCCGAGCGAGTAAGATAAGAAAGCCAGTTCGGAGGGACAACGCGGACCCCTGATTTTCGCCCATTCTCCTAAAGTTGCCGAAATAGGGGAGAAAAAAAAGACAATATGTTCTCTCTGCTATTCGAATATAAAAATGTCAGGTTTGTCCTTTTAAATTAAACCTAACTGACAACATTCACATTCATTATTCCAAGTCTACAGGCTTTTCTTTCCACTATCAGCTCAGCTTTGTCTTTTGAATTATTCATAGAATTGCTCCATTATGGTTTTGTGAAGCCATGAAAAACAAAAAAATTGTCATACTATAACACGGCATATGCACTAAAATATCAATACATTATGGATTATATTCAGGCTTTTCAAATTTAAAATACATCAAATGATGATTCATTGGGCTTTTATACTTTTATACTTGAAAATGTCAATATATGGTCACTGTTTAATAAAAACTGTACGATAAGACCTGTTTTCATCTACAAAAAAAAAATAAAAAAAAATCAAGTTACATTTCTCCAGTCCATTAATTTAGGGTGCTTTCACAGGAGCACTGTTTGGCCCGTTTTAAACTAGGGTGACCAAATGTCCTCTTTTGCCCAGACATGTCCACTTTTTACATTCTGTCTGGGGCGTCCGGCGGGGTTTTATTATTATTTATTATTTATTCATGAAAATGTCTGTTTTTCATTATTTTTCACAGGACCAATTAGCGTGTGTTTATATTGACTGAGGCTTTGCACAGAGTACTATGGTACTGTGCCGCTTGTGACGTGTTCCCAGAGAACCTGTCCAGTGGTTGGTTCAGCTGTGCTTAGTTAGTAACAGAGAAAACATGTCAGAGCAGACAAAAAAACCCCAAAATATTAAAGTGACACTTTGTTTTGTTTTGTTTTTTAAATTAGTATAGTTGTGAGGCAACAGTTTACATTACATTTACATGATTTCGCTGGAAATCGAACAGTTCTTTGTTAAAGCTAGATTTTTTTTTTGTTTTTTTTTTACAGAAGAGCTATATATTTAGAACATTTATTTGTACAGTAAAATAAAAACAGCTACCATTTTGTTCAAGGATGATACGCTAATACAGAAGAGGGAGTATGTTTTTATTATAATTCAATAATATATATATATTTTTTTTCAATAATTTCATTTCGGGTGTTTTACGTTATATTATTGTATTATTTAAGGAATAATAAAGCCTGTTGAGTAACCTCTGAGAATATGAATTTGTCTCTTTGGTTTTATGGCTTATATATATATATATATATATATATATAAGACATGGCGTAAAACACTCAGGTGACTTGAAGTTCTGCTCTGAGACCCCCAATTTAGCCAACTTTCAAAATTGTCTGATATGCATGTGTGATACATCATTGGAAAGCTTAAAATCTCAATTTTGGGGGGGAAGAAAAATTTTGAACAGGAAAGTTTTTTTTTTTTTTTTTTTTTTTTTTTTAAATTCTTTTTAAACAGTAAAACCCTATCCAGAGGTGAGCTTACGCAAGAGCAGAATCACAGAATTACGCCATGATTTTAACGAGATATCGCATATTTACCTTGTTTTGATCCAAAATGTCCATATCGCATGTATCACTGAATGGCCACAGCTGGGTTTTTGGGGGATTTTATGGGTAAAATATGGTAAAACAACAAGGGTCGCGATGCAGAAATCGCAGACATTAAGGAGTGGTCGAGATGTTCTTTTTCATATATTTACCCTTTTAAACGTTTTTTTTTCCCTTTTTTTTTTTTTTTTTTTGGATCAATTATTTATCATCTACCATATTGGAGAAAATGCGAGTGACAAAAAAAAAAAAATACAATTAAGCGATAGTTATGAGGTAGATATCCATGACTTTTTTTACAGACGCCATTTTTTTCATCGTGACATAATTTGTTTAAAAGTTTAAAATATGTGAGTGAATCATTTTTTAAAGTCCTTTTTATTTTTAAACGAAATATGAGACATCAATTAATGATTCCAATTTAAAAACGACAGACATTTTGAACAATATAATTGATTACCTTTGTTTTATGGCTGGGTTGAAACAAAAGCGGTTGCACAACGTCTGTAAACGGGGGTTTTCAGGGTAAAACGGACAAATTGAAAATAGTTTGGGGGCTTGGATTGCCTTCTGTTGAATTGTGCTATATAAATAAATTTGCCTTTGCCTTTGCTTAATGCGCCATGAATCTGCAGCATATAGACATTGTTTTATCAAACACAACAGTTGTTTTGGCTAAAATACAGCAGTTTCTTTTAAAGAGGAGTGCAAGAACAGAAACTGCTTTTTCTGTCTTGTCGGTGTTTTCCGCCATATATTATATCTAAAACTGAATTTTCTACCAAGACTGATTGGGCAAACATTGTATATATTAAAATGATGAGGCATCTTTGAGTGAACTTAGAGTCAAATTTAAGTATCTCAAAGCCGGGCTGAGCGTCCTCTTTTTCTGAAATCAAAATATGGTCACCCTATTTTAAACGGACAAGAGTTTTTCTTCTCAGATACTCAGCTTCTTTTTGTAAATGTGAACGCTCATCCGAACTCTAGTTCAGACCAAACAAACCTACTCTGGTCCGCTCAAAAATCGTGGGTCTTGGTCCGCTTTAAGCGCACCCTGCTTCGTTTATGAATGCAACCAGAGCAGGGTCCGATTTTGCTAATTATGTGCATGCTCCAGGCTGTGAAAGCACATGCAGGGCATCCTTGGAAGCAGAAGTACAGCGCGCACGCTATTCAAAATCAACAATGGCAAGATGGCAGATGATTAGCCATGGCCAAATATTGTTGGTTGGTGGTTAAATTCCCCCCATGCATTTATTATATACTCCAGTTCGGCATTGAGTCAGGAGAGAGCGGCCCTGCCGCTGGCCGAGCGGCGACTTGCTATGCTATGCTATGCTATGCTATGCTATGCTATGCTCCATTACTTGAAGTGTCACAGCTACCACGCTGTGACGCTCCCTCCCTGCCAAGGAGGGAGGTATTTCCTCTTGTATTTGTCCAATCAATGAGTGCGCCTTTCTTCAACATGATGCTACTTGGAAAGTTCGGTTGGTGCAGTGTGAATGCTGAACCTTTTCAACAACTCATTTGTGAGTGCTGCTGCAACGTAGTTCTTCAACCGGACCCTGGTCCTCTTCGGCTAGTTTGAAAATGCCCTTACACAACCAGGCACTTCATCAAGGCAGTCATGGACAACTATTCAGAATCGGAAAACAATGACTTGCCTTTGTTTATACATTATTTATGACCCATTGGAGGGTGAATACCATTTTAAGATGCAATTTGTTCCATAAGGCAGTATTAATATCTCCTTGCATTCCCACACAGGTGGTGCTGTACGCGGCATGCGTATGTCCATTAAAATCAAACTAATTTACTTCTCTTGTCTTTGCTGCGCTCGACATTAATTTGTAACCTATCAAGGGGCCACAAAAGAGAAAAGTACTTTCTAATTACACTTCATCACATCCAGCCATCCCTGCAAATGATCCATGCATGTCATAAACCTCAACTGCAACTCTAAAACAAGTGTGACCTTTATGCAAATCCTTAAATCAGTCAGCGAGGCCGTTAAAGCGTTAACAAGCTCGGGCCATCCCATCATTCCCTCGCCCTGGTAAACAGGTCGTTAAAGGGTCTCCTCAGCCTAAAGGGGGGCTTCTCGACCCCGGGCGCCACCGGAACTCTTAATGACGCGGAAAATTAAAAAGGTTTGGGGTGGAACAGTCAAAGCTTGTTACCTTGTGTGAAGGGCTTGTTCGCCATTCACCTGCTATGACGGGACAAATGCGGACCTCCGCCAACAAGCAAGGTCTAACAAGGTCTACTATTAGCATTCAAAAGACGCATATGACAAAATACTGATTCCAGTGTAGTGGCACAAATACAGTGATGAAATGAACACTAGGCACTTTCTGTACTGGCATAAACCCAGAAGCAAAGACCTAAGGGTCACAACTAAAATCGTATTGCATTATTGCCAACATTCAACTATTAACATATTAACTTATGCAGGAATTCCACAGGTTATGACATACCCGACTTACGTGATTTCTACTTTACAACGCCGGAGTCGCGTAACAGCGTAGAGTGTGTGTTTGAGCTCTCTATTTTTCCTCAGTTTAACAGCTGTCACGATTCCCTGCCAATATTTCTTTGGCCAATAAGAGGAGTTGTCTCACTAAGGTTAATTGATTTACGTGATCTGCACTTATTTATTTATTTATTTTTAATGCGTGCATTGTTTTTGTTTTCCTGTCGTCATTATACAATTCGTGGGACTATACTGCTAATAATAATTTGTTTACAAGTTAAATTAAAATGGTAAAATGTAGAAGTTTAATTACAGTGAGCATACACCTAATCAGGTCGCTTTCTGTTTTGAGGTAGAATCCGATGCAGCAAGCAACCGTGTAGCATAAGCATCTCGACCTCGTCTAAGTTGCTGAAATCAAGCTCTAAATTAGCTTGTGTGTTTACTCGCAGGCCAAAGTGTTCTACGTTGTGTCTGTGTTTTTAAAGTAAAACTACAGTAAATATCAGTGAAACAAATACTCTTGTGGTTCCACTGGTGAACAACCCAGCATACTTAGTGTACCTTTTTTACCATCCATTACCATTGATGGTAAGTACAGTACCTTATTTTTAACTTGGTTCTATTAATATGACGTATAATACATGTTTTGGATAGTTATTTTGAGATTTAGGGGATATTTAGGGGGAATTAAAGGGTTAATTCCGACTTAGTGAAAATTTGGGTTCCGACGCCAGCATAATAACAGAACTCGTTCGTAACCCGGGGACTACCTGTAGTTGCACTGATTGCATTTTAAGTACAGTGGGGCAAATAAGTATTTAGTCAACCACTAATTGTGCAAGTTCTCCCACTTAAAAATATTAGAGAGTCCTGTAATTGTTAACATGGGTAAACCTCAACCATGAGAGACAGAATGTTGACAAAAAAACCCAGAAAATCACATTGTTTGATTTTTAAAGAATTTATTTGCAAATCATGGTGGAAAATAAGTATTTTGTCAATACCAAAAGTTCATCTCAATACTTTGTTATGTACCCTTTGTTGGCAATAACGGAGGTCAAACGTTTTCTGTAACTCTTGACAAGCTTTTCACACACTGTTGCGGGTATCTTGGTCCATTCCTCCATGCAGATCTCCTCTAGAACAGTGATGTTTTGGGGCTGTCACTGGGCAACACGGACTTTCAACTCACTCCACAAATTTTCTATGGGGTGGAGATCTGGAGACAGGCAGGCAAGGCATTGAAATGCTTCTTAAAAAGCCACTCCTTTGTTGCCCTGGCTGTGTGTTTGGGATCATTGTCATGCTGAAAGACCGAGCCACGTCTCATCTTCAATGCCCTTGCTGATGGAAGGAGATTTTCACTCAAAATCTCTCGATACATGGCCCCATTCATTCTTTCTGAGTCCCCAGATCGAGCGAGATTATCAGTGGTCTAGTATGTCTTCCATTTTCTAATAATTGCTCCCACAGTTGATTTCTTTACACCGAGTGTTTTACCTATTGCAGATTCAGTTTTCCCAGACTGGTGCAGGTCTACAATTTTGTCTCTGGTGTCCTTCGACAGGTCTTGGCCATAGCGGAGTTTGGAGTGTGACTGATTGAGTTGTGGACAGGTGTCTTTTATACCGATAATGACTTAAAACAGGTGCCATTAATACAGGTAACGAGTGGAGCCTCGTTAGACCTTGTTAGAAGAAATTAGACCTCTTTGACAGCCAGAAATCTTGCTTGTTTGTAGGTGACCAAATACATTTTTTCCACCATGATTTGCAAATAAATTCTTTAAAAATCAAACAATGTGATTTTCTTTCTTTTTTTTTTTCACATTCTGTCTCTCATGGTTGAGGTTTATCCATTTTGACAATTACAGGCCTCTCTAATCTTTTCAATCAGGAGAACTTGCACAATTGGTGGTTGACTAAATACTTATTTATTTGCCCCACTGTATGTTTTGGTCTAATCAGATTTCAACCTCTACTTTGTTGCAATGTGAATATAATCCTTCCAAGCCAGTAGTTTAGATGCAAATTCCCCAACATTAACCATCTTATTTCAATTTCTCCCTTTTTGGGATCATCAATCATATGAGTATTTTTACCTACTTTGATTAATCAGCCAAAGCGAAAGTTGTTCCAGCAAAGATCAACAAGCAAAACATATAACTATCCATGTAACGAGCTGGTTTGCCAGTGGGAAATACAACAAAAGAAAAAGAAGGTGGCGGTGAGCATTGTGTTAAGCAGTCACCACTCAGCCAGAGACGGGGTCAGCCCCTTCCGACTCGATGCCGAGCAAACTAGAGTATATTTAAAAATGCATAGGGGAAAATTAAACCACGAAACGGAACCATGTGGTACTCCAAGTCACACAGACGCAAAATCACGCTCACTTTCATTACTTTTTGGACTGTCAAATTGTCGCCACTTCCTGGAGAGCAAAACTCACGTCTGTCTCAGCCACTGTCGCGCACATGTCTCCCTGGTCATCTCCGGTTGTGGTTTGGGCTTCCAGAAAATATATGCGGCGCCACGCCATGTTTCTATTTGTCATCTTCCAAGTGGTGTGTGCGCAACAATTGTAACATCCCAAGCAACAATGTTAGACTTTATCGCTTTCTCAAGATTTATTTCAATCGCAACTCTGCGACCACTTGTAAAAGCATAGCGTAACTGGGCTCTCCCTCCCGTGTGATGCATTCAAATGCGTTCATGAAAGAAACTGCTCACAAAACTGACTTGGTCAACAGAAACATTGAATAAACAGTATGTATCTATAAATACAGAGGTGTGCAGTAATGTGTTACATTTACGCCGTTACATATACTTGAGTAACTTTTGAGAAAAGAGTAGTTTTACTAAGCCGTACTTTTGACTTTTACTGGAGTACATTTGTGAAGAAACGCTCCTCTTAATCCGCTACTATGGGCTACACTCGTCGTTACATTTTTCCTCTTTATTTTACATATTAGATTTAACTTTTTTTTGCCAGCAATGCCAACAGTAGCTATATCAGTTTCACTATTGAACAACTTTTTAACTCATTTCAGTCTGGATTTCGGCCACAGCACAGCACCAAGACCGTGCTTATCAAAGTCCTAAATGATATTCGTCGGAATACCGATGCAGGCAAATCATCTGTTCTGCTACTATTGGATCTCAGCGCCGCATTTGACACGGTTGATCACAACATACTACTCAGCAGATTGGAACAGTGGGTAGGGCTTACTGACACTATTCTTCAGTGGTTCACATCCTATTTACATGATAGGGATTTCTTTGTGTCAATCGGAAACTATCAGTCAGAACGAACCAAATTCACTTGTGGAGTCCCTCAAGGGTCAATTCTTGGACCACTCTTATTTAACATCTATATGCTTCCGTTAGCTCAGATAATGGAACAGTATGACATCTCCTATCACGCCTATGCAGATGACACACAACTGTACATTTCTGTGTCCCCACATGATTATAGTCCCTTAGTCTCCCTGAGTAAATGTATTCATCAAATCAATGAATGGATGTGCCAGAATTTTCTCCAGTTAAATGTGGAGAAGACAGAGGTGATCATTTTTGGGCCAAAAAAGGAAAGGTCAAAGATAAGCAGCCAACTTAGCACAATGTCACTTACAGCTACAAATCAAGTCAGAAACCTTGGCGTAATTATTGACTCAGACCTAAAATTTGATAGCCATCTAAAGTCCGTCACTAAATCCGCTTATTACCACCTAAAAAATATAACCAGAATTAAGGGGCTTCTGACTCAACAAGACATGGAAAAACTTATGCATGCATTCATTTTCAGCAGATTGGACTATTGCAACGGTATATTTACAGGTCTTGATAAAAAAATCAGTCAAGAAGCTGCAGCTAGTACAGAATGCTGCAGCCAGAGTCCTCACAAATACAAGGAAGCTGGACCACATTACACCGGTTTTGAAATCGCTACACTGGCTTCCAGTGAGTCAAAGGATAGACAATAAAATACTACTGCTCGTCTACAAAACACTTAATGGCCTTGGACCAAAATACATGCTTGACTTGTTAGATTCCTATGAGACATCTAGACCCCTAAGGTCGTCTGGAACCGGTCTTCTGCATATTCCAAGAACAAGAACCAAGCAGGGTGAGGCAGCATTTAGTTATTATGCTCCTCACCTCTGGAACAAGTTACCTGAAGGTCTGAAGTATGCGCAAACTGTTAGCTCTTTTAAATCAGGGCTAAAAACGCTTTTGTTTAGCACTGCATATCCATAACTGTCTATATATTTCAATCTACCTGCTTTCTTTTCCTCTTGTGCTTATCTCCATTGCTGATTTCAATTACTAGTAGTATTAGTAGTTTTTGTTTTATTTTTATTTTATTTATTTATTTTTATTCTGTGATTAAATGCGATCTTTTGTCTTGGTTTTTACGTTGTGTTGATTTAAATATGATTTTTATGATCTTCATGTGATGTAAAGCACTTTGAATTGCCTTGTGTTGAATTGTGCTATATAAATAAATTTGCCTTGCCTTGCCTTTGTCTAGTGAGACATCACAATATTCACGAGACTCCATTATACCAATCAGACTCAAGCTTGCCATTCTAAGATCATGCAGGCCTGTTCAATCACATGGTGTCTTTAAAGCATTGTAAAAAATTATGTATTTGACATAGAGCGCTGCCGTCAATATGACTCGAAAGCGAGGATTTTAATCTAAGAGTTTTTATGTGGCACCGATTGACCACAGAATATTGATATAGATATGATCCTTTTAATTTCATAATAAAAACTATGAGGGAACTATTCACTATTCAACCATTCAAACTAGGAACTATTTTCTCCACTAGTTGGGACCATGCTTTTTGGACGAATTAAGGTTTGCCGAATTTTTTGTTATTCTTGTATTTCTTTGGCTTATTGTGGTTATTGCACAGTAGAATAATAACAATTCATATACATAGATAACTTTTTGCTGAGACAAAAAAATACCATTGTTTAAAAAAAAAAACATTGTAAGCAGTTCCTCACAATGTTAATCATTACTCGAGTATTCTTTTCACCAAATACTTTTTTTTACTTTTACTTGAGACTTATTTTCCTCACTTTATTATGAAAGTATTTATCGTTTAAACAGTGATAATTAGAGGGAAACATTGCGTGTTGATTTACAGTGTGTGCCCCTGAACCTTCTGCTTACACCCCTAAAAAAATTTAAGTTAGGGGGCACTCTGCTCCTAGTAAAAAAATTAGTTTGGAGCCCTGAAGTGTGTAACAAACAAGTAGCCTTTTGTGTTTATCAGCATAAAAGAAGTAGCTTTCACTTTCAAAAAGATTGATGACCCAAGTCCTGGTGTAATATGTACTGTATTGCACAATGGCTAACCTTACCTAGGGGAGAAGTCTCCCAAGGAAAAACATCAACATCCAGTTGACCCATAGCCATGCAATATTTACTAGCCCTTTCCTTTACGCACATCGTACAACAGTCTCCACTCATGCTGGTAATAAGTAGCCGCATGCTGGAGGCCAAATACTGTGTCACGTCTAAATGCCACTTGCCAGCGGTTTAATAAGTACAATAACTGATATAGTGCTCACCATCCCTGGGGGCCACTTAAAAACTAACAGCAGGCTGCTTTGTCTTCATATGCGACCATTTATTTTTTTCGATCCAAGTTTCAAATGGAGCCATAAAGTATTTTTTTTTCTCCAGTGGGAGGAAATCTGACAAGCGCGTCAACAGCACAATCACTTTTGTGCTAGTTAAATTCCGAAACAGGGTGCGGATTGCACTGTTGAGGGACACCAAAGGGGCTTGGCGGTCCCTCTGATTGGTTGCAAAGGGAGGGGGAAATTGTTCGGAAAATGAGGACCTTCTACAGCGACCTCAATCACTAAGCTCTGCAGCTTCTGGACGTGCCTCTTGGTGTTTTCCCGTATTACTGCCTTGGAATTTACAGCAAGGATTATGAGCAAGATTTACCTTGTGACCTCAGGCCAGTCAGTCAGTCATTCATTCATAAAGTTAACCACTGTGTGTTGCTCTATTAACATACTGTAATCTGCGCGACAGCAACTACTTAATTGCTTTCAACACGAAAGCCAGTGAACACTGAGGGCTCTTGTTTTCGTTACTGTGGCAAATCCGCCTTGGCACGCTCGCTAAATCTGTGCAGATGTGTTTTAGAAAAGGTGTTGGAAATTTCGCAGATGCACGCAAGCTAACGCATTTAAAAGAGGGCAGTTTGCACTATCGTGCACAGGAAACTGCTCTGATTTCATTTGCCGCCAATCAAAGTAACTTCTTTCATTCCCTTTAAATGTTATGTGTAGAGCCTCTCACTCTACTTTTATTTGCAGGCATGAAAATGGGTCAGGGGTTAAAAAGGTGAGAAAGGTGTGGAGGAAATATGTTCCGGCGTTCTGCCAAAATGTCCGCCGTCGGCAAAACGTCCTACATGTGGCGAATATGACCATTTTAATTTTTCACATAAGGCTTAATATTCGAGTTAACGGGGGTTTAATTAGTTGAAGGAGTTGATTTCAACCATTATTGACTCGCGCTAGCTTAGCCACTCCGGAGCCCTGAAACTAACAAATAACTGTCAAACTGCACAGAATTTGTTCAAATCATTCCCAACGACTAATTAAACCCCGGCTAACTCAAAGATTAAGCCTAATGTAAAAATTCTGAACTTCCCCTTTAAAATAAAGACCATTGAATATGGCCCTTAAAATGTTGTCTATAAAAGTTTTAGAGCAATAAAACAACACAAATGAATAAAATGAACAGGAATCCTTCAAAGTATTTCATAATGGGTCCAAATTATTTTTCGAACAGCTCATGTGACTATAGAACCTTAGAGACAGCCGTTTGCATTGCTTAGCCAAAACTACAGCTGAGGAGGCAAGATCGATATTTAGAATTTCTTTAAACCTAAGCTTTCAAAACCCTCAACAACAACTGAGCTTGAACCGAGGATTGAGCACGAGCAGTATCAAAAAGTCCTGGCTGTCGTGTTACCTGTTGTGCTGTAATTCCAAGTGGTGCTTGAATTGGATGCTTATAGCGGTGGACAGTCTTTTTGAGCCAGCGCAAAGTTTGCAGCGCATGGAGATATTTTTGTTATCTTTACTGGACAAAAATGTGAAGTAATGGCTGTGTTTCCAGTGTGCAAATGCAGCGTTTGTAGTATATCTCCTGCCTATTTCATTGCATCCTGGCGAGGTAGCAAGGCTATGTTGTTTTGGCCGCAAACTCCCAGCGCTCACGCATCATGGTAATACACGTGACCCTTTTTGTTCCATCGCCGATTAAAAAATGTGACGTGATGTCACTCCCATGACTACAGTATTCTTCATTCTACACACATTATGGGGCAATAACAAAATAGTAACGCACAGGCATCAAGGAAAGTAATTTTACTCAGATTACTGATTTAGAAAAATGAACGCGTTAGATTGTTCTTTACTGAAAGAAAGTAATCAGATTAGTTACGCATTACGATACCGCGTTATTGACAACACTGCTTTTATAGTACCGTTAAATACACAAGCTTGACGCTACCTTAACGGGAGCTATTTTTTCACCGGACGCTCCGGCAGTGTTCAACGCAAGCTGCAACGAACGGCAGTAACTTTGTCATACCACAAAATATGAAAACGAAAACCATTACTCACTAAATTCAATATGCTGGCAAATGCATTCATCTAAAAACAATTGGGAGTGATACTTTACCTCCTCCAGCGAATGTGAATTTGTGCTTAGTACAAGATCATCTGTCGCAATTAGCGATCTTTGACGCTCTTTTTTTTTTTTTTTTTCTCCCCGCATACAAACTTGTTTCTCTCTCAGCGGCTGTGATTAACCTCAATGAAGTTGCTGTCCTAGCTAAGCCTTGCCTATCATTCGTCTTTGTAAGTTTTTAGTAACTGTGTATTGAATTTGAAAGGAAAATGTGTGTTTTGTTTTTGACGAACTTTTTCATGAAGCTAAACTGTTGAAGCTACTCACATGTGGAAAAATATGAGTGTACAACGTTTTAATTATATTCATTTGGTATATTTCAGTTACCACGATTTGAGAGATCAATAAATTGAAGAATTTACGCCTTGCGTTTGGAGTGCTTGTTTTTGGGTTTGCTGGAATAGCGTCACTGACACACGCAGCATCAAACAGGGGAAGGGGTAAGCGCTGCCGCGCCAAGCTAATTCTGGCTGCATTTTCGACACATGAAAAATAACGAATACGTACTACTGTATGACGGAAAATTTTAGTGGTTTTGTAACCGCGACGTTTTCATAGCATGGTAATCCGTGAAGGTAACTGGCACATGCCTACAAACGACCCCCCCCCCCCCCCCAATTAAACTTTTTCTCCTCGGATCTACACGATTCACGTAGGTCATCCTTTTTTACTTCAAAACGGCGAATTTCGCCGAAAGGTGAGAGATTTTCATGCCTGTATTTGAAAAATGTCACAAAAAGTGATGAAAACATTGAAATAATGATCTTGATTTTGTCATTTACTATTGCAGTGTTTTTCAACCGGTGTGCCGCGAGAAATTATCCAATATCGCTGGGTTTTTTTCCCCCGATTGTGTGCAGGTGAGCGAGTTATTTCATTCAAGAGGTGCTCGGATTTCTAGCCATCAGCCACTTTGCTGTCCACGGCAATGTGTTGGAATAAAACGCATGGGGAGGATTGACGGCCGTCACACGACACTTGACGAGTCTAATCAAATTATGTACAATAGATGTGCTGGGGTCCACGCTGTCACGGACAGCAAGTTGGCTGATGGATATAATTCCAATCAGTTCTTGAATGCAAGACGAGCAATTACCTCACTCGCCAACATGCAATAGACAACCTTCCTTGTGACACACACCGAAGTCGTGGTGGCAGTGATGGATAAGTTTTCAAAAAGGACAACTTCAAAATCCATACTGAGCCCTGGACAAGATTCTGACGCAGATAAATGCCCTATTATGGGGGTCAGCAACCCACTACCTGCCCTAGTGGCTCCCTGGAGCTTTTTCAAAAATGTTTGAAAATAAAAAAAAATGAGGGAGGGAAATATAGAAGAAACGACACATTCTTCTAATTCATTAATATTGTAATGAAGTTAAACTTGAGACAGCATCGTACAACGGAGTAGTCACATGGTGCGTTATTTTCTATACGATTCAATCCAGAGAAAATAAACATTTACCGTGTTGTGTTTTCCGCACTGTAAGGATCATCGGAGTATAAGACTTCAAAACTTCAATGAGTGGCCTATTTTAAAAACGGTTTTCATGTATCTCATTCACTCCCAGCCATTTTCACTGGAGCAACCCACTTCGCTCCCGGCCGTTTTACTGGATTTTGACAAATTTTGCAAGGCCCACAGAAAATTCTGTTCTATTGCTAAATAAACATGGAACCCACCAAAAGAAAGATAAGACTCTTCTTTTGGCAGGAAAAAAAGTAAGTTCATATCTTTTTCCATTCTTTAGATATCACCATTAGAAAATAGCTTAGTTTGAGCAATTTTCCAATTTCTGATGAAAAAACAGAGAAATTGAGGTTTTTGTAAAAGCATGCATTTCAAACATAACTTTGACTTTAAGACAGCTATTTTTTGCTTTTGTGACATCCCAAACATCTGAATAATGTTTTCCTTCTACAAAATAACATAAACAACAAGACAAATAAAGCTTTTGATAGCAAAGTAACAATTTATTTACACATAACTCAACTATTGAACTGAGAGATGACGCTGTTGTGGCCGCGGCTGTCTCGGCAGACGGGGTAAATATTTCCCTCATCACCGCCTGTCTGTCTCATCAAGATAGATTTTTTTTTCTTTTGTAGTGACCACTACCTCATATCAGAATTCACCTGGGGAACTTGTGTGGGGCATGTGCCTTGTGTTTCACACCGTTCTCCACATTTTTCTCACGCTTCTTACTTGTTCCAACTTCCGTTTCCTGACTATTTCTCTTCATTCATTTGCTTTCACGGGCCGATATGAGTTATTAAAAAATGCGATACTGCCCTCCAGTGGCCAGTTTTATTGCTTTAAAATGTATTTTGAGCGTTGCGCTTTGGAGCGAACTTGCATCAGAACCTAGAGATGTCTCTTTGGACACTGAAACAATTAAAAATATAACGTATTTATACAGTTTTGGGAGCAAATGAAGTATATGGCACACTGCATTATAAGGCGCACTAATAGTAGTAGTGGGTGCCTTGTGGTTATGCATCAACAAGATGGAGATGAGCTAAACGGAACGTTAAGCCATGAATAACTAATATTGATCCATATAAGGCACATCGGATTATAAGGCTCACTGTTGGCTTTTGAGAAAATTAAAGGCTTTCAGGTGCGCCTTATAGTGCTGAAGATATTGTAATCATGAAGGCTTAATTTGATGGCTTTGTATTTGATATTAGGTTAATATAGCTAATATTAGATACATACAGCATTTGTTGCCTTCGTTATAAGGCTTTCGATTTTTTGCAGCTCCAGATATTTGTTTTTTTGTTTTATGCTCCAATTTGGCTCTCTCAACATTTTGGGTTTCCGATGCCTGCCCTGGTATGAGTCGTGGAAAAAAAAAAAAAAAAAGACGAACAGCTCAAAGCCAAGGTAATACAGTGAAAGCTATGCTTGGTTTGGATTTACTTTCACCGGGGATGAGACGAAACCTACTTTATATTGTTTCATGTTCCAGCAAATATCACACTGAGTAAGTACTGTATAAATATTGAGAAATTATATTACAATCAAATATACTGTACAGAAAGTCATTTTGGAACATTTTTTGTTTGTGGTGTGCCGCAAATTTTTTACAATGTAAAAACTAAAAACACTGTACTAGTATTATCTAATGAAATAGCTTTTTATTGTCCAGTTTACATTATCTGACTGTTAGGTACTTGGCCTGAGTTCAGCAATCATACATCTGATTTTCTAAATATTTTTTGTGCATGATTTTATTTAAACATTGGAAAACTACTAAATGTGTTTACAGTATTGTCCAAAAAAACACCCAAAACATTTTTTACGTTCTGATTCAGTTTTGGTGTTAAAAAAAAAAAAAAAAGTAAGTGGACTCAAACACTTTAAGGATGTCTGAAATGCTTTTAGCGCCGCAGACTATTCAATCTATTTTCTAAGAATGCATCATGAGTTTCATTCGGAAAAACTCAAAGCCTCAAGGTCCTCACGACTGCGGACAATTTGCTGGCTTGGCAAGGAAGCGGTTCTATAATGGACAGAAAATGGAAGTAATAGCTAAGAGCCTTTTCTCGCTCGAAGCACATATTGAGTTTTGCAGGATATCATATTATTTAACCAATTTGAGCATTTTAAATTAAAACCCTATTACGAGAATTGTGTTGGGATTGCACATAAAAGCCTAACTTGCTGCATTGACAGATGGTCCTTTGGCAAAATGAGAAAAATAGCATATTTTTTGTTAAATTGCTTAGACAAACTAACCTTCAGCTAGATGTGTACGTGTGTTATCTAACAGTGCTTCCTGTATATATCCAGTATATCAAATCCCTTGGTTGTGTAAGTACTGTGATTTCCCTCTCGTTTTTTTTTTTTTTTTCTTAATGTTTGTTCCACTGGGACCCTATGCCATCATCGCAAGATGAGAAGAAGTGATGTCACATACAGTGTGACAAAAATGAGTCCCACTCAAGGGACCTGACAGAGATGCCGTTTTGGTTCAAATATGTCTCAATGGGCTAAAAGAATTTATAAGCAATTTTTTTTTTCTAGGGGAATAGAAAATGCGGGTCATATATTTGATTAAAAGTGGTAACTGAGAACGGTCAAAAAAAGCATACATCCATTCTCTTCTCCTCTCCTCACTTGGGTTGTGAGTTTGCACATTCACACCTACAGACAATTTAGAATCAATGCATGTTTCTAGCAGTGGAAGGATAACCCAAGTACCCTCATAAAATCCATTTGGGAATAGAGAGAGTCTGCTGCTGGTAGGAATACCAAGAGAAGCTAAAATCAGCCATTCTGGGTATCTAATCGGAAATATGTTAGGCAGCCATGTCTAATAAATCTTGCATTATTGCAAAGATAATGTTATGATCAAACACAACGTCGTTGCGGCGCGAACAAAGGGAACTGCTGACTGACACCTTGATGTTACTGCTCTAGTTTATCTAGCTCCCACTGTAATGCACATTTGGTGGTACATCACTCACTCCCTTCTGTGCTCTTGATATTTAAGCGGCGGGTTTGACAGTGAATCTCTATTCCACTTCCACTATCCAAAGTAACACCCCATCTGTAAAATGGAGAGCTGCGGGGGAGGGAAAGAGGGAAGAATGGAGGGCCTGGGCTGCTTCCATCACTTATCCACCACTCATGCATGATTGAGAGGCTTGTGCAAGCTTGAAGGACTGCATCATTTATACTGGGCTCCTTCAAAAATCAAGAGGCGAGCGACAGCTAGTTAATATTGACAGAGCCAGAGAAAAATTAAAAGGCAAGAACAGGTGATGCCTAAATAAAGCCCGAGTTGATCCCTTATGCATCCCCGATGCTTCTGCACCAATCTTTCAGGTGGAAGTTCCCGTGGAAGAAGGATGGAAAAAAATCTAGGGATTCAGAGCTGCTATTAGAGAGACAAAGTGATCCATCAAAGCAGTTGCTTGGGAAGGAGTACGGAATTAAAGATGGTGAGAAACTGCAATTTTTGTCGAAATGCTGTTTTCCCACCTTTATTCTCCAGGTCCTTGGTCTACCTAATTCTTGAGGAGGTAATCACAGAAGGCAACAATGTAACTTGGCTAAACCTGGTGTCAACAACACACAAATATTTCCGTTTGCAAATACAATAGTACCTCGACCTACGATCGCTTCGACACACGATCTTTTCGACATCCGACATAAAATTTGACTCGCCATTTGTTGTGTTGTTTGTTGTGATGTTTCTACATCCGAAGATTTGCTCTAAATACGACGACATGACAGAAACGCAGACAAACGCACAGATTTTCCTGTGAGAGAAATCAACACTGGTTTCAAAAAGGTTGGTAGAGGCGGTGAAACAAGGGAAAAAGTTGACACTTACCATCGAAGTGACGATGCAAATTATAGAAAAATATGAGCCTGGGACGCGCATCCGTGAACTGGCTCAACAATACATCTCTACGGTCCTCCTCCAACCACCGTTCGCCAGTCTTTAAGTTAAGGTGACAATTATTATTGCGGTAACATCGCCAAAGAAATCGCCACCTTCATCAGATTTCTAATCATTTAATCCATCAACTTGTGCAACACCTATTGTCCCCCGCAGTTGACGGTGTTCTCAGAAAACAATGAAAGTGAAAGTAAGCTCTCATCCTTACCGCTCCCTCTCTGTCATGTCAGCCGTGCGTTGCGTTCAGGTACAGCAAAAAACGTCCGCCACATTAAAACCCGATTCGTTACATTATGGTAAATGATGTTATACTTGTATAGCGCTTTTCCACCTTTCAAGGCCCTCAAATCGCTTTACACTACATCTCCATCCACCTACTGGTGACGCAGCACCAGGAGCAACAGGAATTATTATTATTATTATTTCAATTTTCATTTAATTTATTTTGCTTTGCTATGTGTAACTGCCATTTGTAATAGTACTAGCAGTATTTATTAAGGATTTAGTGGAGGTTTTTGGGCTGTGGAACAAATTAATGGGATTATAATGTATTCTTATGGAAAAATCCTGCTCGACATACGACTATTTCGACTTGCAAACAAGTTTTGGAACAAATTAACTTCGTATGTAGAGGTACCACTGTACGGAAATGCTTAGACATTAACATTTTTGGAGCAGATAAGTGGCTAAAACCTACATTTCACATCCGACACCACAGGATGATAAGTCTTGCTATTGTCTCAGACGAATCCAAGATTGGGGCCTTTGCGTACCCTGATCTTTAATGCCTTACTGTACAGAATGTGAGGCAAAAAAAAATAAAAAAAAGTCAAAGTACAATATACACCAAACTGTGATTTATGGTATGACATCTATTGATCCCCTTTCACTCATAACTAAACACCTTTAAAATCCCGGGATTTAAACAGGTAGCCCTTATGTGTGAAAGCAATTTCCCGGGTTGACTGACACGGAGATGATGCGGACATTTACTGGGTCGTGTCTTAGTGTAATGTCCGGGACTTTCCCGGGAAACTATGTGTGAAAGCAGGTGTAAAATTCCTGGGTCACAGTGTGATGGCTGATGCTATAAATATCATAGCGGGCCGATCGTCTTTTCCTCTTTCTTTACAGTAATACGAAAGCAGTAATCAAACATCGCAATTATCAACATAGCAACCTGGAAATAGCTAAATTAAACTGAAAACATAACAAAATTAAATTGCTACTGAATCGTAGAGCCGAGGAAGATAGTCCGTCGTCCATCTTTGGAAATGTGTGGTTTATTTTGTTCCCGACTTTAAACAATATACAATACAGTGCCTTGCAAAAGTATTCGGCCCCCTTGAATCTTGCAACCTTTCGCCACATTTCAGGCTTCAAACAAAGATATGAAATGTAATTTTTTTTGTCAAGAATCAACAACAAGTGGGACACAATCGTGAAGTGGAACAACATTTACTGGATAATTTAAACTTTTTTTAACAAATAAAAAACTGAAAAGTGGGGCGTGCAATATTATTCGGCCCCCTTGCGTTAATACTTTGTAGCGCCACCTTTTGCTCCAATTACAGCTGCAAGTCGCTTGGGGTATGTTTCTATCAGTTTTGCACATCGAGAGACTGACATCTTGCCCATTCTTCCTTGCAAAACAGCTCGAGCTCAGTGAGGTTGGATGGAGAGTGTTTTTGAACAGCAGTCTTCAGCTCTTTCCACAGATTCTCGATTGGATTCAGGTCTGGACTTTGACTTGGCCATTCTAACACCTGGATACATTTATTTTTGAACCATTCCATTGTAGATTTGGCTTTATGTTTTGGATCATTGTCCTGTTGGAAGATAAATCTCCGTCCCAGTCTCAGGTCTTGTGCAGATACCAACAGGTTTTCTTCCAGAATGTTCCTGTATTTGGCTGCATCCATCTTCCCGTCAATTTTAACCATCTTCCCTGTCCCTGCTGAAGAAAAGCAGGCCCAAACCATGATGCTGCCACCACCATGTTTGACAGTGGGGATGGTGTGTTCAGGGTGATGAGCTGTGTTGCTTTTACGCCAAACATATCGTTTTGCATTGTGGCCAAAAAGTTCAATTTTGGTTTCATCTGACCAGAGCACCTTCTTCCCCATGTTTGGTGTGTCTCCCAGGTGGCTTGTGGCAAACTTTAAACGAGACTTTTTATGGATATCTTTTAGAAATGGCTTTCTTCTTGCCACTCTTCCATAAAGGCCAGATTTGTGCAATGTACGACTGATTGTTGTCCTATGGACAGACTCTCCCACCTCAGCTGTAGATCTCTGCAGTTCATCCAGAGTGATCATGGGCCTCTTGGCTGCATCTCTGATCAGTTTTCTCCTTGTTTGAGAAGAAAGTTTGGAAGGACGGCCGGGTCTTGGTAGATTTGCAGTGGTCTGACGCTCCTTCCATTTCGATATGATGGCTTGCACAGTGCTCCTTGAGATGTTTAAAGCTTGGGAAATCTTTTTGTATCCAAATCCGGCTTTAAACTTCTCCACAACAGTATCTCGGACCTGCCTGGTGTGTTCCTTGGTTTTCATAATGCTCTCTGCACTTTAAACAGAACCCTGAGACTATCACAGAGCAGGTGTATTTATACGGAGACTTGATTACACAACTGTGGATTCTATTTATCATCATCGGTCATTTAGGACAACATTGGATCATTCAGAGATCCTCACTGAACTTCTGGAGTGAGTTTGCTGCACTGAAAGTAAAGGGGCCGAATAATATTGCACGCCCCACTTTTCAGTTTTTTATTTGTTAAAAAAGTTTAAATTATCCAATAAATGTTGTTCCACTTCACGATTGTGTCCCACTTGTTGTTGATTCTTGACAAAAAAATTAAATTTCATATCTTTATGTTTGAAGCCTGAAATGTGGCGAAAGGTTGCAAGATTCAAGGGGGCCGAATACTTTTGCAAGGCACTGTAAATCCAACCCGCGCTATTCCTTGCCTGGAACTCCAGACTCACCACTGTTCGATGGTCGGACGTGGCATTAGTAAAAACAACAAGAAACTAGCACCAGGAAGTAAACATACGAGGAGAGCGGAGAACGGAGAAGTTTATTCAACATGGCTAGCGCGAGACAGTTGTTGGGGTTTTAACGACTTGATGCGTTTTTGGTCATTTAAAATAATTTACCGCAAATTGGAACATATTCTTCTGTTCACCATCCGTGTTGTCGTGGAGACGACTTCCGACGCGCAAGAGTGACGTTGCTCATTAAGAACACGTCACGCAAATAAACAAATCGTATTGCAAAGATGATTTTGTTCTGGCTCAAGAGGCCAATGAGTAGCTGGGTCCCAGACTGTTCTCCCGGTGTTTGAAAAATACAGGGAGAACAGTCTGGCCATGCCAGGCAATGTTATTCCCAGGATAGCTCTCCATGTGTAAAAGCAATGACGCGGGTAAATCCCGCTTCCCTTTATGCAGGACTTTACCGGGACTCCCTAACCACCAATTGTGCAAGTTCCCCTACTAGAAAAGACTAGCGAGGCCTATAATTGTCAACATGGGTAAACCTCAACAATGAGAGACAGAATGTGGAAAAAGAAAAAAAAAAAAAAAAACAGAAAATCACATTGTTTGGTTTTTGATTTCCAAATAAGAGGGGAAAATAAGTATTTGGTCACCTACAAACAAGCAAGATTTCTGGCTGTCAAAGAGGTCTAACTTCTTTTAACGAGGTCTAACAAGGTCTAACGAGGCTTCACTCATTACCTGTATTAATGGCACCTGTTTTAACTCATTATCGGTATAAAAGACACCTGTCCACAACCTCAGTCAGTCACACTCCAAACTCCACTATGGCCAAGACCAATTAACTGTCGAAGGACACCAGAGACGAAATTGTAGACCTGCACCAGGCTGGGAAGACAATCTGCAAAAGGTAAAACGCTTGGTGTAAAGAAATCAACTGTGGGAGCAATTATTAGAAAATGGAAGACATACAAGACCACTGATAATCTCCCTCCATCTGGGGCTCCATGCAAGATCTCACCCCGTGGCGTCAAAATGATAACAAGAACGGTGAGCAAAAATCCCAGAACCACACGGGGGGACCTAGTGAATGACCAACAGAGAGCTGGGACCACAGTAACAAAGGCTACTATCAGTAACACAATGCGCCGCCAGGGACTCAAATCCTGCACTGCCAGACGTGTCCCCCTGCTGAAGAAAGTACACGTCCAGCCCCGTCTGCGGTTCACTAGAGAGCATTTGGATGATCCAGAAGAGGACTGGGAGAATGTGTTATGTCAGATGAAACCAAAACAGAACTTTTTGGTAGGAACACAGGTTCTTGTGTTTGGAGGAGAAAGAATACTGAATTGCATCCGAAGAACACCATACCCACTGTGAAGCTTGGGGGTGGAAACATGCTTTGGGGCTGTTTTTCTGCAAAGGGACCAGGATGACTGATCTGTGTAAAGGAAAGAATGAATGGGGCCATGTATCGAGAGATTTTGAGTGAAAATCGCCTTCCATCAGCAAGGGCATTGAAAATGAGACGTGGCTCGGTCATGACAATGATCCCAAACACACAGCCAGGGCAACAAAGGACTAGCTTCGTAAGAAGCATTTCAAGGTCCTGGAGTGGCCGAGCCAGTCTCCAGATCTCAACCCCATAGAAAATCTGTGGAGGGAGTTGAAAGTCCGTGTTGCCCAACGACAGCCCCAAAACATCACTGCTCAAGAGGAGATCTGCATGGAGAAATGGGCCAAAATACCAGCAACAGTGTGTGAAAAGGTTGTTGCAGAGTTACAGAAAACATTTGGCCTCGGTTATTGCCAACAAAGGGTACATAGCAAAGTATTGAGATGAACTTTTGGTATTGACCAAAAACTTATTTTCCACTATGACTGGCAATTCTTTAAAAATCAATCAATGTGATTTTCTGTTTTTTTTTTTTCACATTTTGTCTCTCATGGTTGAGATTTACCCATGTTGACAATTACAGGCTTCACTAATATTTTCAAGTGGGAGAAATTGTACAATTAGTGGTTGACTAAATACTTATTTGCCCCACTGTAAGTCTGAAAGGGGCTTTATTCATTTCTGTGGTTTCTCCATTATAACTAGCTCCATGAGAGTGACCTTTAACTCCAACTTGGCCCATAATCTAAGGAGTGCAAATGCAAAAGTGCCCTATGTAGTGTTTCCAAATTTTGCTCCTGCTTGTCCACTCTCAACTAATGTAGTAATTGGATGACCCGATTAATGATTTGAAGCAGCAGAGAGCAATTTCTTTCAGCTCCACTAATCCTAGAGAGGAGAGAAACGTCCAGAGATATATCATGCAGAGCTGTTGAATGCCCTCCAGCCAGGAGAACGCAAGACAACGATCATTCAACTTTTTTCGTGTTTTTTGTAGAGCTCCCTTATCCTCCCTTGGTCGCGGTGATGCAAAGCTTGCGCCTGTCAGTCACAGCTAAACATGGCAGTTGATGCCTTAAAAAGCACGATACGGTACTGTGGTAGGAGCTAGGAGGCCCACGCTCAGGTTCCGGTTGTTTGCCCATTGGCTTTCCGGTGGGAGACGGAGGCGATTGGTGCGTTTATGTTTCCTCTTTGAAACCCATTGCTCATAGTCTACTGATCCCTCAAGACTGGGAACAACAATAGTGGAAACATCCGACGGCTTTTGTTCCCGTCAAAAACAGGAAGCCTGAATCAATACCTGTTTTCTCTGTTTGTTGTGTGGGAAGACTGATGTACTGTAATGAAGGTCATGAAGACTAAAGTCTCTGATTAAAACTTGAGGTCAGTGAAAACATGAATTTTGACAGGGACATTTTGAGTTGGTTGTATGAGAAAATTAATACAAAGTCAGAGGACAGTAGATGGGCGGAATTGACATTTAGAACAGCAACAGTGCCAAGATGGCTCACTGATAAGATTGACAAGCTTTAGTTCGAATGACAGACTGAATGAACTGAACTCAATTGGGTGATCCATTGTGGTCTGATTGCGCTGATCTGTGATTGCTCTGTCAGTAGCCAGGTGGAAAGAAAAAGCAGTTTAACCAATTTCCTCTTCCTTCTGCCAATGGAATGATTTTGAAACACAAAAAAGCGTCCAGTTCTTCGAGATCTTTGCAAATGCAAATCAAGACCCCTTTGGGAGAACCTTGAGATGGTGTGATATGCAAAACATTTTCAACAATGAATAGGAAAAGACACCGCAAAAGAATGGGGCATCGGCTCCATAAATCAGCGTGACGTTCCATATTGTGGAATACCCGAGAGGGAAGCGGACTAGAGGTCTGGCCTAGAAACGACTGACCGACCGACACCAAGAGTTTGACCTACACCCGCAACTGGCTTTAGCAGAGAGACCGTGAAGGGCAGTAAGTATGGTTATAAATTAAGAGTTAAAGGCGAATGAATAAAAGATACTCTACCCCTTATGGACTTCTTCAGAAGCAGAACTGTCCCCTTCACTCTCACTGCAATCAAAAAAGATTTAAAGCGTAAGGTTGGACTTCAGCATCTCTTGGCCCTGTCCATCTGCGCATTGCAAGTCTGTGATAAGACTGTTGCCAAGTAGTAGATTCATCCTTGATTTTTAATGACCTACCAGGAGAGTAAGTCTTTTTTCACGTTGGCAAAAACAGGTTAATTTCAACCAATGCTCCTAAACATTCAACCTACTGAGTAGTATCGCATTCAAGACAACACTATCAGAGAGAAAAACTTAGACCGAAGTAAAACCGTGAAATTGCTAATTGCACAATTGCTAATTGTTTACCTTTTCAAGGTTGCAGCATATTACAAGTGTGTTGGAAGGTTAGTGACACAATCATTATTATTTGTAGTCCTTGTACTCCTTCTCAAACAAATGAAGTTGAAGAACAGCAAAACAGTGCTGTTTATTAGCAACAAACTCTTCAATTCCATTCACAACATTTTCAACTTTTCTCCGGTCAGACAACCCATCCTGGAAATAGCATTTAACATCTGGCCAACATAGTTTTGCAGCCCACCAGGTACACCTTACATACATGTCGTTGCCCTTTACTGTGCGATCCTGGTGTGTCTTGATGGATCACCTGCAAACTAGGATTGATGGCACCTACGCCTCTCGCTCTAAACTACTGCACATTCCGTCGGAAATTCCTTAACACTCTATTCATTTGCATTCCTCTGCATGCACCTTGCTCGTTAGCAGCGTTTAGGTTGCCACCCCAACATGCACCCAAGGGACTCTGTTGCTCCCGTAGCAATTTGTTCCTTTTCTCCCAGTACATCACAGATTGGATCCATCCGAGCCTTTTTCGAAGGTTATTGCAAGTTTTTTTTCCCCCGGATGTCACTGAGAGTAGATAATAGTACTTATATTTTGTAATAGGAAGGTGAAAATTGATCTGACAGAATTGAGAAAAGTGCAAAAACACATCTCCACTTGACAAGTGTTAAAAGGTAGTTAACACTTTTATTTTGAGGTGTTTGAAACACATGTGAGGAAACATGAGTCAAATTTTTTTCCCCCCCTGTAAAAAAGCAAGCGATACATCCAGGGCAAAGTGGCACACAGTACTGGATGAAGATGTAGCTTTTCCTTTATGCACATACAGCATCCTAGCATTATCTTGACCATCCTTAGTCTTGACACCTTGGTTGTCACTCATCAACACTGTCACCAGTATCTATCGTTACTTGTCTTTGGAATTGAATGGAATTATATGGACTAGTTTGCATTTTTTTCAGGCATTAAATATTGTACCAAAGTATAAATTAAACACAATTGTGTTACTAATGTAAACTACAACTAATCAACAGAAATATACCTTGACTATTTTTGCCTGTGCCAGCATTGTGGAATGGTCAAACGGCTCCCGGAAGCATGGGTGTAGGTTTGCATAGAGACGGTAGCGACATAACACTACCAACTTTTCAGGCTGCTCACATTGTCCCCACCAACTTTTAAGCAACCTTTTATGCATTATATAATGAATTCAGTTATATAGGTAATTCAAATTGTATTCCCGTTTGTAGTAAATATAGAATTAACCCTACCATTACCAAGTGAATAATTTTCATTCTGTTCAGACTTACATTTCCCCTTTTTCACTTGCTGAATGTGCCGGTCCGGTTTTTTTTTTTTAATACCTCAAACACACATTTGTTGGCGAATGACTTGACCCACCTCCGCTACACACACACGTTCACACTCACACAGCCCCAACAAAAATATATGTCGACAAAATACTGCCTCCTATGCCCCCTTCGAAGAGAAAGATATTAGAAGTTTTTTTTTTTTTCAGCCATCAGGAGCCACTGTAGGTAATTTAAAAAGATGCCAATGTTGTGGAGGTGAGAAACACCACTAGTTTTGCTACTGAAAGTCCGACCTGCATCAGTGTTAGCATAAAATTAAACTGTGTGAACTTGCTAACCTGCAAAACTCGAGTAGGAACCTGCTCAGAAAGAAGTGTCCTCCTGCACGTGTTTTGTTCTGTTAACGTTAAACTGAGAAAAATGTAGTGAACTCTGCTGGAAACTATAAAACCAGATAAATTTGAGCAAGCAGCTGCTTTGAGAGAGAGGGGTGCTGCATAACCTCATATGTTGTAACACACAGTAACACAACATAATCATAATATGTACATTACTTGATGCCGCGAGCCACCCCCACTACCGGTGCGATCGACTAGCTGATCGTGATCGATGTAATGAGCACCCCTGATTTAGCCCATCAATTAATTAGGTTCATATTCGTGGGAAAAGTAGCCCTTACCGCCGTTCACCCATTCTGTTTGGTCTTAATAATATCCATTCCCAAGCAAAAAGTGTACATACAGGTTTTGCTGATATATCGTCCCTACCAATGTTGAGACCAAACATCCTTAACCGAAAGCATAATTCAAAAGATGGTTCCCAACAAATACATATATGCTGAAAACATGGGATTTCAACTTTCCGACGCGTCTCTTCCGCTGTTTTTTTACCCAGTGTTTTTTTTAAAAATTTTTATGACTATAAGCCGCCACCCACCAAATTTGACATGAAAACACATTTGTTCATAGATCGGCTTATAGTCTAGTGCGGCCTCAGCTGTCATCACTGTATTATGGGATATTGACACCAAAAGATATTAACCAGTAACACTTTATTTGACAGCGGCATCATACCACTGTCATAAGCCAATATGAACCACCATGAAGCTTTGAACCAATTGGTTGCAAAGCTTCATTGCTTCAAGAAACTTCATTTGGCCATCACTGCTCCATTAGGGGAGACAGTAAACCTGCAGTAAACCTGCTATGTTATCTGAGTCTTTTTAAAGAAAATGATGACAAAAGAAAACAGTATATTACAATATTGCATTTTAATGAACATCCAACTTTACTCAAATTGCCTATGACAGCAAAAAGCATGTTTATCTCATATTTGTAGCGGTATTTTATGCGCCTGAATGAAATGGACCGCTTGGATGTGTGTAAAACCGATCGATTTATATATTAAAATTTTTCGAAACCCACGCCATGAAAATGAATTACTTACTGTATTGCAGAGGAATGCAAATGTGACGGCACCCGGGTCAGCGTCTCACAATACAGCATTGCTTTATAGCATGCAGATGGACTGGGATTTTAGCCTAATTCGTTTATTTTTCGCATCACGCCAGCCAAATGTGCGGCAGGGCTTTGTTGCTGCACCAGGGAGAGGCGTGTGATCCTTTATGGGGTTTCAACAAGTTCCCGTTCACCGCGGATAATGGCTAAAACAAGTCCAACAACTGTGGGACTATTGGACCAACAAGAAAGTGAGTAAGCTACTGTACGTGTTTTATATGTCAAATGGCACATGTTTTAAAAAGGCGTTGGCTTATATTTTGTGGCTGATAATGCTCCTTGTCCACTGAGAAAGGCCACTCGGCCGATGACCGGCACACCCCCCTCGGTTGTCTTCGCGTGCCCGCCGGGAGAGCACTATTCTCGGCTTATGCTCATGCATTTCTCCATATCGTCCAGACTTCCAGCCCCCTCTGCCCTCTTCGTGTGCCCGGCAATAGATCACTATCTTTGGGTGAGACTCGGGCAGGTAAGCGCTCCTCCGACGTTGGCCGGTTTGTCTGGCTGTCATTCTCCAGCTGCTTCACCGGCAACGTGCACTCCTGCCCACAGCAGGGGAACAACGAGCTGTAACTTGCTCGCCGCCAGGGGGGTTGCCGATCGGTGAAGACAATCGACAACCCGGCCGCCAAGTAAAATGATCCGCGGTAGTTTTGTGTGATTTTTTGCTTCGAAAGCCGAGGAAATCACTTTGAAACATCACTCGGTTCGGGTTTGCATGTCGGCTATCTGTCAAGCCTCCTGGTTTGTTTACACTCTCCGAAGCCAGGGCAGGGAAATGAAAAAAGCCGGACTAACTCCGGTGGCATAAAATATAGTTCTGGAGGTGCAATAAGTCGACAGTTTTGACCATTATGGAGTAATTTTGCCATGTCGTACTGAATAAATGCATTTTTCATATTTCATATTCCATTTAGCACAAGACTGTTATTTGTCATGACCATACCATTTATTTAGAAAATTGGGGAAAAATACTTAGATAAAAAGAATAACCTGTAAAAATATTGGAGTCAAGAGATTGAAACAATGACATTTTACTGCTCTCTTCATCGCATTTTCCTCATTCTGAATATTTACCCCTCAATGGGCTGAATTCTAAATCAGATGAAATCCTGAACCTGCCGACGTCATCTTCCAGCTGGGGACGCTAGAGTGCTATAATGACAGGCATAATAATGACATCTACGCTTTGCCAAATTGTTGTAAATAGTCGAATCGTCTCAAAATATGATTGTAATTCACATAATAATGCTATTTAAGATTTTTTTCTATGCTGTCATTGGTACTTTAGAGAATGTAAGAAAAATACGAGCTTGGATAAAAACGCAGGCCACAGATAGAGGGAACTTGCCCCAAAGCCTCAATAGTGAACTGAGCGACTTGCTGCATCAAACAGGCAGTGGAAAACAAACTTCAGCTTCAGCCCTGCAGCTGTGCAGCCAGGAACTGCCACCAAAAAAAAAAAGAAAAAAGGGGGGAAAAAAATCAAGGAAGCCGTCAAATGGCCGACCGGATTGCTATCAAACACAAACAAACTTCTCAGCCTGAGGAAATAAAAGATCCATCTTGCTCCTCGGCACTGCCATGGTGTTTTCCGTCAGTAGGTTAATGCTTTATGGTGCCTGCGTGGGGATTGCAGTGTGGGCCTTTGATCCACTGGAAACCCACCAGAGACGAGAAGCCATCCCACGCCTATCCCATTTTAAGGAAAAAAAAAAAAAAAACTCAAGAGGGTTTCACGGGCAAAACGTGGTTATGTTCACATGAAAGTTATCCAGCTTTTCTCATTTTATGGATAATATACTGTAGGTAAGCAACCCATTTTTATTCACTTTAGTTAGGCTAGCTTACCCTCCAGGCAACAACAACGACTCCTTAGTGGTGGAAATAGCTGCTTGATTGCTTGTGGTCTTTCTTTCTAAATCAGTGCTACGACTGAGGTCCACGGGCAAGCAATTTATGAACAACCTAGAGGGGTTAGTAAATACCCAGAAAGTACTGATGATTCTGCATTTGGGAGGTTCTTGCTTTCCACTGTGTGTCTTGTAATATGATTTTGCAACATCGACTAAGTACAGTAAACAAGGTCATACCATATTGGTCCGAATATAAGACGGCCCTGATTGTAAGACCACCCCCTCTTTTTCAAGACTCAAGTTTGAAAAAAAGACTTTTTGAACACCAAATTAATTTTTTATACAGAAAATAATTACAGTGCATCTGAAACAAATGATTATAACAATATATTTGAGAGAAAAAGCATGTTATTTCGCCTCATTCAAATCTTAATATCTGAACATTTAAATATGTAAATTAAAGTGGAATCACATTTGTAAATTAATGGCTTCTGGTTTTTGAAATGTAAATAAACCAATCTATTGTGATAAAACAACGAAATTGCAATAACCGCATTAACCATCAAAGTCTACCTGTAACTGTAGTCTTGAAACAAATCTGAATAAGGAAAAACAGTGCAATAAAATAATGCAAAGTAGCTAAACTTGAGAATAGCTGAGATCTCTCATGACAGAACATCGCTTCAATGATATCTGGTGCCATCTAGCACCGTGAATGGGTATAACGTCTAGACCGCGAATATAAGACGACCCCCACTTCTCAGTCTTATTTCAATGCAAAAAACACTGTCTTATATTCGGGCCAATACGGTAATTAATTATGTTGTGTGAGCAACATATGAGGTTATGATGCCCCCCCTGAGTAAAGGTAGATCGCGGGAGTTTGTCCCTTTGAAAAGCAGATTTTGGCACAAAAAACGTGAGCATCCTTGTTCTAGGGGGTGCTCCAAGACACTATATATATGTTGAAGCTTCCCCAAAAAAGGCATTTAATTAAATAAAAGAAAAAGCTAATAAAAGGACCCACAGACTACCTGGTGTTGTTGGCACCACTGAATGCAGTTTCCCTAATCTGTGGTACTTTACTTCATCCTATGTACAACAGAGCTGCTCGATGACGCTACCAGCTGAGGAACAAAAGCTCCATATCCCTCGGCGGAAGCGCTATGTTACAAGGGGTTAAAACAATATCTGCAGCGATAACTTCAACACTGAATGGGAGTGTGAGATTTGCTCTGTTGATTATTCTGTAAGATGCCGCCGACACTTTGATGCGTGATCATACTGTCGATGGCTCGGGGAGTGCGTAGATAAAATGGCAGCTCCGTTTTCATGCCACCCACACTCGCTCGCATCTAC
This sequence comes from Corythoichthys intestinalis, assembly GCF_030265065.1. Lineage (NCBI taxonomy): Eukaryota > Metazoa > Chordata > Actinopteri > Syngnathiformes > Syngnathidae > Corythoichthys > Corythoichthys intestinalis. The sequence continues at coordinate 22,170,542 of NC_080414.1, read as the reverse complement.
ATGCTTTCTAATCCCCAAACTGTTTGCCCTACATGCTGCAGGGAAAAAAAAGTACGCTGATAATGTCAAGTCTGCTTTGAAAGCGAACCGGGTCGCACTAGGTACCTGCTGGGGTTGTAAAAAGCAGAATGAGGTGCCTCACTTGGTGGCATGAATGTTTGTCAAACATCATTGCTTTAAATTCAAAGTCCTGTAACCTACAAGCTCTATTCCAACTAAGGGAATCAACCTACGACCTGAGAGGAATCAGATTATTGTCCTATCGGGCAACTAGGACAACATTAAAATCTTTCTCGATTACGAACATTGGGGCTCGCCTATGGAATACATGTGATGCAGCGCTTACGAGTATAAAATCATTGAGTTACTTCAAAAAGATGTACAAAGAAACTATAATAAATCGCTACACGGACCAAAATAAGTCATAGCTGCACTGCACAAACACATCCGCTACAAGTTGTTCCCACAGAAAAAAAAGGCATACAAAGGATGATTAAATGTCAGGGACAGAGACTAAGACATAACATTGCTTGCTCTGAAGATTTGCCCTCCAGTAAAATTAGATTACTGATCTGCCATTGCAACGTGAGCGCTGTGTTTAACCTGCTGTGACATGGAGCTCCTTGACTGGACACTCAGCTCATTGGACAAAATATTTTCTACAATGAGACCTACACCAAACCAACGACCATGTTTGAATGATATAGGAGTAAAAAAAAAATGTTTTTTTTAATGGGCTATTTAACACAAACATGCTAGACTGTGCGTCCCGGGCTGTTGGGGGACGGGTATCGATAAGCATTTGCTTTTTTCCCCGTCTTCCTTTGTCTGTCATCGTCTTTTTCGGGCAAATTATTCCGTAGTCTGTGTCAATGTTTCTACTTTCTGGCCAAACTATCCCACACTCTAACTCAATGATTCTGATGATGATGACAATGACAAATTCATTCATTTGTATCGGGCTTTCGAAAAACGGATCAAGCAAGAGGCATTGGCGTTTCTACCCAAGACACAAAACAGTAATGTTGTAGACTTCAGATCAGTCTTGGATCCAGACCATATTTTGAAGGTCTAGGTGTGGTCTCGGCCTAGACTCCCAAAAGACTGCATTGGATTTGACCCCTAAAGGTCCTGATTTTGACTTGGTCTCGAATATTCTGATTTCAAGTCTTTGTCCAGTCTTGATCATTGTCCTGAGTACAAGACATACAAGTTGAAGGCAGATTGTAGGCAGCACGATTTAGACTTTTTTTTTTTTTTTTTTTGAAAATAAAAAGAAAAGATTCCAACTTAAAGACATAATTTAGCTTACACTGAAAACTCACCGTAGGTGTCTGACACTATTGTCCTTAAAGACTTCTAGAACTGGAGTTCTTAAACATTTTTCACCACATACCAATTTGTGTTAGGTCTCGAGATCCAAGTCAGTTCGCTCAATAAAACGTATTATAACCTTCGGATTGTGTGGTGAAACGGTACAGATGTATGATTTCAGTGCAGGCATCGTGGGTGCAGTTGTCAATCACTGACATAATGAATGTGCATTTGAATGGCTGCGTTCCTCTAAATGTGCTTGATTGACAAGTAGTCCAAGGAGTACAACGCCATTTGTCTGAAGTTAAGTGGGAAAGTTGACAGGAACCAACATACCTGAAGAGTTCATACATCGCTGCCAGGTTGTTCTTAAAGGTCCTCACTGCAGTACAATTATTGTCCAGAAAGTCGACTGCGAATGACAATAAAAAAAATAAAAAAATAAATTAAAAAAAGACTTTGTACCAAACAACGCGCAAGCTTGCAATTAGAACGTCAACAACTATTCCCTGCTCTGCTACCTACTTTCTCTACTCTATTCTGTAAAGGCTCCACATCATTTCCACTCAAACCAAAATAAAACAAATATTAGAGCGGACTTGACGTCAATTGCTCTCCGGCTTGGCGGCGATTTGGAATCAATTGACCTGGCAGAGATTTTAGTAGCCAGGACAGACAGCAACACGGAGGGAACATTACTAGATACACCAACGCTGCACACAGAATGATGTCTTAAGGGGGGGGGGGGGCAAGGCAACCTTTTTTCCTATCGGTTTCCTATCTAGACTTTCAAAGATCTTGCGATACACATGTGGAAAAAAATGTTATTCCACAATGAATCCATCCATTAATTTCATATACCGCTTATCATGTTCATGGTCACAGTGAGCTGAAGCATAAACCAGCTGTCGTTGGGTGATAGGCAGAATCGACCCTGGAGGCAATTGCAGGTGCAATGCATACATATTTCAGTCTGTCAACTGCATCAAGTGAGATGCAAAACTAGAACCATCACATTTATATATAGGTTCTACCCATGCCTAAAGCCCATTAGCCCATAGCATCTACCTAAAATTCGGAAGTGGTATTTGACATATGGCAAAGTGGCTTTTGGCATATGGGATTTTTTTTCGGCATATGGCAAAATGGCTTTTTATGGCAGTTTTTTTTTGGCACATGGAAAAATGGCTTTTGGCAAATTGCAAAAAGGCTTTCAATGGCATCGACCTACATGGGTGCCAGTACAATGTCACTGAGTTGTAATGATCAGTATATGGTTAAAAAAAAAAAAAAAAATCACAACAGCACGTTTTGTTGCCAGTGAAAATGAATGGGAAATTTGGACGTCAATGGCATTAAAAGCGCTATATAAGTGTAACACCTACACCAACACCAACCAACATGAATGGCCAGCAAAAAATGTCATATGCCAAAAAAACAAACGGCCATATGCCTAAAGCCGTTTTGCCGTATGCCAACTGCCATATGCCAAAAATCATTTTGCCGTATGCCAAAAAAAATGCCATGTGCCAAAAGCTATTTTGCCGTATGCCAAAAAAACTGCCATATGCATTTTGCCATATGCCAAAAACTGCCATATGCCAAAAAAACTGCCATATGCATTTTGCCATATGCCAAAAAAACTGCCATATGACAAAAGCCATTTTGCCATATGCCAAAAAAACTCCCATATGCCAAAAGACATTTTGCCATATGCTAAAAAAAAACTGCCATATACTGAAAACCATTTTGCCGTATGCCAAAAAAACTCATGTGCCAAAAGCTATTTTGCCATATGCCCGAAAAAACTGAAATATGCATTTTGCCATATGCCAAAAACTGCCATATGCCAAAAGCCATTTTGCCATATGCCAAAAGCCATTTTGCCATAAGCCAGAAAAAAAACTGCCAGATGCTGAAAGCCATTTTGCCATATACCCCAAAAAAATGCCATATGCCAAATACCACTTTTGGTTCTTGGCCCTGCTGACAATTTGGGGAGAATTGAGGTTCCAAAGCCGGTTTCACATAACAACATTGGCATCCATACAGTGAATTATCCTGCTCATGTGGCCACAACACCACCATTTCTTGCAACAATTTTGTGTATCCTAGGTGGTAGTCTTCCCTACTGCAGAGAAAAATGTTTTCATTGTTAGGTTATCCCAGAGGGGAGTAAAACACAAAGGATGCTAACGTGAAGTTCCCAGAATTGTAAGAAAAGACACTTCACGGAAATCTGTGCTCTCTTTCCACCTTTTTATTTTGGTCAGGACACCAACTGCAGGAGTTTCAATCATCCATAAAAGCGTAAATTAGATAATAACTGTGTTCTTCTGGAAAAATACTGAGGGTTTATATCTAAATTAAAAAGTTAACTTTTGTCACATTTTCTTTTGGGAGGGAGAGACTTTGAAAAGTCCCAACCTATTCCTGCAGTGTGGTTTATCTTAGCCTTGATTATCCACCCCAGTTCCATAGGTGGCAGTTATGTGCATTTCAAACTTGTACGGTTTGGAGTTTGACTAAAATGTTCATGCCTCAGTGCCAATGTCCCTCCCGAGACCTTATTTAAGCCGGTGTCTAAGGTTTTTCAGCTTTTGAGTGGATTTTTGCAACACCTTCTGAAATGATGGTGATAAGATGCTAGGGGTTTATAGCAAAAAGTCTTTTGTGTTATGAACATTTTTCACTGGTTTTACGTTTTTGGGCTACATTTTAAGTACTAAAGACTTCAGCTCAGATTTTTATGCAATAAGTATCATGCCAGTAACTTGTTTGAATTTATTAGGTTTCCATTTCCTGTTTTTTTGCTCCAGGTATTTGTTGATGCTAAAAAAACTTTTTGCTAGCTAAGAATTTATAAGCAGATCTTGCAAAACGGTTATGTTTTGGAAACAATCTGCTTGCCACCAACTGCTTACCTGTCATTTTATTTATTTATTTATTTTTTTGTACAAATCAGTCTGAACTAAACAAAAATACACTAATGTATGCGTTTCTTTTACAGACATTGGACAAAAATTTGACAAATTGTTGCATCCTTGCACTCAAACTCAATATGGAGGCCATCACTAACATATACAATTTTTTATTATTTAGCCACATATCTGCACAATGAGACCATGTGGAGGTAAATTGAGGTGAGTCATTCTTGCGGTACGCTTATTAGCAAGGACCCAAAGCAATACATTATAAAAGACAGCGCGGCTATCTGTAATAGTCTTCAATAAAAGGAATGGAATAAGGTCTTTGTCAGCAGATAGAGCATGTGTCAGCTTCCTCTGCTGCCGCCGCTTGCTTTAGAGATTAAAAAAAAAATCAGCATAGATGGCAAACGGGATCTTTATGAGGCAAATTAGGCCGTCGCTGATAATTGCTTTTCTTAATGTCGTGTAAGTGCAGTTTGAATTAGCGCCGGGCATTCACGCAGCTGATTAGCTGGTATCGGTGTGACTCTCAATCAGCTCTTTGCATTCACCACGGTTTGGCTATGCATTTCAGAACTCTCTCACCATTCTAAGGCTAGGTTAAAACCGTAGGTCTTAATTTTGTGTCATATCTGTTTTTTGGCGTGCCCATTCAGACTGCCTTTGTCCATTGAGCCCGTTCAAGTATCACGCATGATCACTAATTCGCTGTTCGAGATGCGCTGAGCAAAGTGACCCACATGTGCATGAGCATCTAAACCAGTGTTTGTCATTTATTTTCTGTTATGCCCCCCACGGGAAGAAGCAAACGCCCCCCCCCCCAACTCTCTGCCGCCACTATAAATATACTGTAGTATCATTTGTATATAAAATTATTATTATTATTATAAGTACACCTCTGCATAACATTGTGTTCTTTTTAATATTAAAAGAAAGTAAAATAGATCAACTTTCAATAAAGTGTAAAAAAACAAAAAAACAAAACAAAAACATCCATACTGTAAAAATACAGTTAAGTTACATAGTTGGACCGTTTGATACTGATAATTAAAATGTATTAAAATCCATAAATAATAAAAAATTCAAAATGATTAGCAACATTAACTCATCGAGATAATATGCCAAACAATTAGACCGAAAAAACAAAAATTAATAGAACAAAAATGACTGTCATTGGACGGAGGGACAGTTTTTATTTTTGCTGCAGGCAGTATCAGCTCCTTTGCAATGGTGTGGGGTTATTTTGCACTGAGCAACTAGGTATGCCACCTTATATGATGCTGACAGTGCTTGCTGGATTACTTAGGTAACACTGACCAAGCGGGAGGATTATTGGCAATATTTGGCACGTTTTCGCTAAAAATGTCTTTCCGCTGCGAACATTTTTACAGACTGGTCTTTCCTCGTCTCCCAATGTACTAAAAGTTAAAGCCAAATGCTGCATACGGTTTGTCATATTTCCTTGTCTTAGCTTTTCATATCTCTGGTGTTCTTTGCTGTGTGCTCTTGTTTGGTTCGAAAATACTGCGCACATGCTGAAAATGAGAGCGGCACTGCCACCCACTGAGTGGATGTGCAATTACACTTTAATCTAGTACGGCAAAAAAGTATGTTCCCCAAGGTCATACGCGCCACCCCCAGCATCGCACTGCGCCCCAATATTTGAGAAGTACTGATCTAAACAAATGACTACACATGCTGGCTCGACGTCATTCTAGGGCGATCATATTTTGATTTCCAAAAAGAGGACACAAATAATCCCCGTTTAGTCTTCTATTCGAACTTTATATCGATTGATAGCATGCCCAGACTCTCGGCCGTGTAAGCAATCTTGATATATTGCTTATTTGGAGCACAGAAAGAAAACCGAGCATTCTCAGGCTTATTCCTCCCACCCCATTTTATCATTTTTATGACTGTCTTCAAGCCTGCCTCTTCCCTAAAAGCCGCGTTCAAGCTAAGCGCTAACAGTAATGCTTAGCTCCAGCGCCAACAGTAATGCACAGCTCCATCGCTACCGTAGCGCCCCGTCTGTCTCGCTCTTTGCTGACACAACTGCCGCATGAACTCTGATTTGGGGGACTTGACAGTTCCAGTGTTGTTAACCTTACTTTGAAAAATATTTAGATTTACAAATTACTTCTCCCAAAAAGTAATTGAGTTAGTAACTCAATTAACTCCATGTAAGAGTAATTGGTTTCTCGGCAAAGTAAATGACGTCACTTTTGATGTTCTACATGTTATTACATGATCCATTCTATAACGTCTTTCACATCAAATCTGTTTCTATTAACTGATTGAATTGGACTGTTTTTTTCATTCCCAAATAACATAGGTCACACTTTTCACATTTTTTAAAATTTCACCTATATACGAGTGTAATGGTATATCGACTAACTTTCAAATGCTGTGAGAAAAGCCTTTTTTTCCTGTTGTACTGAAGTTGCCCAAGAGTTTAAGATGACGCTTGCCACGCTAAATGCTAATGCTCGCGAAAACGTGAATGCTATGCTAACGCTCCTCGCCAAATAGTATCATGTTTGCAATGGCGTCACAACCCCCTTTCCCTCCAACCCTCTCCCACTCTGCTCCCTCTGTGTCTCTCAGACATCTCTTATCATTCAACCAAATTGTAGTAACGCACGCCTTCACATTCTCAGTAACGGTAACGGCATTGAAGGACGGGAAAAGTAATTAATTAGATTACTCACTATTGACAAAAATAACGCCGTTATTATCAACACTGGACAGTTCAGACTGCAACCACGTTCTGGAATGTGGCCCAGATCGGATTTTAACCGCATACGAAAGCGACTTAGATCGGATTTGAAACTCCACTTTTATGCGACTTTTCCCATTCAGACTGTCAAGTTAATGCCTCGTTGGAGTAGAAAAAACACAAAAAAAATCAGATTTGTGCATTAAGACCTGCGGTATAAACCTGCAAGGGAAGCTCAGCTTCCTCTAAAATGTAAAAAATGAGTGATCAAATGTATACTGTTGTGTGTACATGTCATCGACTAAATGTGCACTACAACTTTTGTCCAGAATTAGCTTCTTATCACTGGTTACGCTGTAGCTTGCTTTTCATGCACTCCGCAGCTTCACAGTCCCTTAAATATTGTAGACCAGTGGTTCTTAACCTTGCTAAAGGTACTGAACCCCACAAGTTTCACATGTGGATTCACCAAACCCTTCAGAATTTGATAATAATGCAATTTTTTAAAAATTCAAAACCAATATATCTAAGCTGGTAAGCTAACACTTTAACAAATCCCATTCAAAATTCTTCTTTTGACAGCAGGTTTTATAAACAGGTCAAAATTTGAGAACACGCTGCCTGCCATATGGTATGTTGTATTCACTCATACTAAGTGCGAGTCACCCACTCAGCAAACCAGTTCATCCTCCCATCATATCGAGGATTAACAGTTAAAATAAATGGATTAAACCTGTAAATTGGGAGCAAACCAGTCCAAAGACTGGTCTAAAAAAGCCACTTTGCCTAGATTTAATCAGCGTATGAAAATAGGGCTCTGGGTTTCTTTTACTTCGCCGAACCCCTTAGACTTACTCAACGAACCCCTGGCGTTCGATCGAACCCAGGTTAAGAACCACTGGTGTGAGTCTCCAAAGTTGAGAGTGCACTGTTCCACTACAGGGGAATCGAGACCAGTCATTGGCTAAAGGCTGGGTTTATCCCGCCCGTTAGACACCGTGCATCTCTGGGAGTGCATGAGCAGTGGGTTAGTCTCGGCTGGCTCGGACAAACTGCTCCTCGGAATGATGATTTGTCTGAGGCTGAATCCCTTTTTGATTTACAGCAAAATGAGCAAATCAGTGATCCTGTCATATTCACATCTGCGGGAGGCATTTTTCAATTTTCATTCCATTGTTCTAAGCTGAACCGGAGACTTTCATAATCATCTTAGCGACGCTTGCTTTGTTAAAAACAACTATTGAAAAATCAAGCTTCTATTTCCAGTGTTTTTTTCATTTTTGTAGCTGCTGGTGTTTGGAGACTTGACTTCTGCCACTGTAGTTTCTTTCCCTACCGAGCAGCGGGTGCTGCTGAGCCCCTCCACCGTCACAAAGCTTTCACAGGCAGAGCCACTTTGAGCTTCCCCTCACTGAAAAACCAGCATTCGTCACTGTCTCACCATCAATAACAGCGAATTAAAATCTTGGCAATATTATCACGTTCTTGTCTCGGGACGAAGAAAAGTTGTTGTTGCTGAAAACTTTACATCTCTAGCTGCATGTTTGAGTTTGATACATCGCAGAGAAAGCGAGAGAAGAGCTCATCTTCTCTTTTTTAATTAGCGTCCCTGCGGACTTAACCCCACCTCATCATTCCGTCTGAACTTGAGGCCTTGCCATTAATTGACTCCTCGGAGTTGTCACCCAACTTCATTTCCTAGTCGCACACCTCCGGGCGACTACACAACAGATTTTGGCCTTCACAAATATTGAAGTGTTTAACTGAGTCTGTGACATATGGAGAAACTCCTGATGGGGCTTTTTTTGACGCTCCATTTTTCTATTCTCTCGACGCTTTATAACTTGAGCGTCCCTCTCTCGCCAGCCCATTACGGATTTAATTGTTCTTTTGAACTGCCAGCTAGTGGCACGCTGCCCTCACTCACTGTTTCCATGCAACTGTCAAGAGAATCTCTATTCTGCCTGTGAAGTATCACTGGGGCTGCGTTGGAGGCAACTGAAGATGAAACTGGCCAAGCCCAGTTTTGGATTCAATTACACACCCAATGCAAAATTTTCTACTCAACTAGTTTATTTGATGAATTAAATTATGCCCTTCTAAATGATCAAATAATGCATTTTAATGGTTTGTGGGAATATTGATGCTCTGTTTTTGTTTTGTCAGTTTTCATAGTCATAATGAAGTCATAAATCATGTGGAAGTAAATACAATCTGTCGTTCCAAAAAGACCACACTAAAAAGACACTTAAGAGAATAAAACAAGTACTCTTCAAAGAATTTTCTCATAATTTCCCCAAAATATGGTTGTAATATCACATGCACAAACGTGCCTGTTTTAAAGTATAAAAAAAATATTTTCAAGGTATCTTTTTCCAAGTTAAAAGTCAAGCAGTTTAATGATATATTAATGCTATTTTGTCGATGTACTTATTTTTCATACTAACCTTTATTATAATTTTTTTTTTTTTTTTTTTTAGAAGAAAGCACAACTTTTGTCTCATGGCATTAGAATTGCTTTTAAGCTGGACAGTGTTTTCTTATTAATTTTTCCAAAATAGGACTATTCTCATACATTTGCAGCTTCACTATCATTAATAACATTACAAAAAAATTATAACTACATTTTCATACTATTACTCCATTATGAAAATGAATACTTACATCACATAGCATTTACAGTGGGGCAAATAAGTATTTAGTCAACCACTAATTGTGCAAGTTCTCCCACTTGAAAATATTAGAGAGGCCTGTAATTGTCAACATGGGTGAACCTCAACCATGAGCGACAATGTGGGGGAAAAAAAACTGAAAATCGCATTGTTTGATTTTTAAAGAATTTATTTACAAATCATGGTGGAAAATAAGTATTTGGTCAATACCAAAAGCTCATCTCAGTACTTTCTTTTGTACCCTTTGTTGGCAATAACGGAGGCCAAACGTTTTCTGTAACTCTTAACAAGCTTTTCACACACTGTTGCTGGTATTCGGCCCATTCCTCCATGCAGATCTCCTCTAGAGCAGTGATGTTTTGGGGCTGTCGTTGGGCAACATGGACTTTCAACTCTCTCCTCACCCCGTGGCGTCAAAATGATAACATGAACGGTGAGCAAAAATCCCAGAACCACACGGGGGGACCTAGTGAATGACCTACAGAGAGCTGGGACCACAGTAACAAAGGCTACTACACAATGCGCCGCCAGGGACTCAAATCCTGCACTGCCAGACATGTCCCCCTGCTCAAGAAAGTACACGTCCAGGTCCGTCTGCGGTCCACTAGAGAGTATTTGGATGATCCAGAAGAGGACTGGGAGAATGTGTTATGGTCAGATGAAACCAAAATAGAACTTTTTGGTAGAAACACAGGTTCTCGTGTTTGGAGGAAAAAGAATACTGAATTGCACCATACCCACTGTGAAGCATGGGGATGGAAACATCATGCTTTGGGACTGTTTTTCTGCAAAGGGACCAGGACGACTGATCTGTGTAAAGGAAAGAACGAATGGGGCCATGTATCGAGAGATTTTGAGTGAAAATCTCCTTCCATCAGCAAGGGCATTGAAGATGATACGTGGCTGGGTCTTTCAGCATGACAATGATCCCAAACACACAGCCAGGGCAACAAAGGAGTGGCTTCGTAAGAAGCATTTCAAGGTCCTGGAGTGGCCTAGTCTCCAGATCTCAACCCCATAGAAAATCTGGGGAGGGAGTTGAAAGTCCGTGTTGCCCAGCGACAGCCCCAAAACATCACTGCTCTAGAGGAGATCTGCATGGAGGAATGGGCCAAAATACCAGCAACAGTGTGTGAAAATCTTGTGAAGAGTTACAGAAAACGTCTGGCCTCCGTTATCGTTGTTATTATATACCATGATTTGCAAATAAATTCTTTAAAAATCAAACAATGTGATTTTCAGTTTTATTTTTTTTCCCACATTCTGTCTCTCATGGTTGAGGTTTACCCATGTTGACAATTAAAGGCCTCTCTAAAATTTTCAAGTGGGACAACTTGCACAATTAGTGGTTGACTAAATACTTATTTGCCCAACTGTAATTGAAAATACAACTTCTTCCAACTTTGCTGCTATATTCTCACAGTTGTAGTAAAACTATGATACTAATACAATTTTTAAACATTAAACAAATAAATGTATGCTTGCTTCAAGAGGACAACACTGCATTCTACTTTTGTAATTATCTTTGTCAAAATCACACAGATGAATAAACTGACTGCTTTAACTAAAACCACCCAAACATTTATAGGTTTTCATATTTTAATGAGGATAGTATGCAAACAATGACAGAAGGGGGAAAAATAAGTTAACCATTACATTTATTATTTTGCACCCCCCTACCCCCCGTCCCCTTTGACAGCAATAACTTCAACCAGACGCTTGCTATAGCTGCAGATCAGTCTGGCACATCGATCAGGACTAATCTTGGCACATTCTTCTCTACAAAACTGCTGTAGTTCAGTCAGATTCCTGGGATGCTTTTCAAAACATTCCACTTCTAACTATATATATAGTTGCTTCCAGGAGTTCACGCACAGCACAGAAAGTCTCAGAGTGTCATCTATGTCGTGCTGAATCCCTTTTTGGAGATTACGTGGGTTTCTCTGGTTTGATTTTGCAGTTTTAACTTGGTCAACACACTGCTTACTTCAACCGCACTTCATGTTCATCAAGTTCGGACCAGAAATGATCAAAGACCATGTTTTGTTCAGGAAACCTGTAAATATACTTCTATTGTTAAGTACCATTTTGCTGAAAAATTGTTGCGGCTGTGTTTTGCATTTCTTAGCTGGTCTTAAATTGCTATGTGCTTTGTGGTGCAGAAATTTACATTATTCTTCCTATGCAAGGAAACACTAAAGGCATGACAAGCGAGTGCATATACTGCAGATAACAGTGTAGTAAAAATAATATACAGGGCAGTGGGGAATGACATGGCAAAAAAAAATATTAGGTTTGCTGAGGAAGTAATATCAGGAAATTCTCATGCACTGTAAATGGAGCTCATAAATACATAAGTGGCGTAAAAATCCGCTTAACGTTTAAGCTTTTAGGAAATTTTCAGAAAAAGCAAGTCTGCTTTGACTGGAAATTCTGCAATGATGCACGAGGGCCACTCGTAATGCCAAAGGTGAGGGTGTGATGCTGGGGGAGGGTGTGCATGGAGCAAAGCAAACAGATATGTTCCTGCCTGAGGCTACACTTAGGCCTATTTTTAGACTTACGCACTTCCAACAGTCATGTGACCAAGCAGCAGTTCAGCATGATAACCCAAGTAGAACTTGAGAACTCTTTAGGGGCTTTTCTCAATGAAAGCAAGACATTCTCGTTCCTTCAGCTGCACCTTCTAGTGAGTTATTCATGGACGCTGGGAGTTGGGGACACATCCAACCTCGCCCATGGGAGATTAGCTGGTGATTTATTAGCAATGTATATCATTTATGCTTGAAATAAGACTTTTAAATGTTGTAAGTTTTTTTCAAGAAAAAAGCATTTGGAATTAATGTTGGATTTAATTTTGTCAAGATGTTCTTGTAGATTAACATTTGAATGTCACAGTATATACAGTATAGTAAGGAGCAGAAATATTTGCACCCCTTGTGATTTTGCAAGTTCACCCACTTAGAAATTGGTAGAGGTCTGAAATTTCAATCATAGATTAATTTCCACTGATAGAGACATAATCTTAAAAAAAAATCCGGAACTAATATTGTATGATTTTTTTTTTAAAATAATTTATTTGTAATTTACTGGGGTTCATTATTATTTGTACCCCTAAGAATCAGCAATAATTATGACACTCAAAGAGTTGTCAGTCTGCCTTAAAAACAGTCCACTTTTACCCCAGTAACCACCCACCCACCACCTGTTTGAGCTCATTATTGTGACCTGTGCACCCAACAGTCAGTCATAATCCAACTGCTACCATGGGCAAGACCAGAGAGCTTTCGAAAGACACCAGAGAATAAATAGTTGGCTCCACAAAGTTGGAAAAGGCTAAGGGACAATTAGAAAGCAGCTTGGTCAGAATAAATCAATAGTTGCAGCTATTGTTAGAAATGGAATAAATCTGTAAATAAATAAATGGATAATCTAACTCAGACTGGGACTTCATGTAAAATCTCTCCTCGTGGGGTATCACTCATGATGAGAAAAGTGAGGGCTCAGCCTAGAACTACACGGCAGGAACTGGCCAATGACCTGAAGAGAGCTGGATGCACAGTTTTAAAGGAAACTGTCAGTAGAACACTACGGTGCCATGGTTTTAAATCATGCATTGCTCAGAAGGTTCCCCTGTTGAAGCCAGTACATGTGAAGACCCGTCTGAAGTTTGCCAGAGACCATCTGAGTGATGCAGAGGGGTCATGGGAGGAAGTCACGTGGCCTGATGACACTTTTTGGTGCAAACGTTACTCGTCATGTATGTAGGAAAAAGGAGGATGAGTACAATCCCAAAGAACACCATCCCCACTGTGAAGTATGGGGGCGGAAACCTCGTGCTTTGGGGCTGCTTTTCGGCAAAGGGGACAGGACGACTGTACTGTGTAAAGCAGAGGATGAATGGTGAAATGTATCGTCAGATTTTGAGCCACAACCTCCATCCCTCATTCAGAGAATTGTTGAGGAGTCGTGGCTAGATCTTCCAACACGACAATGATCTGAAGCACACAGACAAGCTGACCAAGAAATGGCTGCGTAAAAAGCATATCAAGGTTCTTGAGTGGCCTAGCCAGTCTCCAGACCTCAATCAAATAGAAAATCTTTGGATGGTGCTGAAACTTCGTGTTTCTCAACGACAGCCCCAAAACCTGACTGATCTAAAGGAAGATTTGTGTGGAGGAATGGGGCAAAAACCCTGTTTCTATATGTGAAAACCTGATGATCAACTACAGAAAGTGTCTGGCCTCTGTAATAGCGTACCACACGAATGCTATTTTTAGGCCGTGGCGTCGCCATTGTAACGCGGAAGTGGGTCATTATTAGAGCTGGGAATCTTTGGGCACCGAACGATTCGATTACGATTACGATTCAGAGGGTCAGATTCGATTATAAAACGATTATTGATGCACCCCCCTCCTTTTTTTTTTTTTTTTTAAGGTTTTGTACATTAATTCCAAAATTGTTCAAAAATACTCTCAGGCCAAACCAAACTACTATTTCAGTATCAAGTTAACATATAGCAGTAAACAAATATACAAAAATAACAGTAAATAAAAAAATTCCAGTCCCCATTCTGTATCAGCAGCTTTAAACTACATTCAATTATTTTAATGTTGTGAATCAACCGTTAAAGTTGTTAAAATTGCTCCCGTTTTGTCTACTTTCGACATGTGAAAGTTATAAAACTATTTTAAAGATAGATTCAAGTCAATATTTTACCGATTTAGGAGTAAAAAGTTAATTAGGTTCGCTTGGAAGGTTCGCTACAACAGCCTTGCAGGGAAGTGTACTGCTTTAAGATGGCGGCCGTTTACTAACGCCCACATCTAGCTTTTTGTAGATGTGCTGCTAACGCTACCGAATCTAGATTGCATCTAGTCATATATAAATGATATCTACCGTAACATTATGTGGATGTACTTTGTAGCAGCTTTTCGGCAGCAGTCAGGTATGTTGTTGTGTTTTTTTATCTCGTGGCATGAGTTGAGCTAGAGCCGTGAGTTGAGCATTAGCATTACCCGAGGGGCCGGGTAATGAGAAGCATGATGTTATCTACTCTCGCTCCGTTCCTCATTGCGTCCCGAAGACCGCGCGGCGCACTGAGTGTGTTGTACTTCCGCTTTACTTGGCATATTTCGGTCATATAGAGTCATATATAGAGTCATATAATCGGAATTTGGATGTTTGTGAATCGTTCTCGAATCTTCCACGGCCGAATCGCGAATAATCTAAGAATTGGAAATTTTGCACACCTCTAGTCATTATAGACACGACCTCGCATACAATCCATGTTATTTCTGCTTGTTTTCTCCTATAATCTTTAAAAAAAGAAAATGCCGATCAAACACTGCTATGGAACTTGTAGAAATGACATTACGACATATGAAGGATGTTTTCTTCATACGTTTCCCGAAAAAATGTGAAGAATGGATCAACTTGTGCTGACGTCAAAAGACCAGTTTAATGCAAGCAAGGTGAAGCCATTCTGTCATATGCAGTAAACATCTTGTTAGGGGCCATGGTCCTACAGATGATGAAGAGGTAAGCCATTTTGAAATTTTAACTTATTTTTTTAGCGTGGCGTTTTGCCGTGCTACTTCTGTCTGACAATGAATGACCTGAAAAAAATTAAAATGGTATCTAAATGCCACTGTTGTTACCTTTTCTGTTGTTAAAAAAAACAACTTTAATAAGGGTAAGTGTAAATAAATTATAGATTTAAGATTTGTTATTAATGAAAAAACAAAGTGTTCGTTCGCTGTCACTGAGTAGCATTTGCAATCACTACAAAAAAATTGCAATGTAAATTACCCCCAAAAATGGTCAGAGACGTAAGACAACCAAAGGATATAATATATAAGAAAGACAGGGCATATGGTGATAAACGATAGCTTGTTGAAACATGAGAATGTCATTGTCAGTGGCGTGAGGCATTGCACACAATAAAAACGTGTCGATAAAAAAGCTACCGCCGGATCAGCTCAGCTCTTTTTTCCATCTTTTTCAGCCCTCAACACTCAAGCCATCTCTTGAATTTAACATTTGTATGTTCTTCCACATCTTTAACAGTGAATGTGGCACCAGGGACATCATTTTTGGACAGAATTGGTAGGTTTAGCTCAGTAAACATCTCGTTCGTACACTATTTCCATGCATTTAGCATTAGCGATAAAAACACGAGCTTGACTTGCCTAGCAACAGTTGCTAACGTCATGAATATTAATTAGCAAAAGTGACGCGTTGCTTGCAGTGCCCCATTGCAAACAAAGGCTTTTGCACTAAATATTAGCACTGATTTTCTCAGGGGTACTAATATTTATGAATCCCACTAAATTACAAATAAATTACTGAAAAATCATACAATGCAAGTTCACGATGTTTATATTTTTAGATTATGTCTCTATATGCATCTATGATTGATAATTTCAGACCTCTACCTATTTAAGTTGGTGAACTTGCAAATCACAAGGGGTGCAAATACTTCTGCTCCTCACTGTATATATAAATTGCTTTTATAGTTCTACATATAATAACACAATGACAAAGTGAAGAGGATGCTTTATTTGTTGCACATTTTGTAAATATATGTGCATTCAAATATTATTCACCTCACAGTACACTAGAACATTATTCATTAATCTGCTGAACCGCTTATCCTGACGAGGGTCACGGGGGTGCTGGAGCCTATCTTAGCGAACAACAGGCAGGATACACCCTGAACTGGTTGCAATGCTGATTGTCAATTAGTGGTGGGTTTTGTGACATAATACCAAAATGGGGAAAAAATAACAGTTTTTAGTGAAAATGTATTTGTACTAAAATACAGTGGGGCAAATAACTATTTAGTCAACCACTAATTGTGCAAGTTCTCCCACTTGAAAATATTAGAGAGGCCTGTAATTGTCAACATGGGTAAACCTCAACCATGAGAGACAGAATGTGGGGGAAAAAAACAGAAAATCACATTGTTTGATTTTTAAAGACTATTTGCAAATCATGGTGGAAAATAAGTATTTGGTCAATAACAAAAGTTCATCTCAATACTTTGTTATGTACCCTTTGTTGGCAATAACGGAGGCCAAATGTTTTCTGTAACTCTTCACAAGCTTTTCACACACTGTTGCTGGTATCTTGGCCCATTCCTCCATGCGGATCTCCTCTAGAGCAGTGATGTTTTGGGGCTGTCGTTGGGCAACACGGACTTTCAACTCCCTCCGGAGATTTTCTATGGGGTTGAGATCTGGTCCAGGACCTTGAAATGCCACTACTTCGTTGCCCTGGCTGTGTGTTTGGAATCATTGTCATGCTGAAAGACCCAGTGACGTCTCATCTTCAATGCCTTTGCTGATGGAAGGAGATTTTCACTCAAAATCTCTCGATACATGGCCCCATTCATTCTTTCCTTCACACAGATCAGTCATTCTGGTCCCTTTGCAGAAAAACAGCCCCAAAGCATGATGTTTTCACCCCCATGCTTCACAGTGGGTATGGTGTTCTTCAGATGCATTTCAGCATTCTTTCTCCTTCAAACACGAGAACCTGTGTTTCTACCAAAAACTTCTATTTTGGTTTCAGCTGACCATAACCCATTCTGCCATTCCTCTTCTGGATCATCCAAATGCTCTCCAGTGAATCGCAGATGGGCCTGGACATGTAGTGGC
Source organism: Corythoichthys intestinalis (assembly GCF_030265065.1). NCBI lineage: Eukaryota > Metazoa > Chordata > Actinopteri > Syngnathiformes > Syngnathidae > Corythoichthys > Corythoichthys intestinalis. Next base: position 22,153,246 of record NC_080414.1, on the reverse strand, counting down.
TTCAGCAAGGCGACACGCCTGACAGTGCAGGATTTGAGTCCCTGGCGGCGCATTGTGTTACTGATAGTAGCCTTTGTTACTGTGGTCCCAGCTCTCTGTAGGTCATTCACTAGGTCCCCCCGTGTGGTTCTGGGATTTTTGCTCACTGTTCTTGTTATCATTTTGGCGCCACGGGGTGAGATCTTGCATGGAGCCCCAGATCGAGGGAGATTATCAGTGGTCTTGTATGTCTTCCATTTTCTAATAATTGCTCCCACAGTTGATTACTTTACACCAAGCGTTTAACCTATTGCAGATTCAGTCTTCCCAGCCTGGTGCAGGTCTACACTTTTGTCTCTGGTGTCCTTCGACAGCTCTTTGGTCTTGGCCATGGTGGAGTTTGGAGTGTGACTGACTGAATTTGTGGACAGGTGTCTTTTAGACCAATAATGAGTTAAAACAGGTGCCATTAATACAGGTACCGAGTGGAGCCTTGTTAGACCTCGTTAGAAGAAGTTAGACCTCTTTGACAGCCAGAAATCTTGCTTGTTTGTAAGTGACAAAATACTTATTTTCCACTCTAATTTGGAAATAAATTCTTTAAAAATCAAACTGTGATTTTCTGTTTTTTTTTTTTCTCCACATTCTGTCTCTGATGGTTGAGGTTCACCCATGTTGACAATTACAGGCCTCTCTAAGCTTTTCAAGTAGGAGAACTTGCACAATTGGTGGTTGACTAAATACTTATTTGCCCCACTGTACATATATACAATACAAAACAAATACCATATGTACATATCCTTAATTTAAATCTTAGTGTCTTTAAAGTTCTACACACATTAAAAAAACTACAAAAAATCCCTAAACTAAAATTTCACCTATACACCAGTCATTTCACATTAATTTCATATTGCGGGTATATTCCGAGCTACTTTTTTCTAATTCTACTGCTGACTGATAGCTGACATTCATCTCTGACAAAATGTATCGGAACCAAAAGAAAAAAAAAAAGGCTCATTTGACATTCACTGCTTCCTGTGTTACAGCTGCACTTTAAAGGGCTTTTAGTCTAATTCGTTTTCCCACCTCCACAACTACTACTTTTCAAATTAATGGACCCCTAACTGTCTATCAGCTAAGCACACTTAACAGCGTTCTCAATCATTACAAATTTGCTGCTTTGCATCCTTTCTCTGTATTGAAGTCATTGCGCTTCTTATTTAGAATCAGCCCTGGGAGTCCGGGGGGGGGGGGGCGTCGAAAAGGGCTGTCACTAAGGTCAGCTCATGCTTTGTTGTTCTGTGGCAATGACACTCTAGGACCTGTTTTCCGAAATAAACACTGAGCGTACAAAAATACAGCTGCTTCCGTTCTCTCGGCACAGTGTGGGGGAAAACTAACAACAGCTTTTCCACACTTGCTAATAGAAGTTGAGTATTTTCATGTTTACTTGGCTAGATTAATTTGTGCACACACTAAATGGCTGATATGTTGTAATTGTAGTGAGTAAAAATCTACAATATCCAGTAGAAAGAAAATTCCTTCATGTGTTTTACAATTATACCCTTTCACATTCTTTAAACAAATTTAAAGAATGTAGGATTTGCACTTCGATTATAAACTCATTCACTCCAAGCCATTTTCACCGGAGCAAGGCCCTGCGCTTCTGGCAGTTTTACTGGATTTTGACTGGTTTTGCAAGGCCCACAGAAAAATTTGTTTTATTGCTATATAAACATGGAACCCACCAAAAGAAAGATTACATTCTCGTCTTTCAGCAGAAGAAAGTAGTATATTCATTCATTCATTCTCCATATCATTTTCCATTCTTTAGAAAATAGCTTAGTTTGAGCAATTTTCCAATTTCTGATGAAAAAACAGAGAAATTAAGCTTTTTGTAAAAGCATACATTTCAAACATAACTGACTTCTACACAGCTATTTTTCTGCTTTTGTGACATCCTAAACATCTGAATAATGTTTTCGTTCTACAAAATAACATAAACAACAAGACAAATAGAGCTTTTCATCGCAACGTAACAATTTATTTACACATAAATAAACTACTGAAATGTTGAACTATTTGCGCACGTAACAACGGGGAAGGCTCTCGGCTGCTCCCGGTTGAATGAGGTGGCTCCCAGTTATCTGATGAGTCCGGATCAAGATCAGTCTCACTTTTTTCATCATCTTCATCATTGTTTTCAACCTCAGCCTCAGGAGTAACGCAACGTGAGCCCCACAGAACGCTGTTGTGGCCGTCCCAGTCTGTCTCATCAAGATAGATTTTTTTGAATCCTTTTTTGATGATGGTTTCGTTTTCTTTTCAAAAGACTCCTCCAGTGTCGTTTGCCTTTTATTTACCTGATCGTTCTCCATTTTTTTCAAATTCTCACGCGTCTTCAAGATCCCTCCAACTTCCGTTTCCTCATTATTTTTCTTCACTTCCTTTCTTGGCCCGAGATGAGTTCTTACAAATGCGCTACTGCCCTCCAGTGGCCAGTTTTATTGCTTTAAAATGAGTTTTGAGCATTGTACATTGCAGTTAGGTGCAACAGAACCTAAAGATGCCTCTTGTGTAAAAAAAACAACAACAAAAAAAAAACGTATTCATACGTTTTTGGGAGCAAATGAGTTAATGAAATAGCCATAATATTTCAATAGACATTAAAGAAAGATGTTTTTTGGAAATGGTTCTAAAACGGTTCTCAATGGTGGGAGCGGAAAATTTCCCATTTTAAAAGACAATTTGCGACCCGCAAATTTGTTTCTGTTTTGCTTCCGTGTTCATCAGCCAATCATGAGACGTTTTTCCAGTCTTCATCCGGGTTGCCTCAGCTCTGTACCTCCCGCAAACTAAGGCTGCGCCAACTTTAACAAACAGTCTGAATTATGTCTACCACTCACGCAAAAAAACATCGTTATGTATACTTTATTTAGATCTACGGATGTATGTACACCTTGTTGTTTTCGTCATTTCGTTAACGAACAATTTTATCATGACGATGATGAGACAATAACGAGCTAAAAACCTGTTTTGGGAGATGAAAAAAACGAAATTAATGCCAGTTTTTTTTTTTTTTTTCTGACGAGACAACAACAAAACGAAAATGCACAACAGTCTCAGTCACGTGTTTGCAATGTTTGACATTTTATGTGTAGTCAGCTTGCATCGTAGCAGTATTTGGTTGTGTCACTCATGTGACATGCTGCTGCTCTCCAATCTCTGGGCTTGCACACACGCTAAGATTTGTTCTTTTATTTTGCCAGAAAGAATATGCAATGTTTCTTTCACCTTTAAAGGTCTGTCCTAACTGATCAACACACACGAAATGTAAGTCATAGCATTAGCATAGCATTTGCATTAGCATTAGACCAACGGTAATGGCAAGTGTCCTCTTTATCTCTCTGACAACTTTTTTTTACATTCATGGCGTCCAGGTCTGTATAATTAATTGAAAATAATGTACTGTTTTCCGAGTATGTATTATCATCAAATTGTTGTTGTCCTTGTAGACGCCACACTATGTGCTCATCTGTCAATGTTCATTCGAAATAGTTGGAATCCTTTATTATTTTTGGGGGGTATTTATTTATTTTACAGACAAAAACATTTTGAGTAAAGGTCTAATAAAACTAGTCTTGAGTTTTTGTCAACAAAAACTAGACGAAGACACTAAAATATGACTAATACGAAAATTAAAAGGGCTGCCAAAAACAACACTGATGTACACTTACAGACACACGCACCGATATACTGTACATCATATGAGCGTATGAATGTAAAATACAATATACATTATTTCATGTATTTATGTCATTATTACTATATCGACCTGTTTTAAACTGTTCTTTAATGTTCTAATGATAACAGATGCATTTATAGGGGTTTATATACACTTATTGATATTATACATACACCCAAATAATGTATGTTAAAATTGGGAGGGGATTCGTAGTCTGGTACTCCAGACTCACCGCTGTTCCAGCTATTGAGTCTGGCCACCATTAAGCGGATAAAATTTCCAGGACGGAGCAAACCACAGCAAACAGACAGAGGAGTGGACCAATCAGCGACGGGCGTGACAAGGGGCCTTGCGCGCGGAAGTAAACATACGAGGAGAGCAGAGTTTATTCATCATGGCTAGCGCGAGACAGACTGTTGTCAATGACTTGTGTCGATGTGTTTTTGGCAATTTAAAACTGATTTTACCGTGGATTGGAACATATTCTCGGCTCTCCTGTTCACCATCTGTGTTGTTGTGGAGACGACTTCCGACGCGGAAGAGTGACGTTGCTCGTTAAGAACACGTCACGCAAATAAACGAATTTGATTTGTCGATTGATTTTGTACATGCTCGAGAGGCCGTTAATGGGCTGGGTCCCAGACTATACTCTCAGTGTTTGAAAAACACAGGGAGAACAGTCTGGCCGTGCCAGGCAAGGAGATTCGTGGTTTTCCCACTTTACACGTTCAGTTCTGGTACCCATTAACAGTGACAAGAGAGAGATCTCCCCAGCAAATGCCTGATTGACTGAATTTTTAACATCTATATTTTATATAAATACGTACACAGGGATAAGGACCAGCTCTGAACGGGAATAACTGACACCTAACCCCAGCCAACCACAAAATTATTGAATAATCAGGGATTAATTGCTAATAAGTGTTTTCCCACAGATTGGTTCAGCCCAAAAAAACTAAAATTTTGTCAAAAGAGCCACAAATTGCTAAATCCACAGGTCTCAGCCCCAAAATCAATCAAATGAAAGGGGACAATCTCTTCACCAGAAAAAAATATCAATTATACCCCATTTCTGTAACCATTAGTAAAATGTGTTGGTTTTTATCAAAATTAAGTCATTTTTACCTTAAACATCTCATGTGGACACACAAACTCGACTAAACTCTTACCTCAAATGGTAAATCCCTGCCATCTACTGGTGATTGTATGTTTGTAGAATTGTTTCCAAGGTTGAATTTTACAGCAGAGTTCATAACTGTAAAGTGCATTGGTGAATTTTGCCCCGCTTTCCCACATGTCAGGGCATTACAGTAAATTCTAGATAACAATGACAATATAAAATTATTTATTGTAACATCAAGTTGAACTTTTTCTGAGGTCTGCACCAGTCTAGGTTCATTTGTCTTTATCCATCAGCCACGTTTCTAACTGAACCTTTGAGCCCCCAAAGCATTGTGATGCAGCCAGTCAGGAGACGAGAGCCAGAACGGTGCAAAATTGACCCCCAGATTAAATTAATTAACGTCAAACAAGGAAAACATCCAGCGTTTTCCTCGCCGTCAGTGTCGGCTTTTGGAGACGTGCCAATTAAAGCTATGAATACAATTAAATCTTGCGCATCCACTGCAATGAGTTTTGACACGAATGTGCCTCCAATAGGCCGACACAGATGGAAAGGAAGAAGAATCCCAACAAGACGTCTCATGCGCAAAGCTAGCTAGGGTCGATTGTCCTAGCTGCTTTTTTCTTTTTTTCTTCCACCGCACTAGCTGGTTTTAAATGTAATTAGCTGTCAGGGCCAGTGAAAGCTGGCGCCTAATTCCCTTTCTATATATTTTTCTCCCCCACCATGAGCACAGGCTGCATGCGGCGAAGTCTCACACTGACAATAATTAAAGCCATGCCTCGCCGGCTCGCTTGGGCATTTGTTTTCGTTGGTCAACTATGCGCACACACACCCAAGTCTATGGGAGTAATTTGCTTCCCTTGTGGGATTTGACCACTTGAAAAAATAAGGCCACTATACTTTCCCCTCTGAAAGTCTAGTTAGCATCTATCACAACTTTGGGGCAGTTAAAAGTATTTCATGCCTCTCATTACAAACTTTTCCCACTATGCCACAGTGCAAAATTAACATTGTAAGAACTGTTGTGGTGTCGCTTATTCCTGGCTGACAGTGTCAATCATGTGGGTATATATTATATATATATGTATGTATGTATGGATATACCGTATCGGCCCGAATATAAGACTGCTGATTATAAGACGACCCCCTCTTTTTCAAGAGTCAAGTTTGAAAAAAAACTTTTTGAACACCAAATTAATTTTTATACAGAAAATAATTACAGTACATCCGAAACAAATGATTACAATATATTTGAGAGAAAAAGCATGTTATTCTGCCTCATTCAAATTTTAATATCTGAACACTTAAATATGTAAACTAAAGTGCAATCACATTAGTAAATGAATGGCTTCTGGTTTTTGAAATGTAAATAAACCAATCTATTGTGATAAAACAACAAAATTGCAATAACTGCATTAACCATCAACGTGAATTCCAACTGTAAGTGTAGTCTTGAAACAAATCTGAATAAGGAAAAACATTACCATAAAATAATGTAAACTGGTTAAACTTGAGAGTAGCTGAGATCTGTCATGACAGAACATCGCTTCAATGATATCTGGTACCATCAAGCGTCGTGAATGGGTATAATGTCTAGACCGTGAATATAAGACAACCCCCTCTTTTTCAGTCTTATCTCAATGCAAAAAAACACCGTCTTATATTCGGGACAATACGGTACATACATACGCACACATCCCTCTCACCCTCATGGGGTGGTATCTGTGTCATTCTCAAACTCGAGTAAAGCCATGGGAGTTTGAGTTTTCTGCGCTTTATCTTAGATGTTCCTCGGACTGCATTCTTCTGAACTGAGCTTTCCAATGTTGTTCCCCCTGACACACTCCCCCTGTTTGGGGGTTGATGCCAAGAATGCTCCAACTACCACAGAAATGAAGCTAGCCTTCACCTTCCATCTGCTCTTTCAGCTCTTACTACTTCTTCACCTTCTCCTGTTAGTTGTTCCTGATTTTGGTTGTATTGCACATGTCTCACCATCACTTTCTTCTGCTCCTTTTCCACCACCATGATATCTGGTTGGTTAGCCAGGAGTGTTTTGTCAATCCTAAGTCCCACAGAACATTTGCCTTGTTGTTCTAAACAACCCTCTGTGGTTTAGTCCATTGGGATCTCTGCACCTTTATTCCGTACCGGTTACAGATGTTGCTGCATAATATTCCAGCTACTGTGTTGATCCACCCAGCAATGATGTGCTGGACTGTCTCCAGAGCATCTTTACACTAGTTTTCTATCGGTTGCGAATGATTCGTTCTTTTTGAACGAATTGTTTGGGTGAACGAGACCGAACTAATCACCATCTGCACTGATTCGTTCTATGAAGTTGGGGCTGCGTTAGCTGCGTGGGAGGGCGTTGAGCAAGCGACAGCGTCTCCTGACATCGCAAACGACCAATCAGACGCCAGCCTCATCGCGGGCAGGGGAGGGAGCGGAAACAGAATCAGGGCCTCTGTCACTCACTTCCACGTGTGGCCAACAAGCAGCCAGCGTGCAGGCAGGGGGGCAAGACTGAGTTATGTCACTTCCCGTTCAGTGACCTGGTTGGTCTTGCGATTCCTGACCTAGCTTGCTGTTAACTTGACTTTCCAGTAATGCGGTGAATGAGTCAAAAAAATGAAAGGAAATGAGTTTGTCACATATTTGTTAATGTAGAGCCTATCATATGCTGCTCAAACAGACAAAAACACCACACACACCTAGCGAGCATGGTTTAGTGTCCTACTTTTCTCAACAGACTCGGGACTACCTATGACGACATACTATCAAATTTACAGTAGTTTAAAACACGGGTGGCTACGAGGCAAGCAAAAGCTGAGCTGCAGTCGCGTGACGGCAGTGAAGGGGGCAGAGAACTGTCACTATATGGAGGCTTTATGGCAGCGATATTTACCTTATATGTGCACAGAAAAAAAGAATATTTAGTATGATCACCATAATACTAATTTGCAATGAAACTGTCTATACATGTCAATTTTTTCCGAGTGTTTTATTTTTTTCGTGTCAGAGCGTGGCGGGTGTTGGTTGATTTGAGAAATTATGTCCTTCCGTCCATCATGTGCTACTCAAGCACCCAATGACAACGCACGCGGACACGGGAGATGTCAATATGTCTACATTTTTCTTAACAGACTAATGAGAGTAGAAAGGCGACATCGTAAAGAGCAAACAATTATTTCTCGTCAGCATTTGACGATCTGAGATGAGAGGACGACAGGGGAGCTGACCGGATTATTTGTTAATACCAGTGCAAAAATTCAATACGATCATCTTAATACTGATTTGCAATTAAACTGTCAAATATCAAAATGTAGTATTGTTTTCATTTCAGAGCAGCACATTTGACATTGAGCTATTTACACTTTAGTTTTAACAATAGTGAGCAAAAATAATAGTGATGAGCATAAAAACAAAAATGCAACAGAGCGAGAGGTAAATATGATGTGTTGTTCGTTCCATATTTAGAAATTAAACTTTCGATTTATTTTTATTTTCGTGACAGCAAGCATGGCGTGTTGGCTGGTAAAAGCAGCATTGTACCTATATGTGATCAAGATCATGCTAAATAAAGTCCGTGCGCCCCCGACCCCAAACACCCACTCCCCCCCAAAAAGGAAAATGTTTAACAGTGTCCTAAATCGAAATGCAAGCACGAGCCATGACTTTGATCCCATTGAAATAGGACAGACGACGCGGAAGTTCTCCCTCGCTTTTGCAGCAGCGAGAGGGAGACAAGGCTGTGAAAGCAGAATGATATCGCCTGTCACTCATTTCTGAAACTACGACGGGCGGTCAATGAGGAGCAGTGTTGTTAATCTTACTGAAAAAAAGTAATTAATTATAGTTACAAATTACTTCTCCCAAAAAGTAATTGCGTTAGTAACTCAATTACCTGAATGTAAGAGTAATTAGTTACTTGGCAAAGTAATTGGTGATAATTACTTTTTGTTTTTTTCCCCTCAAAAAAAAAAAAAAAAAAAAAAAAAAAAAAAAAAAAAAAACATTGGCCACACTATGTGAAGTTTTTTGTGAAGGTTTTTGGTACAACTGGCCCGAGCCCAATTCTTAACCCTAATTTACCCTTTACCCTGAATCAACTGTTAAAAGTTGTTAAAATTGCTCCCATTATTGCATTAGTTCCCTTCTCTCTACTTTCGACATATGAAAGTTTTAAAACTGTTTCATCATTTAAAGATAGATTCAAGTCAAGATTTTGCCGAATTAGAAGTATTATAGATAAAAAGTTACTTAGGAAGGTTCTCTACAACAGAGCCGTCCTAAAAAGTCTACTGCTTTAAGATGGCGACTGTCTACTAACTCATTTAGTGCCATGTCTGTCATTTTGCATCTAGTTATATCTATGTACAGTACATGTGATATCTACCATGTCTACCATATCTACCATAACATGCGGGCGTAGTTTGTAGGCTATCGGCTACAACATGTATTATTGGAGCTACCTAGCATCGCGTTTGCTCGACGTCACAACTTTCTTGCCTCCTCCCTATTCCTGCTCTGCTCTGTCGTCTCGGTGAGTCCGTCTCCCTCAGACTTTTCGACCAATATAGTAACGCATAGTAACGCATGCCTTTCCGTCCTCAGTAATGGTAACGGCGTTGCCAAGATGAGAAAAGTAATTAATTAGATTACCCACTACTGAAAAAAATAACGCCGTTAGTAACGCCGTTATATTGTAACGCCGTTATTAACAACACTGATGAGGAGCCTGTGTGCAAGAGAGGGAGGGACCAAGCAATGTCACTTCCCGTTCAGTTATACTGCAAAGCAGTCTTTGGTGATTCGTTCGGCAACGTCACTTCCCGTTCACTAACCGAACGATTCATTTGGGCAGGGAGGGAGATAAGGAGGGCGAACGATTCATTGAACGATTTGTTTGAACGAGTCTTTTTACTGAACGAACTGAAATGGATTCGTTTCCTCAAGTGAACGACAGATCTCGTCACGACTTTGCACAGACTACACTTCGGGTCTGATCTTCTCTGATAGATCTTGGCCTCTATGACCCTTTTAGTTAGGGCTTGTACTTATACAGGTCCTTCTAAAAAAATTTGCATGTTGTGATAAACATTAGACTTTAATATATTTTAAGATTTATCACACACAACTGAAGTAGTACAAGCCTTTTATTGTTTTAATATTGATGATTTTGGCAAAAAAGTCAAGAAAAACACAAAACTCTCAACAATCTCAACAAATTAGCATATCATGAAAAGGTACTCTAAAGAAGTTACCTAATCATCTGAATCAACGAATTAACTCAAAACCCCTGCGAAAGATTCCTGAGGCTTTTAAAAACTCCCAGTCTGGTTCATTACTCAAAACCGCAATCATGGGCAAGACTGCCGACCTGACTGCTGTCCAGAAGGCCATCATTGACACCCTCAAGCAAGAGGCTAAGACACAGAAAGATTTTTTTTTTAGCGAATAGGGTGTTCCCAGAGTACTGTATCAAGTCAACTCAGTGGGAAGTCTGCGGGAAGGAAAAAGTGTGGCAGGAAACGCTGCTAGGGTTGTTCCAATCATGTTTTTGTGCTCCCGATCCGATCCCGATCATTTTAGTTTGAGTATCTGGCATCAGAAATAATTTATCGCGCATCACCACATGAAGCAGGATGATTGTATGTTTAGTCCCCTTGACTGTATGAATACGTATGTTCTTTTTTTTTAGTTTGGGGCTAAAAAATCCAGCCCGACCCGAGTCCGATCAATCAACTTGATTTGCAGGCCCAAGCCCGACCAAAAAAAAAAAAAAAAAATTGTTATATTTGTGAGGACTCAAGGAGAAGGAAATGCGGGATGCCATGCGTTGTTGCGTAAATTAAAGCCCGTCTTTTGAAACGAATTTTCACAGTTAAACAAGACTGTAAGGTGCATATTCAATAAACATTTGTCTTTTATATTTGTGCGTCTGTCCTATCAGTGGATTTGACAACTTAATCTCTTCGAGTTGGAAGAAAAAAACGCAAGTTTTCTCAATGTTTAAATAGTCTATATTTTTCTATGATTACTATAACTGCATTTACACAACGAAATAACGCTGGAAAGTTTGTTAAATATATTTCTTGTATGAGAGCAATGCTCCGAATTCGTTTACATTCAGCGATTTTAACAATCAATTTGAAGCGTTTCCATACCCCACTCCGAATCGCACGGCATACAGTGTTCTTACGCAGGTATTCAGCATCACAGATGGAATACATATATTGTCCCTAGCAAAAGAGCGCACGGACAGGCACACAAGCTGCACGGTTGTGAGGGCCTGACTCGGCAGGTTACATTAGTGACGTCCGCCTCGATCATTTGTCACAGGTAAAGAATTCCCTAAGCTGAAAATCTATATCTTTCGTGGAGTACATCGTCCGGGTACACCAGCGGATTCTGGCGGTCCCGAAATACCCGTGCCCTCCGGAGAGAGCCCCTCACAATCCGCGCGCCAATGTCGTATGGGTCGTCCAAGTACGCGGTCATTGTCAGGAGGACACGTCCGCGGAGGAGTGCTGTTTAAATAGAGCATGGTTAATTGGAATCCTGATGTTAAGCAAGATCTAACTCTGACACGACCAGGTTTGGCGTGTGGCGTGTGTTGCCATGGCAACACTTCTCGGTTCCAACATATCCACCTTTCGTAGTCTCGCATAGCCGCGAACTTACGTCGCACGTGATAAAGTTACTCTCGAAGTTACCCTGCTAAGCCAGAAAATCGGCTTCGTAGTATAGGCCACTGATATGGTGTTGGTGTTATGGTGTTATATTTGTATAGCGCTTTTCCACCTTTCAAGGCGCTCAAAGCGCTTTACACTACGCTAACCTAACCCTCACCCTATATAGTCATCTACCTACTGGTGACGCAGCACCAGGAGCAATGTGGACGGGGTTCAGTATCTTGCTCAAGGATACTTAGGAGAGTTCATCAGGGCAGAGAATCGAACCCACAACCTCTGGGTTGGGGGACAACTACTATACCACTGAGCCACGCCATGATACTGTATGTTAATAGATGACTCCTTCATTTGCCATTCCCCATCTGTGAACAGTTTCCCACGCTTTATCCCGTGTTGCAACAAAACTCGCAGCTGCAGTGGAGTTTGGAGATGCAATCCACTTTTTAAATAGATTTTTTTCTTATTATTTTGTCCGGAAGTAATGCAATCATCCTTACTGGGTAAGTATGACCTCGGCTGCAAAACTAGTATGCCTTCCCTGCAAATGTCTTTCCACGTTCCTCCTTTTGCGATTTGACAACTACTCGCTACAAAGCAAACATTCAGAAAATTCTTCCGCATTGGCAATGAATGCAATTGATTCGGCCCAAGAAACGTTGAATCCTCTGTCCCCCTCTTTTTCTCTTTTCCGCTTTGGAATCCATGTCCCATCATATAGCTGCCGGTTTGTTTTCCCTGCTGATAGAAACGTGCGTCGCAGAATATGCAGCAAATCTTCGTTGACAGAAATGTTGAAATGTAATTATTGTACACATTTTTACGGCATTGGAAAATGTTGAGATTGTTTGTGTCATGTTTGCCCTCCTACAGAAATCATGTTAAAACAAAAAATATATTTCGCTCCATCATCTTTTTCCATTTTCCAACATTTTGGCTCCAGGGAGCCAATAGGGCAGCGCTAAAGAGCCGCATGCGGCTATCGAAACATGGGTTGCCGACCCCCGGTTTAACAGGACGCTCGCTTTTAACATTCGCCTAACCCTAACGTGGATATGAATGCTCTGCTAACGCTACAAGTTACACTTAGTGTGTGATGATCACTCAACACAGATCTTAACGGGCTAAAGCAACATTGATAAGATAAATCTTACAATGTTTATCTCAAAACACAAGTGGGAGACTGGAGAGGACACAAGTGGGTAAGTTGGGGGGACGCAGCACGTCACATGAGTGACACGGCTAACTACACATAAAACGTCACACGTTGGGAACATATGACAGAAACTAAGGCACATTTTCATCTCGTTCTCGTCTCGTCAGACGAAAACTATTCGCGTCGTTATGTTTTAGTCTCCCAAGACACATTTTCAGCTCGCTATCGTCTCGTCATCATCATGAAAAAAAGGTCAACGAAATACTTTCGTTTTAGTCATCGTTGACGAAAACAACACTGCTTCATACCCAATAAGTTTTACAATTTTCTTCCACATAGTGCAGTGTGCTTCATACGAGTTTCCCTCCACCAGCTTCAACCATGCGCTGAACAGTATGTTCTCAAGCCGGAAATCATTACATTTGCGCTTACGCATGTATGTAAGTACTGTAAATCGGTTAAGTTGACTCCACTATGACTATGCTAACTAAGCTGTCAACACGCAATTGCGCGCACAGCAAATTTCCAAATTGTATTTAAGACCTTTTTAATGAGATTTTAAGAAAATGTTAAGGCCTTAAAAATTAAATTATTGGATTTATGCCCCCCACCCTTTTTTTTTTTTGTTTAACATTTTTTAAGACCCCGCGGATAACCCTGATATATTTATACAATCACGACCTTTATTATGATCACAACACTAAAAATCTTTTTTTCCATCTTGTTATGAAGTAGCCCCACTTTTGGGGCTTTTAAAGTCGAGACCCGATCTTAGCGAGCCGCTCTATTATTCATGGCAACACCATTTTAAACTTTGCTTAGCAGTACCAGCCGTCCTCCAGCTACATCTTGTCTCATAGCGTTCTGACAAGACACGCAGCAGGAAGAAAGCAACACAAAAGCATTTAAACATTGAATAAAAAAGCACAGGCTAGCGAATTCTGGAAACGAGCGTCCGGAAAAAGTAACGACTTGCTCAAATGAGCCTCAAATTAATTTTCCCCTCTAGTCGCTGTTGTTAAACATCTGGGTTGGTGGGTGGGGGGTTGTAGCCTAGTGGAGGGAGGTCAGCATCTGTTGCCATATGATTATCTTTTACTGCCTCGATCATCATTATCATTGTCAGCGTGTCATTGTGCATGCAGCAAGGCAATCAGGCTTGCTGCACGCTCACCTGAATGGGGGTAGGTGGGGGGCCTTGTTTAAAAAAAGAAAGCTACCGTGACATCACTATTCTCTACCCTGTGGATTGAAAAAATATTTGTGCCTATTATAGGGGTATTCGGCGCCATGGTAACACTCACAATAAGGCGACTTGTGATCAAGATGTTCTTCATCTGCATAAGAGGTGTGCAGATGTTTGCACTAATTAAGAGTGCTGAATACATTAGGGCACTGTTGGTTTTGTTTCCTTCCCACGTCCATCTCGAGGTTTTGGATTATCTTATTTATACTCGTGCTCTGCATGGTTGGTAAACAATTATTCATCTGTTTACATGAAGATCATGCCGTTCCTCTCATTAAGAACACTGCGCATTCGCTATTTGTAACAACAGTGTTATTACGCATTTATAAAAGCGCAGCCACTTGGTAATAACTACACTGTAATCAAAACTGATCTAAAAAGGTTACCTTAATATTGTAGCAAAATGCTGTCACAAAAGTTTTAAACACACTCTGGCTACAGTATATGATGTAAAATGTACCATGGAAACTAGCTTTTCCAAAACTTTATACGGCACACATAAACTTCAACACAACTTAAAGTGCATATTACACGCGATATTTTATGCTCCTGAATGAAATGGATTCTTGGACTTGGATGTGTGTGGAAGAGCTCGATATGTTTATTCAACTTTTTGAAACTCGCGTCATGAAAATGAGTGACCTCCGGCTCGAGTCTCGGGTTGAGGAAGAAGACTGATGTGTCAGAAAATAATATCATCTCCACTATTCAGCCATACTATTGCATGCAGGACTGCAGATTCAGCTGATTTTGCGGATTAATTTATCTATCGCGTCACGCCCATGTGCTGCAGGCTTTTGTTGCGACACCAGGGAGAGTGGTGTGAGCCTTTATGGGTTTCCAAAAGATCCTGTTCACCATATTGGATGGACTAGGAAATGAGTAAGCTACGTGTTTTATACACGTTTTAATAAGCAGGTGCCTTGCATTTTGTGGGTGACAATGCTCCTTGTCCACCGGTGAAGGCGGGAGTGCCCTTCCTCATCAGCCGGTGACCACGGCGTGTGACAAGCCGCCAGTTTGTCCACTGAGAAGACGGGAATGCACGCCTCCCTCGGCCGACGATCGGTTGCTTGTCTCACATCATGGTCGCTGGCCAATGAAGGCGGGAGCGCCCGTGCTCGGGCAGCCACGTGCTCTCATCTCCGGCTCTTGATTGTGTAGAGACTTCAACCCCCCTCGGCCCTCTTCGTGTGCCTGCTTAGAGAGCGCTATGCTTGGCTTGGGCTTGGGCAGCCATGGCCTCCAACGTCGGCTGGTTTGTCCACCGAGATTTTTAGTGTTAATTCCCCTTCTGTGTCACCTGTGACGAGCGCTTCCTGCCTACCGGGGCCGCAGCAAGGGAACAACAAGCCGTAACTTGCTCGCTACAGGTGGCTGGCCGATCGGTGAAGGCAATCACCCCCGCCGCCGTGTGTGACATAAGTCAGGGTAGTTTTGTGGGGTTTTTTTGCGTTCGAAAGGTGATGAAGAGACTAGGAAGAGCCGCTCGGTTTGGGTTAGCATGGAGCCTAGCTCTCACCCTCCTCTTTTGTTTACGCTCTTTCGTCCGTTTCAGAATCCCCTGCAGGGAAATGACAAGAGCCGGACTAACTCCGGTGGCATATAATCCCGCTCGGGCGGTTTAAGAAGTTTTGACCATTATGCAGTAATTTAGACATCGTACCGAATAAATGCATTTTTAATATTTCATATTCCATTTAGCACAAAACTTATTTGTCATGACCATACAATTTTTATAGCAATCGGGGAAAAACACTTTCATACAAAGAATATCCTGTAAAAATGTTAGAGCGTTAAAAATAATGATAACATTTTGTGTTGCCCATGCAGTCTGCTGTAATGATCAGCCTCCTGTCTGTTGTCTCCGTCGTCTTTTTCTAGTTCTAAATCTTCCTCCTCCTCCAAATACGAATCAGACATACAGTATATGGCTGTATGTCACATACTTTTTCTGGATCGACAATATCGTTCGAAAAATCCACACTTGAATCAGAATCTCTGGAAAACGTTTCCCCCTCTATCGGGCTCCATGCTAAATCCGCTGAAATCGCTCATTCTCTGACATCATCACCAAAATGGGAGGCGCCAGAGCGCTATAATGACAGGAGGAGCTAAACGGCAGATGCATTAAAGACTCATTTCTCATCATCTGAGCTTAGCCAAATTGTTGTATGTAGTTGAATCGTCTCAAAATATTTTAATTCCAATAATAATGCTACTTAAGATTTTTGTCATATCAAATGCACTTTTTAAAGGTGCATTGCTAACATCTGAATGGACGTAAGCAAGAATGACACTTTCGGTTGTTGTAATGAATCACAACTATTAAACTATTACACGCTTAACCTTGGGAACTGATAAAATATTTTTTTGTTTTTACTTTTTCCCCTGACTCAGAATAAACAAACTACAGTGGGGCAAATAAGTATTTAGTCAACCACTAATTCTGCAAGTTCTCCCACTTGAAAATATTAGAGGCGCCTGTAATTGTAGACATGGGTAAACCTCAACCATGAGAGACAGAATGTGGGGGGAAAAAACAGAAAATCACATTGTATGATTTTTAAAGAATTTATTTGCAAATCATGGTGGAAAATAAGTATTTGGTCAATACCAAAAGTTCATCTCAATACCTTGTTATGTACCCTTTGTTGGCAATAACGGAGGCCAAATGTTTTCTCTAACTCTTCACAAGCTTTTCACACACTGTTGCTGGTATTTTGACCCATTCCTCCATGCAGATCTCCTCTAGAGCAGTGATGTTTTGGGGCTGTCGTTGAGCAGCACAGACTTTCAACTCCCTCAACAGATTTTCTATGGGGGTCGAGATCTGGAGACTGGTTAAGCCACTCCAGGACCTTGAAATGCTTCTTACGAAGCTACTCCTTTGTTGCCCTGGCTGTGTGTTTGGGATCATTGTCATGCTGAAAGACCCAGCCACATCTCATCTTCAATGCCCTTGCTGATGGAAGGAGATTTTCACTCAAAATCTCTCAATACCTGGCCCCATTCATTCTTTTCCTTACACAGATCAGTCGTCCTGGTCCCTTTGCAGAAAAACAGCCCCAAAGCATGATGTTTCCACCCCCATGCTTCACAGTGGGTATGGTGTTCTTCAGATGCAATTCAGTATTCTTTCTCCTCCAAACACGAGAACCTGTGTTTCTACCAAAAAGTTTTATTTTGGTTTCATCTGACCATAACACATTCTCCCAGTCCTCTTCTGGATCATCCAAATGCTCTCTAGCGAACCACAGACGGGCCTGGATGTGTACTGGCTTCAGCAGGAGGACACGACTGGCAGTGCAGGATTTGAGTCCCTGGCGGTGCATTGTGTTACTGATAGTAGCCTTTGTTACTGTGGTCCCAGCTCTCTGTAGGTCATTCACTAGGTCCCCCCGTTTGGTTCTGGGATTTTTGCTCACCGTTCTTGTTATCATTTTGACGCCACGGGGTGAGATCTTGCATGGAGCCCCAGATCGAGGGAGATTATCAGTGGTCTTGTATGTCTTCCATTTTCTAATAATTGCTCCCACACCAAGCATTTTACCTACTACAGATTCAGTCTTCCCAGACTGGTGCAAGTCTACAATTTTGTCACCGGTGTCCTTCGACAGCTCTATGGTCTTGGCTATAGTGGAGTTTGGAGTGTGACTGACTGAGATTGTGGACAGGTGTCTTTTATACCGATAATGAGTTAAAACAGGCGCCATTAATACAGGTAACGAGTGGAGCTTCGTTAGACCTCGTTAGAAGTTAGACCTCTTTGACAGCCAGAAATCTTGCTTGTTTGTAGGCAACCAAATACTTATTCTCCACTCTAATTTGGAAACAAAATTCTTTAAAAATCAAACTGATTTTCTGTTTTTTTCCCCCCACATTCTGTCTCATGGTTGAGGTTCACCCATGTTAACAATTACAGGTCTCTCTAATCTTTTCAAGTAGGAGAACCTACACAATTGGTGGTTGACTAAATACTTATTTGCCCCAGTGTAGCTGATAAGAAACGGGGAAAAACATACTACCAATTTTTTGCCTATCCACTTTTACTCGAAGCACGTCACGTTGTAACCTGCCAGAGACGTCGTCCTATAATCAGCAATTAGAATCTAATAACACTCGGGAGCACAAGTCAGGCGGAAAATAACAGTCCCATTTGCCAATGTGTATGCCTGCCTGAGATCATGCCAGGGCCTCCGTTTCGCCGCGAATGTGGATCGCGGATGCTGACAATAAAAGGCAATAATCAAATGTGCTCCCACGAGGACCCACCTCGTTCCTCGCTGCAGGAAAATTAAGTGTCCCTTTTGATCCGTGCGGCTGAATCGCGAGCGTGTAGAAAATTAAAAAGAGACGCATGCGGCACCTGCCTGGAGGATAAAACAATTCTTCCTTTTTATGCTCCATAGTCTGAGACTTTATTATCTTTTCTCTAAACGGAGCAGAGTGGGATGTAAGTGGATTTTCTGGACCGGGGTTTCTTTCTTGTGCTAGGGAAAGTGGTGCGACGACTGTGACGGGGTATAAAGAGGGTTCATGGCTTTAAAATATCCCTGCCCCCCCCCCCCAGAGTGGCGAGGGTTATAGTGTCTTGGAAAAGGGTGTGCCAACTCTTTAAGGGATGAACGGTTGAAAAAGTTTGTAAAAGATTAATGTACGACATATTGATGCTGAAATTTCATAGGTCATTATCAGTGAGCAACAATGGTGGAACAATTTTGTTATTAAACTGTTATTACAGCTTATTTACACTGTACACTTTAATGTGATTATTTTGATTGGTTAAAATATTCAGAAAGTCCGTTCAACTGCATAAAAACATTGCAGTATTCACGTAACAGAATGTGTAATAACATTGTGATAACATTTATTGGAATATTTTACCGCAATTCTTACATTATTTTATATTACACCCTTCTCCTCCTCGTGTGATACTTCCTTGTATCTACATTAGCATAAGTGCAGAAGTGAACTACTTCAGGTTGAAGCTTTTTAATGGAGGCAACATTTCCACTTCACAGAGGACACACATGGCGGCGGGATGTCGACGGGGGCCGGGTCGGGGAATGCAGTACAAAGAGAATGGCAGAGAGGCGCACCGCAACCGGTCCTGTCGGCGCTTAATAATGTAGCTAGATACGGAGGAGAGAGTGAAGCATTCGTCATTGGATTTCTACAGAAAGTAATTATAAAATAAGTCCCCTAAGTGAGAGAGCGACGCTAAAATGAAACTGTGGGAGATCGCCCCCATCCTGAGAGCATCCACTGTGCTACTGAGCTGGATCATGGTGGCTCCAGGGGACACAGAAGGCACTTGTAATGAACTGTCGATGTCTCGTCACCGAGACGAAATATGACAAAGTACATGACACAAAAGTGGCTTTTACAGGTGATAAGTTGTGGAAAAGGTATTTTGAAAAAGAATATTGAGCAAACATTATAAGGTTGCATTTTATGTTTCTAGTTGGAAGGTTCACCTGTCATATATATGGCGGAAAAAACTCAGGTGACTTGAAGTCCCGCTCTGAGACCCGCAATTTGACCAATTTCAAAATTGTCCTATATGCATGTGTGATAAACAATTGGAAAGCTTAAAATCTCAATTTTCTGGGGGGAGAAACATTTTGAACTGCAGGGCATTAAAAAAAATTAATTAATTAATTAAACCCCTAAATGCCAACTCAAGGTGAGAGCATGAGAGAGCATAATTAAAGACACCATGATTTTAACGAGATATTATCGCATACTTGCCTTGTTGTGATCCAAAAACTTCGTATAGCATGTCTCAACGAGTGCCAAGACACAGCTGTGAATGGCCACAGCCGGACATTTTGGGGATTTTATGGGTGAAACACGGTAATATGACAAGGGTAGCAATGCAGAAATCGCATATATCAAGGAGTGGTCGAGATTTCCTTTTTCAAATATTTACCCGGGGGGAATGCGACAGTAACAAAAAAAAAAAAATTACAATTAAGGGATAGTTTTGAGATAGATATCCGCGACCTATTTACAGACACTTTTTTTTTTCATTGTGATGTAATTTGTTTAAAAGTTTAAAATATGCGAGTGAATGATTTTATGAAGTCTTTTTTTTTTTTTTTAACTAAATATTAGAAATCAATTAATGATTGTAAGCTTAAAATGATAGACATTTCGGATAAAAAATATAATTACCTTTTATGGCTGGGTTGAAACAAAAGCAGTTGCGCGGTGTCTGTAAAGGGGGGTCTCAAGGGGAAAACAGACGAATTAAAAATAGTTCGGGGGCTTAATGCGCCATGAAACTGCTATGGCAGCATATAGACTTTTTTTTTAATTATAAAAAACAACAGTTATTTTGGCTTAAAATACAGCAGTTTATTTTAAAGAAGGGTGCAAGAGCTTTTTCAGCCTTGTCTGTTTTTTCCGCCATATATAAAAGATTTGTATTTGATCGTGAATTACTATATAGAGTATAGAAAACAATCATGCAATTATTAACAATCATGCAAGTATCAGTAATCATGAAATTCTTAGATTGAGCATCCTTATATCAAGGAGTATATTATCCATAGAAGTTAAATGAATTCTAACTACTCTACATACAGTAATACAGTGGTACCTCTACATACAAAGTTAATTCATTCCCGGACCTTGTTTGTAAGTCGAAATGGTCATATGTCAAGCAGGATTTTCCCATAATACATTATAATTCCATTAATTTGTTCCACGAACTAGTTTTACCTCCTAATAGGTAGAAGGCTTGCAGTTGAAAGAAATTCTATAAAGCCTGTAAAGTGGGGGAAAACCAGGCCAAAACCTGGTCTAAAATGACATTTTGCCTTTAGTCAATGTATGAAAGACGGCATTAAGTGTCTTTCCTTCACCGAACCACTTAGATTTACTCACCAAACCGATGGGGTTCAATCGAACCCAGGTTAAGAACCACTGCTGTAATCACTATGCTTCTGATGCATCATCTCTGATTAAGACTTACATTTTGAGAAAAAAATCTCTCATAGCTTTTTTGACACATTAAAAGAACTTAAAAAATCTCATCTCCTCACAGCTTTAAACAAAAGGCACGGAAATATCCGGCGGCATGTCTTGTGAGGATTCCAGACCCACGTTGCATGTGCAACATCCTGGCGGTGATTCAGCCTGACACTTTTGGAAATGTTTGTTTCGTGACCAGAATTTTAAAAGCATGAGGCCCCGTTTGTGGTTAGGAGAGGCCCTCCCCTAAGGAGAGGTTAAATCTGAGTGTGTTAACTCGAGCAGTGGCAAAACGGCAAAATTCACACGCTGACGTTAAAGAGTTGTTGCAGAATGCTTGCCGTTCAAAGTGTGTTCATCCGTCAATATCTTGGCACACCATGTACTCGTACTGTGGTGGGTAGTAACGAGTTACATTTACTCCATTACATTTACTTGAGTAATGTTTTGAGAGAAAATGTACTTCTAAGAGTACTTTCACTAAGCCATACTTGAATAGATTTGTGAGAAGACGACGAAACGCTACCCTTGCTTGGGCTACAGTAGTTACAACCTTTTTACTCGGCATACAATGAAGAAAATAATTGAACACCCTGCTATTTTGCATGTTTTCCACTTAGAAATCATGTAGGTGTCTGAAATTTTCATCGTAAGTGCAACTCCAACGGCAAGGCAAATTTATTTATATTGCACAATTCAACACAAGGCAATTCAAAGTGCTTTACATCACATGAAGATCATAAAAATCATTAAAATCAATAGGATGTAAAAACAAAGACAGTCGAAATAGGAAATAAAATTATACATAAAAATTGCATTTAATCATGAATAGAATAAAAAAATAATAATAATGAAGAAAAAAAAAAAAATAATAATAAAAATAAAAATAAAATAAAAATAAAACAAAAACTACTAATACTAATAATAATTGAAATCAGCAATGGAGATAAGCACAAGAGGAATAGAAAGCAAATAGATTGAAATATATAGACAGTTATGGATATCCAGTGCTAAACAAAAGTGTTTTTTAGCCCTGATTTAAAGGAGCTAACAGTTTGAGCATACTTCAGACCTTCAGGTAACTTGTTCCAGAGGCGAGGAGCATAATAACTAAATGCTGCCTCACCCTGCTTGGTTCTTGTTCTTGGAACATACAGGACACCGGTTCTAGACGACCTTAGGGGTCTAGATGTTTCATCGGAATCTAACAAATCCAGCATGTATTTTGGTCCAAGGCCATTAAGTGTTTTGTAGACGAGCAGTAGTATTTTTTAATCTATCCTTTGACTCACTGGAAGCCAGTGTAACGATTTCAAACTGGTGTATTGTGGTCCAGTTTCCTTGTATTTGTGAGGACTCTGGCAGCAGCATTCTGTACTAGCTGCAGCTTCCTGACTGATTTTTTTTTATCAAGACCCGCAAATATACCATACCAATAGTACAATCTGCTGAAAATGAATGCATGCATAAGTTTTTCCATGTCTTGTTGAGTCAGGAGCCCCTTCATTCTGGCTATATTTTTTAGGTGGTAATAAGCAGATTTAGTGACGAACTTTAGATGGCTATCAAATTTTAGGTCTGAGTCAATAATTACGCCAAGGTTTCTGACTTGATTTGTAGCTATAAGTGACATTGTGCTAAGGTGGATGCTTATCTTTGACCTTTCCTTTTTTGGCCCAAAAACGATCACTTCTGTCTTCTCCACATTTAACTTGAGAAAATTCTGGCACATCCATTCATTGATTTGATGAATGCAATTACTCAGGGAGACTAAGGGACTTTAATCATGTGGGGACACAGAAATGTACAGTTGTGTGTCATCTGCATAGGCGTGATAGGAGATGTCATACTGTTCCATAATTTGAGCTAGGGAAAGCATATAGATGTTAATTAAATAAGAGTGGTCTAAAAATTGACCCATGAGGGACTCCACACGTGAATTTGGTTCGTCCTGACTGATGGTTTGCGATTGACACAAAGAAATCCCTATCATGTAAATAAGATGTGAATCACTGAAGAACAGTATCAGTAAGCCCTACCCACTCTTCCAATCTGCTGAGTAGTATGTTGTGATGAACTGTGTCGAATGCGGGGCTGAGATCCAATAGTATCAGCACAAATGATTTGCCTGCATTGGTATTCCGACGAATATCATTTAGGACTTTGATAAGCACGGTCTCGGTGCTGTGAGAGAATCTAAAAAGAAAAATCCACAAATCACAATGCATGTTTTTTTTTGTTTTTGTTTTTTTTAACAATTTGTGTGATACAGCTGCAAATAAGTATTTGAACACCTATCAGCTAGAATTCTGACCCTGAAAGATCTGTTAGTCCGCCTATTAAAAGTCCACCCCCACTACATGTATTATCCTGAATCAGATGCACATGTTTGAGGTCGATAGCTACATAAAAACACCTGTCCGCTCCATACAATCAGTGAGATTCCAACTTGTAACATGGCCAAGACCAAAGAGATGTTTGATTTGTACACCTCCACAAGGCTGGAAAGGGCTGAAAATGGAAGAAGCTAAACATAACGGTCAATCTCAATCTGAGTGGAGCCCCATGTAAAATATCACACTGTGGGGTCTCAATGATCCTAAAAAAAAGGTGAAGAATCAGCTCAGAACTACACAACATGAGTTGGTCAATGACCTGAAAAGAGCTTGGACCACCAATTTCAACGTTACTGTTGGAAACAGACTAAGACATCATGGTTCCAAATCATGCATGGCACGGAAGGCTCCCCTGCTTAGACCAGCACATGTCAAGGCACGCCTTAAGTTTTCCTATGACCATTTGGATGATGCAAGCAAGCAAGTTTTGTGGTCAGATGAGAGCAAAATAGAACTTTTTGGTGGTAATTCCAGAAACCGTGTTTGAGAAAAGAAGAATGATGAGTACAATCCCATGAACACCATCCCTACTGTGAAGCATTTGGGTGGTAGCATCATGCTTTGGGGGTGTTTTTCTGCACATGGGACAGGACGAGTGCACTGTATTAAATAGAGGATGACTGGCGCCCAGTATTGTGAGATTTTGGGGAACAACCTCCTTCTCTCAGTCAGAGCATTGAAGATATGTTAGAAGACCCAACCACAACCTGAGAATGACCCGAAGCACACAGCAAGGAAAACAAAGGAGTGGCTCCGTAAGAAGCATATCAAGGTTCTAGCATGGCCTAACCAGTCTCCAGACCTAAACCCAACAGAAAACCTTTGGAGGGAGCTCAAACTCTGTCTTTCAGCGACAGCCCAGAAACCTGAATGATGTAAAGAAGATCTGTGTGGAGGAGTGGGCCAAGATCCCTCCTGCAGTGTGTGCAAACCTGGTGAAAAACTACAAGAAAGGTTTGACCCATGTAAATGCAAACAAAGGCTATTGTACCAAATACACTATTAATATCCATTTTTTCAGGTGTTCGAATACTTATTTGCAGCTGTATCACACAAATAAATAGTTTTTTTAAAAATCATACATTGCGGTTTCTGCATTTTTTCTCTTTAGATTCTCTCTCTCTCACAGTGGACATGGACCTATGATGAAAATTTCAGACCCCTCCATGATTTCATAGTGGGACAACTTGCAAAATAGCAGGGTGTTCAAATACTTATTTTCTTCACTGTATTAGAGTTTACTATGATTTTTTTGCCAGAGATGTCAACAGTTTGACCAATGAGCAATAATGCCTTGATTCCATTATACCATTATACATATATACATCAGACTCAAGCTTGCCATTCTATGATCACGCCGGCCTGTTCAATCATGTGGTGTTATTAAAGCACCGAAAAAAAATTAAAAATTTTACATTGAAGGCTGCCGTGAACATGACTCAAAAGTGCAGATTTTAACTTGCCACGGACAACCGATCCTTTTAATTTTATAATATGATATATGTTTTCTCCACTAGGGGTCACTCATGCTTTTTGAACCAATGTTGCTTCATTTCTGTAGATTTTTTTTCTCGCCGGAATTCAATGATTTTTTTTTTAATTTATTATTATTTCTTTACCTTAATCTGTTTATGTAATAGGTTACAGTACAGTATAATACTAACAGTTCATATGGAGAACTTTGTACTGAGAAAAAAAAAACATTTAAAAATAAAATGAAAATCAAACATCGTAAGCAGTTACTCACAATGTTACTCAAGAATTTTTCACCAAATACTTTTTTACTTGCATACAAGCACATTTTTTTGGATGACTAAAAGTAATTTTTTGGCTACTCTACCCACCTCTGATTAGTACAGAAGAATTCAAATTAAATAGATTGATGGTTCAAATTGGAGTAGCTTTTGTTAACTCTCAGACAGTCAAATGTCATTCACGAGCACTACTTATAAATTAGGAAGACTAACACTTTTTGGCTCAGACAGACCATATGTCTACACCCTCACACCAAGCAAGACATATGTGTGTGAATGTGTTTGTTCGCGCCACCTCGACAAGATACAACAATCCTGCCGGATTCATTGCTTTCTCTTTGTGTACAGCCCACCCGCAACAATTTGGCACCATCGACGCAGTTTCGGAAAAATAGATATCAGATGGAGCCCAGCCCGGAGAACGGTTCCAGTTTTTGCTATTCATTTTTAGCACAATTGTGTGACAAACATCCAGGCAAAGGATGCTGGCCAAAACCAGTGACTGAACAAATGTATTTGAGGTACTCAAATTAAACAAATTTCTTCATATAGGAGGGCTCAGATAACTGAACAAAAACATAAGTGGCTTCAGTTCATTCAATATGTTTGTTTCAGAACTACCTCAAAACTCTTAAGAGCCCAATAGAGGTAGGTTTCTGCAGGAATTTGTGCAAATGCCTTTTTTTCACATAAATTAGATGTCACTCTGTAAATGAACAGCTATTTCAGGAAGATGTTTTCTGCAACAAGAATAACAAGAAGGAGTTGGCCACTACTCGCAGAAATTCTGCGCTGTTTTGATATTTACAACATGAGTGACTGTCAACAAAACAGCAAGGTTGAGGCGGCACTTCTCATCTCAAGTGCCTGAGACAAGAGTGCAGAATATCCTCATCTTCGACCTTGCGTAGTTTTGGATGAAGTACTCTGCATTCATGCAATATCCATTCATTTAAAAGCTGAGTAAAGCATGCTCGGCCATTTTTGTACAGATCTAGTGTTACAACGATTAATTGACTTGAGTCATTCCATTAGAAAACAGCTTCAAATCAAAATTTTGCTTCTTCGGCAATTCGTTTAATTAGACTGGCGTTGTAATGGTTTGTTTTTAAAGTGTTTGCATCAGAGGTTGCGCTAGACTTTTTCGTTGTCTGTCATTTTGACTGACAGTGTCATAAAAATCCGGTCATAATCTATTTTTACCAGTCACTTACATTTTTAAAATGATAATAATGACATATTCAATAGTATTTAGTTTTCATTCATTTTGAATTAATATTCTGTCCGAACAAGCTTAACAAGAGGCAAACAGACAGCGGACTGCACCAATCAGCGATGGGCAGACGTGCTGCTAGCAAAGCGACGAGGGCAGGACGAGGGACTTGCGCGCGGAAGTAAACATACGAGGAGAACGGAGTTTATTCAACATGGCTAGCGCGAGAGACTGTTGTCAATGTCTCGTGTCAATGTGTTTTAGCTCATTTAAAACTGAATTTACCGCAGATTGGAACATATTCTCGGCTGTCCCGTTCGCCATCCGTGTTGTTGTAGAGACGACTTTCGGCGCGCAAGAGTGACATTGCTCGTGAAGAACACGTCACGCAAATAAACAAATCTAATTTGTCGATTGATTTTGTACCTACTCGAGAGGCCGTTAATGGGCTGGGTCCCAGACTTTTCTCTCAGTGTTTGAAAAATACAGGGAGAACAGTCTGGCCGTGCCAGGCAAACACTCAGTTGCCTTGACATTTTTCCGAGTAAGGCCGACGACGTCATGCATCAAGAGAGACAATAGCTAATTAATATGCTCACTCGCCACCCTGTGGTCTGGGGTGTGAATTGCAACCTGTCAAAATGACGGATGGACTTCAGTTTTTTCCGTCACCGTTTTAAAAAACCGGTCGAACACGGAAAATATTCGGTTAACGCGACCCCTGGTTTGCATTTAGTTTTATTGAGAGGGTGGACTCACTGCCCTCTAGTGGCAACAGTGAATGACATAGCTCATCTAACATGGCTGGATCCAGCTGCTCCCTGTTAAGACCAACATAAGGTTGAAATTGTTGTTTGAGCTAAAATGATTGTTTATGCATTAATTTAGTTTTGTGGTATTTTAGGAGTTTTTTGTAAGAGTGTGTTTAGACGATTGGTTAAGAGCATTGTTTAAAAAAAAAAAAAAGAAAAAAGAAAGAATTTTATAACATTTAAGCTAGCAGGCTTACACTATGCAAGTTGGCCAATTGTTCTTTTGTTGCACTTTGATCCTCATTTATTATTTTTGTAAGCTCTGGTATGTTTAATTTATTTGTTGAACACATTTAATGCTCTTGTGAAATGAAAGTGCAATTCTGCATAGTTTGAAAAAAACTGGTATGTTTAATTTATTTGTTGAACACATTTAACACTCTTGTGAAATGAAAGTGCAATTCGGCATAGTGTAAAAAAAAATGCACGGGAATTTTATTTTGTATTCGCATTTGGTGCCCTTTTGAAAGGACAATCTTAGCAAGCCTTTGTTTTACATCTCCTAAAATTGATTCTGCGACGCATTAAATGTTCCTAATCCGATTACTCAATTATTCAAACTAAGTTATAGATTAATCGATTACTTATATAATTGATAGCTGCAGCCCTATACGAATCTATCCTGGTGAAAATATGACACTCCTCCCCAAACACACTAATAATTGCCCCATACACAGGTCTCACCTAGACACAAAATCCATGAATTAAAGAGCCTCAAAGACCAATTTCAAAGACTGCTATTATTCACCAAAATGAGATTTAATTGGAAGCATTCATCCTGAACTCATGTATCTTGAACGACCAACGCTGTCGTCAAATGTGGGAGGACAAACTTGGTCGGCATGTCTAATATAAGTGGATGCATAAAAAGGTTTGTCCACGCCTCAAATTGTACTGAAACTGTATTTTGACAATCTCCAAATGAAGAGGGGACTTTACCCAAACGAGCCCTGTTTAGAAGTACGTATCCTAAACAGATGAGCAGTGTTGGGCACGTTAGTTTAAAAAAGTAATTAGTTATAGTTACTCACTACTTCTTCCAAAAAGTAACTGAGTAACTGTATTACTCTTTAGTAAAAGTGACTAGTTACCAGGGAAAGTAATTATTTCCGTTGCTTTAAAAAGAAGTTTTTGTATGTCAAAGAATTTTAAATTTTCTGAGCAGTATTCGAGTAAGTTGAATAGAGAAGAACAGACAGGTAGTTGTGTTATAGGGCCTTGCAATATTTATAGCACCTCACCAGCAACAGATTTATCCTACACTTGAAGTGCAACAAAAATAAACAGTAAACAATATAATCACAATCAGCAGTAAACAATATAAAGTGAATTTAATCAATTAAATCTAACTCTCACAACCTGAGACAACTGGTCAAGTAGACATAGCCTACTGTACTTCAAGTATCTTGACTTAAAATAGTGTTTATATCTCCAACTCGTGAAGGACAAATTTTCCTCTGAATGCTCTGCCATCATATCCCTCTGCATCTGTTTTGCGTATGTGTGTTTGCCGCACGCGCTGTTCCGGTTTGTTTGTGAAAACACCGGCTCTGATTGGCTTACCATGACACATGACTCTAACCCTCAGCCAATCACAATCACTTCCATTGCATCTATCCAGGTGGCGCATTCAGGTAGCCTCGTCCCCCTACTCCTCCCGTCACCCTCAAAGCGTCTGCCGTCCTCAAGATGGAAGCAGCATTGTTGCTGGCTGACAGTGGGGGATGGGAACGAGGCTAGCATTCAGGTGTTGCAAAAACAAACGTTAGCAAGCTTTGGAAAGCATTGTCTAATTGAATGAGCAGGGACAAACAGCCTGGAGTCATAAGAAGTACGTGTTGTAATATTCTGATACAGAATTATCCGAGGCACCCGAAAATACACACGGCGCCAATATGGTTTTGCTCACATGATGCGGGAGTGAGTTAGAGACACAGCCTGCCGAGAGCCGTACGTTTGTGTTAATGTTGAAGTTATATGTGCGATTAAAGTAACAGTGCCAGCACGTCCTGTGTGATATATCTTTGCTAAGAAAAAGCACAAAAAAAACACGTGCTCTATTCTCGAACCTGAACGCACCCAAAGTCTTGGATGACAAATAAACAGAGCAGAGCAGAGTAGACTTGCTACGGCTGGTAATTTCTTCAATTTATTCAGAGTAAGTAACGCACCGCTTTTGACAGTCAGTAACGGTAAAGATGTTGTAATAGCGGAAAAAATAATTAGATTACCCAGTTACTGAAAAAATAACGCTGCTATGTAACGGCGTTATTTATAACGGCGTTATTCCCAACACTGCAGATGAGTAGTGTTAAAGACGGTTTTTTGCCTAACAGAAAATGCACAAGCCTTCCCAATCAATGCCTTCTTAAGCCTGCTCATCGTTGCCACTCATCACCAAACCAACACTTTCGGCTATCCTGTTATCCTGGCTATCTGAACTTCTTGCTTTCGTCCTAGGATCTCTCGTGGCCGTCTCTGTGTCTGTACTACTCGCCTGTATTTTGACCGGACCTCCCGCCCTTGCCAAAAGGAGCCTGGCTGCCCATTTGCCTGCAACCCTCACCAGGCTCCTTTCAAATAAACTTTGAAATACCATCTTAACGCCTCACCTTTGTCTGCTTTGGGGTCCAACAAAATCCCCTTACATTAGCCATAAAAAAACTTGTGAGTGCAATTGGTAAAAAGAAGCCCAACCCATACAGGAATCTTAAAGGCCAAATTATATTGGACGCGCTTGCAGTCCGGGTCCGGCAAGATATAGCGCCGGAGCCAATCCGTGTCCAATCTATCCTATCGTTCAAATTATACATGCCACGTCAGCGCTACAAATTGACCTGTAGCGCTGTAGTCAACAGGCCAGATGCTTATTGACAGTTCAAACACCAGCGAGCATGGACCAAGAACGCTTCATCATGGAGGTGGAAAGTCACAAAGTGATTTATGATGCAGCAGATCCTTTTTATAAGGACAACATTAAAAAGGAAGCTGCAAGAACTCCATAGTAGAAGCTATGAAGATGGATGGTAAGTTTTTATGCAAGTTATGTAATTTAAAACAGTAAATAAAAATAGTGTCACAAACCCAGGGTAAAAGAAAAAAAAATGTGGGAAAAAATGTTCGGTCAAATCAAGTCCACCTGTCTCTCGCTGCTTTTCTGTTGAGTACAGACTCCATGTGTTTGTCGTTTTTAATGCCACATTATCTCACGTGATCACGCAAGAGTTCACGATGGCATGGAGCTGCCAGAACTCAGTTGTGCGCAGCCGGTATGTTTTGTCCCTTTTTTTTTTTTTTTTTTTTTTCATCCTTGTCAGGTGTTTGACACAGAGAATGGAAGTCTAAGTGCCCGATCATACTCTGACATATTCCCATTGTGATCATTCAACATACCTTGTTTATTATGACAAAGCAGCGAACAGGAAGGGGTAATGGCGGAACAGAAGAAACACAAGAGAAGAAAGAAACACGAACAAGAAATACACTGAACATCTGCACTAACTACTAATATATTGGTGCTATCGTCAGCTAGATGTATTTCCGGTTGACACCATGTGAGGGGCCTGTTGACCAGGGAAAGAAGGGGATAGGGGTAGGGGAGTCTATAAGCTAAGTGATTGAAAGGGATAGAGGGTACACAAGTCAGCTCTGTGATCTAGAACCCAGTAATCGTGTGAATCCCTTGTGAAAGTAAGCCCGTTGGCGACCGACCCTACTCTGCCCCATCGCCAATCCCGGCACCAGGACCCTACCCCGAGCGCGCCCTGTCACATCCAGCCGCATGCGAGCCCCACCAGGAGCGCGACAGCCACGCAGACGAGCGGAGACGCCACACAGGCGCCAACCCAGGGCCACGGCCCACACCCAGCCAGCCAGGGGAGGGAGGGCGGACGGGCAGCAACCCATCCCTCCTCCCGCAGCCCAGCAAAGAAGCCATCGTCCCCCCACCCCCGGGATCCAGGGTGGTCCCCCAGGCCACCCGCGCACCCATCAACCGACCTTCAGGGATGGCAAGAGGGGACTCACCACCAACCCCACGGCCACCTCCACCCCCTTCCGCCCACGAGCCACAGCCGCAGCCCCCCAACCGGCACGGCACGCCACAGGACCCCCAGCGGCCCACCAAGCCCAGGGTACGGTAGGGCCCCCCGCCGGAGCAGGCAACACCCAGCCGATACACCGGCACCCACCCAGCGATCCGCGACGGAGCACAGGGCAGATACCCAATCAGAGAAGAGAGGGGAAGGCGGAGGCAGGAGAACGCCGAGGAGCCGCTACAGGGCGACACAAGATCGGAGCCCTGACCTCCCCCCACTCCCGCGGCCGGCAGCCCAGGCAGAGAGGAGGCCACGCCCCGGGAGCCACGCCATAGGAAAAAGGTGTGGGACCCACCTGCCACCCTGTTACTGTGGCTGCCAGGTTCCGTTGTCCCATTTTTGACGTACTGCGGAGCACGCAGTCAACACAAAGATTGGCGGATTCGTACCGAACACACGTCCGGTATATTTCGGCCTGAACAGCTACGCCGGGTGGCACGAAACTCGATGTCTTTCATCACAGGACATATACTTGAAACTTAACAGAAATTCAGACATCTATTTGAAAATTCACCAAAAACAAGCCCCAAATTAGTCACAGGTAGAGTTGTCCAATATCATTGGGTAGCCGATTATACCGGCCGATAAAATTATTTTAAAATTATATCGGATAATATCGACATTCGGTTTACATTATCGGTTTTGCGCCGATATGCAAGTTTCTGTTAAAGTGATTGTAGAAGCCTTCTGCCTTTGTACAACGGCTGGTCAGAGCTTAGCACAGCCTTTTTTTTATTATTTGCCATTAGATGTTTCCAAAGTAACATTCTTGGCATTTTATTTGTGAGCAGTCGACTTGCATTCATGGTGGCAAAATTGAATGAACCATAAATGACTGAAAAATTAATGTGTTAAGTCCACGACCGCATATATCGGTTTGATATCGGTTTCGGGTTTTTGGAGTTGGACAATATCAGGATATCGGTTATAAAGTCATTATCAGACAGAACTAGTCACAGGTATTCGTGAATTTTCCAAGCTTTTTTGCCGACGCCGTCCAACCTGAGCCGAGCATAATGTCCAATTTTGACAACCTTATCTAGGATTCACCATTAGAAAGGAGGTACAAAAAGCCCATTCATCACCGCCCGTAGCTTTCTGGATGGAATCCCAGAATATTTTAGTCTCAAAGATGGGACTAGTCCAACCACAGTCCAAACAAAAATGAGTCTTATAAACATAAGTGTTATTGTATAATGAGTAGCAGACAGATGCTTTGATTCGGTTCAGTTCTGACACAGTTATTTTTTTTTTTTGTCTAACTGTCTAAGTCCAAACAATGCTAAGTCAGGCCTAAGTAGCTGCGCCGTCTCGCCTGTGTTGAGCAGATGGTGCTTTATGTATTTATAATAGCACAAACATTGTAAGACGCTCTCAGTATCTGGGATCCTTTGCATGCTAATTAAACTGATGGATGTGTTTAGTGCGTGTTTTTTTTTTTTTTTAAACTAGAAGAGGGATATTTGTATTGGCCCCACCTGGCATTTGGGAACAAGTTGCTCGCGTTTGCGAGTTCCCGAGGCAGAATATCTTGGAAATATTAACAATATTTCCGAGCAGTCATAAAAAGGCGGCGAAAGCATAGCGCCTGATGAAATCAAATGGCTTCACATACCAGCCGCCATTTCCCGTTGCGACTTCCCTAGCAGAGAAATTTATTGGTTTCGTTTTAATAGCTCTGGCTATTAAGACCGGGCCAGGTGATAATGGGCTCATGGTCATCAGAGAACGCAATAGACATTTATTTGCACTTTGCGGAATCATCTGGAAGGACTGTCCAATGATTTTTTTAATATGCTTTTTTAATTATTCTGAATTTGTCGCGTCCTTTTATGAGAACTGAGTTTAAATATCGCAGGGGGAAAAATACGATTAAAATAAAATGCAACATTCACGTAACACTACATTCACACAAGGTACAGCATGTTTTTACTTGGAACATCTTTTTTTATTAATTGCCGTTTTGAGTCAAAAGAAAAAAATGGCTTTAATCTGTCAATTTTAAAACATTCTTACTAGAAAGACATGTACCATTACAACTAAGGACGCAACAACTAATCAATTACATTAATAAATTAGTTGCAAATTCAATCATTTTTGCCGGCAGCTGTAGGCAATCCTATTTGGGTCCTTGTTTTTGTGTCATGTGAGGCTATGCGCACACCAATAACTATAACAAGTGAGAGAGTTCACTGATACACTCAGATTTAGTTGCTGAATCAATAATATTTGCGTGAGAGTTAGCTTGTCTAGAGCAGGGGTCCCCAACCTTTTTCGCACCACGGTGTGATTTGGGTCTTTTTTTCACGGACCGGTGTTCTGTCCAATTTTGCACCCTTATAAAATTTTGCTCCCAAAGCTTTTGTGGCTGGGTGAAAAAAAGCCTTTTATATTCAGTTGGACTCTCAATGTTATCCAACGGTGCTAAAAACTATTTACATCATCAGTGTTGGGAATAACGCCGTTATAAATAACGCCGTTACGTAACGGCGTTATTTTTTTCAGTAACTGGGTAATCTAACGAATTACTTGTTCCGCCATTACAAGGCCGTTACCGTTACTGACGGTCAAAAGCGGTGCATTACTTACTCTGAATAAATTGAAACTACCAGCCGTGTCGAGTCGACTCTCTGCTCCGTTGATTTGTCATCCAAGACTTGGGGTGCGTTCAGGTTCGAGAATAGCGCAAGTACTTGTGACTCCAAGCTGTTTGTCCCTGCTCATTCAATTAGACAATGCTTTCCAAAGTTTGATAACGTTTCTGTGTTTGCTACACCTGATGCTAGCCTCGTTCCCATCTCCCACTGTCAGCCAGCAATAATTCTGCTTCCATCTTGAGGACGACAGACGCTTTGAAGGTGACGTGAATTGTCGGGAAACTAGCCTACCTGAATGCAGCCCCTCGAGAGATGCGATGGAAGTGATTGTGATTGTAATTGGCTGAGGGTTAGAGTCATGTGTCGTGGTAAGCCAATCAGAGCCGGTGATTTCACAAGCAAACCGGAACAGCGCGTGCGGCAAACACACACACGCAAAACAGATGCACAGGGTCGGGAGTGCAGAGCAGTCAGAAGAAAAATTGTTCTTTAAGAGGTGGAGATATAGACACTATTTCAAGTTTGTCGAAATTAAAGGAAAGAACCTGCATGTAATGTGTAATTTATGTCCCGGGGCAAAGCTTTTGTCGACATCTGTGGTAAGCAATTCAAATCTGCTGAAGCACCTAACAAGTTAACTCCCTGTCTGTTCATCTCTATTCCACTGACTCGAATACTGCTCAGAAAATTTCAAATTCTTTGACATATAACAAGTTGTTTTTAAAGTAACGGAAATAGTTACTTTCCCTGGTAACTAGTTAATTTTACTATAGAGTAATTCAGTTATTAACGCAGTTACTTTTTGGAAGAAGTAGTGACTAATGTAACTAATTACTTTTTTAAAGTAACGTGCCCAACACTGTACATCATAAAAATACATGTGAAACACGAAAATGGCATAAATTAATGCTTAACGACACGGCAAAGTCGTTAAGTGAGAGAGCTGCGTGCAGTTGTTTGCAGCTAACATGGCAAACGTATAAGTTAACATTCCTTTCTTTAAAGAAAGTTTGTAGTGTCCACTTTGGAATCGCTGCATTCGCGGTCATTTTTAACGTTACGCGCATGCCAAATTTTTCAGAACACCGGCAATGTGCAGCAGAAAAATACAGCATATATAAAATAACATTTGTTTTTAACCCCGTCGTGATAAGTGCAGGGAAAATACAACTCCCCCGCTGAATCAGTGGGAGGCCTGAACTTGTTACGTGGAGACAAGATGGTCCCGAGATGGAAGAGTGAGAAAAGCCCACTTCCAAAGACACGATATTGGAAATTGTAGCACAGTTTTTAGTGCACTCCTAGTGTTGTCAGAATATTCCGAAATGACTTTCATCCAGAACCTCAGTAGAGTTGTTGTCTCAAATGTACGTTTAAGATCGCCGTGATTTGCGATCTCAACAAGCTGATATTCCCAGTGGCGCCCTATAAATTGGTTGGTCACCCCACTGGCCACCCCGCTTGCCAGTATATCGTAGATTGTTGTAGCATCAGTTATGCATTTCATCCCAAATGAATGCATTTATTTTGTTTTGTTAAATGTAGGGCTGACAAATTTATCACGTTAACGGGCGCTAATAAATTTTTTTTAAATTAATCACGTGGAAATAATTATCACAACACAATCGTGGTACGACTCATTCACGCATATCTGCAAACAGCCTACAATGGCGCTGTTTTACTTATAAACAGAGTTAGAGGCAGAGTGGAGTAGATACAAGCATTCATTGGGGCCGTGCTTTTAATTGGCAAAAGCTTTGTCATCTCTCCCACAGCAACTATAAATATTGTGGGAAGCAACGTGGGGAAGAATGACAGGAGTTGATCTTTTTCTTAACACCCTGTAATGTACCCAACGCAGAGAAGATATAGCATTTGCAGCCACCACACACAGTCATGGTTGCACCACTTCCCATCATGCATTTGGGCAGAACACTTAAGTCGCTACAGTATCATTTACTGAAAGTTCAACAAATACACTATTTATTTTATATTTAGTCACAATATACAAACTCACATTTATCCTTTACGAATTACAAGTCTTTCTATCCGTGGATCCTTTCACAGAAAGAATGTTAATAAAGTTAATGCCATCTTGTGGATTTATTGTTATAATAAACAAAAACAGTTCTTATGTACAGCATGTTAAATGAATATATCCGTCATGTCTTATCTTTCCATTCCAACAATAATTTACAGAAAAAAGGGATAAAAGAAAGGGTTTGACGAATATATAAGTGTAGGCAAAATGAACTCTATACAACAATTTACAGAAAAATATGGCATATTTTAGAGATGGCTTGAACTGCGATTAATTGCGATTAATTAATTTTTAAGCTGTGATTAACTCGATTAAAATTTTTAATCGTTTGACAGCCCTAGTTAAATGTACACCTTATGCCTAATAAATATATAACACAATAAAACATAATTGTTGTGGAACTCAAAATGTTGACTGGACAGTTATGGACTATGCACATTAAATCATTAGTAACATGAAATATTACACAATACACCAAAGTATATCAGTAGCCGTGTCCTTAAGTATTTCTGATAGTTTTCCCCTGACCTTTTTACTGCAATAATATAATGGAAACCTGAAATTATAGCTTTTAGTTTTGGTGTGCCACCCCAAGATTTTAAGTGGCCCCATCTGGCCACCCCTATGAAAAATTTCTGGAGGCGCCACTGTTCCTGTTGCACAGACATGCTCGAATCACTCTGTTTGTTCACATACGGGTCACGAATCCACTCCTTCGCAGTTAGTGGGTCTTTAGTGATTGGAAAGTAGCGTAGATTTTGTTATTCTTCGAGGTTGTTGGCTCATCTTCTGGCTCGTCAGGTTCCCTTTTCCCCGTAAAAAATCTGTCCAAAGACGTCTGTTTATCAGTCATTCTAGTGTGGGGCTAATTGTTTCCGGGAACAAATGTGATGAGCGAGGACCTATGTCATACGTTGTTATCGAGGCCAAGCACACATAGATATACAAAACAAGATGTACTGCTAACAGTCCAATCAATGCATTTCTATGACGACCTCCTATCCTGTAGTTGTATATCTAGAGTAGACAGGGATATTGGTGTGTTAAGCGGCACAGGCCAAAGTCAATCGACCAGAATGCAGTCGTTAATAAATTATTTATTATTTCTGCGCGGCCCGGTACCAAATGCGCCACGGACCGATACCGGTCGTTGGGGATCCTTGTCTAGAGTGTGTGTTGTTAGATCCAGTGTGCCTCTGTCAGAGGTGAGTAAATGAAGCCAATCGTATTGTTTGTATTCTTTGTTGATGAGGCGTTACTACATAGTACAGACCACTAAGCTAGTTAGCGATTATACTAATCGGTGTCTTGAGTGTCCGTTTGTATTGTTTTGGACAAGCATATTAGCACTTGAGTTAATATTAGATAGTAAAGTTGTCTAATTTCTTTTTATAAAGAAACCACGTTCATATAACAGCTTAGTCTCCCCTTTCAACACAAACTCCCATTCAAACTGTAAATTGTTATACAAGACAGTGTGCTTTGAAATTGGGCTTTTGGATTGTATTCCTGCACAACTGAACAATTGTTTGATAAATAAAATTGATTCATTACATATTTGCCTCCTCCGTATTACATTTTGAAGTTTAGTTTGTTTATAGAAAATAATTGAATCATTGACACAATTTATGTCAGCGCTTTGCCCACAACAAGAAAAAAAATGTCAATCAGCAGCACTTTTTTTTTTTTTAATTTGAATGAACAAGACTTGTTTGATTTGTGTATTGAGAAAAAAATCTATGTTTTATACTCACAACCTTCATTTAAAACTAACTTTTATGTACTTAAAACAGTACAGCTGTAGACAACAGTTAAATCAGGAAGCTGTAATAAAATATTTTTGAAGGAAACAGTCATCCATTGTGTCTTCATAGTTACTTACAACATGCCTAAAACAACTTCAAGTTAAATTGTGAAGGTAATTGAAAAAAGTCACATTTATCCGATTAGTCGATTAATCCTTTAATTAATCATCCGATTAATGTATTAGAAATATAATTGTTAGTTGCAGCCCTAATTACTTTTTCAGAGACCCCCCAGTCTCATCTCAAATGTAATATAAACTCAATTTCTTGACCAGTTTAGCTTTCATCTCATAATAAAGATGAAATTTAAAACAGCACAAAGATATGGTTTATTATTGAATCATCCAGACTAATACAAAGTACACTTAAAAACGCAAAAAAAAAAAAATTCTGACACCATCACTGCTCATTTTGTTTCAAATTTGTTTAAATTATTATTAACTACTTTGTTCCGTGTTACCAAGACAACGAAAACTAAAGCAAGAGTCCTATTAAAAAAAAGAAAAAAAACTCTTAAGTTAAAAAACATGCAACACCAAATACCCAAGTATTATCACAATAAATTGGTAGAGCATGACAATAAATAATCAGCCGCTTCACTCCACTTCTTCAATTAGCGCTACGTAACGTGCGAGAGAGGGCAAGATTTATCTAAAAACGACAGACACGAGCCTTTTTTTTCCCCCGCCTATTTCAAGGTGACTGAATTTCTCTGGTTCATCCATAATAGAAGTTTTTCTGCACATGGGTGAAAAGAAAAAACATCCAAAAGTTTGCAAGTGGAAAGGAACCCCACCATGCTTTTTTTTTTTTTTTTTTTTTTTTGGTCTGTCGGATTGATTCTCAATTAGTATTGAAACTTAAGCCAATTAATTTGTTTTGGTGATCACTAGAAAAATGCAGCCTACGAATTTTGCACGTTTCCTCTAATCAGCATTGAAATTAATGTTGACTTTACTCCATGGACTGAGAAATAATCAGTAAAACTCTCCAACTTGCTGGAGAGTTCAGACAGGAGGGAGGGACACTAAACACAAGGCCATGATTCACAATGATTGGATTATCGTGATGCGTATGTGTGTCAGAAAGGATTTTGTTGAAGGAAAAAAAAAATGAAGTCAACAATTGTAAATGTTCAATATAAATAATGTCAGATTTCTATGTGATCAGTAATCAGTTCTCTTGAACTGCAGACTCTGTGGCCGTTTACATGGTGATGCTCCAAGAATAGGACAGAAAGGTCATGTTTGCATTTACATTGTTCCGTCTTGGTTCCATTTCCATTCAAACGATGTCTCATATCTGCGTGAAAACAGTGCAGCATTCATGCCGGTGTTGGTACCCGATGCGCTCGGGGTGCAGTTTTCCAACTTCCGACCAGTAAAAATACAATTGAATGCCACTAGAACTGGGAAGTCGGGGGGGAAAAGCACCACTTCACGAATTGCTTTGATCTGACGTCACTCGACAAAATGGTTCTCAAGAAAACGTATTGATGACACAATAATGAAGTTGTTTGAGGCGCCATGTATTATTCTCATACAGTTAATTGATATTTTTTTATATTGCCTTTCTGCAAGGATGTAACTAAAGACGTCAGTTACAGTGTGTGCAATTTATCTCAACCGTAGTTTTTTCTCCACTTTACGATTGCTTATGAAAAGGCAGGTTTGCTGGAGGTCAAAATTTCTTTAAATGGCCAAAATAAAAAAACAACGAATTGGCGGTATTAACCATTTTTGTTGTTTACATTCGCTTGGAACGCTTTGAGGTCGCAACTTGGACCGTACGAATGGGATGAGTCAGACTTCTCACCTCAAATGCAGAAAAAATGTTCGGGTTGGTTTTTGTATCGTGTCGATAAATTGATGTACATGAAAAAAATGTTTCGTTTTTTAAAGAAAGGAACATACAACATCAGTACTGATGTCAAAAGCAAGCAGGCAAAAATACAATAAATAACAAACCATAAAACAAAAGGGTTGAGTCTGGCGCAAGGTTAAAAGCCAGGGAATAAAACTGATTTTTTTTTTTTGTTTTAAACACGGACAGTGATGGTGCCCTGATATTTAATGTCTGAGAGACATGTGTGCCGACCCGTTTGCTCTTTTTTGAACCTTCAAATTTAATTGTTAATAATCATCTGTGTGTGATACCATCAAATGATTTACATACTCATTTTTAAACCGGCATTTTTAAGCAAACACAATAGTACTACTCTCAAGAACAACTGTCACACTTTTTAAACCGGCATTTTACAAGCGAGCACGGCTCTGGGCGTGCATTTCGACTATTCGGCCAATCATATCGTGAGAATAACCGAACGTCA
This sequence comes from Corythoichthys intestinalis, assembly GCF_030265065.1. Classification (NCBI taxonomy): domain Eukaryota; kingdom Metazoa; phylum Chordata; class Actinopteri; order Syngnathiformes; family Syngnathidae; genus Corythoichthys; species Corythoichthys intestinalis. The sequence continues at coordinate 22,113,274 of NC_080414.1, read as the reverse complement.
CTGTCAAGCGCAGGCCCCCCGAGCAGATTGTGCACTCCGAGCGGATCGTGCACCTACACCGGGCCGTAGAGGGCAGTGCAGTTTTACAAGGTGCCAGCCAATGATGCACTTCCTTGACAACAACTTTCTCAGCCCGGAAGACAACACACCCAACCGCTCGAAGCAATGGCGTTTTTTGCCCCCTTACATTTTATTTTACAGTTTTATTCACGGTTTTTCAGATATATTTAATTTTTTTCTCGTATTTCTTGTACGTTTGCTGTTCTTTACAAGTTTAAATGATTGTATGAAATTGCTTGTCAGTATAAAAAATAAACTTGAAGCAATGGCATCCATGAGTTTTTTCGTTTGCTTTAAAAGGCACAAAAATGTGAATTTATTTAAACTCTAAATATTATAAAATTAGTCAATTAAAGCCGCCAATCCGCCATATTTGTGGTTTTGAATGTTTACTAGCAGTGACTGCGCACGCCCAGAGTGACGTGTGCAAGTGCTGACGTCATCGCAGCGAGAGGGTTTCCCTGCATATGGTTGCGGAGCAATCCCCGCAATCGAATCGTTCCGCTTTGGAGGCCGGAATCAAAGGTTTGCATCTTTGCCTTCAGTTTTCGCTGTCACTATGTAAACATGAGGCCATTCCGCAACACAATTGTTTCGTCTTGGCGTCGCAACTTGACCATGTAAACAGCCAATGAGTTTGTGACCTAAGACTAAATCGTAGCCAATTTATCAAGGCACACTTACACCCCAATAATCGATCCGAATCTGATAAGCAAACCCCAAACCAAAATTGCTGAAGTGTAACACCATATAAGGTATATACAGTGGTATGAAAAAGTATCTAATCCTTTTGGAATTTTTTTACATTTCTGCATAAAATCACCATCAAATGTGATCTGGGCTTTGTAAAAATCTTCTCTACAAAACCGCTGGAGTTCAGTCAGATTCCTGGGATGTCTGACATGAATCGCTGTCTTTAGGTCATGCAAGAGCATCTCAATGGGGTTCAAGTCTAGACTTTGACTTGGCCACTCCAGAACGTGTATTTTGTTCTTGAAGTTGATTTACTTCTGTGTTTTAAATCATTGTCTTGTTGTAGCATCCATCCTCTTTTTAGATTCAACTTTCTGACAGATGGCCTCAGTTTTTCCTGCTAAACATCCTGATAAACTTTTGAATTGATTCTTTCATTAATGGTTGCAAGTTGTCTAGGCCCTGAAGCAGCAAAACAGCCCCAAATCATGACACTCCCTCCACCATGCTTCACGGTGGGAATGAGGTGTTGATGTTGGTGAGCTGTTCCATTTTTCCTCCACACATGACATTCTGTGTTACTCCCATACAATTCAACTTTGGTTTCATCAGTCCACAAAATATTTTGCCAAAACATCTGTGGAGTGTTCAAGTGCCTTTTTGCGAACATTAAATGAGCAACTTTTTTTTTTTTGACAGCAGTGGCTTCCTCCGCGGAGACCTCCCATGAACATCATTCTTGGCCATAGTTTGACAAATAGCTGATTTGTGCACATAGATATTGGACTGTGCCAGTGATTTCTGTAAGTCTTTAGCAGACACTCCAGGGTTCTATTTTGCCTCAAGTATTCTGTGCTGGACTCCTGGCGTCATCTTGGGTGGACGGCCACTCCTTGGGAGTGAAGCAAAAATGCCACTCTCTCTACATTTGTAGACAACTTCTCTGACTCTCGATTGATGAACATCCAGACTTTTAGAAATGGTTTTGTATCCTTTCCCAGCTTTATACATATCAATAATCCTTGCTCACAGGTCTTCGGACAGCTCTTTTGACCGAGCCATGATGCACATCAGACAATGCTTCTCATCAGATAATTCTTACAAGGTGTGCATTTTATAGTGGGCAGAGCAGCTTTAAACCACTCATCAGTGATTGGGCACACACCTGACCTAAAAAGTTTGGTAAAAATTGGTTTCAATTGCACTCTAAGTCTACTTAGGCAAAGGGTTCGCTTACTTATCCCCCCCCCCCCTTCTGTCATTGTTTGCATGCTATCATTAAAATGTGAAAACCTTGAAATGTTTGGGTGGTTTTAGTTCAAGCAGACACTGTATTTTCATCTGTGTGATTTTGACAAAAATCAGATCACATTTGACGGTGATTTTATGCAAAAATGTGAGAAATTCCAAAAGGTTCAGATACTTTTTCATACTGCTGTATGTTACGTCAACATACCAAGCACATTCTCAGTTCGTTGTTTATGTGTCTTGTAACGTTAGCATAGCGTACACTCATTCAGCCTGTTCTCTATTCTATTTTTATTTTAAATTGCCTTTCAAGATGTCTGTTGGTCTTTGTGTTGGATTTTATCAAATTTCCCCAAAAATGTGATTTATATCTGTGCGACTTTTATACGTTTTTTTCCTCTTCAATGCCCATTTTTGGCTTGTGCGACTGATACTTAGGTGCGACTTATAGTCCGAAAAATACGGTAATTAAAACGTTTGGAAATAATGTTTGGGTGGTTTAAAGCACACCGTTTTTTCATCTTTGTGATTTTGACAAAGATCACATCACATTTGATGGTGATTTTATGCAGAAATGTGAGAAATTCAAAATTGTTCAGATACTTTTTCATACCAATGTACAGTAAAAAGTTGGTTACATCCCCTTGCTGTATCCATGTGAGTTCATTTTCCATTTCACCATTTTTTAGGCTTACTGTCACTACATCATTTTAGAGTGAGTCCACATTCATAAAAGTTCTTTAGAAAATCTCGCAAGAGAGGGTCAAAGACCTCACAGCTTGGACCGAAAACTAAAGACTAAAAAAAACATTCTACCGCCGAGAGAGGTTAGCTTCAAATAAAGCCCGGCAGCATCAGGAACGAGCGTGTCGAAGTTTAAAAACTGCCCCCGACAACCAGCCCCTATTACTGCCAGTCTACCACTCTGGGCTTTAAGCTCTTTACGATAAAGTCTTTATGTTTAAGTAGCACAATCCATTGCGGAGGGAAGCCGCTGTTAGATCTCAGTAGAACTTTTAGATTCGGTCTTTGATGGAGTTCTGTTCTCGCTTTGGATAGCCGGTATTATCCCAGCTCCAACTGCGGCCCCGCCAATGGCACTATTGTTTTCCTCAATCTGTCGATGGCGGCATTCCAACGCAATCTCCTTTTGTCTCATCACCACATCTCTTTTAGTGGAGGCAAAGCTCTTATCTGGCTTTCCCCTCCAGTCTTCTGATGCTTTAATGCCTCTGAGTCACAACTCTCTCATTTTTTGGATTATATAGCCCTCAAGGTTTTTTCCCCCCATTCTTTCGTCTTTCCTGCCTTCAACCTCACTTCTTTATCCCCTCCTGTTTTCTACCCCAAAGCCCACCCTCCGTTTTCTCCACAGATAGTGGGTCAATATTCACAATAAGCTTCTTATCTTAAACTCTTCTTTCTCTCTCCGCATGATCACAGACTCACGCTATGTGAGAGGAGTCGCTCAAACCGATTTTTCACGTTCCATCCGTCCATCCCGCGGATCACATCAAGCGGGTGTCTGAGTCTCCGGAAGCAGAAGACTTTCCAAAAATAAAGACTACCACAGTCCCTACCAGATGCTTGCATGAACTGTAGAGAAATCTATAAATATAAATTGGGCGCTAAACTAACTTATAGTTTAAATGGTAAATTTTTGTAAAAATAACGGCTGTTTTAAAAAGACAATTTGTAGTTGGTGCGAGATTAACCTATACAGTGGGGCAAATAAGTATTTAGTCAACCACTAATTGTGCAAGTTCTCCCACTTGAAAATATTAGAGAGGCCTGTAATTGTCAACATGGGTAAACCTCAACCATGAGAGACAGAATGTGAAAAAAAAAAAAAAACAGAAAATCACATTGTTTGATTTTTAAAGAATTTATTTGCAAATCATGGTGAAAAATAAGTATTTGGTTAATACCAAAAGTTCATCTCAATACTTTGTTATGTACCCTTTGTTGGCAATAACGGAGGCCAAACGTTTTCTGTAACTCTTCACAAGCTTTTCACACACTGTTGCTGGTATTTTGGCCCATTCCTCCATGCAGATCTCCTCTAGAACAGTGATGTTTTGGGGCTGTCATTGGGCAACACGGACTTTCAACTCCCTTCACAGACTTTCTATGGGATTGAGATCTGGAGACTGGCTAGGCCACTCCAAGACCTTGAAATGCTTCTTACGAAGCCACTCCTTTGTTGCCCTGGCTGTGTGTTTGGGATCATTGTCATACTGAAAGACCCAGCCTGGTCTCATCTTCAATGCCGTTGCTGATGTAAGGAGATTTTCACTCAAAATCTCTCGATACATGGCCCCATTCATTCTTTCCATTCACACAGATCAGTCGTCCTGGTCCCTTTGCAGAAAAACAGCCCCAAAGCATGATTTTTCCACCCCCATGCTTCACAGTGGGTATGGTGTTCTTCGGATGCAATTCAGTATTCTTTCTCCTCCAAATACAAGAACCTGCGTTTCTACCAAAAAGTTATCTGGATCACCCAAATGCTCTCTAGCGAACCGCAGAAAGGCCTGGACGTTTACCGGCTTCAGCAGGGGGACATGTCTGGCAGTGCAGGATTTGAGTCCCTGGCGGCACATTGTGTTACTGATAGTAGCCTTTGTTACTGTGGTCCCAGCTCTCTGTAGGTCATTTACTACCCCCCCTCCCCCGTGTGGTTCTGAGATTTTTGCTCACCGTTCTTGTTATCATTTTGACGCCATGAGATGAGATCTTGCATGGAGCCCCAGATCGAGGGAGATTATCAGTCGTCTTGTATGTCTTCCATTTTCTAATAATTGCTCCCACAGTTGATTACTTTACACCTAGTGTTTTACCTATTGCAGATTAAGTCTTCCCAGCCTGGTGCAGGTCTACAATTTTGTCTCTGGTGTCCTTCGACAGCTCTTTGGTCTTGGCCATAGTGGAGTTTGGAGTGTGACTGACTGAGATTGTGGACAGATGTCTTATACCGATAATTAGTTTAAACAGGTGCCATTAATACAGGTAACGAGTGGAGCCTCGTTAGAAGAAGTTAGACCTCTTTGACAGCCAGAAATCTTGTTTGTAGGTAACACAATTCTTATTTTACACTAATTTGAAAATAAATTCTTTAAAACTCAAACAATGTTATTTTGTTTTTTTTCCCCCACATTCTGTCTCTCATGGTTGAGGTTTACCCATGTTGACAATTACAGGCCTCTGGCGTGTGAGCGCTCTTCTCCACGTAAACAAGTGTGTGTGTGCCCCCACGTGAGCGTGAAAGCGCCACAAACTAAAAGCATGCATTTCAATATAAAAAAAGTCAATAATACAATTGAACACACATTGCCAAAGGCAGAACGCGAACGTGGCCATAGCTATTGAGTTATTCAGATACAGTAACTATAGCATTACGAACATGCTAACAAGTTTACCAAACCATCAGTGTCACTCCAAAGCACCAAAATAACATGTGAAATGCTATCATAATGTGTTAATAATTTCACACATAAGTCGCTCCTGAGTATAAGTCGCACCCCCAGCCAAACTATGGGGAAAAAAATGACTTATAGTCTGAAAAATACAGTACATTTTTATGCAGATTACCGTTTTTCGTGCAATGTTAAGCATTCATGATTAGAAATTTCAAAAATAAACTGACATTTGGCATTGCACAGCTTAATTTTCCAAAACTCTTTTCTCAAATAAAACTTGTTTGCAAGTCTGACTGATGTGTTCTTACTGAAGCGAATCTGTTAACGTGATACGAAGCATTGCAAAACACCTTCCTGGGGAGTCTAAACTTCAGACGGTTCTTTTTTGCCCAGAGAATTTTTTTGGCTTCCTTATCAGTATCTGTTGGAGGTTTGTCACGGGCAAGGACGCACCCTGAAGTGATTTGACGAGTGGTGGGGGAATCAATTTGTTGACAAGCATTCTCATGAACAGCCCATCCAGATCTTCAAACTCAACTCAATTTTAGCAATTTTACAAGTGCGGGAAATGCGCTCGCTTGTCAGATTTTATCAGAGAAGAAACGCTAAACATACTCATCACGTCAGAGTTGGCTTTCATATTGTACCCTCCGGTCTATCTAAAAAAAAAAAAAAAAGTTCAGCTGATACAATTCACAGCGGAAAAAAAATAAACACTCAAATCTCAAATGAAAACCAGCTGCTCCAGTCTGACTCCAATTACATTTGGGCTTATCAGGACGAGTATACATACTCCAGAGCAAATTAAAGCCCTTTACTTAATACACACACAGACACACTGAGTGCAATTCAATTGGACGGCTTGCAGAAATCATTTCCCTCACTGCGCTGCCAATCTCTCCATGCGAGAGAATCGCTATTTCTGAACGTCTAATAAGATGAACCCTCACACTCGCAGCTCTAAGATAAGGAGTCGCTCGGGTGTTTGCTGAGCACACATGCGTGCGCGAGCCTTCCTAAGTGATTCTGTTCCCCATTTGTCTCATAAAGGATTGAACTTTCCAAGCTTTTTTTCTACTTTTTCACAGCACTACACCGTCTGGCTAATGGGTGATGTTTGATTCCGGTGGTAGCAGCATAGGAGTTTTGGTAGTCAATGCTTGGTTGGGGGTATTAGCTACTAAACTCCCCTTATCTTATAACAAGAAATTACAGTGATCCCTTGCTTTATCGCGCTTCGTACTTCGCGCCCTCAGTCCATCGCGGATTTTTTTCAATTAAAATAATGGATACAGTATTTTATTTAAAGATGTTAAAGTGCATGTGACACAAAAAAGCATGTTTATTTCATAATATACGCGGTATTTTATGCCCCTGAGTGATATGGACCGCTTGGATGTGTGTGGAAGCGATCGCTATATTTAGTTTTTTGAATCCCGCGCCATGAAAATGAGTGACTTCCACCTTCGGTCTTGCATTGAGGAGGAGGGCGCTGTGACGTGTACGGTAGAAGACGTCCTCTTCACTATACAGTGTACTGTTGTGTATGAGGACGAAGGATTCAGCTGATTTTGCGGATTAATACGTTTATTTTTCGCATCACGCCAGCCAAACGGCTGCTGAAAAGTCATTCTGTATGAGGGAGAGGCGTATGCGTGTTTTTGGAGTATCAAAAGGTTCCCATTCACCGTGGATCTTCACTGTGGGACCATTGGACTTACGAGGAAGTGAGTAAACATCTTGTTTTGTATTATGTCAAATATTAATACAGCGATTACAAAGTAAACACTACAAACTTCCTTTAAATGAAAGACTACTTACGTTTGATCATTGATAGGCATGTAAAAAGCTCTCCTCATGCTCATTAGCAGCACGTTAGCTGCACAACAACTGCAGCCACCCTCCTCCGGGGAACGAACTGTAAATTGCTCTCCGCCGGGCGGTTTGCCGATCCGCGAAGACAATCGACAACCGGGTCGTCATGTCAAATAATCCAGGCTGGTTATGTGTGATTTTTTTGCTTCGAAGACTTTGAAACATCACTCGGTTCGGGTTAGCATGTCGGCTAGCTGTCACGCCTTCTGGTTTGTTTACATTCTCCGAAGCAGGGGAAGGGAAATGACATATGTCCGATTTAGGTGTCATAAAATATCGTTCGGGAGGTGCGACAGTAAAGGTGAAGTCGACAGTTTTGACCATTATGGAGTAATTTTGCCATGTCGTCCTGAATAAATGCATTTTTATTATTTCATATTCCATTCAGCACAAGACTGTTAATTGTCATGACCATGCCATTTATTTAGCAATTGGGGAAAATACTTGGATAAAAAGAATATCCTGTAAAAATATTGAAGAGACAGAATCAATGACATTTTGCCGCTCTCTTCGTCGCGTTTTCCTCGTTGTGAATAGTTCTCCCTCGACGGACTGACTGCTCTTTCTCAAGCCATTTATATAGCTACTGGGGAAAAATACTTGGATAAAAAGAATATCCTGTAAAAATATTGGAGTAGAGAGACTGAAACAATGACATTTTGCGGCTCTCTTCGTCGCGTTTTCCTCGTTCTGAATAATTCCCCCTCAATGGGCTGAATAGTAAAACCGATGCCCATCTGGGAAAAAAAAACAATGTTTTTAACTCAAACTGTGATTATAATTCAAACATTTCATTGATACTTTAGAAAGTTGTAGTGTAAGCATACTAAATATAGCCACATAGTCAATGGTTGTTATCACATGACAAAAAGTAAAAATCCTGCAATGAAAATATTGCAACAATTTGTATTCTATAACACAGATCACAGAAAAAAAATTCCATTATTTTGGCATTCATTTTATTTACAATTTTAAAATTTGATTATATACAGTGGGGAGAAGGCAAGGCAAGGCAAATTTATTTATTTAGCACAATTCAACACAAGGCAATTCAAAGTGCTTTACATCACATGAAGATCATAAAAATCACATTTAAATCAATACAACATAAAAACCAAGACAAAAGATCACATTTAATCACAAATGGAATAAAAATAAAGAAAAATACAAAAATAAAACAAAAACTACTACGAATAATAATAATTGAAATCAGCAATGGAGATGGAGATGAATAATGGAGAAGCACAAGAGGAATAGAAAGCAGGTAGATTGAAATATATAGCTAGTTATGGATATGCAGTGCTAAACAAAAGCGTTTTTAGCCCTGATTTAAAAGAGCTAACAGTTTGAGCATACTTCAGTCGTTCAGGTAACTTGTTCCAGAGGTGAGAGCATAATAACTAAATGCTGCCTCACCCTGCTTGGTTCTTGTTCTTGGAATATGCAGAAGACTGGTTCCAGACGACCTTAGGGGTCTAGATGTCTCATAGGAATCTAACAAGTCAAGCATGTATTTTGGTCCAAGGCCATTAAGTGTTTTGTAGACGAGCAGTAGTATTTTATAGTCTATCCTTTGACCCACTGGAAGCCAGTGTAGCGATTTCAAAACCGGTGTAATGTGGTCCAGCTTCCTTGTATTTGTGAGGACTCTGGCTGCAGCATTCTGTACTAGCTGCAGCTTCCTGACTGATTTTTTATCAAGACCCGTAAATATACCGTTGCAATAGTCCAATCTGCTGAAAATGAATGCATGCATAAGTTTTTACATGTCTTGTTGAGTCAGAAGCCCCTTAATTCTGGTTATATTTTTTAGGTGGTAAGAAGCGGATTTAGTGACGGACTTTAGATGGCTATCAAATTTTAGGTCTGAGTCAATAATTACGCCAAGGTTTCTGACTTGATTTGTAGCTGTAAGTGACATTGTGCTAAGTTGCCTGCTTATCTTTGACCTTTCCTTTTTTGGCCCAAAAATGATCACCTCTGTCTTCTCCACATTTAACTGGAGAAAATTCTGGCACATCCATTCATTGATTTGATGAATGCATTTACTCAGGGAGACTAAGGGACTATAATCATGTCGGGACACAGAAATGTACAGTTGTGTGTCATCTGCATAGGCATGATAGGAGATGTCATACTGTTCCATTATCTGAGCTAACGGAAGCATATAGATGTTAAATAAGAGTGGTCCAAGAATTGACCCTTGAGGGACTCCACACGTGATTTTGGTTCGTTCTGACTGATAGTTTCCGACTGACACAAAGAAATCCCTATCATGTAAATAGGATGTGAACCACTGAAGAATAGTGTCAGTGTCAGAACAGGTATTTGATACAAATATTTGTTCTCCCCACTGTAAATAAATGCCAATACATTTTAAATGTGATTAAATACAATTTAATCAACCACTTTCTGGGGGTAAATATACTGTATAGCCTATTAAAAGGACTCTCCAAAATGTACGGTAAATATTTGGTAGAGAACTAGGCTATACATTGCCCCCAATGCTTTGGATGCTCCTTTATGTTAAATCTCACAATATTAGCCATTGTCACATATGAAGAAGGTTTGAACCCGACTAGTTTTGCTTCACCTAGAGGCAAATGTTGGCTGAATTGCAATGGGAACCAATTTAAAAAAAAAAAAAAACTTAAAAAGATGACAACAGATGGAAGGGTTGGTTGAATACCAATTGGTCCCACTTTTTTTTGTACAACTCCACTCCGTTCATGTATTAAGCCGACTGCTGCGGTGGCGTCATTGCTCGGTTGGAGCACAGCGTCCCATCAGTCAAGACGGAGCGTAACCAAACGGCTTCCGTTTGCATGACGCAAGGGTGGGAGATATGTCAATCGTCAAACTTCTCTAGCTCACGACATCACATGATGGCTTAGATCTGCCTCGGTGAGGCGGGAGGCCGTGCCGTGCCACTCACCGAATTTGACAGCTTAGTCATCCGTGAATGTTTTCTACGCTGTTCCATCTACGCAACTCTACTGCAAATGAACAGATACAAGAATTGCAAGTATACAATGACTTTAAAACAACTCAATGTAATGTAGTGTTTGTTCGATAAATGCATTTGCCTTTAAGAGGCGGGGCAATATGACGTCAAAACGTAAAGATGCTTTTTGTTTGGGGGGAAAAGGGGCTTTATCATGTGTGAATGACTTTGCATGCATTAGGATGTCAGTTATTAGATGAAACATCAATATCATATCTCTAGCTTAAAAAGACTACACGCCCATGTTTAGGGGTGTGTTCACTTGCGCAAACACATTGTCAGTTGAATCAAAATTTTTCCCCACTTAACTGATGGCAGATAAAGAATGATTTATTGCAACGACATGGCATTTAAGCAAGGGTGTGTAGACATTATAGTGCCACTAGATCTTGTACTTGCACGGATGCTTAATTGTGCCTATTTTTGGAAGCACCAAGCATGACAAATGTCTATTTATAACCGTTGATTCCATGATTAGCAGCCCACAATCGTCGGTTCTCTTTGATTAGAACTATGCGAGCTCACGTGTATTCAGATTTTAAAGTGATTTTGTTTTTTTCTTAAAACGTGATGGAAGGTTTCAGGTGGAGGCGACAGTTGAGTAGGCCCGCCTTTAATCCACTTGTGTCTCAAACGCCCGTAATCCTCTTTTTCCCCGCAGCACACAACACAAAGCAATCTTATTTGGATGCCATGACCACGATAATCACCTCCATCTCCTTGTGCGGCCAACACGCCACCGTGCATCCTGTAATCATCCCCCTGCGCGCAGATGGCGACGTTTGATTGAAATCATTTTTTTGATTTTTTTTGTGGGGGCGCCTTGAGTGGTTTATCAACGGTCTTTTCGGTAGAATGGTAAAGTAGCAGATGGAGATGTAGGTCAAAGAGTTCCCCCCCTACCCCGTGTTGTGCTCGTGCTGATCTCGTCGCGATAAAGACAAGCTTGTTTCAGGACGCCTATCGGATCTCCAGGCCCCTTTTTGAACTTCCTGTGTTTCTTTCGAGTCGTCTGAAGAGGCCATGTCAGAGTAATTACCGCGCCTTGATATCATCTCAGCAGCTTATCCTATTGGGAGCTCCCCTGCCAACTGAGCATTCCCTCAGAAAAATGGTAATGTGTCATAAACAAACAGTAAACCATCGCCTATTCATGGTTTGCTATTCACAAAATCACCGACAGTAATCCTCCTCGTTACATTCTAGACTATTTTAAACTCTTTAAATGCAATCTTTAATTGGTAGCAAACAGTGTTTGGCATGTTACTTTAAAAAAGTAAAAGTAACTGAGTTAGTAACAATAACTATAGTAAAAGTAACTAGTTACCAGGGAAAGTAACAATTTCCGTTACTTTAAAAAGAAGTATGTCAGAGTATGTCATTGTATGTCAATGAATTTGAAATTTTCTGAGCAGTATTCGAGTCAGTTGAATAGAGAAGAACAGACAGGTAGTTGTCTTATAGAACCTTGTAATATTTATTGCACCTCACCAGCAACAGATTTATCCTACACTTGAAGTGCAACAAAAATAAACAGATTTGAATTGCTTACCACAGATGTCGACAAAAGCTTTGACCCGGGACATAAATTACTTTACATGCACGTTCTTTCCTTTAATTTAGACCAACTTGAAATAGGGTTTATATCTACATCTCGTAAAGGACAAATTATCCTCTGAATGCTCTGCCATCATATCCCTCTGCATCTGTTTTGCGTGTGTGTTTGCTGCACGCGCTGTTCCGGTTTGTGTGTGAAAACACCGGCTCTGAAGTACATGCGCTATTAGACTCGAGCGATTACGTCACAGAATGGGGGCTCACCTGAGATTTGACAACAACGCAACCATATTGGAAGCAGGTCTGGCTCGCGGGACATTAACCTTTAACTTGCCAGTTCGATAGAGAGACAAACTTGTTACTAAGGCGAAGAACAGATATGTGATCAAACTTAAGGATGTGAACAATGTTGACCCTTATGAGCAAGCCGAAGACAAATAGAGTAAAGATGTCAACGGGCTTCCACAACGCGAAATGGACATTCTGCTGTATTTATTGTTTGGTGTATGTTACTAAACATCAGCAATTCCGAAATTACAAATCGCTACAACGCTACGAAGTTTTGCTGTGGATGGGTGCAAGACCTGCACATTATGACCGTGTCAAACGGCAACTCCATCGTTCTTGCAAAGGTAGGCTATGTGTGTTTACTATTTTCATTGCCATGAACCTGAACGAACCCAAAGTCTTGGATGACAAATAAACAGAGCAGAGTAGACTCGCTACCGCTGGTAGTTTCTTCAATTTATTCAAGGTAAGCAACGCACCGCTTTTGACCGTCAGTAACGGTAACGACGTTGTAACGGCTGAAAAAATAGTTAGATTACCCAGTTACTGAAAAAAATAACGCCGTTATGTAACTGTGTTTTTCCCAACACTGGTAGCAAATGGGAAAATCTCAAAAGCATGCAAGAACATGGTGTAATATAAATATTTTCTACATTGTACCAGTCTTTGAGACTACTTGCCAGATACTGTATGTTGAACAGACATGAACAACAAGGCCGTTTTTGTAAGAAAAATAATGTGTAACATAAATCCATTAACATACATAGAAGTAGCCTTAAACTCTGACAACTTTTTTTTTTTTTTTTTTTTTTTTTTTAAACACACAGTTTGTGGTGGCCAGGTGAGTATAATTAATTAAAAAATAATGTACTGTTTTCCTGCTTAATGTGTATTATCACCAAGTTAGCGTTGTCCTTGAAGACGCTACAAAATGTGTGTGTCAATGTTCATTCGAAATAGTTAGAAAACTATTTTTTTTTGAGTAATTTTTTTAAATTTAACGGTCGAAAACATTTTTGTAAACGTCAACCAAAACTAAACGAAATTAGTCAAGTTTTCGTCAAACAAAAACTAGACGAAGACAAACACATTTTGAGAATAAGTATTATCATCCAAAATACTAAGACCAGGACAAAAATTAAAGGGGCTGCAAAAAAAACAACACTGCTCATATCTTAATACCTTCAGACCCGCATTTTTTCTGCAGGGCAAGAAAAAAAATCTGCGCTGATTTTTACTATACTCAAACACCAGTACAAAGTGCAATTTTTTGGTCAGGGATATGTCATGCTTTTATTGGTTATTTTTTTTAATGTTAATGTGTTTTTGATGAGAAATGAGCGCTTTACGTTATTTTTGAAGTAGCGTTTGGTCAGCCATTTTAGAGCCAAAAATAGCAAACAGGGCGTGCCAAACCTCATGATTTAATTATAATGTGTAAGGTTTCATCCACGCATCTCCTAGAAGTGGCAATAACAACTAAATCAGTGTATTTATTGGTTTTGAAACTTGATTTCGTCATGTCTTTCAGCAGCATGCTTAGGTCTGAAGGGGTTAAAGCTGCTATACTGTAGTTGTCTACAATGACACGTTCACCTTTGAATATGTTTTTTCTTTATTGAGTCCCTCAAGCTTTGACCCCTTTCACTGCAACTGCTCATTAAAAAGCTGCATTCTCAGGATTCTTCTGAAACAAAAATTAGTCATTTTACCCGCAGAAAAAAATTAAGCAAGGCGATTAGAACATAAATCTGATATGACAAAGCCTCTCTTTAGCCATTTTTTCCTAAACATCTCTGCTTGAAGCTTTCGCACGTTAATGCAAAAGGGTTAACAAGCAGCTTAATGGTGTAATCCGAATCCTGTCTGGCGCACACACAATGTCCTCTCAGTGACTTAGACGCAGGTCAAAGTTCAGAAAAACTCCCCAGACAATTCTGCATCAAAAGTCTGTAAAAGTTGATGCCAGCACCACAACCTTGACATTCCTATTGACGACCTCATTGAAGGCTTCAGGCTCGGACCTTTTCTGTCATTCTCAGAGCCGTGACCCACATCCGTCTCTCTGACTCTCAGGCTAATCCTTTTGTTTCCCCCGCATGGCCTGCGAGCACCTAACCGCGTCTAATCCACGGCGTCGGCTTTATTCCAACGTTAGATTTCATCTCGCTCAAGCTTCTTTCGCTATAATCGCCTCGTTTTCCTTTCATCAATCGCTTTTCGCCGAGAAGTTAAAGGTACTTCCGGCTCGTTCACGGTGGAATTCAGGAGGACATTGCGCAAATCTTACATAAAGTGGAGAATTACACAATCATGTACAATTTTTAGTTGTCTGTGGGGTCATTTACACAACAACAGGGATAACAATGCAAAAACCTTTCCAGAGAACCCTATCGCTGAAAACGCCAAAATTTGAAACCCTCCATGAAAACCAGTGACGTTACCAGGATGCCAGGTGTGGGTGGGCATTAGTCTTACCTGTGGTCGAATTCCAGCGTAGGGCTACTTGCACCTTAAAACATGTTTTGTTTTTTCCTTGAGATAACGGTTGTTGAGATTTGGACTAAGCAAATAAAAGTTGATCTGATTTGACTTAGAACACATCATAACTGAACAGTATGGACATGCAGGTGACAATGTTTTTTTTTTTTAGGTAACCCATTGTGGTTCCTCGGTTTTATTATTATTATTATTATAGTTATTCTTTGTTCCGCAGCCCCTTTGAACTCAATTTGACCCCCTTAGAATGCTTCAAAATGCACCAAAATCGGCAGGCAGGTCAAGACAGGTGCAATCTTTGATACTGTGCAAAGACAAATTCCAAATAACTACTGTATGTAGCGCCCCCTAGCAGTCATTCTTTGCCCCGCTTACGCTTTGAGCCCTACTATGACCACCTCAGAATGCTTCAAAACTCAAACTCAACAGCCAGGTGAACACTGGCGAAAACTTTGATAAAATGTAAAAAAAAAATAAAATAAAATCTAAATATGCGTAAATGTGTGTAGCGCCCCCTAGGAACAAAACCAACATTTCATTTCTTTTTTTTCTTTTTTTTTAAGGTGAAAGAGGAGGTAACAACGCAAAGGTTAAAACTTAGAACACATCCATAACTGAACAGCATGAAAACAATTCCCCCTGTAACCATCTAAACAGTTGACAACACAAAATTCAGTTTTGGGTGACAACTGACTTCCGTACTCCGGAACAGTAGGTGGCGATATTGCTCCAATAAATTTTTCAGTGAAGGGGACGAAAATACTGATGACGTCAATGCATGCAGACAGTCCAAAAGTGTATGAAAACATATCTTCATGTACCAACCTTGTACAAGGCCTAACTGCGTTCAACATTATTCAAGAATTATTAGTGTATCATTCATTCATTTCATATCTGTTTTAGAATCCAAAATCAGAAAACTCATGACGACTTACTTCATTTTTCGTTTTGAAATAAAATCGGAAAACAAATAACGGCCTATTTTTTCGCTGTTTAGATTTTGTTTTGAAATTAAAGTGTAACTTCAGAATTTTTGACATTAGGCTTACTTTTCGAGTTAGCAATTAGTCGGTGGAGTTAATTTCAACAAATTCCGTGCAGTTTGTCAAGTATTTTTAGTTTCAGGGCTCTGGGGTGGCTAAGCTAGCGCGAGTCAATGCTCCCATTATAGCATGTCAATATAAAAACGATATTAACAGAGCTAACATAGTCAAATAAAATGAAAATGCAATGTGGCCAAAACAATGTCACACTAAACTGCTGTAATTCATTTTATTCTGCAGGACTATTTTTTTTTTTGTGTGTGTGTGTCTACATGCGTAATGAGACCACAATAGAGAAGAGTGCTTCGGCCACACGTGTTCATGCTGCATCTGAGGTGGGAAGTCTGACATATCCCATTCGGATGTTACCACTTGCGACCTCTTTCCAAGTGAATGTAAACAGCAAGATGGCAGATCGCGCTGTTTTTTTTTTTTTTCCATCAAAAGACATTTTGACCCTCAGCAAACCTGCTTTCTTGTAAGCAATCAAATAGTGGAGGAAAAACGACGGCTAAAGTAAATTTCATACACTGCAAACTTTAGTTTTACGATTGACGGTCTGCTTTTCGATGGGCAGCGCCTTATGTAAAGTGACGCCGGATTGAAGCAATTTTTTTAATGGGTTTTTACCCTCTCGACTTCGCGACTCTTCGCAGCTCGAGAGGCGTTCCGCTGATATTTTTCGTGGTTCTTGAATGCAGCATCAGTCTACTGAGTTTTGACTAAACGGCAACATGGTGAAATGTGCATTTAGAGGCTGTGGAAACAAAAAATGGGCAAAAATAACTTTCCTCAAATTCCCTATGAAGGAACAATATAAACCGTGGTTATTTGCTGCTGGCTACGACATAAACAAACCAATGGAAAAAATATCACTCCGCTATGCAGCCTCTTTCCTGCAGAGCTGCTGGGTTACAAAAGCTGCCGTTCATACTACAAATATTGACATGCAATGGTAAGTTTTAATAACTTTATTCTGAAAACAGAACCAATACTATTGATTGCATGGGTCATCGATGATTCTCATGTGTGCATATGTTGTTTTTTATTGGCATGTGAAGATGGTACCATTTGATGCCACACATCTTAGCCACTCCGGAGCCCTGAAACCAACAAAAGACTGACAAACTGCACTGAATTTTTTAAAATCAACTTCTCTGACTAATTAAACCCCTGCTATCTTGAAGGCATATTAGGCATAATGTCAAAAATTCTGAACTTCCCCTTTAGAAATAAAATAGAATATGAGAGAATGGAATCATCATGGTATTTTTGTTCTTTTTGTTTTGGGTTTGCATTGTTTTCAATGTGTTGTGTCCCGGAAGTTTTTTACTTTTATCTCAGGAAGGTAAGTCAGTCTCTACCGGGTGATTCCATTATACGGTGAATCGAGCAGCAGGATAGCAAACATTTTACAGTTATTATTACATAACGTTTTTGTCAAGGATAGCGGACTATCTCTGTGAGCAGCTATCAAGATCGCATTAAAGACTGGCCTCATAGGCCTGGTTGACAAGGAAGAAAGGCATAAGCGAATTTTAAGGGGGGGGCAGCCCCCCCCCCCCGGTGGCCAAAAAGTGTAATTGCATTTAATTGACTTTCCTATATACAGTATATATAAAAGTTCTAAAGCAATTAAACTGCAACAAAAATGAATGAATTGAACAAAAAAATATATACTTCTATAATGGGTCAAAATTATATTTTGAACAGATCATGTGACTAGCACCTTAGACGGTCATTTGCTTTGCATATAATTTTTTAAAAATTGGGGGGAGGGGTGGCAATTTTATCTTTCAAATGATTTTTTTCTTTGACTGAAAATATTTTGTATTGATTGAAGCAATTTTTTATGGGATTGAATGATTTTTACACAAATGTCCTACCCATAATATGGCCCAAACACGGATTGTTTCAATCAAAGAAAGACTTTTTTAATGGAAAGTCTTCAAATGCAAATTTTTTCAATCACAAATATTTTGTCGCATTCAAAAACTTTTTCAATGATTGAAAATGTTCTTTTTTGATTGAAGTGATTTTTCTTTTTGAAATTATATATTTTTTTGAAGCAGCTTATTTTTTGATTGAATACTAAAGACAAAAATTTCCTTGCCAAAATGTGGCCCAAACACAAATCAACATTACTCCAATCAAAAAAGTTGCTTCAATCAAAAAAAAAAAAAAAAAATCAAAGAAAAATAGCTTTCACATGCATTTGTTTTCTTTAGTTTTTTGAGTTTCAAATTTATTTTTGCATTCAAACAAATTTTTTTTATTGAAGCGACTTTTTTTTGGTTGAAAATATATATTTTGATTGAAGTAACTTTTTTTTGATTGAATAACAAAGCCACAAATCTACCTCCATATGGCTCCGTCCAAGGGGATACAATTTTTTTATTGGGGTAACTACATTAGCACGACACTGGTGGGCGTACCATATTCAATGGATGACGATCTTGGCGAAAATTACTGCCTAAGCAGCCTGATTTAAAATTCCCCTCAAGAATGATCGGAAACAAAAAAACGCTCATTGTCAACTTATCATTATAAATATCCTTGTAAGTTAATTTTATTGTTGACACTGCATTTCGGGGTCATCAACATGTTTTGCCCCCCCCGCCACAAAAGTCGAACTCCGCCTATGACAAAAGGGTAAACAGCAGAAATTAAGGGTCGCAAGCAGGAATCAAGTTGCTGGGTGTGCTGTCACCTACACATTAGGAATGCTTACAACATCAGCAAATTGGTTTCATGCACTTTTGCGCGTTCGTGTGCGCGCACTTTTCCCTACAAATAATGCTCTTGTAAACGCCGAATTAAAATAACTTTTGCATTATTATGTAGGTTCTTTGTCGTGTAAACATGGCCTGATAGTTTGAGGTATTTTATTACCTTGTGACTTGTAGTGTTGACTTGAGTGCATCTTTGGAACTGGGGAAGTCTTTGTTTTTCGTCGTCTTTCACAGTCGAGCTATTGTCCATTCTCAGCATGTGTCCAAATACATTACTGGTCATACAGACATACATTAATTGTTTAGTAGTGGGGGGGGGGGATCCTCCAAAATCCGGTTCTGCAGGTGTTTAATGCAAAAAAATTATAGAAATCTAATTTATCAAACCCTGTTTAAACAAACAAAAGTTTGGAGTTCACTTACAAACAAAATGAAAACTTTACCTTATTGGTTTTACAAGAGGAGCCCTTTACTGACATCAACGCCATCTTGACTCAAGCTGAGTTCAATCTAATCACTGCATGCACCTGGGCCTGTTAATGAGCCTGCAATTTCCTGCATGACTCCTCCAAGAGGTAGATTTTGTGCTTGAAAGCTTGAATAAATCCAAAGACAGGCTGGGAAAAAAAAAAACAATTTGACATTTCATTAAAGAAACAAGTGAAAGAGACTTAGGTGGGCGATGCGAAGTGGGAGTCAAATGAGTCAAGGGAGGCCGGATCGGGTGAATGAATGACTTGTGATTCACAGGTGGCAGGAAGTGAAAAGCTTTTCAAATGAAAACGAGAGTTCACACAAAGATTTTGGTTTGAGGCACACCACGACAAGTACTAGATATGCTTTGAAATTTTTTGTATTTTATTTATTTTTTTTTTTTTTGTGTGTGTATATGTTAATTTTTTTATTTTTTTAAAGTTCCTGCAATGTAGTTTGAAGCTGCTCTCTTACCCCATCTTGATTCTACTACAGTGGTACCTCTACATACGAAGTTAATTCATTTCAGGACCTTCTTTGTAAGTCGAAATGGTTGTTTGTCGAGCAAGATTTTCCCATAAGAATTAAGGCTGTCAAACGATTAAAATTTTTAATCGAGTTAATTATAGCTTAATTAATCGTAATTAATCGCAATTCAAACAATCTATGAAATATGCCATATTTTTCTGCAAATTATTGTCAGAATGGAACGATAAGACACAAGATGGATATATACATTCAACATGCGGTACATAAGTACTGTATTTGTTTAATATAACAATAAATCAACAAGATGGTATTAACATTATTAACATTCTGTTAAAGCAATCCATGGATAGAAAGACTTGTAGTTCTTAAAAGATAAATGTTAGCACAAGTTATAGAAATTTTATATTAAAACCCTTCTTAATGTTTTCGTTTTCATAAAATTTGTAAAATGTTCACTCAAAAAATAAACTAGTAGCCCGCCATTGTTGATGTCAATAATTACACAATGCTCATGGTGCTGAAGCCGATAAAATCAGTCGTACCCAAGCGCCAGTAGAGGGCGACAAAACTCCAAAAAACACAAGTAACAAGTGGACATTGCACAGTGCTGTCATTTTAATCTGTTTGAGCGGGGCATGTGCGTTAATTGCCTCAAATATTTTAACGTGATTAATTAAAAAAATTAATTACCGCCTGCTAAAGCGATAATTTTGACGGCCCTAATAAGAATACACCTAATAAGAATAAATTATAATTCCATTAATTCGTTCCACAGCCCAAAAACCTACACGAAATCCTTAACAAATGCTGCTGTTACTATTGCAAATAGCAATTACACGGAGCATAACAAATAAATTATGAATAAAATCTGAAAAATAATATAATAATAGGAATAATAATAATACCTGTAATAATGTAAAGAATCGGGTTCTGTGTGTGTACCTGAACGCACCGCGTGACTGACTTGACAAAGTGAGAGTGGGACTTGTAGTAGTATAGTAGGCATGTTGTGTTGCACAAGTTCTGAAATAAATGATTAAAAACCTGACGAACCTGGCGATTTATTGGGCATATTACCACAATAATAATAATACATTAACTTATCAAGATTGTCAAATGGAGGTCGGAGGAGGACCGTTGAGCTCGTAGACATTCTACGGCCGTATTGTCGAGCCAGTTCACAGACGCGCGCACCACACTCTTATTTTTCTATCATTTCCATCTTCATTTCACTGGTCAGCCTCACCTTTTTCCTTTTTTCACCACCTGCACTAACGTTCTTCAAACCCAGGTTGATTTCTCTTACAAGAAAATCCGCCACGCAGCCGTTTTGCGGGAAAACAAAGAAACGGCTGCGCTGTCATAAATCGTCGTATTTCGAGCATGTCGCCAGATGTAGAAACAAATGGCGATCTTACGTCGGATGACGAAAAGATCGTGCATCGAAGCAATCGTATGTTGAGGTACCACTGTACTTGTAAATACCTTTAGACTATAGAGACTATATCTAAACTTATGTGTAGAAGAATCTACTCGTGACTGGTTGATCTGAAGTTGTTGACCATCAGAGGTGGCTCCGATTAGAGAGCACAGGAGTCGTCGGATGAACTGAACTTCTTTAATGGCTCACGTGCAGATGTGTATAAACGTACACAAGCAGTTTCTATTGAGTAACATAAAATATCTGATTAACATCCACAATCCAACTAATATTATCCATATTGCATCAAAACCTCCATCATTTCCATATTAAAGCACAACCTGCATTATTTAACAATAATAAACGAATTATAATGAACATTATCATATTTCCTCTCATCAAATGACAACATTCACAACTTACATCAAATATTCAAATGCTACATAATGAGCGACGATAGCATGCTAACGTTCGATAGCCGCTAAAACGAGCTAACAGCTACAAACCTACGAGTGAAACGAATGGCAAAAAACGACCACAAAACCACATTTATTATGAATATTCCGCCACTTAGGTCTGTGGGGAATGTACACAAACTATGTGCAGCGCTTACTATTAAGTCTAAATGTATACTCACATCGTCATGGACTTCTGCACTGCGTGTAAGAGCCGACTAAAGAAACCGGAAGCGCGAAACCGGAAGTAAGCGTGCGCGCATCGTTACCAAAATAAAAGCGCGACTCTACACATAAAATAACTGAATTAAACGGCGAAATTACTAAACTATTTGAAGAATTCTTAACAGCCGCCCCCACATTTGCTCGGCAAATGTGAGACCCAAGAAGTCTTCAAGAGTCTTTAGTATCTTCCGAGTCATCATGAAGCTCAGGAAGTTCAATGAGGCGGGCAACTGGTCGTGTGTAGATCCTCCCTTTGACTAGAACGTCTGCCGTCCGAACACATCCATCCTGGCTGGCGACCGTCTTCACCACTTTCCCGACAGGCCACTGAGCTCTCGGAAGCGTTGGGTCCACAATCAATACAACGGCGTTCTCTTGTAAGTTTCCAGTTGATTTCCTCCACTTCTGTCGAGTCTGAAGATTCGGCAAGTAGTTCTTGGTAAACTGGAGCCAGAACTGATCCACTAGAGTCTGGCAATGTCTCCACCTACGACGGCCTATACTCACTGGAGCATAAACAGCTTGTGGGAGTGTGGCGTCCCGCCGCCCCATAAGGAGAATGTTTGGCGTGATGGGATCGAGGTCAGCCACGTCAGCGGATACATAGCCCAAGGGTTTGGAATTCAATATCCCCTCTACTTCCACCAAGATTGTGTGAAGGACGTCTTCTGTGGTGGATTGGCTCCCTACCGCTACTCGTAGACCAGCTTTGATTGAGCGCACTTCCCGTTCCCAAATTCCTCCAAAGTGAGGAGCATTAGGTGGGTTGAGCTTGAAGTCTATCTGATAATCCATTAGCTGCTTCTTGAGTTCCGGTTCGAGGGCAGCGAAGGCCTCTCTCAGCTCTCGTTCAGCGCCCCGGAAGTTAGTGCCACAATCGGACAGCACTTCTTTGGGTCTTCCTCGTCTGGCGATGAACCGACGAAGAGCGAGAAGAAAGGCATCTACATCCAAGGAGTTCAGAAGTTCGATGTGAACGGCTCGGGTTGTGAGGCACTTGAAGAGAAGACCCCATCTTTTCTCTGTTCTCCTGCCGATTTTTACCAAATATGGTCCGAAGCAATCAACTCCTGTTGAGTAGTAGGGTGGAGAGAGGAGTCTTAGACGTTGGGGAGGCAAGTCTGCCATCTGTGGCACCTTTGGTTGTGCTCGCCACCGCTGACAGGATGGACAGTTGAGTTGATGGTGTCGGATGGCTTGTCGTCCACGCAGAATCCAAAACTGTCTTCGTATTTCTGCATACACTCGTTCTGAGCCAGGATGCAACAGCCGTTCATCAATTTCCTTAATAAGGAGTTTCACTGCTGGATGTTTGGAGTCCAACACAACAGGATGAACTTCCTCAACACTTGCGTTACGCAATCTCCGCAGTCTTCCTCCAACACGGATTAGCAATGTTTCAGCGTCCCATTCTGGAGCGAGGCTTGCTAGTCGGCTGTGATTGTGTACAGGTTTTTGTGCTTGAAGTGCAGCTATCTCTTCTGAGAAACTTTGTGCTTGGCAACTTCTCAACACCAAAACTTCTGCCTCTCTACGACTGGTAGACTGAGCTGATCCTGCTGCCGCCCCGTGTAAGTGTTGAGTTGCTTCGACAAGTTCCTTCCAAGAGCTGTACGTCGTGGCATCAGGAACGTGTTGGTTCAGCTTCAGTGCGACGATGCCACAGAAGGTACTGGATTTCAGCTCAGGTGAAGCTTCCTTTGTGACATACTTGGGCTTCTTTGGCCAATGTTCTACATTCTGCGTGAGGAATTGAGGTCCTTGCTTCCATCGAGCAGACTCTGTTAACTCCATCAATGTCTTTCCCCGAGTTATGTCGTCAGCTGGATTATTCAGACTGTCCACATACCGCCAAGCCTGCCGATCTGTGAGCTCCTGTATCTCCGAGACACGAGTTCCAACAAACACTTTAAATCTGCAAGAGTCTGATTGTAGCCATTCAAGCACGGTGGTTGAATCAGACCACAAGATGGTTTGCCGGATGGGGAGCGTCATTTCGATCTCCAGGAGTTTAGCTAGTTGGGCTCCGGCCAAGGCAGCGCATAGTTCAAGACGAGGAATTGACTGTTGTCTTTTTGGTGCAACTCTAGACCTGGCCATAACAAAGGAAGTCTGGATAGCGTCGTTTGCATTGATCGCCAGGTAAGCTACTGCTCCGTAGGCCCGTTCTGAAGCATCGCAGAAGACATGGAGGTCATACTTCATATCCTCTGAGAAGGATGTCGAGTAACATCGGGGAATGGTTACACTGTTGAGATGTTTCAGCTCATTCTCCCATGTTTCCCAGGCTTGCCTGATGACTGAAGGTAAGTCTGGATCATCCCATCCTCGTTGTTTGGACCAAAGCTGTTGAATTAGTACTTTAGCCCGTGTGGTGTATGGGACCATAAACCCTAACGGGTCATACTGACTTGCTAGCACTTGGTAAGCTGTTCTCATAGTTAATGTTGTGTGTTCTATGAGCCGATACTTATAACCAAGGCTATCTGCGGCACAGTTCCATCTCAGGCCTAGAGTGGGTTCCAGCGGATCAGTGCAACTCTGACTAAGCCACTGTTCGGTCGATGAAGATCTTGCTTCAGTTGGAAGGTGAGCTAGAACTGCCTGTTCATTACTTGCCCACTGTCGGAGATCGAACCCTCCATCGGCTAGTAGGGTCCGTAATTGGTCCACTCTCAGCTTGGCTGCAGCAATGGTTGGAAAGCTCTCAAGACAATTGTCGACATAAAAACTCTGCTGGACTGAGCGGAGTATTTCTGGATGACTTTCTTCATAATTACGGGCATGCTGTTGAAGTGCGAAGATCGCACAGCAAGGGCTACTTGTCGTGCCAAAAGGCAAAACTTGCCATTCATAGACATCTGGTGGATTTTCACAATCCATATCTCGCCAGATGAACCTCAAGAGTGGTGTGTCCTCAGGCAGCAGTCTGACTTGATGGAACATGGCACGGATGTCTCCACTCACTGCAACTTGGAGTTGTCTAAATCGAATCAGGACGCCTACCAGGGATGGACCCAATGCTGGTCCAGGGAGGAGCTGGTCATTCATAGACAACCCTTGATGACGAAAGGAGCAGTTAAAGACTAATCGTGGCTTATTGTTGTGGCAGACAAGGTGATGTGGGAGATACCACGCTTCTGCTGACCTTTGTACTTCTTCTGGTTGAAGTATTTTCACGTATCCAGCTTCAGTAAGCTTGTGAATTTCAGCAGCGTAGATTGTGGCCTTTTCTGGGTCTCTCTTTAGACGCTTCTCTGTAGCTCTAAGATGAGGCATGACTGACTGAATAGAGCTGTGGAGTGTAGGACCGCCTATTTTCCTCAAAAGAGGGGTGGCATATCGTTTAACTCCCTCAACTTCAAGACGCTGCGTTTTTGTCTCTAGCAGGTTCATGGCTTCTTGATCCTCATGCGAGCGAGTGACGATCTTTTGATTACGGAAAGGTAGGACATCGAGTTGCCATAACTTTTCCACATTTCGGTACAGAAGATCATCGGAACTTGTGACGGAAGTAAACAGGCACTGCTGAATGGGGACCTGTTCTTTCTGATCGTGTTGTGCACCTTGCAGCGCCCATCCCAAGACAGTTCTGATGGCTATCGGGCCTCCCTTTGTCGCTTTGCGGATGGGCTCTGTGGCTGTAATGAGGTGTACCTGGTCTGAGCCAAGCAGTAACAGTGGTCGTACATTGTTGAACGACTTGAGTGGGATCCCCTTCAAATGGGAATAGCGTTTCTGAAGCATTTGGATTGGGTATGTTTGCTCTACCAAATCCAAACCTGCTGCTGTGAATGCACCTGCTACCTTATACCTCTTCCTAGGGCTGTCTTGGGGGGATATTTCAAAGCTAACCCTGACCCCTTGGAGGTGTGTGACGTCTGGACGCACAGTGCGCAGTGCGAGGGTCTCTGGCTCACCACTCAACTGCAGCTGTTGTACCGCTGCAGTCAAAATCATGGTTCGCTGTGCGCCATCGTCTAATATGGCGTAAGTATTCATTGAGTTTGTTTTGTTGTGTAGCACTACAGGAACTACTTTTAATAGTACTTGAGCTGACTTGATACTCGGTGTCAAGTACACACGGCTCTCATTGGTTCTGAACTGTGTGTCGGTGGAGCGCAATTGAGCTACATTATGAAGTACTTGAAGGTGCACATCACCGCAGTCTACACAGGGTTTTTTCAGGGTGCATGCTTCAGGAGAGTGAGAACGCGCACATTTCCAGCAACGTTTTCCTTCTACTATCCATTTATTTAAATCCACTGCAGATTTCTCCCTTGCTTCGGGACAACGACTGATGTAATGCTCTTTGCTATCACAGAATAGGCAGTGCACTTTGTACTGTTTCTTGTCACCAGCGGATCTAGCGGAGGTGTTCATTTGGGTTTCTGCGCCATGGTAAACAGCTACAGGTCGACCCTTACCTTTGATGGAGATCTTGTCTTTACCATCACTGTTCGGTCGCTCCATCTGATAGCGCTGCACTAATCGGCTGGAGAGGCGCTGTTGTTGAGCTTTACCTTGCAGCCACCCGTTTAGATCTTGTAGGTTGTAGGGGTTCAGACTCATGGTGTTGAGCTTCCCGTGCAGCTGAAGATGCTCAATGAACCCGTCTCGGAGGTACCTAGGCAGTTTACTTAGCAAACGATCAACGTGAGAGCAGCAGTTCAATTCCATTCCCCGTGACCCCTCAAAAGATAGCAACATGCTAACTAAAAGATGGACTCTGAGAGCAAAGTTCTGAAATGTGCGTGCATCACCTGATTTTACATCTGGCATTGTTAGGATAGCAGCTATTTCGCTTTGTGCTAGCTGGTGAGGCTGGCCGTACTGAAGCTGTAGAGCGTGCATAGTGGCCGAGTAAGGAAATGGATCATGGCGACATGACTGGCCAATCATTTGCGCTTCGGGGAGTTGGAGATGCTCTAATAACACGTGATATTTGTATTTTTCAGTAAGCTCGGTATGAGGTTCAAGCAAATTATCTAGAGCCAGCTTGAGGTTGGCGAACTCCTTCTCACTGTCTGTAGTGAAATTGGGAATTTTGGGTTTTGGCACACCGTAGATTGAGCGTGGCTGCCCGTCACAAACTGAAGCAGTTGTAACTTGGTGTGTTGGTAACTGCGGCGGAGCAGCTGAATAGTTACTACTCACCACAGGCGGTGGTGGTAACGGTGGTCGATGGCCAGGTTGATAGTGTTGTGGACTGTAAAACTGGAAGGTTTGAATTGGAGGATTGCTCACTCTTGCTGGATAATTTTGCGGGTAAGCAATAGGTTGCTGTCTGGGAACAAAGTCATCATTACTGCGACGCTGCGTTGTCCACTGTAGCGAGTTCTGTTCTTGGTGGTTCTGCTGAATCAGCGCTGGCGTCGCCATACCAGATGAAACCGTCGAATAGGGTGAGTGACGAGTCTCTGTTGAAGGATGTTGGATGGTTTTAAATGAAGAATGGACTAACTTGTCTCCTGGTGTCGAGGTGACGTCACCGTGTCTTTCTTCCCCATCCAAATTCGAGTTTGTGTTAACATGTCCCTCTCCCTGAGGTACTATGTCATGAACCTGCTTTGCAGGTGTTGAGGCGTGGTTTGAAGCGTAGAGATGAGAGGTGAGGTGCTTCAGTGTAGGAAGTGGTGTGCGACTTGAAGAACTATAGTCATCATCATCATCTTCTTCCTCTTGTTGGAGAAATGACGTAATGTGCTCCAGCAGCTCTTGTCGACGACGTTGTTTAGCTTCATATTGAGCAAGTCTGTTTGTGAGTTGGGCTATTTCTGTCCGACTTTCCCTTTCACTTAATGACATGGACTCAACGAGTTGCCTTAATGCTGAGGTGCCTAGTGAGTCACCTTTGTGAAGGCTGGGTGAGGTTCTGCTGCTGCCAAGACGAACACTTAGGTCTACTATTCCTCCATCCGATGTGGCCGTTGCTCCTCTCTGCTCCTCATGACCCCTCTCGTCAGGGTGGGAGGAAAGGGCAGTCCTCTGTGGATGATGTGAAAGGATGTAGTCATCGAAGTGCTTGGGTGTGCAGTGTTGCCTCCTGGGTCGTTGAGCGTCCACTTGAGGGGAGGGAAATGAGTCCTCTTCTGACGACATGACCTCCAATAGTCAACAATCCAGCTCGAAGGACCTTTTTAGAAGAATCTACTCGTGACTGGTTGATCTGAAGTTGTTGACCATCAGAGGTGGCTCCGATTAGAGAGCACAGGAGTCGTCGGATGAACTGAACTTCTTTAATGGCTCACGTGCAGATGTGTATAAACGTACACAAGCAGTTTCTATTGAGTAACATAAAATATCTGATTAACATCCACAATCCAACTAATATTATCCATATTGCATCAAAACCTCCATCATTTCCATATTAAAGCACAACCTGCATTATTTAACAATAATAAACGAATTATAATGAACATTATCATATTTCCTCTCATCAAATGACAACATTCACAACTTACATCAAATATTCAAATGCTACATAATGAGCGACGATAGCATGCTAACGTTCGATAGCCGCTAAAACGAGCTAACAGCTACAAACCTACGAGTGAAACGAATGGCAAAAAACGACCACAAAACCACATTTATTATGAATATTCCGCCACTTAGGTCTGTGGGGAATGTACACAAACTATGTGCAGCGCTTACTATTAAGTCTAAATGTATACTCACATCGTCATGGACTTCTGCACTGCGTGTAAGAGCCGACTAAAGAAACCGGAAGCGCGAAACCGGAAGTAAGCGTGCGCGCATCGTTACCAAAATAAAAGCGCGACTCTACACATAAAATAACTGAATTAAACGGCGAAATTACTAAACTATTTGAAGAATTCTTAACATTATGTATAACTGGAACTTTGTCTGTGTGGGTGTCTGTGTGTGTTCGTTCCCTATGGACTCCGAAATGGCTGGGCGGATTTTGACGAAAATTTACAGAGTTGTAATTTATGTTTCTCGGAGTGTTCCTAGATCAGTATGACCATTTAAAGCCTCCATTTAGTGTGAAAAATAATTCTAAACTCCAAAAATTAGCATAGTCTTTTGGTCAAAAGACGCAACACTTGCAAGTGCACTGTCGCAGTTGGCTTTCAAACTTTAGAGTTCATACCTGTCAAGTTGTACGGTTTCGGCGTAATTTGTACAAGTAAGCACTGATTTTTCCATGTGTACACCGTACGTTCAAAATCTGTCCGTTTTTCGTGCATTACGTTTTTTTTTTCTCCGCATTTTGTCACCTTTTCGGCAACGAGACAATGTGCGTTACTATGCGTTACTACGTTGGTTGAATGACGTGAGAAAGGTCAGAGACACGGAGCGAGAAGAGTGTTTGTTGTGAAGCTGTAGCAAACGCGATGCTAGGCTAGGTGGCTCCAATACTTCCTGACTGTTGCCGACAGGCTACAATCTACGCCTAGATATCACACGCATATAGAACTACATGCGAAATGACAGACACGGTGGCGTTGGTAAACAATCGCCATTTTAAAGCAGTAGACTTCTCAGAAATGCTCTGTTGTAGTGAACCTTCCTAGCTAACCTAAGTAAACTAACTAACTAACTAACTAAAACACAGTCAGCGCGGCTTTCAGGATGCAATGAGGAACGGACCGAGAGTAAAATCATGCTTGTCATTACCCAGGTAATGACAACGCTCAACTCGCGGCTCTGGATGAACTCATGCCGCTAGATAAAAAAAAAACAATAATACCTGACTGCTGCCGACAGCCGCTACAAACTGCGCCCACATAATGCTATGGTAGATATTACATGTATAGAAAACTAGATGTGTAATGACAGACGTCCCGGCGTTAGTAAACAGCTGCCATCTTAAAGTAGTAGACTTCCCTGGAAGGCTGTTGTGGCAAACCTTCCAAAAAAACCTGATTAACTTTTTATCTAAAATACTCCTAAATCAGCAAAAGTTTGACTTGAATTTATCTTTAAACGATGAAACAGTTTTAAAACTTTCATATGTCGAAAGTAGACAAGGGAACTAATGCAAAACCAACTTTAGCGGTTGATTCACAACATTAAATGACTTCCAAATATAGCAAAGGTTACTATGTTTTATTTTTTTTATTTATTTTTATGACACCAGTTACTTTGCCAGGTAACTAACTCAATAAATTTTTAGGAAAAGTATTTTGTAACTGTAATTAATTACTTTTTAAAAGTATAAATAACAATACTGGTCATAAAGATGAAGTCTGCAGAATGAAAAGTGACGAAAGCGGAGATTTTATTCTGCCAATTTGTTGCCGAACACAATTTGCCCGCAACTATTGCTGATCACTTCTCAGAATTAGCAAAAGAAATGTTCCCTGACTCAAAGATGGCATCGGTAAGTTAATTTTATCCATTGACCTTTTTAATTTATAATTGGACACACTAACGATACCTTCAAGTCAAACTGCATTGCGAGCTCAAGTGCCATCAAGTGCCGCCATTAAATTGCCAAAAGTGCTACATACAATTATGACAAAAGTCACTGTTAAATTTTAGTAATCATGATGTAGCTGAAGATATATATTGTTCTTTGATTGCACTAGGTTATATGTTACAATATTACCAATAAATTCATATAATTTTAAAAATTGAGTTTTATTTTTGTTTCATATTGCACGCTATATACAACGTTGTAAGATTAGTCACCAATTTGTAAGGGCAGACGTCACTATTTGTAAGATTGCCAACGGCCTCGGGTTGACAGGTATGATAGTTTAATGTACAAATTTAATGTGCTGTGATGATACATCGTAGCTTTGAGTACTCCATAAAATGACACCGGATTTTTTTAAAAAATTACAATTTTCTGAAATATTACAAAGTGATTTATTTCTGCTAGATATTCATACTGTAGCGAGTGTTATTTATTATGTGTTACGCCTGCAGAGGTTCATGGGTTCTGTATTTTTCGGACTATAAGTCGCAGTTTTTTTCCTAGTTTGGCTGAGGATGCGACTTATACTCAGGAGCGAGTTATGTGTGAAATTATTAACACATTATAATATCATTTCCATGTTATTTTGGTGTTTTGGAGTGACACTGATGGTTTGGTAAACTTGTTAGCATGTTCTTAATGCTATAGTTATCTGAATAACTCTTAATAGCTATGGCCACGTTCGCGTTCTGCCTTTGGCAATGTATGTTAAATTGTATTATTGACTTTTTTATATTGAAATGCATGCTTTTAGTTTGTGGCGCGTTCACGCCCAAGTGGGGGCGCACTCGCACTTGTTTACGCGAAGAACAGCGCTCACACGCCAGAAGAAGACGGACAGCTACGCAGCGTCTCTGAGCAAGTGAGCGAGAGAGAGAGAGAGAGAGAGAGAGAGAGAGAGAGAGAGAGAGAGAGAGAGAGAGAGAGAGAGAGAGAGAGACGGCTGCGAACCTACGTTCATTGTTTATTCTTATAAAATATCTCTACAGAGGCAACGCCTGTGTGTATCATCTTTTCTGTAGTTGTTGTATGTTTTCCACCCGCGATCGGACACTTAAAGCAAGTTGTGTAGTTGTTTGAACGATGTGCTAATGCTAGCGAACACATGCTAACCGATTGTGTCATTGCTGTAATAGCACCTAATTATCATTTATTTACATTGATGCAAACCTGTTTGGGATCGAGGACGAAATTGATTCAGCAAATTATACGGACGTCCAGCATCGTCATTTGGGAGTTTAGCTCGCTGTATAGCCAGGACCGAGCCGTAGCGTCCTGGTGAGGACAGTATATTCGCATTTCGTTGTTCATGCATCATGTAACATTATCATACTGTACACTTATTCAGCATGTTGTTCTCTATTGTATTTTTATATTAAATTGCCTTTCAAGATGACGTATCTGTTCTATGTTTTGGATTTTATCAAGTAAATTTCCTCCAAAAATGCGACTTATACTCCGGTGCGACTTACATCTGTTTTTTTCCTCTTCGTTGGGTAGTTTATGGCTGGTGCGACTTATAGTCTGGAAAATACGGTAGTTGTGGAAACCATGACTGAGAGTGGTGGATGCAGTTATGTTCTGGTGTTGTTGTTTTTTTGGTCAATAAAGGTGCTGTCTCTTAGGGTCGTGCGGTATATGGGGCACAACAGCAGCAAGTGTGAAACATTAAAACTGTCTCATTCTTCTCCACGTCACTCTCCACAATAATGTACACAGGGATGGAAAAGCGATTGCGTTTTAACCCCTTTGTGGTGTCCTTTTATTATTACTACATTACAGCTGGATTTCTAAGGAAAGTATGATTTATCTGCCATTTGGTTATATTGTGTTCACATTACACAAACACAAGCAACGCCGGGCCATACTGCTCAGGCTATATAATACTGCACTTTATAAAACTAAACAATTTCAAGTTAGGTAAACTGAATCTCAAGGCAGCAGTGTTCATTTTTGTAAGTGAGCAAACTAAAAAAAGTTCTTTATTGCATGCTGACATTGACTTTCTCCTTGAGGAACTATAATGTTTCATAAATCAAAATTACTTGAATCGAAGTTCACCCCAGAAACCCTTCCACTTGTCAGGCCGCAATTAAGAACCTGCTGTTTGTACGTTTGTCCAAAGACAACTCACCGGTTTCAAAGGGCAGAAAACAAAAAGCCGGGCAGCTCTCCAACAAAAGCAGCCACACAGCAGCAGGTATGACAAAAACATCAATACTCCATTGACTAGACTTTCCACTTAGTGCTGAAATGCTCCTTTTACACTATTTATTTTGCCTTAGGACCCCTAAAAATACCACCTGCGTGAGTAATTAGAATGTGATTATTTTCTAATATTGTCTTTGTAAGTAGACAATGAGTAATGGGATTTAATTTGGAGAACAGTTTTTTCCAGAGTGGACAGTAAATATATTGCAGGGATCCACCAATTGTGGTCGAAGTAGTCCAGGCCTTGTAATGCCAATACTTGTATACATTTTTTAAAAAATCACTTAAGTTGGCAAAATATGGTTGTCTTTGGGCTTAGGCGGAGTTTGACTTTTGGGGCTGGGGGGGGCACAACATGTTGATGACCCCAAAACGCAGTGTCAGCAATAAAATTAACTTACAAGAATATTTATAATAATAATTTGAAAATTAGCATTTTTTTGTTTCCCATCATTTTTTAGGGGAATTCTAAATCAGGCTGCTTAGGACAGCTACACTTTTCGCCAAGATCGTCATCCATTGAATATGTTCGGTGTCGTGCCAATGTAGTTACTCCTGTCAAAAATTGGTTTCCCCTGGGTGGAGTCACTGCGCTGCACTGATCTGCGTGATTTCCATGTTTTGGTGATGTAGTTATCTACGAGGTTTTCAAACGTCCATAATTTTTTTAAAACAAAAAAACTATATTTTCCTGTCGTATAACGTAACATACGTACTGAACGTAACTGTAACCGTTTGCTGTTTTACTCGTAGGATGACCTTTAACTGTTATTACTGTAATTCAAGTCCTGTATGGAGTTTTCTCCAGTTAAATAAACGTAAATGTCCAAAATATATCTGTGGTTCTTTTCTGGCTTCAATTAATTGTTTAAGTCGACATAACTCGTACAGTAATTAACCCCTTAATGCCTGCAATATGAAGCAATTGTCAGAGAATCACAAAATTTGAAAAATAAGGTCTTAATGAAACCCTTTTTTCAAATTTGTAAAAAAGAAAAAAAAAAGAATTAATATGAGTAATAAGCGCTCTAATATCTATAACGCTTGCTAAATCCTGTTTTTTTTTTTCTCATTGAACCTGCAGATGCATGAGTTGACTTGCATCAGTTTTTTTTTTTTTTTTTTTTTTGGAGGAAAGCTATTTCAAAATTCTGAATTTGTCTCAAAATCATGAAATTCTAAGCATATCAAATATGATACATTTGGCATTAAGGGGTTAATGTGTGTGTGTGCGCTCTCTCGCAGCCAGGGCATACAATTTTTGACGGGGGTAACTACATTGGCAAGATACAATCTTTAGTGGGGCAAATTGAAACTCCGCTCACCATTTTGGCGTTGCTGTCTGGCGTTTCATGGTCCACATTTTCAATCCTTGGTTCTTGTCAGTAGTTGTTGTCTCTTTTGAAAGCTTAGGTTTGAAAAAATTAGGTGTATCCATCTTGCTTCTCTGGTCCTCGGGTGGTTTTGGCTAAGCAAAGCAAATGACCGTCTAAGACGGTAGTCACATTATATGTTTGAAAAATAATTTTGACCCATGATAAAAATATCTTTTTTTTGTTCATTTCATTCATTTTTGTTTATTTTATTGCTTTAAAACCTTTATAGACCAGATTTTACCAAAAAACTCTTTTAATTTTAAAATCATATATAGGAAAGTCAATGGCGTACCGCACGCAGGCTATTTTTAGACCGTGACGTCGCATCGTAAAGCGGAATTAAAGCCGAAGTGGGACATTATAGACCCGCCCTCGCATAGACCCAACGTAATTAGTGCTACTTTTCTCCGTTAATCTTTCAAAAACGAACATGCCGATCACGCATTGCTTTTTTGGAACTTGTAGAAACGACTCTAGAACTTACGACACATGAGGATTTTTTCTTCATACGTTTCCGGAAACCAAAAACTCGGGAGGAAAAAATGTGAAGACCGAATCAACTTGCGCGGACTTTAACACCAGCTCGGCGAATCCATTCACGTTTCATATGCAGTAAACATTATGTTGGGTTGGCATGGTCTTTCAGAGGACAAAGAGGTAAGCCATTTTTATATTTTTAACTTATTTTTTTTAGCGTAACGTTGTGCCGTACTGCTTCTGTCTGACAATGAATGACCTGAAAAGAATTACAAATGTATCTGACTGCCACTGTTACCGTTTCTGTTATATATACAGTATATATATATATAAACAACTTTAGTAAGGGGGAAGTGTAAATAAATTATAGGATTAAGATGTGTTATCACTGAAAAAATTAAAAGTGTTCGTTGGCTGTCACTGAGTAGCATTTGCGATCGCTACACAAAGCTAACTAAATTACCCCCAATAACGGTAAGAGACGTAGGACAACCAGAGGATATATAAGACGGCTGATGGTAAAGGATAGCTTGTTGAAAAAGGTGAATGTCATTGTCAGTCGCGTCGATTAAAAAAGCTAAAGCTATGCTTAGGTCGGCTCGTTTTTTTCGTCTTTTTCAGCCTTCGACACTAAAGCCATCTCTTTAACTGAACATTTTTATGTTCTTCCACATCTTTGCCAGTGAATTTGGCACCAGGCACATCATTTTCGGAGAGAATTGGTAGGTTTTGCTCTGTAAACATCTCCTTCGTACACGATTTCCATTCATTTCCTATTAGGGACAAACGGTGGCTTGTCCCTACTTAACAACAGTAGCTAATGTCATGAATATTAATGAGCGGAAGTGACGTGTTACTTGCGGTACGCCATTACATGCAATGCCACTTTTCGGCCCCCCCTTGAACTCTACGTATGATGGCAAAATACTGTTGTCTTTGGGTTATTTTATCTGGCCCTTAATTAGCTACATTCCTAAGTACATTTGCTTTGATGGCCCAGTAGTGTAAAAGTTGACATTTTTATTAGCTGTATGCCCACTTGGCAGTCACACAACACTAGTCAACAAAATGGTCGATCGGCCCGCTGCACAGTTCGTGTCTCAGCATTCACACGAGAGCTTTAACTTGCTGATTACGCGTTTTCTTCACAGCCGCCTCCGACAACGAGCAGCTATAAATGCCTGTCATTCCTCCTCTCCGTTGGCGGCTTCCACCACTGTTGTTTGAAGCGTGCGCATGACACATGAGTCTGCTGCATGCTGAGCAGCTTCTCAACTGACTTCATACGGAGTTGTCCTCAGTTTACAACTGTTCCATTCCTAAATGTCGAATTAGAGTATCGAGCATTGCTTATGAAAGGTGCATTGCATTTGTCATGTAGGAGTTCTTTGTGCAACAAGGTAGCAAAGGATTTCACAATAGAGTAGTACCTAAAAGGGACAAGCTGTGTCAGGGAAAATCTGTGTCCTCCAACTCACAGAGAAGCTCAGAGCAGGTTCAGACCGAGCGGGTTGAAATTTTCCGTGCTGTTGCTTTTAGTCAAACGTTACCCGACGGAAAGTGGACAGTCGTCAGAGCAAATAGTCCAGTTTGGCCGACACTGTGTGCCGCTAAGTGACGGATGCTTTCAAACGGAGGCCAGCTGCTGCTGCAGCCTTGGGGCTTGAGCAGCATTTTTTGCTGGGCATGAGGGTGAGGTAAATTAGCAGAGATACAGTGAACTGCAGGGGGTACTTCCTAGGCTCCTCTGCAATCAGTGAAAATAAGGAATATAGAGATAACATGTGCTAGCAAATTTTCCTTTTTCCTTGAGAGTTTCTGTGAGTTATTCCAAAAACATATAAGACATTTTTTGAGATGGTAAAATCTAAGCCAAGGTCCTTTTTCAAATAAGATAAAAAAAAAAGAGATTAAGTAGTTGGGAAAGGTTGCTTGAATACACTGATATGAAAAAGTAAATTTCTCACATTTCTGCATAAAATCCCCATCAAATATGATCTGATCTTTGTCAAAATCACACCCATGTAAAACCAGTGTCTGCATTCACTAAAACCACCCAAACATTTATCGGTTTTCATTTTTTAATGAGGATAGCATGCAAACAATGACAGAAGGAGGAAAATTAGGTAAGTAAACCCTCTGCCTAAGGAGAATTAAAGAGCATACGACAGGAGAAAAAAGTCTTAAATAGCATTATTATGTGAATTAGAATCATATTTTGAGACGATTCGACTATATACAACAATTTAGCAAAGCGCAGATGACGAGAAATTAGTTTTTTAATCTGCCGGTTAGCCACGCCTACCGTTATAGGGCTGGAGCGTCCACAACAGGTGGATGACGTCAGCGGGAGACTGGGCTCATCGGTTTTACTATTCAGCCCATTGAGGGGGAATTATTCAGAACGAGGAAAACGCAACGAAGAGAGCCGCAAAATGTCATTGTTTAAGTCTCTCTACTCCAATATTTTTACAGGATATTCTTTTTATCCAAGTATTTTCCCCAATTGCTAAATAAATGGCATGGTCATGACAAATAACACTCTTGTGCTAAATGGAATATGAAATAATAAAAATGCACTTATTTAGGACGACATGGCAAAATTACTCCATAATGGTCAAAACTGTCGACTTCCCCTTTACTGTCGCACCTCCCGAATGATATTTTATGACACCTAAATCGGACATATGTCATTTCCCTTCCCTGGCTTCGGAGAATGTAAACAAACCAAGAGGCATGAGAGCTAGCCGAAATGCTAACCCGAACTGAGTGATGTTTCAAAGTCTTCGAAGCGTAAAATCACACATAACTAGCCCGGATTACTTGACATGACGACTGGGTTGTCGATTGTCTTCGCGGACCGGCAAACCGCCCGGCGGAGAGCAATTTACAGTTCGTTCCCCGGAGGAGGGCGGCTGCAGTTGTTGTGCAGCTAACTTGCTGCTAATGTGCATGAGGAGAGCTTTTTATATGCCCATCAATGATCAAACGTAAATAGTCCTTTATTTAAAGAAAGTTTGTAGTGTTTACTTTGTAATCGCTGTATTCGTATTTGACATAATACAAAACAAGATGTTTACTCACTTCCTCGTAAGTCCAATGGTCCCACAGTAGTAGGGCTTGTTTTGGCCAATATCCACGGTGAATGGGAACCTTTTGAAACTTCAAAA
Organism: Corythoichthys intestinalis; assembly: GCF_030265065.1. NCBI lineage: Eukaryota > Metazoa > Chordata > Actinopteri > Syngnathiformes > Syngnathidae > Corythoichthys > Corythoichthys intestinalis. The sequence goes on along the minus strand of NC_080414.1, from coordinate 22,076,113 downwards.
AGGCACATACGTTCTCCCTCATAAAGCAAGATTTTTCTGCTGCCGTTTGGCTGGCGTGATGCGAAAAATTAACGTATTAATCCGCAAAATCAGCTGAATCCTTAGTCCTCATACACAACAGTACGGCTGTATAGTGAAGAGGACGCCTTCAACCTTACACGTCACAGCGCTCTCCTCCTCAATGCAAGACCGAAGCCGGAAGTCACTCATTTTCATGGCGCAGGATTCAAAAAATAAATATAGCGATCGCTTCCACACACATCCAAGCGGTCCATATCATTCAGGAGCATAAAATAACGCGTGTATTATGAAATAAACATGCTTTTTCATGTCAAATGCACTTTAAAGAGTATTACAACACCTGGGGAAATGCTAATATTCCATCATTTATTCATAAAAGCATGCCTTTTGGATTCATATCATGCCACTTCGTGTAATTACACACATCGCAACACCAAGAAAATGCAAGAAATTTGGATCGATTGTCAAGCTAAAACGACCGGCGCCCGAGATCCCCGAAATCTAGCATACTGTGTGCGTGACGTCACAACTAGGAAACACCCGGCTCAGTGCTTGGTCCTGACAAAGTACTGAATGGCGGCGATGATGGCGGACAATTTTGTTTCTTGTTGCAGCGACGAATCCGACGTAACGAACGTTCTTCTAATGGTGACGAGGAGAGTTATGAACCTTTCTTTGGTGTTTTGGGTTAGCAATTTGAGACCAAACGAAAGCCAATGCAGCCTAATGAAACGATCATTGAGGGGAGCAATCACACTGATGAAACACCGGCAACAGATTGTGTGGGAAACACCGAATGGTTTGTTTTGCATTTCTTTTTGTGAAGCTGATACACCGTGACCGCAAAATAAAGATATGTATAAAATAATTATCATTTATTGTGCTATCATAGGTTTTCGCTCTGCCAACAGACACAAATATGAATGGGATTAGAGGATTTGTTGTATATATTTACGAGCCATAATTCATACATGTGTCCAGTCCTATATCCAATGCGTGATATGTTTTTTATTATAAAAGAGTACTCACTCTGGCCATTTCGAGCTTGGCTGCGCCCCTCCTTTGCTTAGCCTGGGGTGGTGGGGTGGTCTCATCAGTGCCAGTCATCGTCCTCTTTCTTGATATCTCGGGACATTTAGGTGGCTGTGCATGTATAGTGGGCACCGCATCTGCTTTCAGCAGCAATTTCTTAGCAAAACCTGATTTCATTTGTCCATAGTTCAAATAGCTTTCAGGTGTAAAATGCGCACCACACAAAACCGTGCCGGAGGCTGGGTCTGGAAAATTAGCCCTCTTTGCACGGACGAACTTCACTCATTGTCTGCGTAGTCCAGCTCTTTTTCTTGCGTTCGGGAACTCATGGGTACTACATTGCGACAAATGGCTATTTGTAGACCACATAGCATGACAGGTTTGAACCATTTTAGCAATTTTTTGATAAAACACGAAGGCAACTCTCTCGTCGATAAACAACGATGGCACCTGCCTCGACCTTTTGTTTCCTGGCTGTGACGTCAATGCCCCATTCGGCTGTTTCCGGAATACTTTCGGAAATGTTCGGAATTTTCGATCTATTTTCGATAATTGCTCATGAATGTGATTTATTGTTTGTTAACTTTATTAATATTTGTTAACTTGCCACATAACGGTTCTATTGATATCTCACAGCCCCTTAGTATTATAATTCTCTTTAAAGAGTAGTTGAAACCAATTTTTACCAAACAATTTCCAAAAAGTCAGGTGTGTGCCCAATCACTAATGAGTGGTTTAAAGCTGCCCTGCCCACTATAAAATACACACCTGGTAAGATGAGAAGCATTGTCTGATGTGCATCATGGCTCGGTCAAAAAAGCTGTCTGAAAACCTGCGAACAAGGATTGTTGATTTGTATAAAGCATCTCGAAAAGTCTGGATGTTCATCAATCGACAGTTAAAGAAGTTGTCTACAAATGGGGAGAGTTTGGCACTGTAGCTTCTCTCCCAAGGAGTGGCCGTCCACCAAAGTTGACGCCAACAGTTCAGCGCAAAATACTCAGAGAGGTAAAAAAGAACCCTAGAGTGTCTGCTAAAGACTTACAGAAATCACTGACACAGTCCAAGATCTCTGTGCACACATCAACTATATGTCGAACTATGGCCAAGAACGGTGTTCATGGGAGGACTCCACAGAGAAAGCCACTGCTGCCTAAAAAAACATTGTTGCTCATTCAATGTTTGCAAAAAGGCACTTGGACACTCCACAGAAGTTTTGGCAAAAATATTTTGTGGACTAATGAAACCAAAGTTGAATTGTATGGAAGAAACAGTACTTCATGTGTAGAGAAATATGGAACAGCTCACCAACATCAAAACCTCATCCCCACTGTGAAGCATGGTGGTGGGAGCATCATGATTTGGGGCTGTTTTGCTGCTTCAGCGCCTGGACAACTTGAAATCATTAATGGAAGAATGAATTCAAATGTTTATCAAGATGTTTTGAAGCTAAAAAGAGGATGGCTTCTGCAATAAGACAATGATCCAAAACACTGAAGTAAATCAACTTCAGAATGGTTTCCGAAGAACAAATACACGTTCTGGAGTGGCCAAGTCAAAGTCCAGAGTTGAACCCCATTGAGACGCTTTAACATGACCTAAAGACAGCGGTTCATGCCAGACATCCCAGGAATCTGACTGAACTACACCAGTTTTGTAGAGATGAATGGGTCAAGATTAGTCCTGATTGATTTGCCAGACTGATCTGCAGATACAGGAAGCGTCTGGTTGAAGTTATTGCTGCCAAAGGGGGAGGGGCACAAATTATTAAATCATTGTTTGTATGCGTTCCTCATTAAAATATGAAAACTTTTAATGTTTGGGTGGTTTTAGTTAAAGCAGACACTGTTTTTTCATCTGTGTGATTTTGACAAAGATCAGATCATATTTGATGGTGATTTTACGCAGAAATGTGAGAAATTCCAAAAGGTTCAGATACTTTTCTTATACCACTGTATATAAAGATATTTGTTCCCATATGTTTGTTCTTTGTACTTGGTACAATGAATACAAAGTGTACGTGGTAGGGATTATGTGAGCTGTAAGTTAACCATCAACCAAAGTGTTTTGTTATTTTGAACATTTTATGTGAATGGTTTTTAACTTGTGTGGCTGCTTAGAATATGCGATGATGGCTACTGCTGACATTCTGATGGCAAAAGGCTCGGAAAAAGTGTTATTGCAGCGCAAATGTCATCAACTCCCAACATGCTGACTCTTCACTACATCTCACTCCAGTCACAATGTGCCATATGGTGAGAGACTATGCAAAAAATATATAAAATTCTTCAGGAGATTAAGCATGCCCTCCTGCTACTCGCCTTCATCATCGTGATATAATAGTGTATTTCCAGTAGGGGTGCATAATTGATTCTTTTGAATGCGTTATATTTAGATTCATAGCCAAGGGTGTTGGCTAATGTACCTGGAGAGAAGGGGATAGTAAGCAGTGATGATGACGATTGCGGTGTCGGGGTGGGAGGCTATGCGATGATGAGCTTCCAATTGTCAGGCCAAGCGAGTCTTTTCCACAGCAGATGATAATGTGCCTTGTAAATGGCTGCACGTCCCGCGGTAATAACATGGCGAGGCGTGCTGGGCTTCTGGCGGATGGAGCTTGTCTGATGGCGCCAATGACCTGTTCCCTGTTAAGAGCTGGGAAAGGGGAGACGCAGCACAACTGCATTGGCTGGGCGTCATGGAGAGAACACAAGGGCAAAAGGATTGAGAAGCTCTGCCTTAACGTTTTCTGTATCCCAACTAAATATTGACATATGTTAGCATAGCGACTGCTTGTGTCGTTCGTATTCTGACCATTTTAAGACTTGCCATTTTGTCAAACGTCAAAATTTGATAGGTGTACAAGACTAGCCCAGGCAAGGTTTTATTTTATTTTATTTTATTTTTTAACCCAAACAAGGGAAAGCTTTACAGCTCCCTGAGGTGAAAAGACAGGGCTTAACGTTGGGCACCAATTTGCCAATCCAATTTCTTGTTTGACACTGTTGGCCTCAAAATAGGTGAAAAGTTACCCAGGCCAATTCAGGGGATTTACAAGGGCTGGAAATGTAAAAATGAGAAATGTGGAAGCGGGAGGTCATTACATAAAATGTGTGCATTGATTTGGGAACATATTATAATTTTGGAATACTGTGAAAATATGCTAATATTTTTATCAAAGTGCCTATGACAGCAAAAAGCATGTTTATTTCATATTTCACGCGGTATTTTGTGCTCCTGAATGAAATGGACCGCTTAGGATCTGTGTGGAAGCGATCGATACATTTATTCAATTTTTTGAATCCCACAACATGAAAATGAGTGACTTCCGGCCAGAGTCTGGATTGAGGAAGAAGGCGAATGTGACGTCTGCGGAAGAGATCATCTTCACTATACACTATACATACTATTGCTTGCAGAAGGACTGCGGATTCAGCTGATTTTGCAGATAAATTCATTTATTTTTCCCATCAAGCCATCCCAATGTGCTGCAGGCTTTTGTTGTTGCACCAGGAAGAGGCGTGTGAGTCTTTTTGGGTTTCAAAAAGATCCTGTTCATCCTGTTCAAGATTGGGCAAAATAAGTCCAACAACTGTGGGACCATTGGACGGACGAAGAAGTGAGTAGGCTACGTGTTTTATATTATGTCAAATACTGGGATCATGGCACACGTTTTAATAAGAAAGTGGCTTGCATTTTGTGGATGGCAATGCTCCCTGTCCACCAAGAAGGCGGGAGTAGCCGTCTCCCTCAGCCGACAACCGGCGGCTTGTCGCACACAATGATCGCCAGCCGATGAGCGGCCGTGCTCAGGCAGCCACGCTCTCTCATCTCCAGTTCTCATTGTGTCGAGACTTCCAACCCCCTCGGCCCTCTCTGCATGTCCGCCGAGAGAGCGCTATCCTCAGCATGGGCTCTGGCAGCCACGTTCTCCGACGTCGGCTGGTTTGTCCACCGAGAATGAGAAGCAAGGGAACAGTAAGCCGAAACTTGGTCGCCGCCAGGGCTGGCCGATCGGTGAAGGCAATCACCCCCGCCTCCGTGTGTGGCATGACTCAGGGTAGTTTTGTGTGATTTTTTTGTTTTTGAAAGGCGAGGAAGAGACTTGGAAGAGCCGCTCGGTTCGGGTAAGCATGTAGTCTACCTCCCACACTCCTCTTTTGTTTACACTCTTTCCTCAGTCTCCGAGTCCGCGCTAGGAAATGACAAGAGCCAGACTAACATCAGTGGCATTAAATACCATTCTTCAGGTTTAAGTTGGCAGTTTTGACCCTTATGCATAGGGATGGGAATCGAAATCCGATTCCAATTCGGAACCGGTTCCGAGTGTTTCGAGGCCTTGACATCACAATGAAAAAGCCTTAACGATCCCTTTAACGATTCCTAAAGACGCGTATTGCGTCGTGACGTGTCTTGTTGTCCAGACGCATCAAACTAGCATGGCGCCAAGAACCACTCACTCCAAAGTTTGACTACACTTCACCAGGAAAGAGTGTGAAAATGAAAGGTTACGACGGGTAAGCACGAGCATTGCAGCCATAAACATAACAATGACAGCACGTAGGTTCAAACGCTCGAAAGTGTGTCTTCACTTCACGAGGAAAAATTACAACAAAGCGACTTGCAGTCATTGCAAGGTGAAGATAACTGCATCGGGAGGGAATACGACTGCGCTGTCCTCACAGAGAGGCTAAGGCTCAGTCCTGGCTATACAGCTAGCTAAACTCCCAAATGACGATGCAGAAGACGTTGGTATAATTTGCTGACTTTATTCAACCATCACTTGAAGAGTGGAACTAAGAATAGAAATGAAACAAATCAATTTCGTCCCCAATAACAAACAGGTTTGCGTCAACATAAATCAGCGATGATTAGCTGCTAATAACAGTAATAACAAATGGTTAGCATTCGTTTGCTAGCATTAGCACATCGTTCAAACCACTACACAACTGGATTTAAGTGTCCGATCACGAGTGGAAACACAACAACAACAACACAAAAGATGATACATACAGGCGTTGCCTCTGTAGATATTAACATTAACAAAGAACGTAGGCTCGTAGAAGTGTTTCCCTCTCTCACTAACTTGCTCACTCGCTTGGATGCGGCATTTCTTCTTCGGGTGTAAGCGCGCTCTTCTTCACGTGAGCGCGTTCTTCTTCGCGTGAGGAAGTGCAAGGGCGCCCCCACTTGAGCGTGTAAGCGCCACAAAAACTAAAAGGCATGCATTTCAATGTAATGGTAAATAATACACGTTAACCCAGCAGTCCCCAAACTGCGGCCCGCGGCCCAAATACGGCCCGCCTCCACATTTGGTCCGGCCATTTTGAATTTTTTTCTTTCTCAATCGTGTTATTTATTTCCTGGCCTTTTCCTTGAAGAATTCAGAGAGGGTTATTTGGTTATTATCTATTTAATTAATAGTGTTTTTATTAATTATTATTATTATTATTACATTATATTATTATTTTTATTTTATTTACTTTCATTCCGTGAAGAATCCAGAAAGGGTTATTTGATTGTGGCTTTCTGAAAAACAATATTTTTTTACATTTATGCACTTCTGCAATTTTCACACTTTTTCTGTTACAAACTGACCCCGGCCCCTCATCAGAGAAGGGAAAAGTTATGTGGCCCTCACAGGAAAAAAATTGAGGACCCCTGCTTTAACACATATTGCCAAAGGCAGAACAACAACCTATCTGCCAATATATACCAATATTTTTTATTTCTATCAGATAAATGTTTCAGTAAAATGTTACACATTCTTGTGTATTTGCCACTTATTGCCACAGTTAACATTGAGGCTTTGGGCCTCTTTTGATCTCGTTGTGAGTTTGTAAGGTTGTGACTTCTGATTAAACAAACTCGATGCCAATCAAAACGTTTGTTCTTCTTTTTCCCCAAATTAGAATCGATAAGAGAATCGATAAAGAATCGAATCGTTAAGCAATATCGATAATGGAATCGGAATCGTAAAAATCCTATCAATTCCCATCCCTACTTGTGCAGTAATTTAGCCCTGTCGTACTGAATAAATGCATTTTTAATTTTTCATATTCCATTTAGCACAAGACCTATTTGTCAGCGCCATACAATTTATTTAGCAATTGGGAAAAAATACTTAGATACAAAAGATATCATGTAAAAAATATTGGCGAGATGAACAATGATGACTTTTACGTTATGCTTTAGTCATCAGCCTTGTGTTTGTTGACTGTCACCTTTTCTTGTTCGGAATCTTCCTCCTCCTCTAAATACAACTCAAACATATTTGGCTGTGTGCCACAGGCTTCCTCTGGATCGACAATATCACTTGAAAAATCCACACTTGAACCCCAATCACTGAAAAAAACGCTCCATTGGGCTGAATTCTAAATCCGCTGAAATCGCAACTCCGCTGACGTCATCACCCAGATGGAGGCGCCAGAGCGCTATGATGACAGAATGAGCTAAACGGTAGATTAAAAGACTCATTTCTCGTCATCTGCGCTTTGCCAAATTGTTGTACAGTATATGGCGGAAAACACAGATAAGACTGAAAAAGCAGTTTCTGCTCTTGCACTCCTCTTTAAAAGAAACTACTGTATTTTAAGCCAAAAGAACTGTTGTGTTTTATAGAACAATATGTCTGTATGCTGCCATAGCAGATTCATCGCGCATTAAGCCCCTGAGCTATTTTTAAGTTGTACGTTTTACCCTGAATACCCCGGTTTATAGACATCGCACAACCGCTTTTGTTTCAAACCAGCCGTATAAAGAAGGTAATTAATTTTATTTATTATTCTAAATGTCTGTCGTTTTTAGCTTACAATCATTAATTGATGTCTAATATTTCGTTTAAAGAAACAAAACGACTTTAAAAAATGATTCACTCGCATATTTTATTTTTTTTTAAAAAAATGACATCACAATGAAAAAAATGGCGTCTGTAAAAAAGTCACGGATGACTACCTCATAACTATCGCTTAATTGTATTTTTTTTTTGTTACTGTCGCATTGTCTCTGATATGTTTGATGATAAATAATCGATCCTAACAAAAATAACTGAAAAAAAAAAAAGTTTAAAAGGGTAAATATATGAAAAAGAAAATCTCGACAACGCATTGATGTCTGCGATTTCTGCATTGCGACCCTTGTTATATTACCATGTTTCACCCATAAAATCCCCCAAAAATCCAGCTGTGGCCATTCACAGCTGGGTCTTGACACTCAGTGATACATGCTACATGGAATTTTTGGATCTAAACACGATAAGTACGCGATAATGTCTTAAAGTTAAAGTTGTGGCGTCTGTAATTCTGCTCTCGCCTCCAGATAGGTTTTTGCTGTTTAAATTTTTTTTTTTTTAAATGTCCTCCCGTTCAAAATTTTTCTTCCCCCACAACATTGAGATTTTAAGCTTCACAATGATGTATCACACATGCATATTGGACAGTTTTAAAAGTTGGCCAAAACAGGGGTCTCAGAGCGGAACTTCAAGTCACCTGAGTGTTTTCCGCCATATAGTCAAATCGTCTTAAAATATGATTTTAATTCCAATATTAATTCGATTTGTTGGTTTTTTTTTATCGCGTCACAGGCACTTTAAGCATTCGCACAATTAGTGTGCAGATTCATAGATGTGATGCATTTGCGTGACATCACCAAAATGCAATGTGCTGCTTATCCTAAACTAGCAAACCTCGGGCAAATATGTTCATCCAACAATTGGTTCTGCCCAACCACCCCCTCAAAGTTGTAGGGTAGTAATCTTCTCAAAAATTGGCAGAGCTCAGAATGGCTCGCTCACTCTCATTTTTATGAATAGGCAGATAAAAGATTTACTCAGTTGGTTAATTCCTCACTTCATGGGTGAGCAGGCACTCCTGAAACTATGTGTATATGAGCAATTAAAAAGTTTTACAAAATACATCATGTTTATATATAGCCCTATTTGTGTGTTAAACAGGAAAATACAATAGAAAGGGGAAAGAAGGAAGAATAAAAACTAACGGTTGTTTGCTTCAGCCTGTTGCCCTTCGTTGGCAAAGCTTATAATGATTTCCCACACGCGGCCTCCGGACACATCGAGCAACTAAAGCAGTCGAGGTCGTCTCTCCTAACACAAGTTGGCCTCGAAAACCGTAATCCCTTTCAGAAAATAACTCGCGTATCACGCAGTCGACTTACAAGGCCTCTTCAATAGCTGTCGCTCGAGGCTAATTAATTAAGAGGCCGAAGAGACACGGGATTCATTCAAGACCTGCTTTTTCCTCAAAAAGGTCAACGTGAAAATCGAAAATTCCAGGAGCTTTTGGCACGTAATAATCACATAAAGGTGATGTGATCGGAACAAAGGTTTGAGATAACTATCTAACCTCCATGTTTAATCATGCAATTGTTGTATTTTAAACTATTGTATATCCAACACATTAGGGGTGTGACAAAACATAGACTTCATAATTGTATTGACGGGTCACATTTGTCAGCCACTGTGCAACACCTTCAAGTAGGGGGCTGTCCTACAGTCAGCTTCAGTTGTTCGCAATCGGTCGCAGTTAGTCAACACATGCAGGGATCCCAGGCCAGATTTAGGTTGAGAAAGTACGAAAGCTGTACAGTATGCAAACAGGAAGGATTGTCTCAGGAGTGATCAAGGTAAATATTATATTTTTCATACTATGCATGCATTATGAAACGTTGTGAAAAAAAAAATCAATGGGAGAAATTAGCCGCTACTTCATTGGCATTATACTTCGCAATATTCACGTAAAATAACTGCTAACTGCACATTTTTTTTGTTTTGCTTTCAACCAAGAATTGAGACTGTTTTACAACCATATCTATAAAGAATTCAGGGATTTAAGCATTTATTCACAATAATTTTCGATGGAAAAAGCTCTTTGTTTACATATGGCGGCCACTAATTTCCTTACTGACTAGCCTCATAGTTCGCAATATTTACGTAAAATAAATGCTAACTTCACGTTTTTTTTTTTTGTTTTTTTTTTTGCTTTTAACCAAGAATCGAGACTGTTTTACGTCCATATCTATAAATAATTCAGGGATTTAAGCATTTATTTACAAGGATTTTCACCAGAAAAGGGAAAAGCTCTGTTTACATATGGCGGCCGCCACAATGACAGACAGACTACCATCATTCTTCAACACGTTTATGTAAAATAAATGCTAACTGCACGTAGTTTTTTTTTTTTTGTTTTTTTTTTTTGCTTTTAACCAAGAATCAAGACTGTTTTACGTCCATATCTATAAAGAATTCAGGGATTTAAGCATTTATTCACAAGAATATTCAACAGAAAAAGCTTTTGTTTACATATGGCGGCCGCTAATTTCCTTACTGACTAGCCTTGTAGTTCGCAATAATTACGTAAAATAAATGCTACTTGCACGTTTTTTTTTTTTTTTTGCCTTTAACCAAGAATCGAGACTGTTTTACATCTATATCTATAAGGAATTCAGGGATTTAAGCATTTATTCACAAGGATTTTCATCGGAAAAGGGAAAAGCTCTGTTTACATATGGAGGCCGCCACATTGACTGACGGACTAGCATCATTCTTCGACACGTTTATGTAAAATAAATGCTAACTGCATGGTTTTTTTTTTTTTTTTTTTTTGCTTTAACCAAGAATCGAGATTGTTTTACGTCCATATCTATAAAGAATTCAGGGATTTAAGCATTTATTCACAAGAATTTTGAAAAAAAGCTCTTTGCGATTCCATTCGGTCAGCTTTGACGGCCACGCCAACAATGCAGGCCCCCTATAATTCGGCCCCGTGTCCCGTCAATATCATTATGAAGTCTATGGACAAAATATTTAGTTATAATATATTTATAGATGTACTCCCGCCAAGAATCAATATATCATTTTAAAAAGGTCTCAGTTTTAAAAAAGAGAGAGAAAAAAAAAAAGGGGAACCAACAAATTGCTACCAAAATCTTCCACTAGAATAATGTCTCTCTTAACTCAATGGCTGCCATTGATAGCACTTTACGCCCAATCCATTTAGACTGTGAGGGAACATTCGCAGCCAGTCGTTCTCATTTTTGGGGCTTTTACAGGTCACTTTTTGTTCATTTTATAGCATTTACAGGTCACTTTCTATTTAGTTTGAGTCACTGGCAATTCATTTGGGGAGATTCCCAGGTCACTTCCTGTTAATTTTTGGGTTGCAGAACAGGAAGTGAAATGCCAGAAATGCCCAAAATCAACAAGAAGTGACTGAAAATACACAGCAAATGATCAAATGCTCAAGTAATTGTTTGCCATTGACCGCCATAGCTGGATTGGACGTCTCCTAGTGATGAACACATTTCAATTCATAGCAGGACGATAAAAATACCTTGGGTTTCTGTTTATTAGTTGTTTTGTAGACTATCGTAGAATGATTTCCTGACCCATGTATTGATAATTGTTGTATTGCCATATCGTGAGATCATTATCGTGAGCCTTGTATTGCAAATTGTATTGTATCGTGGTTCCTACCCCTACACCTTGGCATGTGCCGGTAGGATATTCTGACTGTATGATAATCTGAAGCCAAAATATGACGGTTTTACGGTATTGCAATTACAGCTCTAAAATGTATTACTTTGAGATATTTGGCTTAAAAAAAAAATAAATTAAAAAAAAAAAAAAAAAAATGAATACATATTTTTCCACTGAACAGGATTTTTATTTTTCAAAATATATTAGCAAATTTTAAAATAAGTATGTTAAATTAAAAAAAAAAAAAAAAAAAGATTAAAAAAAAAACTAAATATTCTCAATAAAATTAAAATAAATGCAGTCCTTTAGGTGAGCCTTAACCCACAGCTCAACATTACCATCAGAGCAAAAATAATTAAATTATTTTCCATAAAAAGCACATGTGTATGACTTGTACAATGTTTATTATTTTCAGTTTTATAATAATCAGAAACGTGCCCTAGTCAAGAGAATTGATGACTATACCAAAGCCCATTCAACTTTGCCTCAACGTCTGATTCCTCTTTGGAGCTTCTGTTGTTCGCTATCTGTCAATTTGTGTACTCACACACATTGAGGACAGAATACAGAGCAAAAATAATATTCCTATCTCTCAAAAAAATAATGTTCACAAAAAGAGATGCGCTTCTATCTGTATTATTGATGCTCAGACTTTGGACAAACTATTCAAACATTTCGTTTAGCTGTCGTTTTGCTCGACAAATACACTGGATGGCAATATTCAGTCACAATATACAAGCGATCAGAGGTCTCGCACGTTGTGAAGCCAGCACTCAAATGATTCACAATGGATGGATAAGTAAACAGGGAACTACGGCGTCGGAAGAGGGACAAAACACACTCATTGGCTTGATTTCTAAGTAATTTAAAACTCGCCATTGACACCTTGCGGTGTATATCAATCACTACCTTACGTAGTTAAAGCACTGTGGAAGAACGGCAGGGAGCTCATGTGACGTCAACACTCGGCGACATCAACAATGGTGAGCTACTAGTTTGTTTTTTGATTGAAAGTTTTACAAATTTTATTATAACGAAAACATTTAGAGGGGTTTTAATATAAAATTTCTATAACTTGTACTCACATTTATCTTTTAAGAAATACAAGTCTTTCTATCCATGGATCGCTTTAACAGAATGTTAATGTTAATGCCATCTTGTTGATTTATTGCTATAATAAACAAATACAGTACTTATGTACAGTATGTTGAATGTATATAACCGTCTTGTGTCTTATCTTTCCATTCCAACAATAATTTACAGAAAAATATGGCATATTTTATAAATGGTTTGAATTGCGATTAATTACGAATTTCCGATTAATTAATTTTTAGGCTGTGATTGACTCGATTAAAAATTTTAATCGTTTGACAGCCCTAAAAAAAATAAAATAAAAAAAACACCACGTTTTACCATCGCTGGACACACTAAACATGCTGGAGTTAACTCTCGTATTGCCATACCAGCGATTTCGTTTTCTCCAATTGGGTGGAAAAGTTCATGAGTTTCACCTCTTCCAGCCATCATGTAGCACAGCTGACTCGCTGACACTGGGCAACAGTCTCCATACATTTTAGGGACTTAAAAAATGACTAATATCTTAGGGACGGTATAATTGAACATTTTTGCAGTTTTGAAACCTTGACGTTTTCATACCACAGTATACCTTGAAACCGGTAATCGGCACATGTCTACCTACAACGCATATTGTAATCTTTAGGTCATCAGGTTGATGTTTCAATAAAGCAGTTAATCTTAATGTTATGCCAAATAACGGGTCCCTTAAATATACCAAAAGGGAAATTTTCATCTTTGGACGGCTCTCTAGCTTGTGGGTACTACAGTAGTCATTCGCATTTCAAATGTTCCTTTTTCCATCTCTAAAAGTGGTTTACCTTACACCTCCACAAAGCTGCATGCCAAAGCCTGCTCAAGCCACGCTTTCCAAACTTCGAATCAGTCGTGTTTTTGTGTCGAGACTGGAGTCTGCGACAGCTTATCTAAATGAGGCATAGTCGACGCGTGACATAATCATGTTGAAGGGATGTAAGCAGCCTGCCAGGAACATTGCTCCTAGCAACTACTGTGTGTTGCATTAGTGATGATTTAGCAGGAAGGCTCCTCAGGCCCCGGATCGCTTCTCCTGAGCCATGACCAATCCCGAAAAGCTGCCCCCCTCTGAAAACTGAAGGGGAAAAAATAAAGGCCAAAGTGCGCATAAACACAAACACCGTTTCAGAGGATGTTGTTCATAACCTTCCACTCACAAAGCACACCTCCCTTTCAGTTCCCAAAAAATAAATATAGGTCATTCCGGAACTAAATACGGCTCTCTGGGCCTGAGGCTTGCCAAGGCATGAAATAGACTTTACAGCTTGTCCACCAAGAAACTTTGCTTTTTGTTGTTGCCCATTTTTCATCCCACTGCGTTGCTGTAATCTAACATATGGCGTCCATATCCACCACTCACCACTCAAACAAGCCTGCCTCCCTTTCACTTCCGACCTGAATAAGATATCAGCAGTTTGCCACGGAAATATGACAGGCGAGACGCGCACATCCAGATAATACGTTTGCGGAACACTACAACAATGATATCCACCTCTGCCTCTCACACTTGTACCACTCTGATAAGAACTGAGTCGGGGGTGGATTTCAAAATGCAGGAAGTGCGCATCTAAATGACAATTTTTCCTGGCATGCTCGCAACAACCAGACAGTTTGATCTTTGATGATATAATAATACTGCAAATTATTTTGGCATTCGATCAACAATTTATCAGACCACAATTGCGAAACTAGGGATGTCCCCGATTCGATCACGTGATCGGAAATCGGGCCGACTGGGCAATTTTCTTAAAAGATTGGAAACGGGTGAAAATTATCGGGTTTTTAATTTAACACTCTAGTGCATGGATGTCCAAACCTGTCCTCAAGGGGCGCTGTGGGTCCTGGTTTTTGTCCCTACCAATCGAGCACAGATAGTTTAACCAATGAAGTTTGTGCTAAAACAAACAGCACCTGATTGCAATCAACTGATTACACTTGTGAGACACCAGATTGGTGAAAACACGTCATCTTGTTTTGTAGGAATGAAATCCAGCACCCACTGCGGCCCTATGTGGAATAGTTTGGACACCACTGCTCTAGTGCATAGTGGTCACTACAATGGACAGCTACTGAAACATACGTCTCGTTAATGCTTTGGTTTCCATGGTTTAAAGCAGGGGTCCCCAATGACCGGACCGTGTACCGGTACCGGTCCGTGGTGAATTTGGTACCGGGCCGCGCTGAAATAATAATTTATTAACGTCTGAATTCTGGCCGATTGACTTTCGCCTGTGCTGCTTTACACACATATATCCCTGTCTACTCTAGATATACAACTACAGGATAGGAGGTCGTCATAGAAAAGCATTGATTGGACTGTTAGCAGTACATCTTGTTTTGTATATCTATGTGCGCTTGGCCTCGATAATAACGTATGACGTAGGTCGTCGCCCATCACATTTGTTCCCGGAAATAATTAGCCCCCACACTTGAATGACTGAAAAACAGACGTCTTTGGACAAATTTTTTACGGGGAAAAGGGAACCTGGCGAGCCAGAAGATGAGCCTACAACCTCGAAGAAAACAAAATCTATGCTACTTCCCAATCACTAAAGACCCACGAACTGCGAAGGAGTGGATTCGTGACCCGTATGAATAACCCGAGCAATTCAAGCATTTCTGTGTAACAGGAAGATCAGCTTGTAGAGATAGCAAATCACGGCGACCTTAAACGTACATTTGAGAAAACAACTCTGCCGAGGTTCTGGGTTAAAGTCATTTCGGAATATCCTGATGTTGCTAGGAGAGCACTGAAACAAACAAAACAAGCTTATTTTATATTTGCTGTATTTTTCTGCCGCACATTGCCGGTGTTCTGACATATTTGGCATGCACGTAATATTAAAAATGAACGCGAATGCAGTGATTACAAAGTACACATTACAAACTTTAAAGAAAGGAATATTAACTTACCATGATAGCTGCACACAACAACTGCACGCAGATCTCTCACTTAACGACTTCGCCGTGTCGTTAAGCATTAATTTACGCCATTTTCGTGTTTCACATGTATTTTTATGATGTAAATTGTTTTTTAGCACGCAAAAGCTTTGGGAGCAAAATTTTGTAAGGGTGCAAAATTTGACAGAACACCGGTCCATGGAAAAAAAAAAAGAAAAAAAAAGACCTAAATCACACCGGTCCGTGGTGCAAAAAAGGTTGGGGACCCCTGGTTTAAAGTGCCTGTGACACAAAAAAAAGCATGTTTATTTCATATTACACGTGGTATTTTATGCTCCTGAATGAAATGGACAGCTTGGATGTTGCTTGGAAGCGATCGATATATTTATTCAATTTTTTGAGTCCCGCGCCAGGAAAGGGGCTTCCAGTCAGTCTGGATTCAGGAAGAAGGCGAATGTGACGTCAGCAGAATAATCAAATTCACAATAAAGTTATCACTATAGTATGCAGGACAGCAGATTCATTTGTTTTTTTTTGTTTTTTTGCGTCATGTCAGCCCAATGTGATGCAGGGTTTTGTTGCTACACCAGGGAGAGTGGTGTGAGGCTTTTGGATTTCCAAAAGATCGTGTTCACCGCGAAAAATGGGCAAAACAAGTCAGATCATCTAGAGACCATTGGACGGATGACGAAGTGAGTAAGCTACGTGTTTTATGTTATTTCAAATACTGGGATCATGGCAAACATTTTAATAAGGAGGTGGCTTGCATTTTGTCGGTGACAATGCTCCCTGTCCACCGAGAAGGCCACTCGGCCGACGGCTGGCGGCTTGTAGCACACCATGGTCGCTGGCCGCTCTCCTTGGCTTGGGCCTGGGAGCCCCTCGTTCTCGTCTCCGGTTCTGGATTGTGTCGAGACTTTGACCCCCCCCTTCGGCCCTCTTCACGCGCCCGCCTAGAGCGTGCTATACTCGGCTTGGACACAGGCAGCCACGCACTCAGACGTCGGCCGGTTTGTCCACCAAGAATGCGCCATTTTCGGCGTTCACTCTCCTCCACGTGCCTGGCGACAAACACTGCCTGCCTGCCGGGGCCGCAGCAGAACGAGCCGAATCTTGCTCGCTGCCGGGGCCTGGCCGATCGTTGAAGACAATCACCCCCGCCGCCGTGTGTGACATGAGTCAAGAGTAGTTTTGTGTGATTTTTCGTTTTCGAAAGGCAAGGAAGAGACTTGGAAGAGCTGCTTGGTTCGGGTCAGCATGTCGCCAATCTCTCACGCCTCCTGTTTACCCTCTTTCCTCCGGCTCCCAAGCCGGAGCAGGGAAATGACAAAAGCCGGACTAAGCCAGATGGCATAAAATACCTTTCGGGAGGTTTAAGAAGTCGGCAGTTTTGACCATTATGCAGGAATTTAGCCCTGTCCTACTGAATAAATGCATTTTTAATATTTCATATTCCATTTAGCACAAGACTTATTTGTCATGACCGTACAATTTATTTAGCAATTTGGGTAAAAGACTTAAAAACAATATCCTGTAGAAATATTGGAGAACAGAGATGACTACAATGATGACATTTTGCTGCTCTGTCACATTTTCCTTGTTCTGAATCTTCCTCCTCCATTGGGCTGAATTCTAAATCAGCTGAAATCTGCCAACGTCATCACCCAGATGGCGGCGCCAGAGTGCTTTAATAACAGTAGTTATAAGGCAGATTGAAAGACTCATTTCTCGTCATCTGCGCTTTGCCAAATTGTTGTAGTCGAATTGTTATAGTTCACATAATGATGCTATTTATGATTTTTTTATGGTGTCACAGGCACTTTAACTGAATAGCAACCGCAAGAATACTCTCTACTGCCATACTCTATTGAGGTCAATTCAGTAGTCAGTTGGTATAAAAGCAAATAAATATCCTCTGAATCCAAGATAGCCAACCAACTGCCACCCTTGTCGAGTATAACCGGCTTATCCTGCCGGTTGTGCTTCTATGCCTGAAGAGCTACAGTGGTAAATCAAGACAAACACAGGGCAGATTTTCTTGCTGGAGAAATCAACATGGGTCCCAAGAAGGTTAGTGCAGGTGGTGTAAAAAGGAGACGCTTACCATTGAAATTAAGGAAATGATAGAAAAATATAGCCTGGAACTCCAGACTCACCGCTGTTTCAGCTATAGTCCGGGACCCAGCTCCTTATTGGCGTCTCGAGCCCGAACGAAATCGTCCGTGCAAACCGATTTATTTGCGTGACGTGTACTTAACGAGCAACGTCACTCTTGCGCGTCAGAAGTCGTCTCCACAACAACACAGATGGCGAACTGGAGAGCTGAGAATATGTTCCTATCTGCGGTAAATTCAGTTTTAAATTACCAAAAACACATTGAGTCGCTAAAACCAACAGTCTCGTGCTAGCCATGTTGAATAAACTTCTCCATTCTCCTTGAATGTTTACGTCCTCGCGCTAGAGTTTCTTGCCGCTTTACCAATGTCATGTCCGCCTGTCGCTGATTGGTCCACTCCGCTGTCTGTTTGCTGTGGCTTGCTCTGCCCTGGAAATTTGATCCGCTGAACAGTCGCCAGACTCAATAGCTGGAACAGCGGTAAGTCTGGAGTTCCAGGCTAAGAAAAAATATGAGCATGGTGTGCACATCAGTGAATTTGCTTGACAATACGGCCGGAGAATGTCTACAATCAAGGACGACTCTCATTATTATTATCGTAACGTTGACAGGGAAGTCGCCAGCTTTGTAAGGTTTTTAACCTTTTTTTTCAGATCTTGTGCAACAGAAGACTGGTACTGTACGCTGTAGCAGACGCAAACAATAGGAAAAAAGTGAAAATTTCCCACTCTTCCACACCTGTCCACGCGTTCAGGAACAGCATGCAAAATACAACTGCCACATAAGAACCCAATTTGTATTTGTAATTTATTTGTTTTGCTATGTGTAATTGCTATTTGTAATTGTACCAGCAGTATCCATTAAGGATTCAGCGTAGATTCTGGGGCTGTGAAACAAATTATAATGTATTCTTATTGGAAAATACCACTGGACACATGACCATTTCGACTTACAAACCAGGTCCTGGAACGAATTGAATTCGTATGTAGAGCTACCACTATATTTTGTTCCACTTCTAGTGCTAATATACACTAGACTATGAGTAAACCTGCAGCTAAAAGCGACTCAATGGGGTCATTTTAGCAGCTCTATTTGCTTTCCACGCACTCAGCAAACTTTCGGTTTCAAATTACTTTTTTTTTTTTTGCTTTTCCAAGCATTCTTGCCACCCGAGTCTTAATGTTTAAAATTACCGTGGCTGCGTCTCAAAATGGCCTCATGTTTATTTAAACCTCAAGGGCAGCAGCGGGGGTACATCTATGGTGTTTTCCAACATCCAGCCAGCCGACCCTGGAGCCGTTCATCAGACCGAGCATTTTAAAGGCTTAGGGGATGTTGGAACAGCGTTTACCACACAGGGAGTGACGTCATGCGCTCCCCGCAAACCAGAGGGTGTGTTCAACAGAAGCAATTATAGGAAAGAAGAAGGGGAAAAAAAGTTTTTCTTTCTGTATTTGAGAAAGGCAGTGAAACAGAAAAGACCATATTCGACATAATGGTCGTTAGAGGTTTAAAATTGCCAGATCTTTGTTTAAAAAAACATTAAAACGATGAACAATTTCTAAGTCACATCACCGCAAAAAACACTTTTGAAAATGTTGGTCTCTCTTTTTTTCGTATTAGCAAAACCTGGCAATTGAACAAGTTGTTTGATATCCAATGACTGTATATCATTTGAGTTTGCACTGGGGGAAAAAAATATTAACAGAATTTCTGAGTTGCTATTAAAATGTTCCACACAGTCTGGTTTAAAGAAACTTGAGCGTAGACAACAAGAGGCGCTGGGCCAAAAAGAGCCCATGGATGTGAAAGATCAAAACAGGAGGAGGAGGAAGGAAACCGGCCAACATCTGACTCAGTGGATCCAATTTTAGTGTGAAGTGCCGCCAAAATGCTCCTACTGGAAATGTGGAAATAATAAAATAACACTCAAGACAGAAGCAAGAAGAGCATGAACACAAGTGTGTATTTCTATATATAGATATATATATTTATATATATCTTCTTTTATTTCAATAATTAAACCCACTAAAAGTTGTAAGTACAACTTTTGAATGAAAGGCACAGGAACAATCAGACAACGCTGATATAATAATACTCCAAAGGAAATGGACAGTACAAAAGTGGACAGTCACACACGTATAAACTCCTCTGAAGGGATGTCACTTTTCCAGGACGAGGGGAACGAATCGGACACAACAAATAGGCATGATCAAAAAGCTAGGAGCCAAACTATTGTTTTTTTCCCTCTACTTGTATTGCTTTTCCAAAACGGTCACGGGTGACGCAGTCTAGAAAGTTGACGTGTGTTGACCACGCTACGCGACACTCCGCTGGGCATGTCTGAATCACGACATCGAGAAGGTTGACAAACACGATATACTGGGCGGCAACGTGTCCAAAATACTGTTTCCGAGACCTTTCCTTTTACAGTGAAGGAAGAGTCTCAAAATCGAACGATTTGACGTCAGAATGGTAAAACTAAACTTGCTGTGATTCCATAAATAGTGGAATTTAATCTACTGAGATGGGGTAATAGTATTGTCAAAACAAATTTTAAAAAAATGGGAAAATGACTCGAGAAGAAACTGCGGGAAATTTGTAAAATTCTATTTGAGACAACTGAGAAACTGCTCAGGAAAATAAAGGTATGTCACTCATAGGAACATAAAAATTGACAAACACAAGTCGGTTTGCTGGAACTCAAGTCAAAAGAAAAAAAAATGCTTTAAAGTGAATTCAGAGATATGTTTGAAGAAAATTGCTCTTACAGTAATAGTAATAATAACCTGACTCTATATTTAGTGCTCCCTCAGGAGGTGCTGCTGTTTGCTGTTTTGTTGTTGCGTTGGTTAGCAACTTGGTTTAAATGGGCTCTGCAGTTGACTACCATTTGCCTGAAAGTTCCATATTTTGGAACTGAGGTAATAATAGTTTAATTTGTCCATTTATTCCAAGTGGATGACAGGCCTGTCTTCTAGAAGTATGGGCACTATTTGCAGAAACGGTTGGGGAAAAAAACCACATCCTCAGATAATGTGTATCTATGAGTTTTATATCCTACAGTTGGAGTGAAGGAACACGTTTTGCACTGTATTTAACTTTACCTTCAACCTCTTTGGTTTTATCATCGCAGCTTGTCCAGTTCTCACCTCTCTCTTCCTATGTGGGCTTTTGTTATTCTCACTGGTTCCTATTAACAAAATGTGGAAGAGGGAGAAAAAGATGATTGCCACAACAATGACAGACCCTGCAAACGATTCGATTGATTGGAGCAGCAGACTTTTAAGACTCATCCAAGCTTTCACAAGGGCCGACTCCTCAGTTCCACCTGACAACGGGAGATTCATGCTACCTCTGCATTCCTTGCAGCATGCTACGGGGGGGGGGGGGGGGGGGGGAGAAAAAAAAATCAGTGGTGCGGCAAAAATGTAAATGCGCCGATCCACCTAAATCTACCCATGAAAGAAAGGGAGGATAAAAAAGGCTAGATCCCGAGGGCAAACTTTCATAGGTGTTCGATTCAATGTTGTCATGAAACACGATGATGAAATGAGGCGGCAAGACGAGGGATGCGTGTGTTCGTATGGTGTCGGTGGGGGTTGGGGTCAGTGCCGCTTGGTCGCACATGTTGCATTAGCCTGCGAGCAAAGTGTCGCTCAGAGTCTGCCTCCTTCCTTTAAAGATGGCGCAACTATCCGAGAAGGTTGCTAGGATTCCTATCGTGCTCTCGCCTTCCTGATTCCGAGCAGAAACTCGTTAGTGGCCGACTCCTGTT
This sequence comes from Corythoichthys intestinalis, assembly GCF_030265065.1. Lineage (NCBI taxonomy): Eukaryota > Metazoa > Chordata > Actinopteri > Syngnathiformes > Syngnathidae > Corythoichthys > Corythoichthys intestinalis. Next base: position 22,054,663 of record NC_080414.1, on the reverse strand, counting down.
TTCGGGCAGCAGCAAATTCAGTCAGTCAGTCAACAAAACTGAAAGTTCTTCCTAACACAGGAATTTGGGACGCTTTCCTGCTTCTGTGCAAAGGAGAGCTAATGACATCAAGGATCTCAAGAGTTTGGAGCATTTCAGAAGTCCGGGATCCAGTCTCTCGGCGCGTCGGGCTGACGCTAACTCCATTAATTACCTGGCGGGCGAGGAGGCGGCCGATAGCCGTGTGAGGTACTCTCGCAGTTCCTTTGCTGCCTGGAAGCGGCCGTAGCGCTTCTTGGGCTTGGTGCATTCGTCCAGCAGGGCCTCCAGCTGGCCGTCTTTGGCTATGTGGGCGGGTGGATCGTGGAGGAGGCCCCCGGTGGTTCCCCGCCATGTGGCGTAGCGCGACAGCAGGTTCTGGCACACGGCGTAGTAGTTGTGGTCCACGGTGACCCGGGAGCACAGGGAGTCCTTGGAGAAAGAAAGGCAGGCCTCTCGGTCGCACTCCTCAAAGCGGCTCTCGTACCACACGTCGTAGTTCTCGGGCTTGTCTGCAGGGGGAGATACAGAGACAAGTTACTATAAAAGACACTCCCAATAACCACGTTAAAAAGAAATAATAACATTTTTATCCTAGCTTGTAATCATTTTATTTGTGTTGCTTGGGTCCAAACTAAATTAAAAAGTGCCACTAATAAGGTAAAAGTTTGGTTTTGCTAAAATAAGGAAGAAAATGTGCATATACAGTGAACCCTCGTTTTACATGGTTAATGGGGACCAGAACGCGCCGTGATAATATATGTATATACTGTATATATTCTAATAAATAGTTTTTAAGCACTTCAAATGTAATACTTATAATAAGTTTTAAACATGTTACTGTCAAACCAAATTATTTTTAAACATGAATAATGTAGAAAAATGCTTGTCTTTTGTGAATGCTTTATTGAGTGCGTCCCCTCAAATCCACTCACGCTGCTCATTTACACACAATGAGTTGCCACAGCAAGTGTTTAACAAGCTAAGCGAAAAATTGACACACGTGGCGCCATGAAGTTTCAGCTTCCAAGCTTCTCTGGCAAGATCAACATTAACGCCTGTCAATCATCGTTAACCTTAACAAGCAACTCCAGTTCACTGCCTGACCAAGAAAAGCAGCAGGAGGGGGAGAGAGAATACGTGATCCGAACAACTCTATAAAATGCTTTATTTATTTTTGTAATTGAGGAAAAAAAAAGCCGCGATGGACTGAGGGCGCGAAGTAGCGTGGGATCACTGTATATACAGTATATATAAAAGCATTAAAAAGTAGAGCTCGACCAATTATGGGCGCCGATATTTGGAAATTTGACATATATCGGTATCTGCCTTTTTTCCAATCCAACCGGCCGATATGAAAAAAAAAAACAATTTAAAACTTATTTCGGCGCTGATGCAGCCGCGCCTCTCTCTCCTGCATGCCGTCTCCTGCACTAGTTAGTATTCACTCTGTCCTGATTGGTTAAATGGTAATAGTAAATAGAGTTACACTTGTATTGCGCCTTTCCAACTTTTTAAGGCCCTCAAAGCACTTCACACGATATGCTCATCTACCTACTGGTGACACAGCACAAGGAGCAAGGTTTAGTATCTTTCTCAAGGATACTTAGACGAGGTCATCAGGGCTTTCTTTTCGGTAGAAAATTTTCAGAGCTATTTATTTAACCTTTTATTCAACTTTATATGAGATGTTTAGGAGTCTAGGAAATTTGGGCAGAACTATTATTTTCTATTTGTGTGATTCAATCAACATTTTTCAGGCATTTCAATGTTCAGTGTTTGCAATATTATTCTTTTTTTTTTCTCCCCAACACCAGTTTACTCTTTTATTGCAAATCAATATCAGCTCCAAAAATCGGTTATCAGCCCCTCTAACTACTAGTAATCGGTGTTGGTCCTGAAAACCCATAGTGGTCAATCTCTATTAGAAAGTACATCAGTAAAGATAAGGCAAGGCAGTGTTAAAAAAAAAAAAAAAAAAACAACAACAACAAAAAATAAAAACTTTTTCGGGAACAAAAGTGTTTTTATATATCAATGCGAACCTGGGAACAAAATATGTGTTACACAGTATCCTCAAACCAAGGAGCAGGTTATTGGTTAACACATTTGGATTGTTCCACAGATCATTTTTAAAGCCTTTACTCAGTTTATGATTCAGATTTTTCGTCAATTTCAGTTTAACATAAAAAGTCACTATAAATTTCATGCGTCACATATAAGGAGCTTTAATGGCAAATGAATCCAGGTCGGATTCAGATGTCAAATTAAAGCAACAATTTAGCAGACACGAAGTTGCGTTTAAGAAGCTATTGCGTGACGTCAAAACTTTCATCTGGCTTAAGACAGAACAATTAATCGAAAGTACATTTAAATACAGGTAAGCTCACACAAACATCTGTGCTCTACTGAGGATTATAGTTAAATGTGTGTTGTATCAGTGTGTTGCTTGCCAAAGGTCCTGTTCAAAACTTTAAATTATTAACAACAAGGCTACATACCTTAATTTGCTATCAGGTTTAGGAATGCAGCTACCGATTATTTTAGTAGTCGATTAATCTATCAACTTGTTAGTTAAAATAATTGAGTAATTGGGTTAGAAACATTTAATGCGTTGCAGTGTTTCTTCAAACTATTTAGAATCGCACTTTCAAAATTTCAAAATAAATTTGAATACCTGATCCTAGTCTCTAGCTTAAAAGCTAGAAAATGTTAACTTTTTTACTATGCTCTTAAAATATTCGTTAAAAAACATATTCCTACAAAAAGTCCGCTAGCTCAATTAAAGGCTATGAAATGCTAACTTTTTTTTTAAACAATGCTCTTAACAAATCTTTCAAACACATATTCACATATTCCCACAAAAACTGCTAAATACACCTATAAACTAAATTACAAATGCATAAAAAAAAATCTTAGCTCAAACAAAAACGTATTTATGTTGGTTTAACAGGGAGCAGCAGGAATCAGCCATGTTAAATGAGTTATTTAATACTCACTGTTGCCAATAGAAGGCAGTGTATCCATCCAAATCAATAAAACTAAATGCAAACACTTTCAAAACAAACCATTACAACGCCACTCTAAACGAATACCCGAAGAAGCAAAATTTGATTCAAAGCTTTTTTCCTAATCGAATTACTCAAGTTAATCGATTAATCGTTGCAGCACTAATCGGGTTACATTGTGCAGGTATGGTAGCAAAGTAAGAATTTTGAATCACGATTGTCCCATAATGGTGTCAGCTTAAAATGTCAAGACAAATTTTCTAAATTTAATATTTTAATACATAAAACATTGTATTATAAAACATTAAGACATTATTTCTGCCTTGAAAGTACGTAAAATGTGCTGTATACAGCGTCTCAAAAATGTGATGTACAACCCAAGTGTTATTGAGATCTGATGCAATTTGTCATAGTATTTAAATATAACCCGCTCCGAAACTTAATCACTGTCCAATTTAGTCCGCTGAGTTTGTAATTTGTTATGTAGGATTGCATTTTGTTAAAATTATGCGTTCTCAGAGGACTGTTGTACAAAAAATGCAATTAACTGTTCAACTAGACTTTCAGATTTTTTTAATCGATGATAAAAAAAAAAAAATAGAGCAGAGAGGGCCAAGGTATAAGCTTTCCACTCTCCAAAGAGACAAAACAGGAAATATATTTCATCCCACGCAACCAAACAACTCATCTAACCTTTTCATTTGGCACAAATGCACCATACTCAAGATTTATCAAGTAAATAAAGATTCTTTCTCGAGCTTGTTTCTTACTGCTTTTCACTCAAGGGGCGACTGATGCTGGGAAGGAGGGAGCCAAGAAAATAAACTGGAATGATGGGGGGGTTGTGTGGGTGAGGGAACACACCAGAGGATGCAAACGCATTCTCAGGGCATCGGTGTTAATTCACTTCTCCTTTGGCTCATCACAGCAACTCAATCAAACCATCAAGTGCTGCCCTGCGAGCAAAAAGGAGTCCACGTGCACACACGCCCCCAAAATAGGAGGGGCGCTTCAACATCAATCAGTGAGGTTGATTAAGATAGATTTGCCCACATGTGAGTGCAACACACACACTTTGAGATATAGATGTGTGCTCATGCACCGAAGTGAAGTGACAGCAATTAATGTTTCTGCACTGCGTCTTGCCACTGATTGACAGGCGGCACCGAGAGCGTGCCATTCTTCTGGCCACAATTACATACACTTAAAGCACTACGACAGACTATGAAAAAGGGAAGCAGACGAAAAGCTTTTTCTCAAGGACGAAGCTGAGCTAAGCAAAAACATTAAAAAAAAAAAAAAATGGGAAGGCAGACTTTTGAACGGAAAGCAAAAGAAGCTCATCATTTTCTTTTGTTAATCCTACATTGTGGGGCACAGAGTGTGACGAAACTGAGTCCCAAAATGAGAGAAAATCATTTTCAGTTGAAATGAACTGGAGAACATGAGGTATGTGCATGGTAGGTCACCTTGTCCCAGTTATTTCACAACAACCCTCTCATGAAAAAGTACATCGTTTATATGAGAACATCTTGTCACTGGGGTGGTCACCCAAAAAGGTACCGTTTGGGCACCCTTCGACATTTACAGCTTGATTACCATGGTGGAGAATAACCATTTGACGATATGGTGATACAACAACAGTGCTCCAGACTGTGACAAAATGGTTGCATTTTGCCACTAAAATTAGAGCAAGTACGAGAATTGTTTTCCATCTATGCGCGACCACTAACATTGCAGGTTTTTTTGTTGTTGTTTTTTTTTGCTGACGATGGATGTAACATGTAATGTAACGGGATAAGGGAAAATAAAACAGAAGAAAAAGAAGGTGGAGATGGGCGATGTGTTGAGCGGGTTATATAGTCATGGACGAAATTATTGGCACCCCTGGAATTTTTCCTGAAAATACAGCATTTCTCACAGAAATTAATGCAATTACTAGGGGTGCACAATATCCATTTTTGGAAACCGATACCGATATCGATAACTTCCTGCTTCTCAATGGTGTTATACTTGTATAGCGCTTTTCCACCTGTGGTAGAGTAGTTGTCCCCCAACCCAGAGGTTGTGGGTTCGATTATCTGCCCTGATGAACTCGCCTAAGTATCCTTGAGCAAGATACTGAACCCCACATTGCTCAGGCCAATACCGATACGATAACCGATAATAAATATATAATTTTTTTTAATGTATATTCATCTGAGTTTTTGAACACCTGTTGGTCAAACATACTAGTGGTTGATTCAGCATAGATTTGCCTTTGACCGTACCAGAATTTTCATGATGACATAAACCTTATTATAACGAACAAAACAAAGACAAGAACAGTTTTGATTTCAAATAAAGTGCCCATATTATTTTTTTCAAATAAAAACAATTTAAGTCAATCACAATCAATGAGCACTGATCCAAAACAAACATAGCCAACAGGTATTGGGCTTTGTCAGCAGATAAAACATTTGGTGAGGCAAACATTTGCTAATTGCCATAGTAAGGTTTATAACTCAGTGAAGAAAAAATGCGGCCTCTAGAACAGTAACAAAACTGCATACTGGCAAAACAGGAGTGGAAACAAACGCACACATCCCAATCCACCAACACCATGCCAAAAATATTATTGATAGGCCCGATAATATATAATGTTATCGGATTTATTGGGATGACGTCATAATTCCTATTATCGGACCGATAATTATCGTGCATCTCTAGCAATTACAAATGTTTTCAGTACGAATGTGTTCATTTCATGGATGTGCATTGGAAAAACACAGAAAAGCAGAAGAGAAAAGCCAAAATGGACACAATTTTACACAGGATGCAAAAAACGGGCTGGACAAAATGATTGGCACCCTCAACTCAATATTTGGTTGCGCATCCTTTAGAAGAAACAGACAGAAACTGGCACTAAGTGCCTTGACAGTGTACAAGGAGTCATGAAATATGGAGATTATCAAAATGTTTTGGGCCTGTCATGGGTGTTCCGACAGGACATTGACCCAAAACATACCTCATATAGAACCAAGAAATGGTTGGAGACCAGTGCCCAGTGTCAGAAAGAAGAATGAGGCCTACAAAGAAAAGGACACAGTGACTATAGTCAACATGGTGGAGGGCCAATAATGTTTTGGGGTTGTTTTGCTGTCTGGCACTGGGTGCCTTGACATTGTGTAAGGAGTCATGAAATATGGAAACTAGAGGTGTGCAAAATTTCCGATTCTTAGATTATTCGCGATTCGGCCGTGGAAGATTCGAGAACGATTCACAAACATCCAAATTCCGATTATTGAAATATGCCAAGTAAAGCGGAAGTACAACACACTCAGCGCGCCGCGCGGACTTCGGGACGGAACGGAGCGGGAGTAGCTAAACATTATGCTTCTCATTAACCGGCCCCTCGGGTAATGCCAACGCTCAACTCACGGCTCTAGCTCAACTCATGCCACGAGATAAAAAACACACAACAACATACCTGACTGCTGCCGAAAAGCTGCTACAAGTACAGCTAAGCTACATAATGTTACGGTAGATATCATTTATATAGGACTAGATGGATTATAGACTCGGTAGCGGTAGCAGCACATCTGCAAAAAGCTAGATGCGGGCGTTACTAAACGGCCGCCATCTTAAAGCAGTAAACTTCCCTGCAATGCTGTTGTAGCGAACCTTCCAAGCAAACCTAATTAACTTTTTATCTAAAATACTCCTAAATCGGTAAAATATTGACTTGAATCTATCTTTAAAATAGTTTTAAAACTTTCACATGTCAAAAGTAGACAAAAGGGAAATTATGGAATAACGGGAGCAATTTTAACAACTTTAACGGTTGATTCACAACATTAAATTAATTGAATGTAGTTTAAAGCTGCTGATACAGAATGGGGACTGGAGTTTTTTTTATTTAATGTTATTTTTGTATATTTGTTTACTGAGAGTATTTTTGAACAATTTTGGAACTAATGTACAAAACTTTATTTTATAAAAAAAAAAAAAAAAAAAAAAAAAAAAAAAAAAAAAAAGGAGGGGGGTGCATCAATAATCGTTTTATAATCGAATCGGAGCCTCTGAATCGTAATCGTAATCGAATCGTTAGGTGCCCAAAGATTCCCAGCTCTAATGGAAACTATCAAAATGTTTTGCGTCGGAATGTAGGGTGTTGTGTCAGAAAACTGGGTCTGCATCAGAGGTCATGGGTGTTCCAACAGGACAATGAACCAAAACATTCCTCAAATGGCACCAAGAAATGGTTGGAGACAGAGGAGGACTCTGAGGTGGCCATTGATGAATCCCGATCTAAATCATATTGAACACTATGGACCTATCTCAAAATTGCTATGCAAAAAGGCACCCTTCAAATCTGAGAGACCTGGAACAGTTCGCAAAAGAATAGTGGTCCAAAATTCCATCTGAGAGGTGCACGAAACATGTTGATGGTTACAGGAAGCGATTGCTTTGTTATTTCTTCTCAAGGATGCGCAACCAAATATTGAGTTGAGGGTGCCAACAAATTTGTCCAGCCATTTTTATGTATTCTGTGTAAAATGGTGTATATTTTGGCTTTTCTCTTCAGCTCTTTTGTGTTTTCCAATGCATATCCAAGAAATAAACACATTCATGCTGAAAACATTTGTAATTGCATTAATATCCGTGAGAAATGCTGTATTTTCTGGAAAAATTCCAGGGGTGCCAATAATTTCGTCCATGACTGTAATTGGGGTAGCGGGAAAACTTGACAGCACTTGCAAACAATGGCGAAAAGGACAATAAATGACTATTTTTTTTTCAACAAACCCGCCGGCACTGTTTGAGCTGAAAGTCAACACACGGGGAGCGATGAGACTGCAGCGGCAAGCTACAGCGACAGGCATCGCCCTCTGCTTGTGCGTCATCGCTAGTCTCTGATTAGCTATGAATTTGGAGGGCATATTAAAATTTCCAGTGTTTTCTGAGCGCCAAAAATTTTCCATACAGCTGCTTTTTTATTTATGTCCCAGATATCATGCCGAGAGGAATCATAAAGAATGTGCTGGCCGCACTCTGCTAAAATGATACGCTCCTACATGTTGACAAAGTGTGTCGCGTCAATTTCCTGTCTAGCCAGTATCCTCGCAGGTGATCTGTCGATCAATAAAATCCATTGCTGATTGGTTGTAGTGCTAGGTGACAGTGACAGAAAAAGAACAAAATTCCCTGTTAACCCAATTTCTAAGCAGTATACTGGTTGATGTCAAATCTGATAGAGAATGAAACTTGTAGCTTTATGCATTAATTATGAAAGTATCTATCGGCTAAACAGTAAATATTAGAGGAAAATTTTAAGTTAGGGGCCACTGTGCTCCTTGTAAAAAATGTTACTAATAGATGTCCAATCCGTTTGAAGTGGGAGGGTGGTGGCTCCTTTGCTGCCATCCTTCCAACCTCAAACAGATTGGACACCTACAGCTGTCAGTGACAGCCAATGCCAGGCAATTTTGGGGCATTTCATGTCATTTCCTGTTGATTTTCGGTCACTTTTGTTTCATTTATTTGATGTCAAATAATTATTTCTTTGTGTGGGATTTTTTAACCCACTGAATAAATGCACTTGTTTTGAAGGTAGGATTTTTCCTCTTTTTTTCCATTAAGGTCCCATATTATTTGAATTTTAAAAAATTATTAGAAGCTAAAAAACACATCTTAACCAGGGGTGCCAATAATTATAGAGGGCACTTTATATGTCAGTATTCTAGATCTAGAAAATCCTCAAGCATAGAATTTCGTTTATGCTTTTAAGCATTACAATGGTTGCTACGGCTTGACTCATAAGTTATTCACACCAGGTATTTCTGTGGTGGTGTCTCAAATATTAATCTTAATGACTTTCAAACAAACACTCTAATCTGAGTGCTTCAGTTTAAAGAAAAAAGAAACGGAAGTCTTGAGCTACCCATTTTTCAGAAATATTATTTCCAACTGTGTCATCAATAACTTCCTCATAACTGATCTTTCACTCAATGTTTATAGTGCTTTCCTGATTGGGGTTGGGGTTGACGTGAGATGTAATTGTTCCCTTGGAAAAAGAACGGGAGAGATACTTCTTTTTAGCAACTGCTGTCCTGACTCAGTTGTTGGCTTGCATATGATTTTTTTTAAAATGAGGGCTTCACCACTTTATTTAAAACATTTTAAAGACTGCCAAAACCAGAACATTGTGTTGACGGTAAGCTGCAATATTAAAATGACCATACTTTTCCAAAGCAAGTCGTAATATTATTTATTTACCATCTGATTAACGATAATACATGATAATACTATGCCTTAAGGAAAACATGCCTCGGTTGTTTAAAAATAGGCTGACCAACGATACGTTGAAATGCATTTGTTGGTCCAATTTTTTTTTGTAAATTATTTACAGACCAGCTAGGCTCCCGGTCCAAAGACTCTATTTTAAAATCACTCATTGAAATATGTAGCATTCCATTAAAACCTAATCAATAGACGCACATGCAAATGCGCCTAAGGTTTCTCAATAGCCTTTGAACTCTAGTGTCTAAAACCATCACAATTAGTTAACCTCCATGACAAGAAATGGTATCCATTGCAGTAATGGACTGTGTAAAACATGCTTGATCCAAGACGTTTGATTTACAAATCAATTCGCCTCACTTAAAATGATGAGACTCAATCACCAGTCACTTTCGCCCTTGAACACTAATTGCGCGACACTGAATTGTCAGCTTGTAGGGGGTTAGTGTGAATGTCCTACGGCCGCTCTGCATGTGCTTGTGACCTTGTAATACTGATTACTGACATTGTCACCCACGCTTCCTCCACGCTGAGCCACGACACTTGGCGCGTGCACAAACCGATCCGGGCGCGCCGAAACAAAGGAGGTCCCATAAACATTCTTGACGAGCTGGCCCGGGTAAGCAGCTTGAGTTGTCAAGCTCTCCGTGTCTGCCAGACAGAGAGTGTCTACAGGCAGGATTGAGTTTTAAAGCGAGTAAAAGACACAGCGGGACACTGGAGAACTTGCAGCTATCGGCTATAAAAACATAACAAATACACTGACAACGGGGGGGGTTGGTGGTGTAGCATCTTGCTAGAGTTGATCATCAGGATGAATTCATCAAATGAATTCTCTTTTATCTGTAACGGTATGTGTAATGTAAGTGGACGTACGCTCACGAAAACAAAACCCAGACAACATTTTTATCGGTCATGGGTAGCGCCTTAGCATCTCGCGACACAACAGTCCATCACTTTAATAGGATTTCTGGATACAGGGACAAATCAAAAAGAGGTGACTGGATGGTCGTCCCGCTCAGTGAAGTAGCCCCAGGAAGGCAGACCGAGGGGTAGGGATCTGTCATGCAGTACGTGTGATGTATAGCGCCGTCCTTGTTATGAGGTTTATTTCAAGAACGTGGGGGGAGTGGAGGAAGACAGCTCGTTATCGGTACCATCGTTGCTTTGATGGGAATGAGCATGTTGAGGGCAGAAGAAGTGCTACTGGATGAGGATATTCTTAGAAAAGGTTTGGACGAAGCAGCAGCTCCTCCCTGGAGACTTCCCAGAACAGCGTTGGCCTCCAAGACTACACTTAATAGGTCGCATGTACAGCAGCGTGTAGTGTTTTGCATAGCACGCGCAAAAAGCTTTGGTATGTGTTTGATTGATGAGCTTTTTTTGGGATGGATTTTCTTTCTAAAGCACCGAAGCAAAGTCGATTATTATTAGTTGTAGTTAATATTGGCTGACAATTTCATCATTTTAGTGTAAATTCTTAATGCGTTGATATTCCATGTGTTCTCAAGGGAAGAATTGCCATGGCAACTGAGAAAATAGATGGCCAGAGAGTGTACAGGTTATGATTTCACTCACTCTGCTTGATCAGTCGCTTGTCAGCCACGAGAACGTTCTCAGCGTCGACGACGATGACCTTTCCGTCTCGGGGGCCGACTGCAAAGTTGTCGAAGCTGACATCCAGCAGGTAGAGGGCGAACTCGAAGTCGTTGTTGGTCAGCTGCTCGGCGATGTCCATCAGCTGCCGCGCCAGGTCCACACGCTTCTCCCAAGGAGCATTGTAGTAGCTCCACAGCTCTTCGCCAACGTAGTTGACGGCCACCACGCGCCCACACGCCCCAAGGTACTTGGCGAATGGCCAACCTTCATCTGATGGAAAGCTCTGAGAAACACAAACATCAGAGGGAAGAACAAACTTGAGTCAAACTGACAATTATAAAGAAGTCGACTGTGCAAAGACAGCTCGAAAATAGAAAAGCCAATTTGCCCAACATGCTAAGTTTCTCTTTGTCGGAAAATACTTGTTTAACTTGCGATATAAACTGGATTTTCCTAACAAAGAAAGAAAGCGAATAATCCCAGACATCAAACACAAAGTTGCCGTGCAGCCTTGGGTAACATTTGATACGGCGGCGTAAGCACAAGAGTTGAAAATCTGCCAAAAGGAGCGCATGAAACCAAGCCAGCGGTGGCTACAGCGGATTAAATCTAATAGAAAAAGAACCAGCTTGCAGTGAAGCCCTAAAGCAACAATCCTATATCCGCCGCATGCCATTCCAGAAAAACGATTATTTGCGGCAGCCGAAGGTTTTAGGTAGTTATCGTTCTGATTTTAACCAACTGCATGATGTTGGTTAACTCTGTTAACGCAGCTTGGACTGGCAAACGAGACGTCAGTCTATTGCAGGGTGAGTGCGATAATAATTACAAGGCAGTATCGCCAGAGGGGCGTGGCATCCCCCACAATTGAAATGTGATTTATCCAACTAACTGAAAAAGAACTAGCAAACAAGCATGTATAAGTCGTTCCCAATGTAAAACTAGCAGTAGCAGTTTTCTCTAATACCCCCACTATATCCATGGGAACCTATCAAGAAAGGAACAAGTTGATGCAAATGTATTTACAAGAAAATGTTACAGTGCAACAACATGTCAGGTGTCTAAGAATTCCATTGCATTGCTTTTAGGAAAAAGTTGTTAAATTGTATTTTTGCAATAAAAAAAGGCACATTGTCTGAGTGTATCCAATGTACCGGATGAGAGGCTTAACAACGGGCTGCAACTTCCTATGTAACAAATACCACAAAAGCTGGTGTTCCTGGCAAGGCAGCCACCACACAGTGACAGAGAGGAGGGGAGGGAACTCGTGTTTCCGAGTCTTGAAACCCGATAGCGTTGGTGAAATGTCAAGGAACACAGCACGTCACTCCTGGCAAGGTGTGAACTACTCCTGACCGCTGTGTCGCACAGTCACTGGAGGAAACTTGATGCTCAGCTGGCTTACGCCTGCAAAGAGGCTTTTGCATATGCATGGAAACCTCTCTTTAAATATGAATGAAATACAAATTATTTAAACGTATATGCTTATTCTCACGGATTGCTGCACATTGACGCATAGAAAACGTAATGCACGTAAGGGGATATGACAAAAAAAAAATACTGTGGTTGAACAGAGGGTGATACAGTGCTACAATGTTGAAGCTGTCAAAGAAGTTTTTTTCCTGGTGTATCCAAACCATTCCACCAGCACTGGATGGCAACATTTTTGCAACCAAATTCAATGTTGTGCCACCACTTTGCTCTAGAGTAATCACTTGAAAGAAAGTGGGATAAAATTTCATTTCCTTTAACCCCAGAATAAAGTGCCTCCCTCAAACACTTCCAATTGTTTCGAAAGCTTGCCACGCTCACAGAATTCTTCCAGGCTTAGCCCTCTGAACTGCTCCATGTGTTTTATTGGTTTAAAATTATTGTCCGATAATGTCTTGTGTTTCAAGTACAATTTTCATGTAAACTGACACTAGAGCATGGCAGTAAACCGAAAACTTACCGGTACCGAAATTCTTCACGATGACTGACGTAATTTGGACCATGTCGGTAAATTCGGTAATTTAATAAAACAAGAAAATATAGTCTTTTCATCCCGCTTTGACTCTGTGTTGTTCGGCTATGTTCATTCCCTTTAAGAAAGAAGTCAGTGTGCTTACGTATGGAGTCACCTGGTTATCAGGAAGCCAAACAAACAGAAGCCCGTAGGCTAACGCTAGCGGCTAACACTACAAGCAAACGTGATGGAGTGTGGCTTAAGGGAGGTTCGCCAAACTTTCACCTGACATTAAGTAGACCCTTGGCGGCATCCAGATGGTCTTTCACCCGCTGTCCTCCCTTGCTCTCACGATTTCCGGAGAGGGTGCTTTCAGTATTTTCTACTGGTAACCAGACCACAGGCTTAGCCGCTAGCTGTTAACGCTACAAATGAACGTGATGGAGTCGGATAGCGGCTGTAACCTTGTCGAAACGGCTGAACTTAATGAGTGGATTGGGCACGGACTGCATCTAGCAATTAGTATGTCGCGTTATTGTGTATCTCTGTGTGTGATTTCTCTGATAGCTTTTGTGATGGTAAAGGATTCAGCGTAACGTACAATCAAACAGTGAAAATTATAATATGACCGTTTAATGGCCCCAGCTATTTTTCTGTATGTGTTTAATTCTGTGTCATTACTGCCATCATAAAATCTTAAATGTTTCATTTGCAGAAGATCAATATAGCTTTAATGAGTGTTTGTCTGTGTGGGGGTTCATGTGTGCTTGCATGTATTAAAAAATGCACTGGGGAGAAAAAAAAACCTGAAACTTTCAAGTAAACACTCATGTTGAGAAATTATGTCGCAGCAGCCATTAACAATAACCTGTGTTTTTGAAGAGTAGTTTTCAAGCTGTAAGTCATTTGTGTTACAATGACATGTTTGCACAGGCATATTGATTTTGACAATGTACATTGTTCAAGCCATACAAGCTGTTATAAATGTTCATACTTGAATTCTTATTGCTTACAACAAATTTTTATATACTCAATGTTTAGACTGTATGTACAATTATTAAATATATTAAATTAAAAGCTGGTAAATAAATCGAGAAATGGTTAATCTGTATTTAATGCATTGATTCAGATTTTCAAATTATATAACAGTCCGCTTGGGGGAATAATTGTAATTTATCGTTATTGAAGTAAATCTGCTCAATTTACCGTGATACGTGCTTAAGGCCATATCGCCCAGCCCTAAATGACACTATGGGGTCTTTGTTTTACAATGTTTCAAGGTAAAGAATAACATGCAATTCACTGTTTTGTACAGGGAAGATGAAGAAGAGGACGCCACAGGCTTAGCCGCTAGCGGTTAACGCTACAAATGAACGTGATGGAGTCGCCTAGCGGCTCTAACCTTGTCGAAACGGCTGAACTTAAAGAGTGGATTGGGCACTGACTGCATCTAGCAATTAGTATGTCGCGTTATTGTCCATCTCTGTCTGTGTGTGATTTCTCTGATAGCTTTTGTGATGGTAAAGCATTCAGCATAAAGTACAATCCAACAGTGTTTGACACCATGGGGTCTTTGTTTTACAATGTTTCAAGGTAAAGAATAACATGCAATTCACTGTTTTGTACAGGGAGGATGAACAAGTGGACATGACAAAGGAAAACATGTTACACTTACGGTTTTACACTTGACATTTTGCAATAATGGTTTGATACAAATAGATACAGGCAAATGATTGACAAATTCGGATGATATAACCTCTCTAGAAATGGGACTGTGTCATAAATCAAAAAGTCCTTGTACCAAAAAAAAAAAAAGCCACACAGTCCTTGTACCAAAAAAAAAAAAAGCCACACAAGCAAACAGACAAAATGAAACTTTACACGCCAATACCCCAAAGTTGTGTGTTTCAAATTGAAATCGAAAGGGCGACCTTGTAGCAGTGAGGCAGCAGTGCTAACCACTCTTTCAACATTGACTGAGCTGTAATTTACCAAGTGAACTGAGGAGAAACAAAAGTGTCATTCCAGTTAGAGCCACAGAAATAATACAACAAGGCGAATGTATTCTCACAGAAACCTTACCCAAAAAAATGGACTACCGAATGTACAAATGACAAATTTTTTTTCGAAACATATCCTAGATAAACCTAGTGATGTCTGTTTTGTGATGTAAATGTAAACCATACGCCCGGTATTTTGTTATATTAGTGTGACTAAAATAGATGCACGACCACAAGGAGAGGACAGGGATAAGTTGCAAGCTGCGCGGCCTGAACTGAAACATTTCCCAGAGGTATCCCAATCAATTGGGGCACAGACAAAATTCTGTCCAGAAAGCACAAGAGGCTTCAAGCCGCCTGTCACTTTGCTTGGGCACGTCATCCTGTCTTGGCAAGGACTCATTGCCAATTCCGCCCTTACTTTTGGATTAATAGCCTCTCTCAACAACTTTCTGCATTTGTAATATTGGCAGAAAGGGGAATGTGAAGGATATTTCAGTACAAGCTTAAGTGTCCACTGCTTTGTTATGGCCTGGACACAACTGACAATTTAGAGAGATGCCAGAGGAATTTAGGATTAGGGACCAAAGAGGCTATATAGCTAAAGTGGCTTTCTAAACCTACAAAGTGGGTATAGCGAGATTAGATTGAAGCCGGATCATTCGATGGTACATCCCTATTAGGCCCGCTTCCCTTTGACCCAAATTCAAACCTTGGATTGCTCCGTGTTGATGAAATTTTAAGCAGCTCTCTGCCATGTTGACAAAACTTAGCCTGTCCAATGTATTGGCTAAATCGGCTTTGTAAAAACGCCATCCTCTCCACTCGTAGCCCCCGTAACCAGGTTGGGAGAATAAGAATCTGGAGGAAGCTGGATGAAGGGAAGTAAACTAGCATTGACCTGCCCTCTTTTGTTGTCAGGTTATGCAAGTAGAGTGCCGGAAGCTGGGTGTGGATGTATGAAGGGTGTTGGGGGTAGGGAAAGGATGATTAACCTCAGGCTACTTTCAGAACTACTGTCAGTATCAGTTTTGAAAAGATCTCCGTTCATTTCAGGGCCCACATCTACGCTTCTTCACATAGATACTGCTCATTCAAACGCGCTGACGTCTCTCAGTGTGCTTCGTCAATTACAGAGATCTTCACAACTCGTATGTGAGTGCCATTTTCAATGAGCTGCCTATATTTACTTCTGAAAAGCAATCGGGCTGAAGGCGATGAGTACCGACCGCCGGCGTACATGAAAGACTCAAAACTTCCTATTGCCGAGCTTGATAAATACACCGCATGTCCCACCAATCATTCTCTCTCAACGCTCTTTAAACGGTTACTCCGCAAAAGCCATTACCGTTTGCAATGAGGCGTTGAGAAGAGGGTGGGCTGGGGGGGTTAAAATGAATTGGATACACTATTATCAGAACAGAATTGGGAAGTTTTCTGTGAGTGTGTGGTGCATACAGGTGGTAAATTTTACCATTTCTCTCCTGGTGACGCAGTGCATTTTAAATATGCTCAGACTGCAATACAGGTTGCGACACATCCCAAGTACTTTTGAGAAGCCAAACCATAGACTTCACTATCAGTTGACAAGACAGCTCCGACAGACATTGCGCCACGGCTTCCCGTAGGGGGCTGGGCCAGGCAGAGCGACACACGCTGCATATTAATGCCCCAATTAGGTGGAAACAGGACGAAAGTTTTTGTGCATATGAGCGGGCAAGAATGTCTCAAGAGTTATTTGGTCAAGGATTCAAGGTAATTATTATATAAAATAGCACCATGCATGCACTTTAAAACGTGAAAAAAATTAGATGAATGGAAAATATTAGCGTAACTTTAGCTTGAAATATTTACGTAAAATGAATGATAAGTGCCTGTTTAAGGGGTTGTTTTTTTTTGCTTTTAACCAAGAATCTAGAATAGGGGTAGCTAACTCCGGTCCTCGAGGGCCCCTATCCAGCTTGTTTTCCATGTCTCCCTCCTTTAAAACACCTGAATCAAATGATCAGTTCATCAGTAAGCTCTGCAGGAGCCTGATAACGATCCTGATTATTTAAATCAGGTGTGTTGGAGGAGGGAGACATGGAAAACAAGCTGGATAGGGGCCACCGAGGACCGGAGTTGGCTACCCCTGATCTAGACTGTTTTAAGTTTATAGCTGTAGAAATCACAGGATTTAGCGTAACTTTACATTCAAATAATCAGGTAATTTTCGGCCAACTGCCCGTTTTTAGGCAAAAAATTTGTAATTTAGACATTTCTGCGTCCATACAACAACAAAATTAGTTTTTTACGTGTTTTATTCCATGTAACATTTCAATCTAAAAATGATGACGGCTAAATAGCCAGCAAGACATGCTGAGGCAATAGTGACACTGGAATTCAACCTAAATATGTTGTGATTGTACATAGAAAAATGCAAAATTAGCTTTTGTTGTGTAAAATCAAAATGATTCTGCACGCTTTCTTCAAGTAATAAGTTTCTGATGTGAAAATTGAGGGATTTATTAGCTGTTGAAAAAAGTCAAAATTGCACCAAATAAAAAAATTTTAAGTCGCTATTTCGGGCAAAAACTTTTTTGTTAAATATTGCTATTGATCCTGAAAATATAGGTGATTATCTCTGCATTTGACAATTTTTGTGCATCTAGCGTAAATCTGAGAATTTTATAGCCATTTTATGTTTTGTTATACTTATACAAAAGAATAACTAATCAGGATTTTATAAGGGAACAACTTTGAATTTTTTGAAGCCGCTGCTCATGGAGACTGATTTGCCTCAAGGAGGCGCCTGTTTTGGTTTTAGGTCGCGAGCGGCTTTGGTTTTGAAAATATTTGAATTTTAAGTTTTGGAAAATAGGCCACTTACAGAGCCGCCCCGTTTCACTGATGGTGAAGTCTATGGCCAAACTTCCTTGCCAGTTGAAAACGGTCTGCTAAATCTGGGCACATTGGATCAAAAAATTAATTTGAAAGTGTAGTTTGTTACATATATATTTGTATAAAATGGATATTTTTACATAAGGGTTAAATATTTGTAAAAAATGCATATTTTTACATAAGGGTTAAATTATTTCAATGTTGTCGCATTTCAAGCTAATCAAAGAAATATCGTTGCGCAATGCCCACTTTTGATGGTTAGGCGGAAAAAACAATGGTAGCAACAAACACGCAAGAATTTCATTTTTCTTTCAAGTTTTTGTGCCTTGGGCTGTATCTAAAAGTCAAACGAGAAGAAGGGCACAAATATAGGAAACAACATTTCTTACAGGCCCATTGCGAAGAACATCTAATCACAAGGCTACATCCAAGTGCAATATCATTGTTACAGATTACACCATAAATACATCTGATCTGGGGTTGTCCTGATCCGATATTTGGATCGGATCGACTGCCGATATGCGCAAAAAAATGCGCATTGGTATCGGATCGGCCTACATGGAAAAATTCCGATCCATACTCCCGATCCATTTTTTTTGGGTCTCGTACGGGTTTTCCAGTTCACCGATTTATATAATCCATTCCAGTTTTTGCTTCGGTTTCCCAAAAATCCAGTCTGCATTTTACGGCACCCTTTCAGCACACTAGCATTACAGTCTCCCAATTTATCTCTTTTGCATCTCCTACATTATGACTGCAATGTAAATTTACAGTTAATTGGTAAAAATTCACCTGAGCATCTTGAAGTGCTTGTCTTTGTCCCAAAAAATTCTCCCCATCATGCTGGGACTGCATCCAGGGCAAACAGCTGAAGGGAGTGTGTAGAATAGATGGAGCAACAAAGTGTGGAGAAGATTGGGGAGTAGAAGCCATTTTTGGTTTAAAATAGTATTATTTGCACTGATTTTTTTAAAGCCTTGGTACAGTTGTTCAAGAGCAGAGAAGTGATGCAGAGTTAATAGTTTATTTTCCACTGAGGTTGTGTGTTTTGCTTTTTTAAGACTGTTTACAATATTATTTGCACGTTTTACTGACTATGCCGTTTCTGTTTGTTATTTATGTTTATCACTGAATAAACAGGACACTTTCTTGTTACCAACCATTGTGTGTTATTCAAACTCACCTAATTCAGCTGGCTAGTTGTTATCAAGAGTACCAAAACCCTTTTCAACATGAGTCTGACAACTAACTAAGGAGGCTAGATAACTTTAAACTTTAATACACGCTCAGATCAGCCGGTATCGGCCAGTATCAGTATCAGATTGGAAGTGCAAAACAATATCGGTATCGGATTGGATTGGAAGTGCAAAAACCTGGATCGGGATATCCCTAATCTGATCTGCTTGTGACTATGGTCAGGAGTTGCATATTTCATTTTTTTTTTTTTTTTGACAAGGGAGTCAGCCAAATGCCCATTGTATGCACAGACTGATAAAACCCCCAAACATGTTAAACTCACTAAAGACCGGCCAAATTACCTGCAACAATGTCTTACTTAAATTGAAGCATTGTTAGAAAAGTACTGCGCCAAAGTGTCAAACACACACAGACACACAAACCTGAGTGTTCTTATTGCAGGTGACCTCACAGTGACTTCTAGGCTCAGCCCTTACTAAATCTAATGTAAAAGGTGGAGCCGATGCACAACAGCAGCATTGAGTGGAGATGTGTGTGTGCTTTCCGCTCTCCTTCCTTTAATACAACAGACACACTGGCGTCCTCCCGGGGCTAGGGGGGGATTGGAGTGGGCTGAAATGAAACGGGGCCACAGACAAATGGGCAGCCTCGGGAGGAGGAGGATGAAACGAATAGAACGAGCGGCACAGGGAACACACACCTGCGTCCTGACATCTGCTGACAAAGACGTGCCCTTCTACTGGACAACTTGGGGGAGGGCACAAGCGTGCATGCGGGACTTCGAAAGAGGCTCTTTGTGCGCATGTTTGTGTGTCTACGTGAAACTGTATCCCGCCGCATATGAATGAGAAAATGCAACGTGACCGGGGCTGATAACAACCTCTTTTCAGGGGCCCAGTAAACATCAGCGGCTCCCAAGATATTGCCTTGGCTACCCTGCAAGAACACTGGCCAATCAACTACACACACACATGCAAGTGGGCAAATAACTGTGGCGCAGAGCTGCATTTATACATGAAAGCCTTAAAAAATTTGGAAATAATGGGAAGAAAAACGCTTAGAAACAGTGGACACTTAAAGGAAATTAATAGTTAGCCACAGGAGTAGTTAGGGTGCGGTTTAAATTCTCAACATTTTGTGTCCTCAACTAAACCCAAACGTTTTTATGACAAGCAAGTCAAGACATGACTCTACAGGGGAGTCCCAAAGATCAAATGGCAATGCTGAGGAAGTGTGGAGGGCAGAAACATTTGTGTCAGACACAACAAGAGAACTTCCAGCCATTACTCAGTCGGTTTATCATAGAAGCTGGTTTTTGAGACAGAGTTAGATGTGCCTCTGTGAAGCTGGGACTTCTATGCAAGAGTCAGGAAGAGGAAGAAGGGGATACACATTTCTTATTCACCTTGTGCATATGCAGGATGTGCAGAGAGCCCCTTCTGGCATTTTGTGGGCAATTGAAGTCTCAAATCCTGTCTGGTAGCCCACAGCGAGCGCTCAGACCTCACAAGGGAACAGGCATTAATCGCTCCATCCTAGCACACATGTGGCTAGATATTTTTCTGTGATAGCTATCGCCCCCAAACTTGCTCTTTGCAAGCTTAGTTCCGTTCACCAACCCTGCAATTAAACCCTGCAATGTTGTCCGATGCTCATAGCTGTAAATTTCTTGTCCGAAAACAAAGTTGGAGGAAAGTATTTGCGTAAAGCGTGGACAGACAAAAGATGTGTGAAGTGTGGTTTGATTACGAATGTCCTCAGTCTGCCTCATTACTAGGGGTGCACGATATCCATTTTTGAAACCGATACTGATATCGATAACTTCCTGCTCCTCAAAGCCGATACAGACATCGATAACCGATAATAAGTATATAATTTTTACATGTATAACCTGAGTTTTTGAACACCTGGAGGCTTAAAAAAACAAAAACAAAACAAAAAAAACAACTAGTGGTGGATTCAACATTGATTTGCCTTTGATCTCAAGAGATTTTTTATAATGACATGAACAAAACAGTGTGTTTCACTTCTGCACTGCCCGACAGCCAGCTAAGAATGAATGAACTTCCATAAACCACAAGGCTTGGTCTTTTCTTGCTTTTATGGGAAGACACTCGTCTTAATATTGTGAAAGTACAACAGAAAAATACACATATTCAATACTCAGTATACAACAAACTGCAAAATACACTTATACACACACAACTATTATATGTATAGCATAGCACACTAGCTTGAGCTATGAAAGCATTGGCTGGCTTCTATAACACAACTTATGAAGTTCTGTACATATGACCCTTCACCACAGAAGTAAACATATATTGCACATCCATATGTTATAGTAAACATAAAATACTTACATATATTTCCGAGGCAGAAACGTAACAGAAAGCATTCACGACTGTCAATGCTACCGCTAGACCCTGCAATGTCTAAGTGATTGAACCAAACTACTGTAACAAAAAATAGATGCAGTGAATTATTCTGACCAGCAGGTGGGAGCAATGCCCCGCAAATGGTCAACTGATTTCCCATACTAGTGTGTAAAACGTAAAGCCAGAACAGTACATATTATCGCTCCTATTATGAATGTTATTGGAATTATCGGGATGACGTCATAATTCCTATTATCGGACCGATAATTATCGGACCAATAATCATCGTGCACCAGTACTCATTACTATGGACAATGTTCAAAGACTGCAAAGTCACCCTCTATGGAGCTTACGGACTTCCAGGGAAGAGGGAAAATTGTTCTGTAAAGACAACTAAAACTACGAAAAGAATTCTGAGCACTTTTTGTAAGCTTTATATTTGACTGTCGCGCACGTTTTAAGCATATTTTCCATATAATTGGAGTTGGTTTATTGGAATAAATGTAGTCCCCCCCCCCCTTTCATAGTGATCCACAAAAACCGCTTCTTTATTCATTGCATGTCAGTCAAAACTCCTATCAGGGCATATTGATTAAATAAGTTTTAACACAAAGATTGAAATCCTTTCAAGACATCACTTTGTAGCTCTTGCAGTAGACATTTACTGTATGAAGTCTGTTGGTGACTGAGTCAGTTTGAACACGATTTTTTTTCCCTTTGATTTCAAAACATGCCAAACATGGCTGGTATTAAAATCTGCATGGGAAATCCTTCATTACTGAATGTGGGTGGAAAATCCTTGTTAAAAAAAAAAAAAATCTAGCTAAATCTTTTGAGTTCCGTCTTCGGGAAAGGAGAGAAGATGGGAGGGGCAGAACTTGTGGTTTAGAGTGATAACTGTGTGCTGACCTGAACCTGAGCCATTGAGTACAAACCTCATAAATCGCCTTTACTAGGAAACCCAGGAATGTATCAAGTCAAAGGCAAGCGGTGTTGAACCAGTCTGGGTGGTTGTGCTGCCCACACAGACTGGGGAGGAACCCAACTGGAACTTAGGCCTCAGTTCCAAGGGCTGCGGGTTTGAGGCCAGCATCAAGGGTTGTGTATTGCAGAAAAGCAGGCAATTATCTCGGAGGACCACAGAGTGGCATTAAATGTAAGACTGCTGCAGCTACTCACCCTGTGCTCTAAACATCGCTGAAGAGAGAACCATCTAGCGACTCAGTATTTTCAATTTGAGACGGGAATTTCATAAAACAGTCACAGAGAGGTTGTTCTGTCCCAAGGTGGCTATACTTCCAAGAAGAGTGAATTCAGATATGTAAAGATGCTGCATCATGGGTAAATATTTTCTCTGACAGAAGCCAAGTGCCTTGTTCTTTTAATGCGATAGACAATTTTATTACAGAGGGAAAGTGCTGAAACACAGAGTCTCGCTATAATGTTGAGATGCATGAATCTCCAGGGCATGCAGAAGAGCAAATAGCTAATTTTTACTAATCCATATTGGTTGTGGTTATGTTAAGAAGCCCAAGGGGAAGTTGTGAATTGTGTTTGACTCTCTGGCGTTGAAGTTCTGTGTCCTGGTGAGCAGGCCAGTGGACATAAGAGTGGGGTGGGTAGCAGGCGTTGACAGAAGGAAGCTTGAGTTGGGGGGAGCTGGGAGCTAGTGGGTGGTATAAGGTGCTTCGGTGGGGGCTCAACCACAGGCATTTACACCTAACCAAACACAGCTGTCATGCATGTGTTTGTTGAGGATTATGGTGACACAAGCAGACAGGCTCATTCAAATGGGAAACAACACCACAAGGCTCTGGCTTGTACAACACAGACTCCCATCAAACTTTTCCCTGCCCTCCGCCCTCCAGCAGGGAAGCCGTCCAATGAGGGCATCCAAAAGAGGGGAGTTGGGTCTGGATAACTCTCTATCCTAACAGGATTCAGTCTGTACACAAAGGCCTAGAAGAATAATGAAAGGGGGATTGGGACCACTCGAAGCAGGGTTAAGCGGCGTAAACAACTCCCCTCTTATGCACTAAGGAGTGTCACGATTCCCGGGAACCAGGAACAAAATAAGGAATTAATCTCTAAAGACTATTTACTGATGGACCTCAGCCACTGAAACTGCCTCTAGGGATGGGAGACAAAGTCACAACAGAACTGAATGGGTGTCTGTGATTACAAAGATAAAAACTGCCTGGAAAAACAAAAAATAACTTTTTCATTACATTTTCATACAAGATGTTTCCAATTTAGTAAATTTTAAGATTGCATGGCAAATATTATACTCTTGTAATAAGGACTGCAATGCATTTTATCAAATTTATTTCACATGTAATGTAATGTATTGTATTGGTTTCTTGCTTTACAATGAACTGATCACGGGAGAGTCATGTTTCAGGTATCATCTTCACCATGTGAGGCAGGAGTACCGTTGTTTACCTTCACTTCAGTCTCCAAAGAAGTTGTGGATTGTGATTGATTATTCAGAACCTCATTAAATACACAACAAGGCTAAAAAACACCTCTCCACGATTTGGGGAAAAACAAAGACTGCAGCAGGCTGTTGAAAGAGCTTTTGAATGTTTACTTTCACATTTACGTTAAGATCCTGCTGTCAAAAATCTTAGCGTCAACGATAAGGTCATTCATCAAATATGTGCTTCGCTTTCTTCTGCAATGCGGCGTCAGTGTCAGATGTTGTGCGGAAAAACAGATGGCGCTACGCGACAGGATCTTTCTGACAAGCATGTTGGTGTCAGCCAAGGACGGAGTGTTAAGTGAGGAGGTGGTTCTTGGGAAGGTGGTAACGAAAAGGGAGGAAAAAGAGGCACAGATTTGAGTCTGGAGGAGATGAGAGTACCGCTGGCTGAGTGAAGCCCACAGCCTGTCAGTTCCTATTCTGAGCTTCACTGAGCAAAACCGAGCAGAGGACCAAAAAGGGTGCGAGCACAGTCACATGTTCCTGGCCCACTTGCAAGGCTTAATGATTTGGAATGGTAGACCGAGCAAAATGAATCTAATTCTCAGCTGGGCCAGATGTACGGTAGCACATCGAACGCGAACATCACCTGATGAATCAGTGAGTCATTTAGCCAAAAGGAAACGGTGCCAAGAATGGTAAATTAACTGCAACAATGAAAAGGCTTTATAACCAAGGGTGGGGAGAGACGCGAGATCAGCATTTCTAAAATACATACATCCCGAGGCATGTTCCATCTAAAAAGGGAGAGAGCAACAAGCTTTGTAGTGTTTTCGCCTTTGTAGTGTTGCACCCAATCCGAACTGACGCAAATACCCATCTGCCCTTTAAGCATTTTCCACATTTCAGATCACGTACATATTTTCAACTGAGTTTGTATGCCGCAACATAATACGTTTTTCCATAATGTGAAGCTTGAGAGAGCAATTTTTAACTTTTAATCATGTTAAAATTTGGCTTGCCATCAAGCGACTCCGAAAAATTACCATCAACCAGTATAACCTGCCCGCAACAATGATTGTTAGTTGGACCGAGGTAAGAGTCGGTCAGTATCTGAGGAGTTGTTACCTGAATGTTTTGTTCACTATGCTTGGATAATTAGGAGGAGCATTAGAGCATAGAAAATGTGTGCATTTCACAAAGCTGTATGCAAAAACAGGCACTCCTCGGTGCGCAAATAATTTTTCACGTTCTCTATTGCGGTGGAATGCTCACTGAGCCATTTCACTGTATTGAATGAGAACAACACTGCAAACACTGCAGGCTGGTGTAGCAAACAGTGAGAAAAGAAGACTGATCTACTAAAATATGCCTGTATTGATTTCCCAGTCTTAGCCCCAGGCATCTCTTTATGACTTGATTTTCGTGCAAACTGAATTATGATGCCAATATTAAATAAGAGGCCAAATCAATTGGCACCATGTGACTTCTCGCATTGAGGAGGAAGACAAGACCTTAACACATGCATAAATTCACTGTCTGGTGACAATGGTATTTACTAGAGATGTCCGATCACGTCATTTTCAAAGTATCGGAATCGGCAAAAAAATATCGGCCATGCCTTTTTTTTAATAGATATATATTTTTAATCAAGTCTTTTTCTAATTGTATTTAACGTTACAGACATAATATGTTACACTCATCCAGAGTCTTTAGTTTAGGCTTAACGTAGGGTTATCAAATTTATCCCAATAACGGCGGTACTAAGTTTACGATTAGAAATATCATGGGAAGCAATGTGGGGAAGCAAGGTCGCATTTGATCTTTTTCTTAACACCTTATTTTATTTCCCAACGCAGAGAAGATATAGCAATTGCTAGCACTACGCACAGTCATGGTTCCACTTCCCAACATGGTTCCACTTACCATCATGATTGGGGCATGGCTGCAGTATCATTTACTGAAAGCTAAACAAATACACTAGATGGCAATATTTAGTCACAATATACAAAGTCACAAGTCTTTCTATCCGTGGATCCCTCTCACAGAAAGAATGTTAATAATGTAAATGCCATCTTGAGGATTTATTGTCGTAATAAACAAATACAGTACTTATGTACTGTTTGTTGAATGTATATATTCGTCCGAGTTTTATTCATTTTTTTCTTAATGCATTGCCAAAATGTATATGATCGGGAAAAATTATCTGGAATGATTGGAATTGACTCGGGAGCAAAAAAAGCAATCGGATCGGGAAATATCGGGATCGGCAGATACTCAAACTAAAATGATCGGGATCGGATAGGGAGCACAAAAACATGATCGGAACAACCCTAGTATTTACTGTATGCTAGCAATACAAATGAGCATACAAATATGAGAGAAGTGTAGCATCATAACCGTAAATCTTTCCACAATCATCATGTTATATATGTCTGATTGTTTAACCCTTTAACACCGAACGTGTCGGCAGCGACGCGTTTACGCATATCGTCTTTGAAGCTTCGTCACGCTGTAATTACATCACCCACGTGCTGCTGGTTGGTCTCGTTTGAAAGTGCGGAAGTTGATGTCCACACCAGTTTTTATTTGAAGTCAATCAGCCAAGAAAAACGGGAGATAATGTCATTTGAGTTTTATAGTTTTATTGCACTTATAAATATGCATTAAAACGCTGCACGGACCATGTATCCATCTCCATATTTCCATCATTTCTTGTCCTTTTTCAAAACCGAAAGCAGCACATGAGACTACTTATCCCAAGTGTCGTTGTTATGTCAGGAAGGACGAACCGAATGTGATCATTTTTAATAAATTTTCGAGCGAGGCGCCAACTATTGAAAGGGAGGCATGCGAAGCAAGCAACGGCCGGTGTTGTGCCGAAAAATGCACAACAGCGGTTTGTTTGAGCGAGCGACTTTGAAACGTGCAGAATGAATCTAAAACTACATTTAGCACAAGCTAATGCATTATTTCATTAACTCAAGGAAGAAGATGAATCGTATTTGTCGTTGTTTTCCTCTGATGAATCGGCGTCTCGGCGAGTAGAAGTGACAGTAGAGCGCAAACGGCGAAAGAGTAGGCTGTGTGACGTTGTGTGTGACGCAGCTGCCTCCGTGACCTGTTCAAGAAGAAGCTTTATTGAGTGCGCAAAAAAAAAAAAAAAAAAAAACTTTATTGGGTCGCATGCCTGAAAAATTTGAATTCAACTACTTCTCAATATTTTTGAAAATACTTTTTTCATTGTTATATATATTTTTCTTCACTATAATCTTTTCAGTTTTTATGTAGATGTGCGTTCGAGAAACTTGATTGCATGTACGTATATACTTTTAAAAGGTGATGGGTACAACACCTAACTTCACAAAGAGATATCTTCCAAACCCTTTTTGTGTTAGATGATATATATAAATTTTTTTCTCACTATTTTGCACACTATATAACCTGTTTTGACCATAGTATGTGTAAAGGCCAAAAACGCCTATGACCATACCTGCTGGTTGTGGTGAATTGTCAAACATAAAACTATTCAATCTTATTTTTTTCTAATGAATGTTTATCCTAACAAGTTGAATAAATATTATCAAGCTTCAAAACGGTTGGTCGAGCATGTTTGGTTGTCAATGGGACGTCAACATTACAAATTTTGAAAAAAGATTTTGGGATTTTTTTGTCTTTTTGGGTCCAAAATGTGGATTATAATTGGTCAGTGAAGAAAACAACAGTTTAGACATGAAGTTCAAGGTGTCCTGAAAAAAGGGACCCAATTTGGCCATTGTAAACAATTTTTTCTTTGAAATATAAAGGCAACATCAAATGCATGCAAATTCGGCCAAAATAGGCTTAGGTGTTAAAGGGTTAAAAAGCAGTCTTGTCTGGAAAGCCCATGTCTAAGCATTTCAAGCCAAAGTACTCTGCATTTAACAAGACAAATGAATCATACATGTGAACCGCAAATGGAGATGGG
The DNA here is from genome assembly GCF_030265065.1 of Corythoichthys intestinalis. NCBI lineage: Eukaryota > Metazoa > Chordata > Actinopteri > Syngnathiformes > Syngnathidae > Corythoichthys > Corythoichthys intestinalis. The sequence goes on along the minus strand of NC_080414.1, from coordinate 22,026,970 downwards.
GACTGTACTCGCCTTGAAGTACATTTTTGCCCCTTTCCCACTGAAACTAATGGGTCAACGCGTTTTTCCAAGCCGATGCAACCCACTAGCAATTGGCATTTGGCACCTTTCCCATTGACAAAAAAAAGCCGTGTCTTTTTTTTTTTTTACACCCGTCTAACCCCCCACCCCTCCTCAGCCATGCGTAAGGTTATGTGACGTCACCACGCTAAGATGCGCGTCGACAAATGCGACCAAATTCATTCAGTTCAGGAAGTAAACAATGCAGAGCAAAATGGAAGCCTCCTTTCCGTTTGTGTTCTCTGTTTGCATGCTTTTTACTGCCCTCAAAATGGTCAAAATGCAGCAAAGGATAAACACTCTGCTTGTGCTTAGGCAATGCAAGCGACGTGAATTATTCTTCTTCTACTAGCTTTGTTGTGAGCATCGGCGTAACTCCGGTTGCGGGGCGTGTTAAATGGGAGGCGACTGGCACGTTGTCATGACGCATCACGTAAGAGCCTACGCCACCACGTAGATTAGGGTGTTGACTGTTGACCCAGGATTTTGCTTTCACACTGCATGACGATTAGAGCCGAGGTGATTTTAACGCGGGTCGCTTGGCGGGTTGATTGACACGGGTCGAGGCGGGTCGTTGCACCTTTTCCACTGCCACCAAAAGCCAATTGTTAGTGGGTTGACACGGGTTTTTTGCCCAGTGGGAAAGGGGTATTTAATTGGTTATTCAACTACACACTAATTGTATCGCGCTTTGTGGGTTTACAAAGACGTTATGTTCCGACTGATGTTACATAACCTAAATTTGTACAGTCAGATCACATTGTACTTAATAGTTAACATTAAACAATCATATTAAAAACTGTTAGCACAGTGGCAACTGCATGCACCTTCTTGCTGTTTCACCAGTATGCATTCTTTCAACGATGCGCAAAAAAACTTTTGTGCTATCCATGACCTTAATGTCGTATATTCTGGACCCAGTAAAAGGAGGATCGCCTGTAAATGCAGAATATTCTCATGGATTTAGCTTTTTAACAGACAGCAACACTATTTATCATGTGAAAGTATTGTATTCAGCTAAGAGGAAACCAGAGAAAGACATTGCACTTGGCTTTTGTATTTTTGCAATGGTCATTCTTTGTCATCTAAAAATATTTATTCCCTAAGGCCAAATTGTCTTTCACGTGACAGAGGAACGTGGGCTGTGTTTGTGTATGCATCATGTACTGCACAACAACACACAGAAACGGGCCATTGTTGGCCTGAGCCAAAACAGCACAGCAGATTGTTTCCCACTGACAAAGGAGGTCTGGTGTCTCATAGTGAAACGGGGCCGATTTACTGCCAGTGGCCTCAAAAGAGTGAAAACACAAGCCATTCTGAGAGCAAGCGAGCCAGAGCTCAGCTCACTGAGCAGACAGTAGAAATGTTACGCACATTATTCAACTGAATAAAGCCACAGGAAAGAGATGCAATGCCAAACAACGACAGCAGGAAATCGCTTGTGCTTAGGATGGTGAACCTGAACATTATAAATCTTGGGATGGAGCCCTCCAAACCTAACTGAAGATTGCAACAAGACAAAGCAAAATGAAGCGGTGGGAATGCGATTTCATTAAACTTTGTTTTTGCTTCTTTTTCTGTTCAAATCAAATCTGCAGACATCAACTATAACCTCTGTTCTCTTGATAGGGCCCATAAATTGTCCATTGTTTACTGCTTTCAAAGCTTGTGCACAGGGTCTTTATGACCAGTTAAGCCAACATACCATCAGAATACGACAATCTCCAGACAGATTTCACCATATGTCTTCGACGTAACCATCTGCTATCTAGGTTCTTCACATCTATGTGACTCAAAGGTGCTTTCTAACATGCACAGATGAAACGTGTGACGATGAGCCATGCATGAAAGGAAGAGGCTATGATGGAGGGAGTAGAGGGATGTGGTTGATGGAAAAGTCATATGTGTTCGTATATGCAATGACTGGAGCGCTCTGTTTGTGGGTCTGAAACACACAGACTTTGGCTCGGGGTAGAATGGCAAGAGGCCACGGTGATTAAATAATCAAGAGCTTGTGGAGCATACACTAATATGCTGACAGAAACAGAAGAAAGACACAGGCGGAAAGAACAAGACAAGAGACAGATAAGGGGGGAGGGGCGGCTGAATGACCACACAAGGCTAATCAGGCGTTATGGATCAACTGGACATAAAAGCTGATCTCGCTTTTTGTCTTCTGGAATGCCTAGAGGTGTCCGCCCCGATGAGTAAAAAGCGGGCGGGGGTTGTAGGTCATCTCGCGAGTTATTGAAAGTCTACATGGGCTGTGACCATTGTTGTTCTGTCAAGACACGGTCAATGGCAGATTTAAATTGAAATTGATTGGAAGCTTGTAAATCACAGAGGGGGGCAGACGTGGCCGCAGTTGTGGGGGTTGAGTCTATGACCCTGTGGAGCCTTTCTGAATAGGGACCTAATGTCAAAGCTAGACCATAAAAAGGCACACAAACTGGGCATAAATTTTAGGAATTAAGCCTGAACCCGACTTGGTTTTGGTGTCGCTTTAAAACTGGTGTCATTTAGCAGGGTTACACACATTGAAAACGAGCGAAAATCCAGCATCTTCGAAGAGTGTCTTTCACACAAGAGCAATTAGCATTTCGATTATATCCAAATAATGTGTGGGATCTCACAATAACAATAATAACATTCTCCTTGGATACAAATCTTGTTATGAATGTTTTTTCCCTGTTTTTTCCCTGGCACCCATGTCTCACAAATAAAAGTAAACATAACGTTTCACTGTTATCAGTGTTGTAGCATTTGCATTTCGGAAGTCAATGTCGGCAGACTCGCCTCGTTCTTCTTGATGTGGTTTGAAAGGCTGCAACATCAGATGCACACTCCAAACACTTATACCCCTTTCCCACTGGCCAAAAAACCCATGTCAACCCACTAACAATCGGCTTTTGGTGGCAGTGGGAAAAGTGCAGCGACCCGCCTCGACCCGTGTCAATCAACCCGCCAAGCAACCCGCGTTAAAATCACCTCGGCTCTGATCGTCATGCAGTGTGAAAGCAAAACCCCGGGTCAACAGTCAACACCCTAATCAACGTGGTGACGTAGGCTCTTCTGTGATGCGTCATAACAACGTGCCAGTCGCCTCCCATTTAACATGCCCCACAACCGTAGTTACGCCGATGCTCATAACAAAGCTAGAAGAAGAAGAATTCACGTCACCTACGTTGCCTCAGCAAAAGCAGAGTGTTGATCCTTTGCTGCATTTCGATCATTTTGAGGGAAGTAAAAAGCATGAAAACAGACAACACAAACGGAAAGGAGGCTTCCATGTTGCTCTGCATTGTTTACTTCCTTGAACTGAATGAATTCGGTCGCACTTGTCGACGCGCATCTTAGCGTGGTGACGTCACGTAACCTTACGCACGGCTGATGAGGGCTGGGGGGTTAGACGGGTGAAAAAAAAAAAAAAAAAAAAAAAAAAAAAAAAGCTTTTTTTGTTAAAGGGAAAGGTGCCAAATGCCAATTGCTAGTGGTTTGCATCGGCTTTGAAAAAAACACGCGTTGACCCACTAGTTTCAGTGGGAAAGGGGCATTACAGAACTTTTAGTCAAGGCCTTCGGTCAGTCTAACCCAGACATGTCCAAAGTGCGGCCCGGGGGCCAAATGCGGCCCGTGTTCAAATTTCATCCGGCCCCCTGCCTCTGTCATAAGATCTATAACATCTGACCCGCACACAGACTTAATAAATTGGACAGTAGTACTGCTACCAGCATATGAAGTAGCTAACACATTAAATGCTGCTACTCATTTACCCACGAAAACGCAGCAGCACTCTAAGCAACATTACCCCATGTGACCCTTGACTTCCCATTTTCTAAAATGGCGACAATCAACAACAACAAAAAGAAAGTTGACTGTGACGGCCGATGCTTCAAGGATAGGTGGAAATTGGATTATTTCCTCACTAAAATACGCAACAACTGTGTCTGCCTCATTTGCAAGATCGTAAGATCCCGAGAGTCGACACAAAGGCTAGTTGCGTGATTGTTGAAATTATTATTTAAAAAAAATAAAAAAATAAAGCAAATGTGACACACAGAATGGCTTGCTAAAATTTGCTTAAATATATTGTTCTACGTAAAGGACGTCACCCAAGGTCGGCCCCCCACGTTTTTACCAAACCAAATCTGGCCCCCTTTGCAAAAAGTTTGGACACCCCTGGTCTAACCATTTCAGTAGTTTTCATTCGGTCCATTCCCACCTTGAAAGTTATAGCAGAATATATTAAGGCTAGCTCAAAAAGACCTTCCCACCAGTCCCTAATAAGTTGCACTCTTATTATAAAGCTGGAATAACAAACTAGACAACACTTGGCGGCTCTGTGATATACTATATTCCAAGCACAGTTTCCCAGATGACAGCAGCCCACTGGACAGAGACATGTATTAAAATTAAACACAACTTGGACCATTTACAGATGCAATCCTGAATAATTCAAATATGCCCTACATATAGTGTTAAATATGCAGTATTGCCGCCAGCAAAAGCCTCTCATCTTTCAGGAGGCCACAGCTCTCAAAACCATCCTTTAGAAAAGAAATATACTGTAGGTCCTTCGGAGGTCGGATAGCTAGCGCTGCCAAAGGATCTTGAGTGGGTGCAACAGTTCCTCCTAAATCTACATATAGAAGGGAGAGCCAGCAGAGGAATTTCTACCCGGTAAATTCCTGAAAGGGCTTTTACTCACTAATGCTTAATGGTAATCTTATACAAACAAAAAGCATAAGTCGTACATTACTCACGTAATTACTATTACTAGGTTTGATGATTCCGATTCATCAAAACATGTCAGTGGATCAGCATTGAACAGATTTCCCCCTTAAACCTACCTCTTTCATGAGTTTACTAAAAGCAAAATGAAGGGAAAAGTATTTGGCATGAAAAAAATGGGATAGCCTTGGCTCATGCGCCATAACTTAATCTAAGGCTAGTTTCATACTACAGGTCTTAATGCACGAATCCGATTTTTTCATGTTTTTCCCGACTCGAGTCAGGCAGTAATTTGACGGTCTGAACGGGACAAGTCACATAGAAGTGGACCATTTCAAATCTGATCTGGGTCACTTTCGTATGTGGTTCAAATCCGATCTGGGCCACATTTTTCCAGCGGTCTATACTGTCAACTTTCCCAAACTGGAATTCTAGCAGCAATTACGTCATCAAAGAGCGAGTGAGACGCTACGGTAGCGGTGCAGCTGTGCGTTATTAGTGCCAAGCTTGCATTGAACACGGCTTTTGGGGAAGGGCCGAGCTTGACAACAGTCATAAAAAATAAAAATGGGTTGAGGATAAGCCTGAGAATGATCGGTTTACTCTCTGCTTTATATGAGCAGACATTCAACATTGCTTACACGGCCAAGAGTCGGCGCAAACTGCCCGTATGTGTGTGTGACATGCACGGACAGTGCGTGCATGCTATTGATCCATATAAACGTTGAATATAAGCCTAAACGGGGACTATTTATGTTTGTTATTTGTGTCCTCTTTTTGAAAAGCAAAATATGATATCCCTGGAATGAAGGATGACAGCCAGCATGTGTGGTCATTTGTACTGATGCTTCTGCGCATGCGGGTCTTCTTGCTCAGCGCGTGTCGGACTGCGAATTAGTGCGCATGCGTAATACTTGAATGGTCTCAATGGACAAAGGCAGTCTGAACGGCCACGCCAAAAAACAGATATGACAAAAAATTGGATTTGTGCATTAAGACCTGTAGTGTGAACCTAGTCTAAGTGTTGCAACTTTTAGACATTACCTGCAGGACAAGTGGTTCCGGGTTGAATGCCAAGGTCATGAGCAGCTGCATTCTCTCCGTGTCCTTAAGATTTTTGAGTAGGAAGCTGCCAGAGTCTTTGGTCTCTGCGTACCGCCGAACCACACGATCCAGCAATCGCTGAGAGGGACAGTGTACCAGGTCTGACCAGCCCTCTACCACTTCGGGAGTAAGTAGACGAACGTCGCCATTGATCCTGGCAAATTCAGTTTTATACATTGCCTGAATAAGATCGCAACGGGGCCTGCCTGTGGCCCTCTTGCAGATCTTCTGGTCTATCTCGGCCAACTCCTGGTTAGAGCCGAGGCGCTTCAGTACGATGCGACGTGTGCCTTCTCTGGGTTCCCCATACTGGGCGAAGTAAACATTCTTGACGTTGAAGATATCGAGGAAGCGCAGGCGACCCCACGTTTCAAAGGAAACCTGGCCGTTCATGAACTTGCGGCACCAACTCGTGCCGAAGCAGGCAGGACACTTGTTGAGGTTGATGAAGCGCCGGTCAGTGAGCTCATTCTTTTGGAACGAAGCAAACAGATTGTGGGTGTTCATGAGCAAGATTACAAAAAGCCCCAGCACAAACAGGAGCTTGAGACAGCGGTACAGGCGGCCAAGTTTGAGAGGAAGGAAGCGCAGCATGGTGGGGACAGGATAAGGTGGGGAAAAGGTGATCTCAAGGGATTTGGCAGAGGGAAAGGTATCCAGATGGTTGTCAGGGAGTTTACTTCAATGCCACTCCGTCATGGTGCATCAGGTTGGCATCGAGAGCAACAAGCTGTGGTGCGGTCTGCAGTCCCTGGCAGTGGCTGGTTAGTCATGTTCAACCAGGTTTCTGATTTATGAGCAACCTTGGCCCAGGAAGTCTGCAAGCAAATAAAAAGAAAAGTGTTACAAATTCATTACACCGGGTCACAATGGAAAAGAAATTCACAGAACTGTAATTATCCATTTTGTTCTTGGCTAACACGTAAATGACCACTTAATGCTTGATACTTCGAAAACGACCCATTTCTGAGAATAAGAAATTGCCAAACAAATTTGTTTCAGGTCGTGTGGGAGCTTTTTTTTTTTTTTGCTTTTCGTCCATAGATGAGATGGCCCGTGGCCAATACAATAAAGCTGCCAGTGCCTGTTTGACCATTTTCTCTCTAGGAAAATCATTTTATGTACACTTGCAATAAAAAGAAAAATAAAAGCATGGTGATGGTGGGGATATAAAGTTAGCAATCAAATTAAGAGTAAAGCGCCATTCTCTGAGTGCAAATCAAAGTGTACTGCCTTCTCATACTGCAGTTGTATCACTTTACAACTCCCGCCTTTAAAAATTGAGCAATCTCTTGTTGCATTGTGAAGAGAGCCAAGTCTAATCTTTGATCAAAGTTGGCCTGCTTGTTTGATAAGACTTGATGCTCTTTGAAAAATGACCCTTCTTACAATCATCACACTCGTGGCTGCTAGTTTAAAAAAATAAATAAATCAAAACACGCCATCAGGCATAAACTTGTCTGCCACAAAGGGTCATGTCAAGAATTAAGCGCAAAACAAAGACATCACAATCTGGGATCAGGGACAACAGACTTTGTCTTAGACCAAATCATGTTAGACTTCCAATCATCTTTTGAGCAGCTTTGAGCTTTAAGATGCTTCTAGAAAGACAATGAGGCCAGCCATGCAAATTAGCCGCCTTCAATTAGAGCTCATTAGAACATGCCTATTAGGAGGGCTGACTAGAGCGAGGGCGCGGCTAACGAGCAAGCAGATTAGTGGCGCGCACACTGACAGATTCCTTGTGTTTGGCCTTCAAGATTAGATGTGGGCTTGTGTCAGGGGGCTTGAGGTGGCCAATGGAGCGGCAGTGAATACTGGTGAAACTGTGAGACCTCTGATAAAACCTGCATCCAACGCCGTGTGCGCTTACCTAGGCCAGTCTCGCTATAAATAGACCGAATCCAATTAAGAGGAAGTAGACACAGCTGTACTGCTCTTTTTTTTTTTGAAAGAGGATACAAGATTTACGCACGTTGTCTGTCTGCTCTCACCGTAAAAACCCGGTGAGCGTTTAATGTACCATAAACAAGATGGAAAGCTTGAATGGTGATCCGTCACATCCGAATGCCATTCATTGATTTATTAAATCATAAAAAAACATCACCACTTTTAAGATTTTACGAGTGAATAATGTTTAGGGCACATTTAGTATACAAGGTGAGAGCCACAATACTGTGAGTTATGTTGGGTGGAAAAGTACAAGGTAATCCTGTATGCTTTTTAAGTTTGAAAACTGACTTTCACAGCACAAAATTTGTACCTCAGCATCACGCTGACTTCCACAAAATGTCTCCCGTGTGATGAATGAACAATAAACACAGCAATAACCTCCCAGGAGCATGGCCCATTCCACCCATGCTAAAAAGTCAACATGATAATTTGATAGGGTCCCCCAAAAAATCTATTTCTCCAAGATAATCGTATTCAATTGGGAAAGGAAGATGAATTGGTGTAGAGAAAATAAAAACACAGAGCCAGCCAACAATAAAACGTCGATACAGGCCAAGAAAGTATACCTTTTACATGTCACTACAAGGAGTGAGGGAGTGAATAGCTAGGGGGGGAGGGGGAATGGAGTACCGCGTTGCTGTAAGATATTGAATCAAAAGCCATTTAGCTTCTGACATAGGCGGTTAGGGCATCGACGTGGCTGCCCAGATCTTGGGAGTAGATATGAGATTTAACTAGGATCAGCAAGGGGCTCAAGGGATGGAAGACGAGAAGTGGGTAAAAGTCGCTCACCTCCACAGAGCGCTTGAACATTTGAACATACCCCAGAAAATACCAGAACATAGCGGAATAATGAGAATCACAGGCAAGCGGCTAACAAGCTAACATGTAGCGTCTTGCTGTCTCCTGAGAGAACAAGAGTTAGGCCTCAATTACCCAAGGAGCATTACCTGGATTATGTCAATAACCTTGTTAATTGCAGCAGTGAAAATATAATGCACACGCAGCAGGTTTTGTTTCTGCTAACAAGAGTGGAGGTGTTAGCACTGGCCAACATACAGTCCACGCCTGAATAAACCATCAGTGTTTTAACACAAATCATGGGTGAATATGAGAAAAATCCACCAGTGCTGCTTTGATGCACAACGATACAGTGGTACTAGGGATGTCCCGATCCAGGTTTTTGCACTTCCGATCCGATACCGATATTGTTTTGCACTTCCGATACCGATACCTGCCTATCTGAGCATTAGTTCAAGTTTAAAGTTATTTAGCCTCCTTACTTAGTTGTCAGACTCACGTTGAAAAAGGTTTTAGTACTCTTGATAACAAGCCAGCTGAATTAGGTGAGTTTGAATAACACACAACGGTTGGTAACAAGAAACTGACCGACAAATTGACAGTTACAAACACAAAACATTATAAATACCAAACAGAAATGGCATAGTCAGTCAGTAAAACGTGCAAATAATTTGTAAACTGTCTTAAAAAAGCAAAACACACAAACAACCTCAGTGGAAAATCCCACAAACCCCCCAAGCTTTTAGAGGCTTTTAATGTTTCGTGCATTAGTTACAAAAAATGTATAAAAAGCCTCTCAGGTTTAAATACACGACTATTTCAGTTTCAAGTTAACATTTTAAAACAGTAAATAAAATACTCAAGTCCCCATTCTGTATCAGCAGGTTTAAACTACATTCAATTCAATTAATTTTGCGAATCAACTGTTAAAGTGGTTAAAATTGCTCCCGTTATTCCATAATTTCCCTTCAGTCTACTTTCGACATGTGAAAGTGTTAAAACTTTTTTGAAGATAGATTCAAGTCATGGTTTTGCTGATTTAGGAGTATTTTAGATAAAAAGTTAATTAGGTTCGCTTGGAAGGTTCACAACAGCCTACTAGGGAAGTCTCCTGCTTTAAGATGGCGGCTGTTTACTAACGCAACTAGTTTTCAATACTTCAATGTTGCTAATGCCGTCGAGTCCATCATTTTGCATCTAGTCCTATTTACATATATCTATTATCTACAGTAAAACAATGTTGACGTAGTTTGTAGCGGCTGTCAGCAGCAGTCAGGTATTGTGTTTTTTTACCAGCAGCATGAGTTGAGCTAAAGCCGTGAGTTGAGCATTGGCATTACCCGGGTCTGTGACAAGCACGATGTTTACTCTCGGGACGCAATGCGGTCCGTTTCTCATTGCGTCCCGAAGACCGCGCTGTGTATTAGTTCCGCTTTACTTGACATATTTCAATAATCGGAATTTGGATGTTTGTGAATCGTTCTCTAACCTTCCACGGCCGAATCGCTCAAGGATGTAATGACGGCTGGGCATGTTGTACCGTGGTTGTAAGTGTTGGATGGTGTGTCTTTACCCACCAGAGATAATGGCTCGTCATCCAGAATGAATTCTTTGGCAATGACTCTTGTTATTCCCTGGGCTTTGGGACTGTCGAGTACCAGTTTGTCACGCACAGCAAAAGTTTCTGCCAGTGTTAGTTGCATAGGACCTTTTTTTTTTTGTCTTCGGTTTTCTTAACATACTTCTTATATTGTTTGTGGTGGTATTTCGCTAAATGCTTGATTAGGTTGGTTGTATTAAAACTTCTTACAGCTTTACCACCACGCTTGACTTTATTGCGGCATATGTTGCACTCTGTCTCTTCGTCTTTGTCGTCCTTTAAGGTGAAATGATCCCACACAGCTGACATTTTTACCGATAAAGTCTCTCGTTAATTTGGGAGACGCTAATGTAAATGTAGTGTGTTGAAGGTGTGCCATAAAATGTGCACCGGATTTTACGGAAACCGAAGCAAAAACTGGAATGGATTATGTAAATCGGTGCACTGCAAAACGCGGACCGGAGTTTAAAAAACTGGATCGGAAGTCGGATCGGAATTTTTCCGTGTTGGCCGATCCGATACCAATGCGCATTTTTTTGCTCATTTCGGTGTCCGATCCGATCCAAATATCGGATCGGGACATCTCTAAAAGGTACCTCGACATACGATAGCTTAGACACACCATCTTTTGACATCCGACGTAAAATTTGACTCGCCATTTGTTTCTACATCCGACGACATGCTCGAAATACGACGAATTATGACAGCGCCGCAGTTTCTTTGTTTTCCCGCAAGACGGACCCACTGTGGATTTTTTGTTATTAAATGCGATTTTTATGTATAATTTTATTTCCGATTTTGATTGTCTTGGTTTTTACGTTGTATTGATTTAAATGTGATTTTTATGATCTTCATGTGATGTAAAGCACTTTGAATTACCTTGTGTTGAATTGTGCTATATAAATAAATTTGCCTTGCCTTGCCTTGTGAGAGAAATCAAAATGGGTTCCAAGAATGTTAGCTCTGGTGGTGAAAAGAAAAAGATGAGGCTTACCATTGAAATGAAGATGGAAATGATAGAAAAATATGCGCGTGGTGCACGCGTCCGTTAACTGGCTCGACAATACGGCCGTAGAATGTCTACAATCTTGACGGTCTTCCTCCGACCTCCGTTCGCCAGTCTTTATAAGTTAAGGTGAGTTATTTTTGTGGTAACATCGCCAAAGAAATCGCCAGCTTCGTCAGGTTTGATTTATTTCAGAACTTGTGCAACACAACATGCCAACTGTCCGCCGCGGCTGAACAAAATGAAAGTCCTTCTCCCACTCTGCAAGTCAGCCACAGGGTGCGTTCAGGTACGCAACGCAAAACACATCCGCCACGTTAGAACCCAATTTGTTACATTATTACTGGTATTATTATTATTATTATTATTATTATTACTATATTATTATTCAGATTTGTATTCATAATTTGTTTTGCTCGTGTAATTGCTATTTGCAAAAGTACCAGCAGCATTTATTAAGGATTTAGTGTAGATTTTCGAGCTGGGGAACGAATTAATCAATTATAATGTATTCTTATGAGAAAATCCTGCTCGACATACGACCATTTCTACACACAAACAAGGTCGTGGAACGAATTAACTTTGTATGTTGAGGTACCACTGTATAAATGCAAAACATACTGCCTTAGCGCAACTCTGCAAATGGCAAGTCATAATGTGGATATTATTCCCTGGTAATTATCCTTCTACGGCTGCTGCTCGTCATTAACTTACTGTCTTACACAGCTTGCAGTGCACATACAGATTCAGTTCTTTACAGTTCCCATTTGCAAGGTTATTCCTCTGGTTCTTGACAAGGGTTAAGGCCACTTAAAGCTCTAAATGGAAGCCAGTCTTTCTTTTATTCTGCACCAGATATTGGCCTACAGAATAGAACGTGGAGTCCAGCGAAATTTAGAGCTGAGGACAAACCTTTGCCCAGTGTCAAATTAGCCCCTCTTGCATCTCACCCCAGCAACGCCTCGTCTCCTTTGGCATGCCACTCAAAAGGGGGTGGAGAAAGGATACACAATAGTGTAGCGGAAAACCCTGTTTAGAATAAGGACCAAATTACCTAATGTGGGGGGAGAAACTTTTTTAGCACATTCGTCGTTTCTCCCGTGTACACGAAAGCGAGGCAAAGAAAAGGGGGCAAATCAAAGGGCGCTCCACTCCTCATGCATAGGAAATGAGCCCCGCATGCAAAATGCAAGTTTCAAGTTGGGGCAGATGCTAAGAGCCGCAAAATGCCTCATTACCGGGAGGGAACAGGGGTACGATGAAGCGAAAGCTAGGCTGTGTGTTGACTTAAAACGGAATGACAAAGGTTGTGACAGGCGGCGAATGACGCTGTAATATTCTAATATTTCATCTCGTCTTCAGCGGCGGGGTTTGACAGGATAAACCAGATAAAATGGGGAATTTCCTCAAGGGATGATCTACGTTGTTCTTTCAGAACTGGATTCAGATTAAGATATAAGATTAGACTTATTGTCTTCATGGCACCTGAGGTGAACTTTTAAAACCAAAAACATGCAATATAGAAATTGTTGAAATAAAGTACCGTATCGGCCCGAATATAAGACGGCCCTGATTATAAGACGACCCCCTCTTTTTCAAGACTCAAGTTTGAAAAAAGACTTTTTGAACACCACATTTTTTTCATACAGAAAATAATTACAGTAGATCTGAAACAAATCATTATAACAATACATTAGAGAGAAAAAGCATGTAATTTTTTCTCATTCAAATCTTAATATCTGAACATTTAAATATGTAAACTAAAGTGCAATCACATTCGTAAATGAATGGCTTCTGGTTTTTGAAACGTAAATAAACCAATCCATTGTGACAAAACAAAAAAAATTGCAATAACTATATTAAGCATCAAAGTGAAGTCTAACTGTAACTGTAGTCTTGAAACAAATCTGAATAAGGAAAAACATTGCAATAGAATAATGCAAACTGGTTAAACTTGAGAGTTACTGTGATCTGTCATGACAGAACATTACTCCTCAAGTTCAGCATTCGCTTCAATGATATCTGGTGCCATGTAGCGCCGTGAATGTGTATAATGTCTAGATAGATATAAGACGACTCCCACTTTTTCAGTCTTATTTCAATGCAAATGCTTATATTCGGGCCAATGCGGTAACTACATGTTTTTTCAAGAAAGTGACAGGGCTCCAGACTATTTTTTACAAGGAGCAAAGTGGCCCCCAATTTTAAATTTTAGGGTCACACACTGTAAATCGACATGCAAAGTTTTCCGCTAATTTTCACTGTTTAACCGAAACTTTCATAATAAATACATAGAATTACAAAATTATAAATCTATATTTTATTTGGTATCAGTTTTGACATCAACCAGTATTCTACTTAGATATTAGGTTAACATGGGAAATTTGTTCTATTTCTGTTGCTGTCACCTGGCACTACAACCAATCAGCAACAGATTTATTGATCGACAAATCAAGGACACTGGCCAACAAGAAAATGACATCCACACGCCACACTTCGTCAACATGGAGGAGCGTATCATTTTCGCAGTGTGCGAACAGCACATACTTTATGATACATCTCGGCATGATTTTCAGGACATAAATAAAAATGTAGCAGAATGGAAAATTGTTGGCACTCAGAAAAGACTGGAAATTTTAAAATGCACTCCAAATTCATAGTTAATCAGAGACGAGCGATGGCACACAGGCAGAGGGCCGTGCGTGTCGCTTGCCGCTGCAGTCGCATCGCACCCCGTGTGTTAGCTTTCAGCTCAACAGCGATGACTTTCCCATTTCGCCATCACCTCTCGTGTGTCAAGCCCCTAGCCCTTTCCACACATCGTCCACCTCCAACTTTTTCTTCAGTTGCATTTTTCCTTTGCAAACAACCTCGTTACATTACTGCCAACGAGTGTATTCAACCGTGAAGGAGTTTTTCAGCAACAACACAAAAACAGCAAGGTTACTGGTCATACATGTGCGAGTAGATGACAAAAATACTCATACTGGCTCTAATTTTAGTCACGAAATGCAACCATTTGGTTGCAGTCTGGAGCCCTGCTGTTTTTCATGTTAAATACTAATAATTTTAAAACTCGTCCCATTTCCTGAGAGCGGTGTGGCACCGATCTCGTAAGTTTTCGCGAGATTTCACGCAAGCGCAACTAAATAATGCCGCTGTCAAAATGAAGAAATTTAACTAAGAATCTTGACTTTCCAGGTGTATTGCAAGAAATGCTTATTTTGTGGTAAGAATAAAACAGACAAATCAAGTGATATCACTTCCCAATACTCTGATGTTTATGTGGCTCCACTTGTCGGATGTCATACGATTTATTGGGCGTGACTTCTGGCAAAGTCTAGCTCACATTACTTGATGTTCTGTTGTGCCCGCCCCCGCCCACAATTTTGCTTTGTTGTCACGCTGGTCTCAAACAAAATTAATAAGTCTTGAATTTAACTTTCCCTGAGCTGGAGGAACCCTGTCAATATTGTCATGTCCACTCATTTTTACTATATTTCCGATAAATGCAATGCTTTAGCAACTTATTTGCTCATTGCCGGCTACAATTAGGTTTAAGTGTGGAGTAGAAGTTTGTCAGCCACAAAAAATTCAAAAATAATGTTTTTTTCTTAAATTTAAATCTGCAAAAGTCGTACTTGCAAATTACTTGCGTTGTGTCAAACTTTAAACGGGAAAAGTCCGCATTTAGGAACAGTCTGGAGACGGTGATGTAAAATTTCATCTCTATTGCTATCATACTCATGTTGGGGTTTACAGCTGGGATCACTAGAGATACAAGAGTATCGAGTTTACAGAAGCTACCATAAGATCACAAACCCTATTAATTTGATAGCCAAACCACTGATATTAAACTACAAGGGTCTTTAAATCTTAATTATTGTTTTTTGTCATTTTTGGGCAGAAAAGGAAAAGCATAAGATTCAGTAATACAGACTATAGATTAATCAGGTGAAATGAAAACACGACATTGGATGGTTTGTCAGTCCAGTCTCAAAGAGAAAGAACGATAGAGCACCAACTTATGCTAATACAATCATAAAGTCATATTTACAATCTAACACTACAATAAGATTACGTATTCTTACGCCCTGTACAAACTTGTTTATTGCCTGTCATTAAGGAGTGTTTACATAAGCCTGAAAATGCAAATTGTGCCCATTTCTAACAAAGACTGAGGAAAGGTAGTCGAAATGTCAGTTTACTTTGCAAAGAAGCCATAGGTTATGTAAATCGCCGCCTGGCATGATTATTACAAATGTTCTTGATTTCAGGCGGATGACGTTTTAATATTAGAACAGCAGATAATACTCAAGTTTGCATGGTGACGATATACTAAGAACTATAACAGTTACGGTAATTAATCGGCAAGTCATTGCTTATCAAATTAATTGACAACTTTTTTTAATCAATGAAAATCAAGCTAGTCATTTTTTTTCCATAACAAAACTTAGCGAACTAGTCATAATGAAATTACACTGTACATTTTCTGCACTGTCAATTTAGTGTTATTTCCTGTGTTTATAATAGAGTAAAGGATATTTTAAAAATGTTATCCGATTCATCGGTAACTTTTACAGCTGCACAGTAGCCTCTTCCCTTTAATTGCTTAAACACAAGTAGAAAATTTGGAGATGCAAAATTGATCTCAACTCACAAAGTAAATATTCAAATAACTAATCATTTTCACTACTTATTAATACTTCAACAATTAACTTGTGCTGTATCATGGAATCACTATCAAGTGGGCTTAAGTGTGGAGCTGACTTTTTAGCAACAAAGAATATTTAACAAAAACAACTAAAATCAACCAATGTGTTGGTCGCAAACTTTTTTTCCTTTTAAATCAATGTGTCAAATTTTAGGAGTAAAATACCGTCTTTTAGAGGCAGTCTGAAGCCTGCAACGACCACACATAGAAAACAAGAGCATTTAACACTGTTTGCGAGCGGCTTTAGTTGAAAGATCAGACGAGGCTTCCACTTTCCCACTCAGCTGTCATTGCGACGCGAAGCTCCAGTTGCCAAGGTTATCGACCAAGGGAGTCAATAATGTTTGATCGCAAATACAAAAAAAATACACAGTAGAAAGAGTGCAGGCGGCCGGCAATGAGAAGATCCTAATGACAGAAGTGTTTTACACTCCAAGAAGAACATTTAAGTCTCCAAAAATCAGCACCAATTAGCAGCAGTCACCCTTTTCCTCTCATAGGAACATTATCAATCAATGCGTTTATTTGTTTTTGAAGATCTCAGGGTTATACGGTGCACCACTGTTTGATGGCTGCTTATTTATTTAGATTGATTTTTAAAGACTTACCTGATGTTTAAAGGCTCAAGCAAATCAAACAGCAGTTAAAACAAACACACGGCATGCCTAATATAGAATCGTTTAGTCCTGGGCCAGCATTCCAAAGCGCTGCCAAGGTTGTTAAATAATCAAAAAGGATCCAACATGAAGCCACAACGTTATTTTGTCGATGACAGACTAACCAAACCAGGTGATTATTTAATCTTCCAGATTCAGGTAACAAATTGTTCAGCGGTTCACTGATTCATTAGACACATTTTTACACACTTCTAATTTGGCTTCAGTGCTTGAGGTCGCAAACCAAAGTGCGTGATATTCCTGGGAGAGCTTTGAGGCTACAATTACCAGGCACCCCCAGCCCCCTGAGTCCTGCCCAACAGTCACCACAAATATTCTAATTTGAGGGAAACAACACGAGTCATCATAAGAAATTAAGCTCCATTATGCCAGCAACAAATATAGGGATCGCTGCGGGTGGCGTGGCAGTTTCATTTGCATGCAAAAAGGTCTTGTTTCATTTCAAACCCTGGCATATTTCTCTAACAAATAAGCAAGCCGAGCAATGCAAATACAAAACAAATTAATGCAAATGTCGTTGACAACGGGTTTTGAAAATGGTAACAGGTAATTTTTCCAGAAAGAGGTTCCCAAACACGGGGTCAGGACCCAAAGTGGGCTGACTGTAAAATGTGAGCCATTTCATAGATTAGGGTATTTAAATGAGGGTATTTAGGTTCATTTGAAATACATATACGTCAGTTACTGCAGCCTTTGTTGTATTTTAAGTTAGTTTCGGTCAGAAAAAGTCACACATATGTTATAATGACAACAAAGTCTATTCAATGATTATCTATCAATTTACTCTGCATCTGAAACACTGTGTCCAAAATCAACACAAGTAGATGATTCTGATGAATTTGTGCCACTTTGCCAAAATACAAGTAGTGTATTATGTTCTAGATTGCGAAACAAATTACTTACTAAAGAGTTGTTTTGCTGCAAAAACATCACCCGCATCCACTAGTGTTAAAGTTACCCGTTCTGCCACCACTCCGAGAAGATGAGGGCATCTGATAAGCAACGTTTTTATCTGCTCCTTCCATCAGAGAAACAGAAACTGCAACTACTGTATACTGTCACGCGAAGCCTCGTGTAAAAGGAAAAATAACACAAAACATGATACATTCACTTGAAATGTTTCAACATTGACGCGAAAATCAAACTGACACTACACGATGCAAGTCGAGTTGAAACCAAGCCAACAAACCTGTGAGACTTTTCCTTCTTTTCTGGTTAAGTAAGTAAGAATAAGAGCGGACGCTCGGCTCTCACGCGGTCATTCTTCAAAGTTTGAGGCTTGGGGTGATCAGGACCGTAGAAGGCAACACAAAGCGATAAAAAGGCAGTTTGTGCAAGGTTGTGCTCCTATCGATCACAACACGAAAGCTTCTCTTCTCTGTTCCTCGTAGTAGCGGCTCCCCGCGCATATAGCCAGCTAGCCTGCTAGCCGCTGAGATAAACAGTTCGGATGGCGAGTCTTAACTCTTCGTATACCGGCTCCTCCGGCGTCCTCTTCACAAAAGAGCTTAGCACTGGCGTGCCGCGTGGACGTCCATGTGTCTCCGCGTGGCATGAGTGCCTATGTGGGGACAAGAACCGTATTTCTTTTCCGCTCTTCTCGTCTGAGTAGCGGCTCACTACACCGCTCGTCTACAACCACAATAGAATCTCTCCCGACTCTTTTTCAACACTAGCCGTTTTACGACAGCTACAGCCTGTTTACGCCCGCGTTGCCAAGGCGACTTTTCTAACGAATGTCTCGACGGGAATGCAGTCCCCTCCAAAGTCCAAAGTTTGCCTTCAAATGCCACATTTCACCCTCTTCCATTGAGAAAAACTGCATGTTTTTTGTATTATATTAGTCGTAAGAATATGGCTTTAATTATATACCCTCTTAGAGTCGGGGAGGAATTCACGTGGCACATAAAAACAGAACTCAAACACATCATGTAGGGACATTTACAATAATAAACTAGTCACTCGTTCGTGTTACCGAGACAACCCTTAGTTAATTGAGCTCCTTTATCATAGAGACGATGTTATTACTATCGTAATCGGCGAAGTAACGCATATGCCAAACACAATTCACACTAGCCGGGTGACTAATTGATTAATTAACCGCTAATGGCCGGCACACTCCCACGGAATAGGACAATGACAGCGGGCAGTCGATATTGGTTTAATGTTTAAATGTCGGCGTGAATTAGTTTGCAGTTACTGCCATCTCGTGGCTAAAACGGGAAAGACAAATGTCAAGAAGCTTGTTCCGGTTTAAATATTGGTTTCACCACTTTGGGGATGAAGCGCAACTCTCCGATGACACGCGAACGTAACAAGAAATAATGCAGGAAAACTGATGTAAAAGTCCAAACAAACGGTACAAATCAAATTAAAATCAAATTTATTTCTATAGCCCTTAACATAAACCCGAAAAGTCCACACAGTGCTTTACAACAACGATATAGTTCAAAATAAATAAAAAGCAGGAAAGTATTATACAATAACATTGAGGGGGGAAAAAACGGGGGGGGGGGGGGGGGGGGGGGGGAGACACGCATTGCAATAAAAGTCAAAGCAGCAAATAAAACAATAAAACATATAGGGGTTTTAATGCTTTGGATTTTAAGAAATAAATCCAGGTTACCCTAGTCTGCATAAAAGGCGAGTCTAAAAAAGTGGGTCTTTGAAATGAAAGAAAATTAATGTTGAATGGTGAAAGTTAAATGTCAATGACTGCTCATTTCTGTTCATGTGAGACATGTTGATGTTTCAATTGTGTTTTTAACTAAAATTATCTGCAAATTGACTGTACAAAATTATTCTATCAAATGTATAGCAACAAATGGCATTGTTTTACTTCTTTCCCACTGTTTGATATATAGGTCTATGTATATATTCTGCAGGTATCTTATTCAGTTCTTAACTCATTTTTTTTTTTTTTTTTTTGCGGAAAATGGTGGTTACCTCGAGTTATATTTTTACATTTACATACCAAAATCCCATAATGAGATTCAGGCGAAAGTAATCTGTTTGATTGCGTTGCATGCATTGCTGAAGAGATAAAAGTGCCTCAAGTAATCTTACATGAACAAGTTTTTGACCCCAACCCCCCCCACACACACACAAACTTTAAACAAAAAAATAGGACTACATTGCCTTTTAAAAAAAAGAAAAAAGGGTAACGTTTTATAGTTTCTTTATTTAGTTATAGTTTTCTAGTTTTTTTCTACCGTGCGTCAAAATCGAGCTTCACCGCGCAACGCCTTTAAGGACGGGGCACCCGGTAGTCCACTTCAGTTATTCCCAGTCGGTTGCCGAGTAAAAACATGCAGGATTTTAACACGTTGGATTTAAAAACTACGAAAGCTGTACAGCATACAAACAAGAACGATTGTCTCAGGAGCGATTTGTTCGAGGATTCAAGATAATTCTTATATTTTTCATACCATGAATGCATTTTGAAACGTTGTGAAAAAAACAATGGGAGAATGGCAACCACTACGGCATTGGCGTCCTTCTTCGACATATTTACGTAAAATAGATGCATAGCTGCCTTTGGCTGCCGCCCAACTCCCTACGCACTCGACCCCTTTGGCCCATCCCACAGGTGGTGGGCCCATGGGAAGGTGAACCCACGTTGCCTTTTCGGGCTGTGCCCGGTCGGGCCCTATGGGGACAGGCCCGGCCACCAGACGCTTGACTTCGAACCCCACCTCAGGCCTGGCTCCAAAGGGGGGCCCCGGTAACCCGCGTCCGGGCAAGGGAAACAAGTCTATTCATGTTATTCGTCATAAGGGGAGGCGGGAGGCCCCGGGGACGACCCAGGACATGCTGGTGAGACTACGTCTCTCGGCTGGCCTGGGAACGCCTTGGCATCCCGCCGGGGGAGCTAGTTGGTGGCTGGGGAGAGGGAAGTCTGGGCTTCTCTGTTAAAGCTGCTGCCCCCGCGACCCGACGCCGCAGCAAGCGGAAGATGATGGATGGATGGATGGATGGATGGATGGATGGATGGATGGATGGATGGATGGATGGATGGATGGATGGATGGATGGATGGATGGATGGATGGATGGATGGATGGATGGATGGATGGATGGATGGAGACTAGCATCATTCTTCAACATATTTACATAAAATAAATGCTACAGTAACTACCTGTTTTTTTGCTTTTTTAACAAAGAAAAAACTGTTTTGTACTGTACTGTGTATGTGTACTGTGTATGAACGTAAAACGACTGTTTTACGTTCATATCTATAAAGAATTCGGGGATTTAAGCATTTATTCACAAGAATTTTCAACAGAAAAAGCTCTGTTTACAAATGGCGTCCGCCACATTGACTAACAGACTAGCATCATTCTTCAACATATTTACATAAAATAAACGCTAACTACCCGTTTTTTTTTTTGCTTTTTTAACAAAGAATCGAGACTGTTTTACGTTCATATCTATATCTAAGAATTCGGGGATTGAAGCATTTATTCACAAGAATTTTCAACAGAAAAAGCTCTTTGTCCGTGATTCCACTCAGTCAGCTTTGACAGCCACGCCAACAATGCAGGCCCTCTATGAATCAGACCCGCCCTACCATGTCCCATCAATAGTTATAAAGTCTATGAGTGTGGCTACAGTGCAATGATTACATTTTCTTTAAATTTGTAGAGGTGTTTTGCACTTAAGTTTTTACTTTTGTGACGTGCAGTGTGTGAAATGCTGCTGCCACAACCTAAATACTTTTTATTATTGGTAGAGGTGCTCACTTTATATGCAGTTGTTTGTTTGCACTACCCCTGAAAAATTGTTGATTTTTCAAGAATCTGGGTGCTGTAATGCTTTATCCTTGGGACATTTTTGACAAAATCATGTCACAAAAAAGTTAGTAAATGTGGAAAGTGGAGGAAAATCTAGGGTATGTTCGTGTCTTTTCCCCTTCCTGAGTTTTAGAGTGATATCTCACATAGCTGTAGAGGAAGTGGTGACCCACGTTTCTTGCAAATTACCTAGGCCAAGTGCATCTCCCTACTCTGCTGCTGCCTCATTAGCAAACGTGCGACCACAAAGGCCATTACACTGGCTGAGACCATTCCGTGTTGACTTCACGCCATTAAGTCTGATTCATAAGGGGACCTTGCAGGGGCAGATAAAGATTTCATTGCATTACTGAGTCCATTATGCGCCACCAGGGAGTTTGTGGTCTGATAAAATATAGTGTGCTGCTCGGCCGAACGGGCAATTATTGTATACACCACACTTCCATACCCAACTGTGTTGCAGGTGACCCTTAAAATAAAGCCATGAGCGTTATGCATAATTTATCAGTAGCAGTGTCTGCATTGGTTTT